>NC_135544.1:37638909-38265576 GCF_045843805.1 Urocitellus parryii
TTATTGGCCAATGGTTCAGAATAGAGGACACATACACAAACCTACACAAATACAGTTATCTCATATTAGACAAAGGCACCAAAAACATATATTGAAGAAAGGATAGCCTCTTCAACAAATGCTGCTGGGAAAACTGTAAATCCATATGCAACAAAATGAAATTAAGTCCCTATCTCTCACCATGCACAAAACTCAACTCAAAGTAGATCAAGGACCTAGGAGTTAAACCAGAGACCCTGTGCCTAATAGAAGAAAAAGTAGGCCCAAATCTTCATCACGTGGGATTAGGCCCTGACTTCCTTAATAGAACTTCTATAGTGCAAGAAATAAAGTCAAGAATCAATAAATGGGATGGATTCAAACTAAAAAGCTTCTTTTCAGCAAAAGAAACAAAAAGTGAGGTGAATGAGGAGTCTATAGAATGGGAGCAAATTTTTACCACATGCACGTAAGATAAAACACAAATCTCTAGGATATATAAAGCACTCAAAAATCTTAACACACACACACACACACACACACACACACACAATCAATAAATGGGCCAAGGAACTAAACAGACTCTTCTCAGAAGATGATATATAATCAATCAATAAATATATATAAAAAATGTTCAAAATCTCTAGCAATTAGAGAAATTCCTATCAAAACTACTCTAAGATTTCATCTCACTCCAGTCAGAATGGCAGCTATTAAGAATACAAACAGCAATAAGTGTTGGCGAGTATGTGGGGAGATAGGCACACTCATACATTGCTGGTGGGACTGCAAATTGGTACAACCTATATGGAAAGTAGTATGGAGATTTCTTAGAAAACTTGGGATGCAACCACAATTTGACCCAGCTATCCCATTCATTCATTTGTACTCAAAGGACTTTAAAACAGCCTACTCTAGTAACACAACCACATCAATGTTTACAGCAACACAAATCACAATAGCTAAGTTGTGGATCCAACCTAGATGCTCTTTAATAGATGAATGGATAAAGAAATTGTAGTATAAATACACAATGGAATATTACTCGGCATTAAAAAGAATAAAATCATGGCATTTGCAGTTAAATGGGTGGAATTGGAGAATATTATGCTAAGTGAAGTAAGCCAATCCCAAATGCCAAATGTTTTCTCTGATATGAGGATGCTGATCCATAATAGAGATGGGGAAGGAGCATGAGAGGAAGGGAGAAACTTTAGATAGGGAAAAGGGGAGGGAGGGGAAAGGGGTAGGAAAGATGGTGGAATGAGATGGACATCATCACCCCAAGTACGTGTTTGAAAACAAGAATTGTGTGACTCTGTGTACAATCAGAGACATGAAAAATTGTGCTGTATATGTGTACTATGAATTGAAATGCATTCTGCTGTCATATATAACAAATTAGAATAAATAAATAAATTTTTAAAAGTAATAGCGTTTCTACTCTAAGTCCATTTCCTCATCTGGAAAATAGAATTGTGAGAAACAAATGAGCTAAAGTATCAGGAGAATTTATCACTATGCTCTGTCACTTAGTAAACACTCCTTTAGTAAATATTAGTTTTCTAAAATTTAAGATATTGCTTATCTTACTGTACCTTTGTCTATAATATCACATTTGTGGAGCCCCAGTGTATACATAAAGTATTGTGTTAGCCACTAAGGTTAAAATGTAATAAAGGTAGCCTTTAGGCTAGATTGCATCTTACAGCCTATGAGCAAAATTAAGTCATGCCCAATAGAAGAGGAAGGAAAGCTATTGCTCTCAGAGGCAAAAGAGAGTGACCAGATTCAATCCTCATAACACTCACTGTAGTCTGAGCACAGGAGAATTTCAGCCACCAACATCTCTATTGACCCAGTTTTTAAAGACAGAGCAAAATATTTAGCAAACATGAAAATTGAATGTCTCTGATAGCCTAAGAGAAAGAAACACAGATTAACCTAATTTTCTTCTATGAAAAGAACAGCAGAATGAAGATCAATTTAATTTAGCATGCATAGGAATTGATTAACAACAAAGAAAATTCCCCATGGGCCATTAAAATACCGTGGTTACTTATCTATTATTCATATAATGATAAAATTCATAGCACTGTATTTTTAAATATATTATTGAGAGTAAAGCAAAACTTCCCGCTATCTACTAAATCCACAGCCCTCTGTTAACAATCCTATATTGAGCCAAATCACTGGCCGCACACACCACTGCCACCTGCTGACAATCCATCAATTTGCAGCACAGACAGCAGTACCTTTATTAAACCCACTTGGCTGAAAGCAAACACCTCACTTGTCCACTTAAGCAAGATGACTCAGAGAAGCCCACTAAACTTACTATAATCAAAGGAAGTAAGCTAAGCTGCTGCAGTAAATTCTAAGTGGCTTATCAATTCTAGATCTTTTTTTTTCAATTTATATTAGTGCAATACATAGATAGATCTAACTTGAAAATCAAAGTCTATCCTTGACTATATGCTATCACTTTGTCCTTTCTGGTCTATTAACTTTCTTTGATGAATAATGTTAATGTACTGTGCCTCTTTTGCCTATGAATTTCTTTGTTGTATATTTATTATTTTAAAAACAACAACACTTAGAATTGTGCAACACACATTTCTTTTCAGGATCATGTCCATATTTTTTTAAGAGTCCAGGTAATATAACCAAGGTCTCACTGAAGCTGAACTCTTTTTGCCATGGGAACAAGACAGAGAACTCTTTCCTTGGAGTGGATTCCCTGCAACATCACCAAACTTTTTAAGACTGACCTAAAATACCCGTGGATCTGCTTATTTTGACCAGTGACAGCCAGTCTCCTTTTCTTCACATCTAAACATAGCTCACCAATCTGAGAAGTGTGACCAAAATAGATTTTAAGGAAGAATGAATGGAACTGGGTCCAAGTTCATTGTTATCCTGTGAGAATAAAGGGACATTGATAGTTCGGAGCATTTTGAAAATAGCTAATAAAACAAATGTTTGAACAATGTTCTATAATGAAAGTACTCTTATATATGCTATTTAACTCTCACAGAAACCTAAATATGAACAGTATAATAAAAATATAGTGTGGTTTTGGGCTTGCTTTGGTTTGGTTTGCTAGGAAGTTCTGAATAATTTTCAAAACAAGAGTTGTCTTTCTCTCATCCAACACAAGAAATGATTTATGCAGTGGAAAGTGTTCTCTGGGAGTGTCATGGAACATTTCTATAACACAGAGTTGTGTAACACTTTATTGCAATGTTGCCATATGTCTACCCACAGTTACAAGTTGCCTGCATTGGTTGGGCTGACACTATTACAGCTGACTGGGTCTGAATTTGTTATGATTGTAAGCTTTCTCCACACCTCCAATTTCCATTATAGAGATCATCTGAGAAGGAATTGGGGATGTGGAACATGATTCTGCAGGGAGGTCTTGATGGGAGAAGGAAGGATGTGACCAAGATGTAAGGCAATAATTTACTGAATGAAGGAAGAAATATATTCTCTGAATTGAAACTTTTAAATGACAATAAGATTTTATAATTGAAGTTGCAAAGAACAGAACCGTGAATTGCAACTTTAAACATTGTTGTGCAGAAGTAACACTGGGGGGAAAAGGGTGATTTAAGAATAATAACATGGAAACTTAGCCATGCCTGTTTGTTGAGATTTTTCCCCATGTCTCTCTGTTTTCATCCTTTCCTGTGGGTGTAGCACAATACATCTACACACAAGGGTCTTCAGGAGAGAAGGAAAAGATAATATATTTCATAGCCTCAGAGAAAAAAGGCAGGAGAAAATCAGAGAATGACCTTTCCACTTATATCAGAGTGACATATTTTGGTGTCTCTTATTCTGAGATCAGATGCAGATTAAAAACAAACAGGCACTTGAAACAATGTAAACTTTTCTGATTTCCTTACAAGTTGATAGAAGACACATGCCATATGAGAGTTCATCTGACCATTGACAATCTAGATAAACCTGGAATAAACTTTGTCTTTCCATTTGGTGCAGAAGTCCAAAGCCATTCCATAATTATGGGCTCATTTCTGGACAGTGTAGTGTCTCATAACTTTCTTCGGTTTGGGGGCTCTGGTTTCTTGTTTATATCTGGGTCAACACAAGGTGCTGCCTCATGTCAAATTAGTTAAAAGCAGCACCTTTATTATATTATTCAAAAATGGAACCAAAGCATTTGTAAGCAAAATAGATTTTCCTAACAATTGGAAAGATGGAGTGGGCATGGGTCATGGGGGCAAAAGCACATAAGTGGTCATATTGTACCACCCCAGATCCGTTTATACCGCTCACTACCAGAAGTTTCTCTCCTGGCTCCTTTTCTCTGCAGCATCTGCTTTTCTATTTTGCTGACTCTCCTTTCCTGCTCTCTGTGGACCCTTAGTCTACTTCTCTCTCTTGCAGTCCTGCTTAGAAGCAAAACAACACATTCCTCCTCTTGCCTCATGCACAGCAGCTTCTCTTTTCCCCTGAAGTCACCAGGTGACACCCTCTTAGCATTTATGAGCCATTTTTCTCAACAGAAACAGCTCACTTAAAGGAATTCTGGACCAATTAATAGAATAATATTTTCTAACTACTGAAAATCACCGGAATGGGAGACAGACTCTTTTTTTGTACTGGGGCTTCAAGCCAGGGGTGCTTTACCACTAAGCTATCTCCCCAGCCATTTTTATTTTTTGAGACAGATCTCACCAAGTTGCTGAGGCTGGACTCAAACTTGCAATCTTCCTGCCTCAGCGTCCCCTGTGGCTGGGATTATCGGCATGCACCACCTCACCCAGCAAGACATGACTTCCCAAAAGGGTGTCTCATTTAATCCTTAGCAAGCAAGGGAGGCATCTTTATTCTTACCTTTCAGGTGAGAGCCCTCAGGCAATAAAATGTTAGAACTTTCCCCAAGATGACTGGGGAAAGGAATAGAGGCTATAAAAGCACTCATTTCCATGGCTCCGATTTACACATATTTTGCAAAGCCTCCCACGCCTACAAAAACCAACAATTCTCTGAACATCTATACTACACAGTTTGAAGCTTGAATATAGTCTATTTGGTATTATTTCTTTGAATCCTTTCTCTGTTATGATGTCTGTTTTACTGTGTTCTGTTCCTTGTGAATCTAAGTAAATTGGTGTTTTCATTGTGATTAATGTGATTGTATCTTGACAACACTAACTCCATCCTGAACTGTCTCTTGTAACTGAGCCAAGCAGCTGGTTAACAGTCATCTCAAAAACCAGATGACTGATAGTCACATTGACAACTGTGCACAAATATGCAAAAGACGTAGTTGGTGCCTGGGACTTCAGCCAAAATTCTTCTAGAAGCTGAGCTAATCCATCAATATTTGAGACACATCTTGCCATGACTACATTCACTCAGAATGGAACGGGCCACCAGAGTCTCTGTTGGAGTAAACAAGTCCTTTTCTTCCTTGCCAATGAGTTGGGGGTGATCTGGGTCCACTTGGGTGTCACCTTGAAGTCATTGATCTCCCAGACCATTTGGACAATTTCTTTCATGGGTGCATGGTACTTGGTTTAGTTACCAGCACTGTACTAGAGTAATTTTCTTTTACCCGCTTCTGCCTATATTTTCATTTATTCCTTTGGGTTATATTTGCTTGTTATTTGCTTATTTCACTTATTATTATTATTGTGTGCCAGTAAATCAATAAATTGGGGAACTATCTTTTTTTTCCCACTTGTCATTTGTCAGAATAAAGAGCCTGAACCTCTTGAGGTTAAAGTTGTAGTGAGAGGCTGGTGACACCTGCCCAAGGAGGTTCTGTGCAAAGGCACAGAACTGTCTCAGTTGGAACCTTGAGCTCAGGCACCAACTTCCAGGGATAGAGAATTCTGAGCACAACAAGATAACCCTATTGTCTCACCAGTCCTGCATCCTTCAGATTGCCTGGTTTGATAATACTTTCCCACAAATAACCTTTGGATTAAACCTATATAATAAACATGCTGAGCTATCTCGGGGTCATCATCCTCCCTCAGAGGGTGATGTGTCACCTGGCCTCAGCTTTTTCTCTCTCTATGTGTGTCTGTCTTTTCTTAATTCCCCATTGCCCCTCACTGTTTTTTTCTGTATTAAATCCTTGGCTAAGAGATAGGGACACAGCACATGAAGAACAATTTGAGCCAATTATTTGGGAGCATTATAACTCAGGATTGACTTTTAGCAAAATGCAGTAAAACATAGTTTTGCACTTAAATCAAGAAAATTACACTTACCTCTGACTTTTGTTTCAGGATTCCCCAGGAGCTCTTTTTTTTCCCAGAGCTGTCTGCTTTGATTCTTCCATCTGGAGCCTCTGAGCACCTTGTAGTTCCAGCTTCTACCTATCAAGAGTTTAGTCAAGTAAGTCTTTTAGTCAAACTAAGAAAGAAAAAATAAAGAAAGGAAGGAAGGAAGGAAGAAAAATAGAAAAACAGGTTTAAATTAACAACTGTACAGCTGGATGTGGTGGTGCACACCTGTAATCCCAGTGGCTTGAGAGGCTGAGTCAGGAGGATCACAAGTTTAAAGCCAGCCTCAGCAAAAGCAAGGCACTAAGCAACTCAGTGAGGTCCTGTATCTAAATAAAATACCAAAAAAAAAAAAAAAAGGCTGGGGATGTGGCTCAGTGGTCGAGTGCCCCTGAGTTCAATGCCCAGTACTCCCCCCACAAAAATGCCAACTATGCATATCTGACCATTTTTGATGGTGTCTGATAATGTTTTTATTATTATTTGCTTATTTTTTTTTTTGGAGGGGGCTGTTGCTGGGTAAGGGAAAAGAAGGAAAAATAGTGTTTGAGAGAACATTGAGAATATTAACTAGATTATTCTTTGGGTTTTATTATGAGTTTTTTGCCCTCTTGTAGCCATGAAGCTTCTATTTCAGATTTTACAGGCTTATACGTCTTCCTCTTCTGCACTATTAGCTTCTAGAACCATGTTATGGTCTGAATGTGTCCCCCAAAGCTCAAGTGTTGGAAACTCGATCCTCAATTCAACCATGTTAAGAGATGGGAAATTTCAAAGGCGGTCAGGCCATTATCAAAGATGTGGGGTTCGTTGTCAGTGGGGAGAAACCCACAAAAGGCATGGGACTCCTGATGAAGAGATGAGTCTGGCTCCTGCTCTTTGCTCTCTTCCATGCACATTCTGCTCTTCTATGCTGCGATGGCACAAGGCATCCCTCAACAGATGCTGGGACCCTGCTCTTGAACACACAACTAATTGGTCATTCAAAAAATTATTTGGGGGCTGGGGTTGTGGCTTAGTGGTGGATCGCTTACCTAGCATGCATGAGGCCCTGGGTTCGATCCTCAGCACTACATAAAAATAAATAAATAAAGGTATTGTGTCCAACTACACTAAAAAATAGATATTAAAAAAATATTTGGGAAATAATTAATGAATAAGTATGAATTTTATTATAATGAAAGTACTAAAGAAGGTTCCTCAGTTTACTTCTATGATTTATTCTGTTATTCAAAAGTAGTTGATTGAATAAATTAGAATGAATCAATCTCAAATTATGGTTACTAACCTATAGCTTAAAATGTAGCATTTCTACCTGACAAGATTTTTTTTTCCAGTCCTGGATATTGAACTCAGGGTTCTCTCCCACTGTGTTACATTCCCACACCTTTTTATTTTTTTGTTTTGAGACAGGGTCTTGCCAAGTTGTCTAGGCTGGCCTCAAATTTGTGATCCTCCTACCTTAGTCTCTGGTGTTGCTAGGATTGCAGGTGTGTGCCACCATACCTGGCTCTGTCTGACAATCTTACAATCAAATGCCATTAAGTATAATCAGCTTATAACCAAAGGATATAAAGCTGTATAATTTAATAGCTTTTCTCTGATATTCTGACATGTATCCTGTATGGTCCCATAGTCATAAAAACCATAAGTGTTGATTGGATTCAAGTAACTTTTTTTTTTTAATACTGAGGATTGAACCCAGAGGCATATCTCCAGCCCTTTTTATTTTTTTATTTTGAGACAGGGTCTCACTAAGTTGCTCAGGGCCTCACTAAGTTGCTGAGGCTGGCTTAGAACTTCTGATCTCCTGCTTCAGCCTCCCCAGTCTCTGGGATTGCAGGCATGCATCACTGCACCTGGCTCAAGTAACTCATTTTAACAGTTGTTTCTTTGACATATTTCCCAGAGAAGTAAGTGACCTGCCTAGATCATCAAACTGTCATTATCAAAATTATGCTTGGGTTTCCTTGAAAGAATATCCTTGGTACCAGCCAGTGTCTGGAACATAGTCAATAATTAAAAGATATTAGATGAATGAATAAATGAACAAATAGGCAAAAGCCTTAAGTGGCTGTAGGTGCTGAACATACAAACACTATTCATCCATTTAAGCCATGAGCCTTATCAGCCTGAAACAGTAATGAGTTAATCAAAGTCAATAGGAATCAGTCCCCAGTCTTTGACCAGCTATGCAGAAAAAAAGCAAGTATTGTCTGAGTTTCTTCCTTTCCTAAAACAAAAACTCAACCAATATCTGGGTCTTAATTTTCTGATCACTTTCACTAATTTGTCACTTTTAATCATAGCCAGTGTCCTTAGTTTTAACACCAGGCTTATCAGTGAACATTTGCCATTAAGTCTCCCACAGAGGGAGACTAAGTTCTTTCAGAGGAGCACCTGAACTTTCCCCCTCAATCTGAAGTGGACACAGCAATATCTTTTTTTTTTTTTAAAGAGAGAATGAGAGAGGGGAGAGAGAGAGAGAGAATTTTTTTTTAATATTTATTTTTTAGTTCTCGGCGGACACAACATCTTTGTTGGTATGTGGTGCTGAGGATCGAACCCGGGCCGCACGCATGCCAGGCGAGCGCGCTACCGCTTGAGCCACATCCCCAGCCCCACAGCAATATCTTGACCATGCAGATGCACCGTGGCATATGTGCGTCACAGGTTCACAAGGAGGTTTCTTATCCTTTTCCTATTTTTCTGGGCTAACTTGTAAGGGTGGGAGGGTGGCTAAGGAAAATAGAGAGAGTGCTAATTGGAACATTCACACACACCTCATGGCACACTAAGCAAAGCGCACCCTCCCCCCATCACTGCCTTTCTCCACAGCAGCCAGCACTCTCCAGGGCACTCAGAGAAAGCAGCCCCCTCAGAAAACAACTGGGAAAAAAATAAACCACAAAATGATTCTGATGTTGACTTTATCATTGAGTTTAATACCTGATTTCAATGCTGGTAAACATAATCACGATGTAAGGATAGATTCTCCTTCTGAGGCAAATTGCTATATTCTTTCTGAGACAGAAGAGAATGGCCTGATACCTCCTCAAAGGTATCTTTTATTTTTCCATCTTTGATAATTGTGTCTGCTCCCAAATGCCTTGCGGCCAGTCACGGCTAATCAGATGCCCTAGGGCCACCTGTAAGGCTTTTGTTTTGGCTGTGGAAGCATTGGGTGTTGGGTTGATTCCAGATGACTCTGCTCCACAGTCTCTCTGAACAGCTCCACCCCTCTATGGCTGTCTCAGCTGTCCCCAATCCAGTTTATAAGGAGCCCCTCCCCAAACCATGACCAAGTAGAAAATCTGCAGTTATCTGGCAGGACACTGCATGTGTGAGCCTGCCTTTTGGTCTATTTAGGCAGGTTCCCCTGTGCACTTATCACTAGAACGGTCTCTCCTTCCCCTTATGCTGCAGTGTTAAGTCCTAATAAAGCCTCTTTTTGATAGCTGC
Organism: Urocitellus parryii; assembly: GCF_045843805.1. Lineage (NCBI taxonomy): Eukaryota > Metazoa > Chordata > Mammalia > Rodentia > Sciuridae > Urocitellus > Urocitellus parryii. The sequence goes on from NC_135544.1 coordinate 37,648,617, forward strand.
ATTCTACCTGTTCATGCTTTCTATCGCATGTAGAACAGGCTGAGCCGGTAATATTAAAGGCTGCTGGCACTGAAAGTGGTCAGCAAGGGCCTGATAACTCAGGGTGACTAAAGATCAAAGAAGGGTGGACAAAGGGCTGAAAGCCACTGGCATTCAGAGCTGCTAATACTAAGGAAGCTGTGCTTTGCCTATTGGTGATTTTTTTTTTTTCCTATAGGTGATTTCTATCCTAACTGAGCAAAAGAACCCTCGGCCAATATTGATAATACCTCCTTCCCACACATACAATTTTATCGTCAATCTAATCCCTACCTCTACTTTTTAGGGTATAGAGAGAGGCTAATTATTCTTCTGCCTTGGAATACTCATAACAAATATAGGCAAAATTGGGGCAAATATTTGGATATGCTGAGAGAAGGTGAATTTACGGTAGCTAATTAACAACTTGTGGCCATTGACAGAGACTAACGCGTTCAAGTGTGCCGTCCTATTGCAGGGGAACACAGAAAGGAAGAAGACTGTTCAGAGCTTAGAGAGGAGAAAAAGTTGTGTTATATGGCCTCAGTGGTCCCTTAGCAGACTGAGACATTTGGGCAGCACCTCAGCACTTCCAACAGTTGGCCTCTGATTATATTCTCTTCATAGATTCCATGGCTCAAATAGCTTTAGCTGCATATGTATTAAGAGTAGATTCATTGTCGTCTTGAAGTGGAACATCAAAAAAAATATATATTAGTTTTATGTCTCTCATTTATCTGGAGTTTAAGAGTATTGTAGAAGTTCTGTTTCTTTGCTATAAGAAATTGCTACAGGTTAACCCTGAGGCTTTCCTACAGGAAACGTAGACTTAGCTCATGAACTAGATGTTCACATTAACCATTGTGTGGATCTGGAATTACTTGCTGGGAGTTGGAAAGTACTCGGCTGTAGCAGTTCAGAGATAGACCTGAGGTTTGTCAAATATCTGTCACTTTCAACGACAATGAAAGCCCCATGAAAAGGTCACTCTGGCTTGGCAAATGTGGTTTTCTACATATCATATAAAATAAATCTGTGGAAGTGATCAAGGAATGTTAAATACTCATGATGAAATTAAAAGGCCGTGGAAAAATTATTAGTTGATCTTGTTTTATTAGATATTAATCAAAAAAGTTTCCAGGCTGCTTTATTGGTAATTAAATCATTTATTTGGACTTCTAAATTTCATTTCTCTGAAAGAAAGCACATGATACTCCATAAATGTACAATTACTTGTTGAAACTGAATTAAGCTTTTAAGCTAATGAATTAAATTTGGTGCTTTGAGGGAGTTATTTACTAAGCAGTTTAACATCAAGCTATGGGAACAAGAAGGCACTTGAAGCAAATCAATAGTAACAGCACAGCTACCCTGAAATAATCTGCAAATACCAGCTCCTGTTTTTCTAAATTCATCTATTTTCATACACACAATAAAGTTGTGTCTTTTAATGTGCATTTTAATGAATTAAAGATAAAAAAGGGGGAGAGGACTATAGTTTAGTGAAAGACCATCAGAATCCCATCCCTGAGCTTGGGATAGTAAAGATTATTTTTGTTTTATCTCTTCAACACACAACATTCCTTCATGAGAAAATGACAATCAGATTTAAGGAAAAAAAAAACAGGAGAGGGTATTTCAATAACTGCACAAAAAGTAATAGGATTTTTGTGTAGTAGAGAGAAATCACCTGGGAAACATTATATCCTATTGTCAGAATCTTGGGGTCACATAGGAAGTTGAATAAAGGGGCCTGTGGGACACGTGGATAAAGTAGAATAGAAATAACATATGGTAAATATGTGAGAGGAATCAGTCTGTTGCTCAAACAATTTCTGTCATTTTATGTATGCAGGTGGACAAAAGAGCAATAAGGAAACTGGTTGCTCTGGTATGCAAAGTTGTAATGGTCTCCAAGCTTCCTGTTGCTCTTTATGGTACTGAGTTGAAATATTTCATTCCAAAAATATTTCTCCACTGTCTTAAATGTTTTTATGTAAAAGGGGAACAAAAAAGAAAAACAAAGCAAACAAACAAAAAAACAGCAAGTTAGTCCAATAGGGGTAGAAGGAAGAATAAAACCTAGTCTATATATGGAGGAATTCAAAATCGTAAGAGGAAAATATCATAGAAAGAGATAAATTAAAATGTTCCATGCTAAGTGCTATTGCAAAGATTTGAGCAATATGTCAACAGAGGGAGGTCGTCAGAATTCTCACAGCATTTTAGACTAATGTCAAAGAAATAATAGCAAGTTTCCAAGAGAAAAAGAAAAATGCACGTGTGGCATTCCATTCTGGAAGAACAATCTGAAAGTCTGGCATTTGCAAGATGAGAGAGTTGATGAGAACAAAGCATAAATGAAGAAGAGGCTGTCAAGTCAGGGAGCAGTCAAATCTACAGGATTCTCTCCTATCAGCCCTACTAGAGGTTCACCAATTTAGGGCGAAGAGGAATTACCTGGGGAAGGAGGGAGGCTTTTAAAATCACTTTATCACTGGACTGAAGTGTTTTGGTTTCAGTACATTTGGGATGGGGCCCCAGACTTTGCTTTGCTAACAAGTTCTTTCCTGAGCACCCTGGGAAATACTGAGATAGCAGTTTGGATTTCATCCTAGGGGCAATGAAAGACCACAGACAACTTTACAGGGGTAAGATCCCTATCATTGGCTTTGAGGTCAATACGAGATATGCCTGGATATGCTTGGAATAGGGAGACATGTAACAGGAAAAATCCATTAGGGATTACTAAATCTTGAGAGATTCCTATCACAGTAGAAGCTGGAGGAAAAATGGCTAAGAAATATTTCTTAGGTAGAGGCTACGGGATTTAGTATCCTCTTGGATGTGAGTGTTGAGAAGAAAGAAATGATGACTCATACATCAAATCCTAACCCAGGAGCATTGTGGCATAATAAAGAAATTAACTGAAGTTTATACTATAAAACATTGGAATAGGTATCAGGCAAGGGTTATGTGACATCCATTTCTAGTAAATATTTCCTTATGTAGAGTTTTTAAAATCCTTATATGATGCTGAATTTAAAAAACAAATATTTTTGACACCTAGAAGTGTTACACAGTGTCAAATACTAGTCAGAGGTAAACTAGGACGCAGTATAAAAATGGCCTGCAAGAGGCCATGATATTCCTGGTAAAAATAGTTTCCATCAATGGCAAGAAAATAAACCAAACTATAATCAAAGTGTAAGGGAGTTAGGGCATATCATTATGTCTTCTTTTAAGAAATGTGATAAAGAAGGAAGAATATAAGAACTTGACAGAATGGTGGAGCAAGAGAATTTAGTACTTGTTTGAGGATAAGAAAAATCTTTAGCCTGTTTTGGAGGCAAATACTGGGAAAAGTATTCTTAAAATTAGCTGGGCGCAGTGGCACATGCCTGTAATCCCAGTGGCTTGGAGGCAGGAGGATTTTGAGTTCAAAGCCAACCTCAACAAAAGCGAGTCACTAGGCAACTCAATGCCTGTTTCTGAATGAAATACAAAATGACACTGGGGATGTGGTTCAGTGGTTAAGCGCCCCTGAGTCCAATCCCCCCTCCCCTGCAATTTTTTTTTCTTAAAATTAGATACAATTGATCAAGCAAGACCCTTAAGTAGGTAGGAAGTGTTAAAAGATGGTCAGCCAAAGAGTGCTCTTTTTTCTACATTCTTCCATATCAATGATGGGTTAAAAATTGCCATTAATGACACTTTTTGAGTGGATGTTGGATGTGAATCTCAATTCCCAAACTCAGTTGTACCTGATGCTTAATTTTTTTTTTTTTATAAAGCAACTTAATTTCAATTTCTTAGCCCTTTCCCACAGGGCTACTGTGAGTCCTTCCTGAAGCTGTTCCCTGCCCAAATCAGTGTTGTGCTGTGGTTCTGTAGTCACACAAAATTACATGTGGGGCTTCTGGCTCTCTGCAGCCTTCTTTGCAATTACCCAAGTTATTCCTTAACCTTGCCAATGAAGCTCCTTCAGCAAGGTTTGCTGCTCTCACATCTCCTTTGGACTGAGGAATAGAGACTGCCCAGGGCTCCCCCAGCCAGAGCACTGTATGTTCTTCCTCTTTCAAGTCTTGCTGGCTTTTCAGAAACTGCCTCAGAAAAGAAAAAAGAAAAACAAACAAAAATGCAGATCATCCCTGCTTTCAGCCTCCTTCAGTCCAGAATCTCCTCCTCCCCTTCATCCTTGGGAAGCTTCTTTGTACTCTGGAGAAACATTTGCTTCTTTATATTATTTCAAAGCACTCTATCTCTGGCTTCAGATTACACCCCATCCCTTTCCTGCTTCCTTCAAATCCTCTAAATTCTCTGAAGGTTTGTGGCTTTTGAATAATAAAAGAGAATGATTTGAAAGCCAGTTCCACTTTCTGTCCTGAACCAATTTGCTTGAAAGAAAGTAGAAAATATGGAGGGGAGAATCAATCTCCCTCTCTCTCTCTCTCTCTCTCTCTCTCTCTCTCTCTCTCACACACACACACACACACACACACACACACACACACAAACACACACACACACGCCAGCATGTGTACCCAACATTTCACATGCATAGTCCTCATACAACCATATGAGAAAGAGAATAGTATCTCTATTTTATAAATGAGAAAATTGAAGCTTGGTGGGATGAAGTTATTTGTCTAAGTTTACCAAAATAGTACATAGTAGAGCTAAGATTTCAGCTAAAAAGAAATCTCTTCTCAAAACCCATGCAATTAATGCAATTAATCACTTCACTAACCTCTAATGAAGAAGTTTCTAAAGATTTAATCATAATGGCCTTTACATAGATTTATTGGAACAAGAAGAAGCTTCAGGAAGGTCAATCCTGCTTCTTATTTAGATTTATGATAATTTTAAAGACATGGATTAGTTTAAGTTCCTAGAGAAATATATATAAATGAATTTTAGCATAAACATAACATCAAATCTTTTTTAAAAAAAATTACTGCCTTAACTGGAGGCTGTTTGATGACAGAGTTAATACTTGTATTTCTCTTTAAAATCCTGATACTCTGCCTATAAATAGTTTTAGTAAAATTTATATTTCTACCTATAAATAGACCTTGGCAATTACTTAGTGAGGCCCACACAGTGCTCAGGGCCCTAGACATTGATATGCAGAAGGCAGACAAACAGTCCTGGGAAAGAAGGGCCCTGGAACACTGCCAAGAAATCTTGTGCTTATCTTAACACATCAGTACTTTTTTAAATTTTAGGGGCACTTTGGGCTGTTATTGATTCATAGTGTACTGGGGTACATAGTCTGGTACCTACTCAAGGAAAGGCAGACATAGAGTGAGAAAACATAAAACATTATGACCTTTTAGAAAAAGATTTTTAGTTAAGAAAGAAAAAATCCGTAGGGATTGAACCAGGACCTTGCCCATGCTAAACAAGTGCCCCACCAGGAAGCCACATCCTCCCAACCCAGTAGATTTAAAATATGTATCATGTTTTTCAAGCAATGGAGTAATGGTTCTGGACCAACTGGTTTATCTATATGCAAAATAAACAAACTAGCCACAAACTTTCACAACGTTTACACTTTTCACAAAAATTAACTAAAAAAATGCATCATAGACATAAATATAAAATAGAATAGAAAACTCTAAAATTCCTAGAAGGTAACATAGGGGAAATACTAGATGACCTGGAATTGGTGATGACTTTATATATTACACCAAAGACAAGAATCCGTGAAAGAATTGATAGGCTGAACTTTATTAAAAGTAAAATGTCCTGCCCTGTGAAAGACATTGTGAGTGAAAAAATAAGCCACAGACTAGGGGAAAATATTTGCAAAAGATTTATCTAATAAAAGACTTTTATTCAAATTATATAAACACCTCTTAAAATTCAGTTCTAAGAAAACAAACAACCCAGTTAAAAATTGGTCCAAATATTTTAAGACACATCTCAGCAAGAAGACTAACAGAAATAAATAAATGAAAAGGTTCCTCAAACGGTGTGTAATCAGGAAAACGCAAATTAATGCAATAATGAGATTCCACTATACATCTGTTAAAATGGCCAAAATTTAGAATACTAACAACATCCAACACCAATGATGTCACTAACCATGATTTCACTGCCCATGAGGTAACCAATCATATCAAGTTAAATCAAAATTTTTAAGTTAATGTGCTGGAAACAATGTGAAGCAACAGGAACTCTCATCATTCTTGATGGCAATACAAAACTGGTAGTCACCTAAGATAGCATGGCAATTTTTTTACGAATACTAAACATACTTACCATATAATCTAGCAATCATAGTTTTGGTATTTATTCAAAAGAGTTGAAAATTTATGTCCCCATAAGAATCTGTACATGAATATTTATATAAGATTATTCACAATTTCATATTCATAATTGTCATAGCTTGAAAACAACCATGATATCCTTTGATAGATTAAGGGACAAATGAACTGTGGTATACCCAGAAAATGGAATATTATTCAGTACTAAGAGAAATAAGCATCAACAAGTTTTATCAGAAAAGGATCCAGAAAAAAATATATATATGTATACACACACACACACACACACACACACACACACACGGAATCAAAGTATAGATCCACGAGAATACTTAAGTATTTAAATCAATATTCAGCATGTGCAGAAGCAAGGTATAAAATGAATTATATGCCTTTTAGGGCTTATTCAGTGAGAATAAAAATTTAGTAGTATATCTTAGTCCTAGCTGCCATACTCAGTTGTTTAATATCCAACTTGTTATCACTTTTTAAAAGACATTTTATGCATTTAAATGCACACTAAATATAAAGTAAATACCCAAAAAGCAGAAACCATTGTGCTCTGTTTTAAAGGAATTATGCTACCCCTCTTTTGTTATATATTATCAATATATTATTGTACAAGAATGTGTATATGTGCATAGGAATATTATTGATATCAGAATAGGTAAAATTAACACATAATTGTTTTAAAAACACAATAATTTAAATACTAAATACAGGGGTAGTATCTGGAATTCAAATGCCAAATTTCATTTATTTCTTTGGATCATGGAGTGGCTCTGGATTTTCAGATTTGAAAGAAGTAAAATTGAAAGAAGTAAAAAGAAGATTCTGAGATCATGCAGCAGGGTTAGTGTAGTAATGTCCCATGTGCCTCCTTCCCCCAGCACTCCTGAGAGTGCCAGCTTCTCTGGAAGAACTTCCTTGGGGAGGTGTGCTCTTTAGTCAGCAATCCTGGGTTCTATGAGCTCATAATCTTCATTTCACACAGGAATTTTGGAACAAGTCAATAAAACTTGGCATTGTGCTATAGGCCTATGAGTTTGTTAGAGAAAACATGTAGTGATTGTGAGGAGTTGATGACAAGTCTGGATCCTCTTCTTTAGGGCCATCTGTTTTCATTTATATTCAATTGTTCATCTGTTATTCATTCAGATATGTATATCTAGTAGCATAGATATATTCAAACTCTTGAATTGTTGACTCTTCATAGAAAGTTAATAAAGTCAATGGTCAGAAAAAATAATATATATTAATTTTTATTTAATCACACTTTTATTTGTGGCCTTTTCCCTTTCGTATGTACTGGAACTCATTATGAATGGTAATGCTATGGTTTCTGAGATCATTGCCCATTCAGTTGTATGATTCCTGACATAGAGTTCTTAGCTATGAAGGTATACAGTACTATGCTATGGAATAAATGTGAGCTTTACCCTCGAGCACCAAACTTACTCATAAGTAAAGCATTATTTTAGTGTTAAAGCAAGTAAGGTTATTTTATTAAACACAAGTAAGGTTATTTTATTAAACACAATGCAAAATTTTAAAACAAAACACTAGGACCACTTTAGGCTATACCCTTTTACCTTTATAGACACACTTTGACTCTTTTCAAATACTTTTTATTCACTCATTTGTTCTAGAACAGAATAATAATAGCACAAGACTGAAAAAAAAAAGAATTGGTAAACTGGACTTCATTAAAATGAAAAGATTTTGCTCCTTAAAAATGGCATAAGGGCTGGGATTGTGGCTCAGTGGTAGAGTGCTTGCCTAGCATGTGTGAGGCACTGAGTTAAATCCTCAGCACCATATAAAAATAAATAAATAATTAAAGTTATGTCCCTCTACAACTAAAAAAAATATTTTTAAAAAGTGCCATAAAGGCAGCCAGGTGCAGTGGCATACTCCTGGGACAAATACTAGAAGCTTGGGAAGGTGAGGCAGGAGGATCACAAGTTCAAAGCCAGCCTCAGCAAAAGCAAGGTGCTAAGCAATTCCGTGAGACCCTGTCTCTAAATAAAATACAAAATAGGACTGGGGATGTGGCTCAATGATCAAGTGCCCCTGAGCTCAAATCCTGGTACCCCTCACCCCCACAAAAAAAAAAAAAAGCTGTAAAGAAAATGAAGAAGCAAGCCAAAAACTGGGAGAAAAATAATCATAATACATATGTCAGATAAAGACTTGTATCAAGAATATATAAATAATTCTTATAAACTAATTTAATTTTTAAATGATTTAAATCAATTTAAATGTGGGCAAAAGATTTTATATACACTTCACAAAATAATATAGATATACTGACGATCACTTAGCATGGATATGTGGACAAAGATATGTTTGATTCATTAGTCACCAGAGGGATATAAATTAAGACCACAATGAAATGCCACTACAATACCAGTAACTACTGAATAAAATTAAAAATACTAACCATATCAAGTTATGGTGGGCAATTATCCCTTCAAAATTCGAAAATTAGAACCTAATCACCAATGTGATAGTAAGAGGTAGAACCTTTAGGAGGTGATAAGATGAATGGGATTAATAACTTTATAAAAGAAGTTCAAGGGAGCACTCTAGTTCCTTTAGCCATTCTACCATGCAAGGATGTATTAAGAAGCACCATTTGTGAAGGAGATCATGATCTTTAACCAGACACTGAAATTGCAGACAACTTGATCTTGGCTTTCTTAGCCTCTAGAACTATAAGAAAATTTTCTATTACTTATAAACTATCTAGTCTGTTGTATGGTGTCATAGCAGCATAAATAGACAAAGTCAGAAATTGGTACTGAGAATTGGGGTGTTTCTATAACAAGTTCTTTTAAGTGTGGAAGTGGCTTTAGAACTGGCTAATGGGTAGATAAAAGTTTGGCCACACAAGCTTTCAAAAGCCTAACTCTCTGTGAATGTAGCATTGAGGGTGATTCAGGCGAGGGCTCAGAAGGGAGCACCTAAAATCTTCTTACAGTTTATCTAATTAGACATGAACAGAATGTTAGCAGAACTATGGATGGTAATGGCAACTCTGATGAGATATCAGAGAAATGAGGAACAAGATATTGAAAACTGGAGGAAAGGTCATCCTTATCATATAGTGGCAAAGAACTTGGCTGTGAGTGCTTTGTGAAAGGCAGAATTTAAGAGTGATAAACTATGATATTTGGTTGAAGAAATGTCTAAGCCAAGCGTTGAGGATGTGGTATAGCTTCACCTGACTGCTTATCATAAAATTTGAGAAGAGAGTAACGAACTGAAGATGAAATTTATAATCAAAAAGGAAGCAGAACTTGGAGTGTGGATATAAGGAAGCAGATGCTGTTGATTGAGACCCTGTGAGAAAGACACCAAAGGAACTTGGGAGATCTTTGAGGCTGCCCCTCTTATCACAAATCCAGAGTATCAGGTCCCCGAGGCAGAATGGTTTCAAAATCAGGCCTCAGAGAACCCATGGAACCTCAACATTCACTGCCCAGGGTTGCCTCTAGTTTCTGCTTCCTTCGTTTTGGTACAGTGCTCCTCAGCCACCCCAGGTGTGGCTCCAGTGGGCCTCGGGTGGGCAATGGTTGGCACTCTGGAGGTCATGGGTGGTAAATCTTAGCGGCATCCAAAATCTCCAGGGGTACAATGTGCATAAAATGTAGGCACATGGCCACCTTCATCTAGATTTCAAAGGATGCCTTCAGTGTCCCATGGTCCAGGAAAAGAACTGTCACAGAGGGGAGACCACCGCAGACTGTCCCCAGTAAGGCAACACTTAAAGAAGTCACGGGGGCAGGACCACCCATTAGACCACAGACACTACAGCCACAGTAGTGTCACACTATCCTGCAGCCACAAGTATTTAACTATTATCTGTCAGTTGGGACCCAAATGAGTGCACCTCATTTAAAAAAAAATTAGTATAAAATCTGCAAAGATTTATGCAGTGAAATACAGTATTTGTCTCAAATCTTATCCCATGTGTCCAGAAAGCAGAACATAGAGTCAAAGAAGGCTATTCTCCAGTCTCACAATATAATGTTGCACTGGTGGGTTTTGGACTCACTTGGAACCTATCACCTCTTTCCTCTTTTCTGTTTCTCTTTTGGAATGAGAATGTCTCTCCTATTTCTGCCCCCACCATTGTACTTTGGAAGCATACAACTTGTCTAATTTCATGGATCCATAGTTGGAGAGTAATTTGCCTTGGTTTAAATTGTAACTTAAGTCTCACCTGTATCTGATTTAGATGATATTTAGATGACAATTTAGACTTTTGAGTTGGTGCTAGAATGAGTTATGATTTTTGAGAGTTTTGGAATGAAATGAATGTGTTTTGCATGTGAGAAGGAAATGAACTTTGGGAGAGGTAGAGGATAGAATGTCATGGTATTTCCCCCCAAATTCATATGCTAAAACTTAATTGTCAATGTGATTGTGTGAAGAAGTCTGGCCTTTAAGAGGTAATTAAATGATGAGGGCTCTACCCCAGTAGTAGTAGAATGGGATTAATGTCCTTTTAAAAAAGAGGTATAACACAGCATTCATCTCTTCAGTCCTTCTATCTCTCCTGCTAGGAGAAACAACAGTATTCCATTGCATAATCATCATCACTGAATTAACAAGTATTCCATGCATCCTAATCTTGCACCGAAGGCAGTGCAATAATAAATAATGTTTAAGTAAAACCAACACTTTTTTGTTAGAAAAGCTTCATATAATGAGTGCCATCTCATTTTTTGCAAAAAAGTTGATATAAAATCTGAAAAGATTATGCCATGAAATATACAATATTTGTCCCTTTTGTTGTTCCACCTCTCACATAGGAATACACACAAAAAGGCATCAGTTTGGAAAAAGAGAGCAATCCTCACCAGACACTAAACATACTAGCATTTTGATCTTAGACCTTCATCTTATAGAACTATGAGAAATAAAATTTCTATTATTTATAAATTACCTAGCCTAAGGCATTTTGTTATAGCAAACGCTATAACAGACTGAGACAACAAGGATATAGAGCAACTAGACTCATAATGCTGGTAGGAATTTTATAACCATTGTCAGAAACAGTCTGGCAGTTTCTTAAAAAATTAAATATACACCTAAGTACTAGCAATTTACTCAAGAGAAATTAAAACATATAACCATATAAAGAATTGTAAGGTAATATCCATAGCAGTTATAACTCAATAATCAAAAGTTGGAAACAATTCAAATGTCATCAATAAGTGAATGGATAAATAAATTATGGCAAATCCATATGTGAGATACTATTTGGCAACAAAAAGGAACAAAATATTGACACATCAGAATGTTGAGTGCACACTGTGATTTCTGCATTTAAAATTCTAGAACATGAAAGTAGATAAGTGCTTCCCTGGGGAAAGAGGTTGAAGAAAACACAAATTAAAAAGGAACATGAAGATTTAGGAATGTCAAAATTGATGTCTGTGCTTGGTAACTTCCTATCACATGATTCCATTAATTTTCTTTGTAGCATTTATCAACTAACCGGATAGGGTTATTATAAGTAGCAAATTAGTTAATATTGGTAAAACACTCAAAAAATGCTCAACTCTTATTATGGTTTAAATATGAGTGTCCCCCCCAAAGTCCCCCAAAGGCTCACATGGGAGACAACATAAGAACATTCAGGTGGTAACAGCAGGCAGGTAGGGTTTGGCTGGAGGTGGGTCACTGGGGGTGTGCCTTTGGGGCATTTATTTTATCCTTGTTAAGAGCTCTCTGTTTCCTGATTATCTTGTTCTGAGCTGCTTCCCCAGCCCCACTCTTTTGCCACAATACTCAGCCTTATCTTAGACCCAAAGCTATTAGTTAGCTGTCTATGGATTGAGATCTTTAAAACCATGAGCCCTAAATCGTAACTTTTCCTTCTACACATTGTTTTTGTCAAGTCTTTTTTTCAATAAAGCTGACTAAAACAACACTTAATAAGCAACAGGAAAGTAGTTTAAATATACACAAGATAATACATAAAAATATAATCATTTTTGAAAATATAAAGAAGAACCAGGAGTTTCCAGGGGCAAATATAAAGGATGGAAGGTTTCTAAAAGGAGTGTGGGATTGAAGTATCTAATCTGCAACCATTCTCTTTGCCTAATGGCTCTGGAAAGAAGCTGACCACTTTTTGAGAATGTCCTTCCATGCCCACTGCTAATGTCAAGAAGTAGAAAGTATAAAGTAACAAGTACTTGGACTAGTTGGAGTAGAACTGCTGTTGTGTTGACAGCTTTTATCATCCCATGGGATCCTGCACTGAATCCTGAGCTTGCCTTCCATTGCTCTCCAGATTATATAGTACAGAGCATGGCAATGGAAGAAGGAGTACCTGGAGGAAGATGAGATAAAAGGAAAGAGGAGGAAGAAAACTTTGAGCCCAGTTCTTTTTCCTCAAAGGGAAAAGAGGAATTCCATAAAGGGAAAAAAAAATGCTCCCCAGAATCAACTATAGAGGAAAGAATAAGGAAAAGCTAAATAAATTTCTAATTTGAAAAGCCTGGGGACTGGAATACCAATATTTAAACTGAATGCCCTGAGCTCACAGTTTTAGAATATAGGGAATTGAATCCATGGCTAAATAACACAATAAAAAGACCTGAATTGAATCCATGGCTAAATAACACAATAAAAAGAACCACAGTATCTGGAACTCCAAACTAAAACCAACAACCGTAAGGAAGTCCCTATGACTCCCAACCACTGCTATTAATAAATTGACCTATAGCTGGATTAAAATAAACTCAGGCTGGGAAACGATGGACAGAGGGATTGGTGGTAGGGGAGGGTATTCTATTTGGTTTCCATTGCCTTGTCCCCAAATCTGTTCTTATATCCCAAACGCCACTCTCAATCTACATCATTAGCTTTTTGTCCCAGAGATCATTCTGAAAATGCCACAGTCTGGCTGGGCACAAATCACGAGCCACTGAAGCAGGAACAAACTTTATTTCTGAATTCCACCAGCACACTCCACACACCTTCCCGGGAACTCCTCCAAACGCCACGCGGCTCCTCCAGGAACCACCAACCGGAAATCCCTCCTCTGGCACTTCCCCAACCAATGGGAACTCTCTGGGAATCCCCTCAAGAACTCCAAAGTAGCAGGCTGAGGCGGACAACAGGAGTCTAATATTACAATTGAATACACAGCTTAACATAACCATTATCATCTCAATGGCCCACCGGTGTCACCTCTCAACCACTGTGTTCTGGCAAAAATGCCATGCCTCATTCCGACTGGGCTATGGCTCTTAGCATGAAAAGGTGAAAAACACTGTGAATCTGAAATCTCAGCTATGATGCCCTTCCATTTTTGTCCTTGTCCAAGAGGCTTGAACTCCAGAGACTTTGTGGAGAGTCTGCAACATTCTGGTCTAGATTAATTAGATTTTGCAGTGATTACTTAATGAATTACAGTTTGCACATTCAGAACAAATGCTATCATTTTAATACAAATCATAATTAGAGACTGTTCTGAGTCCTTCACATTAAAGGAAGAATGAGGCCAAGAGTTCGAATTGACACTTAAACACTATGCTGAATTGTGCAATGTAGTGACTTCAAACCGGAGTTGAATCCAGTTTCTTTACCTAGTAACTGTGTGATCTTTAGTAAGTCAAGACACCTCTCTTAGACTCAGAATCAATGTTAGAATGCAAAAATAGTCACAGTGAAGCTCCTCCCAAGAAGTTGGGTATATTTCTTACCCTTTGAATCTGGAAACAATTGTCAATTGTTTTGACCAATAGAAAGCCCTCAAAGTTATGTTAGACTGGTTCAAGAGTAGTTACAATTGCAGAGCTTGAAAATCTGTGACTACCACGTAAACAAGCCTGGGCTAGTAGGTTAGAGAATGAGACTGTGTGGACAGAGGTATTCTGAAGTGAGGCCCAGATAAGGCCATTTAGGCTTTACCAACTTCCCTTCTGATCACAAGCTCATTGAGCTTATCCAAGATCCCCTAATCCTGAACAAAACCAAGAACCAGCCAGCTAAATCTGGCTCAAATCACCGATCTCAAATCACCAGTTCACAGAATCATAAGTTAAATAAATGGAGTATTGATATTTTAAATCACTAATTTTGAAAATATTGAGTTAATAATAAAAGATATTTGATATAGATATTGTACCAGTAGAATGAGATAACAAAAGTATCTACCCACTAGGATTGTTGGGAAATTTAAAGGAGGTAATATAGGTAAACCTCTCTGAACCTGGCCAAAGTAAGTGCTCAAATATTAGCAACAATTATTGTTATTATTGATATAGATTATCTTATAGAGGGACTTTTTCAAAAGTGCGGCATGTTATCTAACTAATGTGTTACCTGGTAGCCTGTAAAATTCCCACTCTGAGAAAATATTTACATCATAAGCTACAGTGTTGCACTCCTATTACCTCTGTGGGAAAAACCTAGAGGGTTGGAGATGTCCCTCCACATCTCTTAGATGTTTGCTCTTAGATGTGAATTTGTTGCTAGTGAAATGAGGAACAGATACTCTCATTCTTCTCGATACCAATCTATCATTTTATATTGTTCTTTCAGATTAAGTAAGCTTTTTGTCTGGTGTGACAACAATTTATATCAAGCAGATGTAAGGGAGGGAGGAAGGAGGAAATATAAAAAACATCATTAAGAAAATATAGGGTGCCGTGGCTCCTGACTGTAATTCCAGCAACTCAGGAGGCTAAGGCAGGAGGATTGAAAGTTCAAAGCCAGCCTCAGCAACTTAGTGAGACTGTGTCTTAAAATCAAAAAAATAAAAAAACTTAGTGGTAAGTTGCCCCTGGGTTCAGTCTCCGGTATAAAAAAAAAAAAAAAAAAGGGTATCAAGAGGTCTACATACAGTAAGCTTGAGAAGCATATATTGTTGATTACTATTTCACTATCAACTGAGACTCTAAGCTATATTCCTTTTGATAGCATTTCAAACAATAATACTCATTTAAATATAAGATTAAAAATTTTATTGCAATGAATTTTCACTTCATGCTCTCTAACTCCAAAATATAAAAGTTTTTTTTTTCTGAAAATAGTCTAAGATATATGTTTCTAAACCTATAAATGCTGATCAGACACTAGCTCTCTTTAGTGCTCCTTTGCTTTTTTTTTGCATATTTTTCAAAATTTTTACAAGTCAGTTTCAGCAGTGCATTGACAATTACACTGACAAGTGTTAATGCAGTTCCTGTCTTTCCCCTAAAGGACAATAAAACTGCAAGGCTTTTAAATTTAAGGCATGGATATAAATATTTGATCCAGGTGTTTCTAACTCACCTTCCACAATCTCAAACAACACTATCTATACTTGAATAGCCTTGGCAAAATGTCTTAAATTGTAGTCTTCCTGTGTAAGAAGTTATGTTATATCCAGAATAAATGCATAAAATACAGCAAAGACTGCTGACATATTTATTTTCAGGATAGTTCTGTCATATGAACTTTATAATCATATTTGAAAATCCAGCTGTGGAAATGTATTCATTTTAGATAAATGACCATTGGGCATTTGCCAGACCACAAAATCAAACTGTAAATGGTAAAAAAAAAAAAAAAAAAAAAAAAAAAAAAAAAACTTAAACCATTGTTAGAGAATTCAACATTTTAGGTTAAAATATCCAACTAACCATATAATTTTTATCAATATCAATATAACAATTATTTTTATTCCTACAAAAATAAAGGATTACAACATTTTTCTAAAATACTTCTTAAGAGTGATTGCTTTTTAAAAGTCTTGTCTTATCTAAAGTGTTTCTATAAATATAAATGTCCTCTGCACCCAGTGTAGTCAGTTTTCCATTTTCAGTCAATTTCAGAGAACTTTGTTTTGCACAAGAAATGTTGGCTCAACATCCTGGCAGATTATTTCTATTAGCAAATGCATTAGTTAGGGAGGAATGTCTGTGTTCTAGATCTCAGTTCTAGTAAGGAAACAGGTCTGATTCTAAGCATTATGTCTCTCCAACTAGGCATAAAACTATTTTTTTGTTCCAGAACTACATTGCTTGAGTCAGAGGTCATGGGTCTGCTCAACTTGAATAATATTCTCTTTAGCCAAAGGCACACTCTCATGCTAATTGTATGTGTTGAGCAAACATCTGAATCAGAACAGTGAGTGGTCATGATCAATGCATGCTTTTCTATTCAAGGGAGTTCAAAAGTGAAGCACATAAAATATCTGCCACTCTGAGACACAGACTATTTGGGGAGATATTTTCCATTGTAAATATGCTCCTAAAATTAATGCGAATTTTATTTGGTGAAAGTGATGAGAAATAAATATATATATATTAGAATTATAAGAAGCAATAAATGCAATAAATGTAACTAAGGGCTATAAAATATGACCTATGGGAATGTATTTTATAAAATGTGGTTGATTTAAATTAATAGAATGAGTCTGGAGTGTGGCCAGTATTGCTTGTTCAAAGATTGAGTAAATGCTATCCCCATTATTTTCCTTTCTTTCTCTTGCCACTATCTCTCTCACTCCATTTTAATGAATGAAGTGGTTCAGCTTAGAATAGGTACTCGATAGAATTTAGAGAACTTAGGTACAAGAAATTTTATTTTGTTTATTTTGTCCCAGCTTATATGGAACACTGTGCCTTCACTCTACCAACCCAACTAGAGATGGTCTTACTTGTCCTGCCCACCGCTTTAGGAATTAACTCACAACCACTGATCCACATCCCCAGCACTGTTTTGTATTTTTATTTAGAGACAGGGTCTCATTGAGTTACTTATCCCCTCATGTTGCTGAAGCTGGCTTTGAATTCACGATCTTCCTGCCTCAGCTTCCCAAGCTGCTGGGATTATAGGCATGTGCCATGGCGCCTGGCTAAACTACATATCTTAATTCTTACTTCCATCAATCAATGTTTACTCCTCTTATCATGTTGGATTTGCAACACTTTACCTATATTTCAACTTAATAGTCAGCAGGAAGAATGTAAGGATGAATTACTTTGATGCTTACTTAATGTTTAAATTTTTCTCTATCTTGTGCAAAGTGTATAATATTTTTCTTTTTTTTTAAAGAGAGAGTGAATGAGAGAGAGAGAGAGAGAGAGAGAGAGAGAGAGAGAGAGAGAGAGAATTTTAACATTTATTTTTCAGTGTTTGGCGGACATAACATCTTTGTTTGTATGTGGTGCTGGGAATCCAACCCGGGCCGCACGCATGCCAGGCGAGCGCGCTACCGCTTGAGCCACATCCCCAGCCCAATTTTTTTCTTAAATTCAAGTTAATGAAGCAGAGCTTCTATTTTAAGAAAGTATGTATTGTCTCATCTTCTACAGCCCTCACTGACCATGACAATAAATATGATAGCAGATATTTTAAGAAATTTCTAGAAAATAAAAACTAGAGTTTACTATATAGCAGGCAGGAAAAAGCCATGGGGTGGGGTACACACATACTAAAAGGGCTGAGGCTGAGGAAGGAGTTGGCTCTGCAGACAGAATTCGGGGAAGCTTCTGGACATGGTAATGAGCTTTATAAAAACATCAGAGCACAGCCAAAGGCACCCTCTGATTCTCACCCCATATATTGAGCAAACAGCTGAATGAGAACAGTAAATGGTCATGATTAATGCATGCTTAAAATATGAGATCCAAGAAACAAGACTAAACCCAGGAGAGTGACCAAAGGAAGCTCCATGATGAATGGATGGAAGAAGGCCTGGAGAGCAGCTGCTGAAAAAGGAACAAGAGGATGGAACACTCCACATGGAAAGCTTCTAGGAAGAAAGCACAAAATGATAGATTAAAACGCAATATAGTGGGCTGGGGATATAGCTCAGTGGGTAGACTGCTTGCCTTGCATGCACAAGGTCCTGGGTTCCAAATCCCCAGCACTGCAAAAAAAAAAAAAAAAGTAATATAAATATATTGGCAGGATAGATGGATAGGAATTAGAGCAACATTGGAGTGCTCTTTCCTCCTTACATAATAGGTAACCAAAAATAATGTCTAAAGTAGATCAAACAAAAGCTATAGCCATATTAATTAGATATATGTAGTTAGACACCAGAAGAAACAGTATTCAGACTTTTTTTTTCTCTGTGGAGAGGAGCAAAGGGGGTTAAAAAAACAGACAAACAAACAAAAAAACCTAAGAAATTGTCTTACCTTAATTTAAAAAAAAAAGAGTAAGAAATATAATGATGAAGCAACATAATTTATGTACTAATTAGAACAAATCTAATAAGTGAAAATGTTCAATTGTGCTGAGTGTACAGTTACACAAAAACTCCTAAAGTTAGAGGGGATAATTTTAGTGAATATAAAGCCAGAAATGGATATCAAATGCATACACTAAAGACAGAGCATTAAGAGTAATAATACATATTATTAAAGATGTACATGTAGAAATGTTTATCACAGCCATTTTCAACTATTTTATATACCAGTGAAGTACACAATAGAAAATGATTTAAAATGGTGTTGGACCTAGCACATGCAAAATATTCAATGTTGAACTAGGACAGAATATTTAATAGCTATGAAAATCCAGATTTTGCATTTGAAACATATTTCAATGAAATAGAAAATGCTCACAATTTCCATGAAAAAATTAAAAATTACTTCTATTTTTGATGACCAACACAATCCACACAAGTACACACACAGATAAATAGACACATGTAAAAAGTAAGATTCTTTGAAATATTAAGAAAGGTTATTTCTGGGTAAAACTTGCTCTTTGTACTTTTTCACATTTCAAAAATAAAAATAAAAAGAACAAGTTACTTTGGATATGTTAAAAAACGAACATATTACAAATTCAGAACATGTTTTGTAATAAAAATATTTTAAAAGATGTAAATTCTCATATAATTATTTTAATAAAACTATTATAGTTGAAACTATAATAAGTATTCTTATCTAAAACTGGTTGGGTTTACATATTCTTTTTGACCTAAGGGTAGAGGATGTTATTTGCTTTTCATCCAAACTCATCTTCAAACACTTAACAAGACAGTTCAGTAGTCTATTTTTACCATAAATCTATCTTGAGCAAGAATGGTGATAACCTAAAGGTTAACATATATTCATTAAAAATTATTTTTAACTAAATCGGAGAGTAACATAATCCAAACAATCTTATCCTTTTTCTAAGCAAAAAAAAAAAGAAAAAAAGAAAAAGAAATGCATGGACTACCTTTTGAACTTTTCCCCTTTGGTTTCTTTAAGCATAACATTTTTAGTTCCCATGAGTAAAGTACATTCTTAAAGCTTATAAAGTGTGAGAACATTACCCTGGAAGCAAAATGTTTTTCCTAAGCTACCAAATATATTTTAACATTGACTACTTTAAAACTTTTGTTTCTTTGAAGATAGATCAAAACACTTTTAAAGCATGTTTCCTTTAGCTTTTACAACTTAAAATCAAATCAACTAATTCTGTACTAAGAGCAGAAGGACTAACAACTTCTGAAAATGCTTATGACCCTTATTAAAGTAGGAATATTTTTGTGTTTGGACAAAGAGTTTTTCTGGGATATTTTTCTATTCATCCTGATTCACTTTCCCAATAAAATGGGAAAGTATAATTGCTATCCTAAATGTAAATGCTAATGGATTTATCATACATTTTTCTTTGTAATATCATATTAAAAACTGTTTTAATTTATATTGTTAAGTGATAGTTTGGACCTGAACGTTAAGAGTAGTTGAGCTTGAGTTATAAAATACCAATATCTTTCATATGTATCAGACTATTCTGGATAGAAAGTCATACTTACTGAGGACTTCTTACTTGCCATGAGATAAAAATTAAAGCTATATCTTTGAGTTTGATTTTTTTTCTTAAAAATTAACCACAATTTTCTAGATGCACTATTATACCTAAAAGTCCTCCAATAACAATGGCCATGTATTGGCTTGTGAAATCCATGGTAGGTCTGGCTTTGATGAAGCTTCCCCCAGCATTTCAAACACTGTCTTATTATTATTTCCAGAAGGTCAATAACTTTCACTCAGGTACAAATGACTATCAGTTCCAGACTCACATTCTCACACTGCACTGTACAAAGAAAGAGAGAATCTCTTATAGTAGCTACTGTGGGAAGGAAAAAAGTTTCTCTCTCTTAGAAGACCCAGCAAAATTCCTTGCCTAAAGGAATAGTTTATCTTCTCATCTTTCAGTCAGTATCTGGGAATAAGTAGAAAGAGCTCACTGCTGCCTTAGCTTCCTGTTAGGAACCTGGATAAATTTCCTAAACAGAGAGAAGTACAATCTGGACAAGAAATAAGTACCTAATACACCCATCACAATTACATAGATTATTATGCATTAATAATTTTTTTCGGTCAAAATGAATTCTACTGTCATGTATAAATTAATTAGAACAAATAAAAAATATTTTAAAAACACAGCATATTATGCTTGAAAGAAAAGTAATAATAAAGATAGTTCAGAGTGAAAAAAATCATTGTTTTCTTCCTAACTTTTCAGAGAAACTGAAATTTTAAAAAAATTATGCCTTAAATTCCATGATAAAAATGAACAACGTGACATGGTTTTAACTAGAAATAGGTCCCAGATGGGAGAATAGAGAAGACAGGAATGGTTCCATGATGTATTGAAGACTATGGTAGGTAGAATAAAGAAAATGGGTTCTTTTTGGGTCTCTTGGGAGAAATTTGTGAAACTTCTACTAGAAAATTATGATTTAAACTCTATAGAGACTGAATCACTATTTGTACTAAGTTCATATCAACCACGTATAAACAAGCCTATCCAGTGAGTAAATATATTTAATTTCCTGGAGTTATAGGTTGGAGATTATTTATCCTAGTAAACTCCTTAGAAGATAGGGCTCTTCAAAAATAATTTTCCACAGAGCTGGGTGTTGTGGCATACACCTATAATCCTAGCAACTAGGGAGACTGAGGCAGGAAGATTAAAATTTCAAAGCTAGCCCTCAGCAGTTTATTGAGGTCTCAATTTAAAAAATGAACAAAAGAATTACTGTCATTTACCCAAGACAGAAATATCCTTACCTTTATTTCCTTATCTAACCAGTCAATAGTACCTCAAATATATCTCGTTAATATTTCTCTCTTCTGTCTCCTTTTATCTCCACTGCGATTTTCTTTGAGTCCCCATTTCTCTTCTTGACATTATAATAGTTCCTGAATCAGTACTCCTGCTACTACCTTTGTCATTTTCTAATTCACTTTCTAAAATGCCACCAGCATAATATCATTATAAAATTAAATTACGGACCTCAAGGTAAAGGTATTTTATCACTAGGGTAAAGCTCCCTAAGCTAATAGACATGATTCTATCTCTTCATTCTTATTCCTTACCAATAGTTATTGCAAACATTTTTGGTGATTCATGCAATGTTGTTATATATTATGAATATTCTCGCATGTTCTTTAAGCATTTATGAGAGAATTTATCTAAGATATACACCACAATGGGGTATTTCTGGTTCTAAGCATATTCTGATATTCATCTTTACTAGACTTTGTCAAATTATTTTGCAAAGTGCTTATACTGATTGCACTCTCACTAGAAGAATTTGATTACTGTTAGTGCTAACCCTAACAAAATTTAATTTCACTTGACTTTTAAACAAGAGTCAACAGGAGGTGTGCACCACTGTATCTGGCCAGGAATATATATTTTTTTTTTTAGGAATTCTGATTATCTGTTGTTCTCTTTTTCTATCAAATTGTTTTTTTTAAACTTATTTATACATGTTCTTTGTATATTTTGAATACTGACTTTTTATTGGTGATTTATAGTGAAAAATTCTTCATCTCTGCTTTATTATTTCACATTTTCTTTTGACAGAAGTATTTCTCAAGATATTCTGAAATTTTCTTTCAGTGATAACATTGCATGGGAAGTCAAAAGTAAAATTTACAAATAAAGGATGGAGAATTCCCATAATCTGGGTATTATGGAGGACAAGGGCTCAAGCTAGTGAGGCTTTCATGTAACTTCTACTGTTTTTACCAGAGGACCCCAATGACTTCTGGAAACTTCAAAACTTCTATGGTGATCAGTTTGAGAACCAGTGACAAGCCAGAGTGTCCTGTAAATAGGAAGAAACCAATGTTCAAGAGGTTTAGATACTCCCTCCAGGAGCCCAGATGGTGGCCCCCTCTATCACTGCCAGAAGGAAGAAGAAAAGGATGGGAAACATACTGGAGTGGCAGGGATGGTTCAGATGGTGGCCTTGGTATCGGAGCCCTTCTTCTCCTCTAATGAGGGCATTAAGGCAGTTTGGTCCTACAGATTGAGGAGTCCAGTCAGTGTTACCTCATGTTGGAATCTGTGCCTGAGGCATCCTGTTGGGAGTCCCCCCAGCTCAAAGACTAACTTCCCCATCCCCTAAGAAGAGCCATCCAATGGTGAGCCCTGCTGGCTCACATGATCCTTACCCACCAATCAGACTAGCCCTGCTCACATGATCCTTACCCACCAATCAGAAAGGACCCCATGCCAACTGTCAGACCACTCCCACTCTATAAATACGCAGAGCTGTTCCTTAATAAAAGGGCATTTTCTCCAATGAGCCTTGTTTGTTCTTTTACATCCAGATTACCAGTTTACCTTCTCCATATCACTGGCTCCACTGTGTATCTGTGACATCAAAGAAGACATATAAGCACATTTTCCTCCTGAGTTCTACTAGAGAACCAGGGCTGGCAGAGGAGGTGGGTGTAGATAGGACAGTGTGGAAAACATGGATGGGGATAATCTGGCTATTAGCCATGACTGGCTGTTCTTTCATCATTTGAGGCTAGAAGGGTTTCTATGTTGAAGATGGAAAATCTCTACTTCATCTGAACCAGCTGAACATCTCTCTGGAGTCAAACATCAGTCCTGAAAGCCCAGACATAACCAACAACACTAACTCACGGCTCTTATTGATACTGCATTGTCCATACAAACATCTAAATCATCTTCTGAGAGATCAGGGGTGTTGGTTTGGAGTTTTGAAATCTCACTATGACAAGGTCAGGCAATAGTCATCAGACACACCTAGACTTTGTAAGCAAATGTCCATGAGAATAGCAAAGTAGTAACTGTGCACTTGTGAGCTCACTTAATCTCCTTCACTCATCATACCTTGGCTGTCCACACCGGTCTAGGCTCTAGTGACTAATCCCCATAACATTCAGGATTGGAATACACACAAGTTAGCTGTTTTCTTTCTCCTTGTTGGTGGGATTTTTGGCCTCTGACATGTTATATACCCCCTGCTTATCTGTTCAATGAGCCAACAAATTCCTTTTCACTTTTCAGGCAGTTTAAATTGAGCTTTTTGTGACCTCTTTGTGCGCTAGATGCAGGATACTTGAGATGATCTCTAAGTAACTAAGCCTGTTATATTTGCAGGGCTACCTTCAACGTGAACACCAATTCTCCAGGAAGCCAACATGTTTTCAGCCAGTAATTAATATTCTCATTTGAAAACCAAATTTATTTTTTTAATTTTATGGCTTGTGTATCTTGTGTTTTAGGAACTATTTCCCCACCCCAAAGTTATAAAGACAATCTCCCTTATCAGTGCATCTCCAACTTTAATATTCATAAAAGTACCTGAAAATATTTTGAAATGCAGATTTAGCTTGGAGGGGAAGTAATATTACAGTTCACAGAACTACTTTCATTTTTATTTTCATATTTATGCTTTAAATTAACCTGAAAATGATTTGTATATGGTACCATATGATTCAAAATTAATTTTCTTACTAAATAACTTACCCTTTACCTAATCAGTAATGCAGCATTTGTTATATATTATTTTCTATATAGAATCTGTGTGGGGACTCTCTACTTTTCAATTAACCTGTATGTCTGCCTTGCACTGCCAATGTTGCTATAACAATTTTAATTACTGCTATAATTATTACAGCATATAATTTCAATATATTATAGGATGAGTATCCCTCAAAATTTAATCAGTTATCTTTCAAATCTTTATTTTCTTTAATTTATATAATCTTATATTATGGGGAAAATGTAGACTTTGATTGAGATTAATTGTATTGAAAATATAAATCATGTGAGAATTAACTGTCATTACTGAGTCTTCCTAACATGAAGATGGTGTATCCATATATTTAGTTTTCTTTAACGTTTTATTTGAAATATTCTATATGAAGTTCACAATATCTTTTACTACATTTGTTTCTAAGTAGTATTTATTACCTGTTTGTTTTATGTCTTTTTAAAATCCCAATTCATGGTTCCTTTATAGAAATAAAATTGGTTTTTATATGTTCTAAAGATCAATCTATACTTTGTTTCTTCTATACAGCCCTCCTGAGTATCAATGATAATAAAAAAAGAAATCTTAAAGTAGCAAAGTAGACAGAGAAAAGATTTCATAGAGGAAGATAGATAAAAATGACAGCAGACTTCTCATAAGAAACAATGCAAACCAAGGACTGTGCATGGGCATCTTTAAATTGCCAAAAGAACTAACAAACAAATCCATTCATCTAAAATTGCATGCCTAGCAAAAACATCCATCTTTTTTGTGGGGGAGAGGAGGATGTACTGGGGATTGAATTCAGGGGCACTCAATCTTTGAGCCACACCCCAGCCCTATTTTTTATTTTATTTAGAGACAGGGTCTCACTGAGTTGCTTGATGTCTCACTTTTATTGAGGCTGGCTTGGAACTCACCGTCCTCCTGCCTCAGCCTCCCAAGCTGCTGGGATTATAGGCATGCACCATCATGTCTGGTCTCAAAACATGTTTTTTAAAAATGATGGTGAAATGCCTTTTATTTTTTCAGATTCGTCACCAGCAAATAATACTATAAGTTAAAGGTTTGCTGGCATGTGCAAGGCCTTGGTTTGTATCCCCAGAACAGGAAAAAGAAAAAAAAATTAAAGGAACCCTTCATGCAAAAGTACCAGGAGAAAATGTGAATATATGCAAAAGAATAAGTAGCATCAGAAATGGTGTCTTTTAAAAGACTCTTAAAAAAAAAGACTTAAACCTCTTTAAAGATAATGATCTGTTTACTGCAAAAAATAATGGCAATGCTTTATGTAGTTTATCACACATACAGAAATAAATTTTGACAAAAAAGACCAGGATGAGTAATGAAAGCTTATTGTTTTAAGGTTCTTATGTCATACTTCTACTGGTATGAATTTGAAGGTGAACTGTAATCAGTTAAAGATATACATTGTAATCATGGGAGCATGTGTGAGTATACATGCATGTGTGCATGTATGTATATTTTATAAGGCAATAAGAGACACAAAAAAGTACAAAATAATGCAGAAAAAGAAGCAATAAAAGGGAAGTAAAAACAAATGTTAAAAATAAAGAAAAAGAATGTTTTCTCTGATACAAGGCGGGTGACTCAAAGTGGGGTAGGGAGGGAGAGCATGGGAGGAAGATTACCTCTAAATAGGGAATAGGGATGGGAGGGAAAGGAAGGGAGAAGGGGAATAGCAAGGATAGTGGAAGGAGACGGTAATCATTATACAAAATACATGTATGAAAATGTGAATTTGGTGTCAACATACCTTATATACAAACAGAGATATGATAAATTGTGGCATAAATTGTGGAATTTGGTGTCAACATACCTTATATATAAACAGAGATATGATAACTTGTGTATTAAGAATTGTAATGCAAAAAATAAGAGAGCTCATGTATAATGGCATAATTTGCATGAACATACTTTATATACAGGTATGAAATATTGTGCTGTGAATGGATAATTGTGAATGTAATGCATTCCACTATTGTCATGTATGTAATAAATAAATTTTAAAAAGAACAAGAAGGTAGGTAGATTTAAGTCCAATCATACCCCTAATC
Organism: Urocitellus parryii; assembly: GCF_045843805.1. Lineage (NCBI taxonomy): Eukaryota > Metazoa > Chordata > Mammalia > Rodentia > Sciuridae > Urocitellus > Urocitellus parryii. Next base: position 37,674,752 of record NC_135544.1, read on the forward strand.
AAATTAAATAATCTAAACCCTTCAGAGATTTTCAGATTGAATAAAAGAACAAGACCAAATTATGTTGTCTCTAAAAGATATAATGAAACACACAGAAATACACTAAAAGTAAAAAGATGGGAAATAAGCACTGTGATAACACTTTCTAAAAGAAAGCTGGGATGACTATATTAGTATGAGAAAGTGGATATCTAGAGAATAATACAGAGATAAAGAGGGCCAATTCATAAATAAGCTCATTATCATGAAAAATAACAGTTCTAAATGTTTATGCATCTAATAAGAATTTCAAAAATACATGATAGAACTGAAAGGAAAAATATAATTTTTGTGATCTCCAACTAGAACAATGGAGAAAACACTCCTTTTCCAATAACTAACAAATTGAAAATTTGGTGTGATTAAAATTTAGAACTTCTGCTCTTTAAAATACACTATTAAAGAAATGAATGGGAAAACACAGAATGGGAAAAACACATTTGCAAAACACGTTCAACAAAGGACTCTCAAAACTCCATAAGACAAATAACCCAAATTAAAATGTAGGGAATAAATTTGAAGAGATTTATCAAGAAGATGCATGAATAGTAAATAAGTACACGATGCTCAACATTTTAAAGAAGTATAAACTAAAACTGCTATGGAATATCATCACACATTATTTCTACCTCCTATTCATCACATTGATGATGGAGGGATTCCCTCCTCAGGGTTATTGGTTTGGCCAAACATATAACATTTGTTTTATATCATTTTTTTTATTTGCCTCTGAGACCAAAATACCTGACAAGAATAATTTTAGAGGAGAAAAATTTTATTTGGGGTCTCATAGTTTCAGAGGTCTCAGTCCATAGATGGCCAACTCCATTGCTCTGGGCTAGACAAAATACAAACCCAAAAGCCATGCTCCCAGGGACCCACTTAATTAATAGCCACATCCTATTAATTGGTTACCACCAATTAATCCTTATCATGGAATTAATGTGTTGGTCAGTTTAAACCTCTTATAACTCAATCATTTCATCTCTAAACTTTCTTGCATTGTCCCACACATGAGCTTTTGGGGAACACATAATCTAAACGATAACAACATTAAACACTAGACAGACAAGAATGACAATAGTTTCTTATTCTCATTTACTCACAGCCTGTGGGGAGTACCAGTTTATAGGACTACACATCATGCAGGGCCACATGGGGGCTCTGCTGAGGAATAGTGAACACATGGAGGAAGGGACAGGCAGACTTTGTAGTATTACTACTTCTTAAGAGGGGGTTTGTGACCCTGGGTTTCAACAGGAGAATGATTGGTTTCTTTGGATAATCTATACTTGGCATGGAACAGAAACCCTGCTACTTAGGTTTAAGTGTCTAATCCCCTGAGAGGAGGAATGTTTGGCTAGGGAACGTTATCCATGGAAGCCAGGCGGGAAGGGAATCATGTGGTGAGACCATTTGAAGCCTTCCCAGTTTTACCAGGTATCAAGGCAGTACATATAAAGTCTTATATTTTGAACTTCCAACATACACCCACCAAAAGACTGACAAAAGCTAGTATTGGCATGAATGGCAAGCAACTGAAACTCTCATACACTGCTAGTGGGAAAGGCAAAATGGTACAGTCATTTTGGAAAAGTTTGGCAATTTCTCATAAAATGAGGCAATCTTAATCATTTGACCCAGCTACCCCACTCCTAGTTATTTTCCCAAGAGAAGTGAAAAGCTGTGCCCAAATTCTTAGGCACAAAGGAACAAACTACAGATACCAGGGCCCTCAGTTATAGGTTTGGCTCTGCGTGTCACATCAAGGTAGATTCTGGCACCCATCAAAACCTAGAATCAAATCAAATTAATAAAAATGAAAAATGAATTTATTTGCAGTTTGACCAAATGTACAAGACAGTTATTCTGCCTTCTACCCAACTCACAGAACTTAAACAGGGGAAGAACAAAATTTATTTGCCCAGGCTTGTGGGTCAGAGGTCTATTCTAATTCTTGTGCTTCAGGGTCCTGTTGGCATTCTCCTGGTGCCAGGGGCCAAGGATTTGGGGGACAGTTTCTATTCAGGTTTTGTTCTCAGAGTGAGATGATTGCTATAGGAAGCTAAGGTGGAGAAGTAAAGAAGGGTTAACAGGACAGTGGCTGGGTCTACAAATTTTTAAATTCTGGGAAGATAGCAATTCCACTACTACCTACAACATGGATGAATCTCAAAAGCATATGCTACGTGAAGAAGCCCAATTCAAGACTAAATACCGTTTGACTACATTAATGTGAAATTCTAGAAATGGCAGGATTAAAATGACAATGGGAATCATGTTTGTTAAGGAGCACAGATGGAGAAAGAGGTTTGACTGCAAAAGGGCATATTCTATGTATTGATTATGATGGCTGTTGAGTGAATGCATGGCCGAGATTGGTGGATTTTATTGTATGTAAATAATACGACAATAAAGCCAATGAAAAAACATGAGGCCACTTCAAGACCTTAGGTTACTAACAGCAGCAGTTCCTCGGGGAAAGCTGCTGTTTTAGAGAAGGGTAATACTCTGAATATTCGTTTCCTCTTCTTTTAGCCCTTAAGGATTTCTGTGTGTGTGTGTGTGTGTGTGTGTGTGTGTGTGTGTGTGTGAGAGAGAGAGAGAGAGAGAGAGAGAGAGAGAGAGAGAGAGAGAGAGAGAGAGATAACTTTGATAATTACTTATTGCATTTATCTAGACTATTTGATAGTTCTTTCAGGGGTTTTGTACATTTTTAAATATCTTGTCAGCCATATTTCCACAAGCAGAAACCTCATTTTCTCTAAAACTTCACTACCTTTTAGTGTTTTAAATGAGACCCAGAGTATACTTTTTTTGAGCAAACTTTCATAAGGAAACTCCATATTTAAACTCCAAATATATCAATGCTTATTGGATGGAGAAACTTTTTAAAAGTTACCAACTAGGGAATTAGTGCTACATACTATATCCTACATTTACCAGATAGAGAACTGTAGCATAACATCTAAACAGATAGTTGATATTAAATTGAAATGGATTTGAATTTAAAAATCAGTACCTGATGCATACAGAATTTGAATTACATAGAAATACAAGGTGGGGGAGAAGAGGTGTTAAGTGTTTGTCTATCAAACCACAAAGTGAATTGAGAGTGTCCTATGTATCAGGCATTGTGCTAAGAATGGAGAACACATCAGTAAATAAAATTCGGGATCTTTTCTTGCATGGTCCTTGCAGTTTAGCAGAGGGAAGACCTTATTTAACAACTGCAAATGGGCTTAATAAGGTACAAAGTAAAATGAAGGAAAATTATAGGACACCTTAATGAAGAATAGGGAATAAGGAACATTTTAAATACACAGAATGGCATTTTTAGGTCATGGAAAGTCTAGCAAGTTCAAAAACTGAAAAACTATAGTATATAAATGGGGAAAATAGAATGGGGAAAACCACAGTAAATCAAAATGTGATGCCAAACTGAGAAAGGGATAAGGAGAATTTGGTGATGCTTTTAAATTTTAAACATTTTGACATTTTTGATGGTCATTAAAAAGGGTCACCAGCTGTGGTGTTGTTTTGAATGTTCTAATTTGAACATCAACAGAGTAAAAAATAAACAGAATTTGAAAACACAAACCAGATACTGTGAATTACTTAAGCAGAAGAAAAGTCAAGGGAAGACACATTGAGTCAAGTTATACTTTCCTCTTCTCATACTCAACCTACCCATTGAAATTGCTTCCTAACTATCATATTTTCTTTTTTTGATAGTTTTTAAAATTTATTTGACAATGGAATGCATTACAATTCTTATTACCCATATAGGGCACAATTTTTCATATCTCTGGTTGTACACAAAGTATATTCACACCAATTCGTGTCTTCATACACGTACTTTGGATAATAAGGATCATCACATTCCGTCATCATTTCTAACCCCATGCCCCCTCCCTTCCCCTCCCACCCCTCTGCCCTATCTAGAGTTCTTCTATTCCTCCCATGCTCTCTCTCTCTATTCCACTATGAATCAGCCTCCTTATATCAGAGAAAACATTCAGCATTTGTTTTTTTGCAAAAAAACCCCTTCACTTAGCATTATTTTCTCTGACTCCGTCCATTTACCTGCAAATGCCATGATTTTATTCTCTTTTATTGCTGAGTAACATTCCATTGTATATGTGCCACTTTTTTTTTTATCCATTCATCTATTAAAGGGCATCTAGGTTGGTTTACAGTTTAGCTATTGTGAATTGTGCTGCTATAAACATTGATGTGGCTGTGAACTATCATATGTTCTTAAATCTAAGTTGTTTTTTTTCTTCCTTCATTTTTGACACTTCTAAAAGTGGGTTGTACTTTACAAATTATTTTTAGAAAAAGCAAAACCATATACTGCTGAATTTTAAGTTAAATGTAGATCCCAATAGTTACTCCATGATATAACACTGAAAAACACTGAATTGTCTATAGAAGATTGTCTGTTGTACTTTGTGTAATATAATTAAACGTGAAAACTAGGAAATTTCTCAGCATAAACACACATATTTCAAAGATAGAGGATAATTGGCATGATCTGTACACACTTAGGGAAAGATCATTATTGATGAGGCCCCAGACATTTGTACAAAATATACATCTAATGTTTTAACTCTGTATAGTTCATATATAGAGCTCTATATAGTTCAACTAAGAAGAAAAGATAGTTTAACTAAATTCACTCAAACCCCAACACTCTATACATTCAAAAAATTATTGAGTCCAAATACTAATTACATATTATAAAAAGCTGCATATACCTAGATAAAAGCAATTTAGAAGAATCCTGAATTTGAAAGTTTAGACTCCATGTTGATTATGCTAATAAAGCAAAAGGAATATAAACTGGTGTTTCTCAAATTTAAGGTTCCTACAAATAACTTTGGGTTTTTGCTGCAATGCAGAATCCAATTCAGGTTAGGAGTGGGGCTTGATCTTTTGTATTTCCAATTAAGATTCTAATCCAGGAACAATTTGGCAAGATATTAAACATGAGTGTATATCCTCCCATCCCCCAATGCAGATTCTAAACTGAAGATGGCCTTAAATTGAAAGAAATACATTCTCTGTCAAATCCCATTATTTCTCTTCATTGATATTGTCTTCATTATCTGAATCACCCTCTCTCTTCCTTAGATTACTATCACAGCCTCCTAAAGTTTCTTGGCCTCTAGTTTTTGTCCACTTATCCATTCTCCATACTAAACCACTAAAATCAATCCTTAAAAAACTCCAGTCTGATTGTGATTTTTACAGCTTAAAATTTTTCAGTAAATAAAGTTAATGTGCTCCTGGGGCCTATGTAAACTGACTTCTGACCACCTTGCTCCCATAGACACAATGCAAACTCAGTATGCTAGCTAGCCCTAGTGACTTTCTTTCAAATACCCTTCTTCTCATGCCTTTGTTCATGCTAGTCCTTTTATGTAAACTATCTTTGCTGGTGTATTAATGTTTTAATACTAACACAATAACACAGATTGGGCAACTTAGAGAGAAAAGACATTTAGTTAGCTCGCAGTTCTGGAGCCTAAGACATCCAAAAAAGTATATGTGCTAGATCTGGTGAGGACCCACTTGGCTATATTAGGCAGATGGCATGGAGGGAGTGCATGTGAGAGAATGGTATCACATGGCAAGACAAGGAGCATGTGTGTGCTTCTGGCTTCTAATAAAGCCATTGGCATTCAATCTTCACGCCCTCAACCTGATCTAATACTAAGCACCTCCCAAAGGCCTCATCAGAAAACACCATAGTCAGATTCAATTTTTATCCTTTTAATACCTCACAATAGCAATTCAATTCCAAATTGAATTTTGGAGGGAATAAACCATATTTAAACCATAATGTCTGGCTATCCATTAGGACTTAAAATTAACTGATAATTAAAATTCAAATCATAAAATTAAAATTAAAACAATTTAAAATTACGATTCAAACCACAGCACAATTCATCCTTTAGGACTTAAAATTAACATCACTTTCTGAGAAGCCTTCCCACCAACCTTTATTACTTAGATGTATCAGCCTTCCCTTATCACAGCACTGACTACACTTTGTTATTGCTTTTTAAGTTATCCTTCTTACTCAGTCATTATCTTGGTGAGTATAGGAACCATCTTTTCCTTGTTATCTCCCTATGTCCAGTGCCTGACACACTGGCACCTTGGGAACAATTCAGTAAACTTTCATTCATTCTAAAAGTATTTGTTAATATATCAAAGAGATATTCAGTTTAGGACGATTCTTTTCTAGGATATACAACTATATCTTTTTTTCTGAAAATATAGATTCCTCCCATAGAACAAATATAGCATAGATGACAGGTCCCAGCTTTTGACGTGATAAAATCTTACTCATCTGGAAATCCTTACTTATTCAGTAGTCATTGTTCAGTCAATAATTATTATCATTTAGTTGGTAGTGAATAAAAAAAATAAAACAAATAATAGGTACACTGGGAGACTAAAAATAATTAATAATAGCTATAAACTCGATGTAAAAATCAAAAGTATAAACAAGCCACTAAGGCAGCGGAGATGAAGGTTTATAACTTGGACTTTGTAGTTGAGAGAAACCTACCCAAGAAAGGTAAAGTGGCTTTGAGGTTCACTAGATGGAAAGGAAAGTCATTCTTAGCAAAGGAGATCATGTGCAAAAGCACAATTTAAGAGAGCACTGTACCTAGACTGTCTACAGAATTGCAGATGATCTGGAAAGGAAGATGAGACTTCAGAGAAATAGGCCTCTTGATGCTCAGCCTAAGAAGTTTGTCTTTTTTTTTTTTTTTTTTTTTGCCGAATTGGAGAACCTAAAGGCATTTTTAGTAGCAACATGGCATAATCAAAGGAACTTTTCAAAAACTTACTTTGGAAGTAGTTTGGATACACTGAAGGGGTAAGATATCAACAGGGTGATCAGTAGATAGTGCAAACAGAGAGAAAACCTTGAGGTCATACAATGAAAATGGGAAAGGAAATACACATATGAAATAGAATGAAGAATAAAGGATAGCATAGTAATAACAACGGGACTCAGATGGGGGAGACTGGTAGTAGCAATTATCTTTGGCTAAGTGAGATTTCGTATTCTGTTTTTGATAGTGAAGGGTGGCAGAATATGCCACTACAAAATATGCCACTTTTGTCAAATGGATTATTTTAAGCTAAAGGCACTTGAAAAATAGCAGATACAAAATGGGCACTATGCCATCCCTACCCCATACCAGGAGAACAGAAACATCTCATCACCAGAGACAGAAAAAAATTCTTATGTAAAAGGTGTTATAAGGAGAGTTCTTAACACCAGAGATAAGGAATCGTGGCTGAGAAAAATGTGCCCAAGCAATGTTTGTTAAAATAATTCATCTTCATTCGTTTCCTCAAACATTTTAATTATTGTTCCTATGCTCAGTGTGACTCCACATCATGTATAACCACAAGAATGTAATCAAAATTAGAATGGGTTGCATTCCATGTAAGTATGTCAAAATATACCCTACTGTCATGTATATCTGAAAACAAACAAAAAAGAAAAAGAAAAAAAAAATGATTAGGCATATACACAATGGAAATGCCTAACTATGTTCACCATGTGCAAGAATGTTTACAACAGCATTATGTACAAACTGGAAACAATTCAAATATGTATCAATAATTAAAGAATAAAAAAAACCTATCTACCTAAATATTTTTATTTATGAGTTAGTGAACTTCAGTGAGGAAAAAGGACATAAACATTTATATAGGCCCCATTTCTACAAGTATTACAAATATAAATCATGATAAAATATCATTTTAAAAATTCCCCAACAAAAAAAAAACTTGCACGTTCTAAATACTGCTGTCAGTAATGGACAGTTTCCAGTTGCTTTCTCTCTTTTTGAGTGGCATAAGAAGCCTATCATTTTCACTAGAAACACTAAAGTTCAAGTGTCATAACAATTAAAGTTTAATTTTGTAGTTTAAAATTTTATACTACCTCTACCACTTTATTCTCTCTGCATTCTTTGGATTGAAAGAAAAGAGACAGAGAAACCTGGGAATTGTTAAAATGTAAAAATTAAAGCTATAATGTAATTTGAGCTTAAAAAAGTGTTGTAGTTTATAAAATTGACAAGGTCCTTTTATTTTTTAATGCTTCTCCAAGTGCCAATCAATTATATAAAGCTCTGAGTAATGAATGGCATAAAACACAGTTCCAAAGTCTTTAAGTTTTATTTTTCAAGGAATATATTACATGTTAAAACATCACATTAAAACAGTGAAGTAAAACAAACATGATAGAACTACTTTTTCCTAACATAATATACCTTAACTTTGACTAGAATTTTCATATAGTTGGCATTAATTATTTTCAACACTTTCTTACTAGTACTTTACACAATATGCATTCTTCGTGGTAGTATATATTGTCTCTACCCAGACTATTTGGACTGTACAGTGTAAACAGGGCAGCACAAGCCACTGACACCTTTGTTGGTAGTCTAAAACTTACAGTTAACTAAGGGTCAATTATGTAACCCCAGATAATCTCTCCAGGACTTCCCTACCTCAGCTTCTCAAACTCCCCAAAGGGGCTGGTTTATTGTTATAAAACTACTTACCAAATTACCTATAGAAAAATGTTTCTACTATTTCTAAAAGAGTTAGAATAAGAAATAATTTGACAATCCTCTTCAGTAACTTAGCTTAAATCAAACTTGCTTTATTTTTGTAAATATTATGTGTTCAAAATAGTATAGACTCTTTGTAAATGTAAACATATATAGTTATATGAGTTGTTTTGTTTGTTCCTAGCTAAGCTGGATTCCAAATTTGGATTCCAAATTTCTACTTGGTAACATAAATAAAAAATGTCTTATTACATTTTCAATAGACACATATTTTCTAATATTAGAAATAAATTAGATTAAAATATTTTAAAACATCTAAATTTTGTTAACATTTATACTATATAAAGAAAAAAGGAGGATTACAGAAAGAGAAAAAGGAACTTACCTTTTCTTCTGTCTTCTACAAGAAAACTTCAAAAATGTTTATTTTTAAAATTGGAATTCAGTTTTTTCAAAAGGAAAAATAAGATTCCATTTTATGGGAAATCATGTTTCAAGAAAAGGTAAAATATTAGCGTATCAACCACAAGGTGGTGCTATAATTCCACACTAGAATTGATAGAAGCTGATGTATTGTTCTTTCAAAACTGTGGAGTTTTATAAATGCTCTCCTGTAATTGATAAAATAAAGCTAACAGGATTCATTAATTTTGGATGTACTATTAAAACTTTGCTAAATTCAAGGTTATATTCTTTAATAGGCTAACATAAAAAGCTAATAGTTTTAAAAGTCTAGTGACAACATTTGTTGGGATATTAAAAATACTTTTTCAAAAAAGTTATCTGTTCACCAGTGAAAATCAAATTAGATATATGTATTGAAAACAGATGAGTAGGATGCAATCAGATGTTCTATATGATAAAAAAGAAAAAAAAAACTTTTTATCTTTCAAGTTTCCTGAGTATTGCCTAGGATTATTAGTATATTTTTATTTACAAAGTTTAGAAGTATACTATGTAATAATTTCTAAAATGAATTTCATTTTCTCTTGATTTAACTTCATCTAAGGCTTTTACCATTCGAAAATATTTACAACTTCCATCAAGAGAAAAAAAAAATTCACTGTGCATCTTCTGACAGCCACCATCTGCATCTGGCTGCTGGTCTTAAAATGTTATATACCGGGGAATTTAAATACTCAACACATCTCTCAAAGTGATCTTTCAGAACCTTTTCAATACAAAAAGAGAATCATACCCCGATTCTCAGTGTTAATTGGAAAGGTACTGCTGCTTTTTGACTAAGCATAAAATAGCTGTATTTTTTAGCTTTAATTTTCAATGAGCATTTTTAACTTTTCACTACTGCTTATTCGTTAGCACAGATGGCAAGATGGTATGTACGAGAGCCTCTTGGGTACAATATGCAAGTCCTAGCTGGAATGTTTCCAACAGGATGTAAACTATGGTCCTCAAGTCTGTACGTTAAAAAACATATTACTTAGCACATTGCCAACAAATGTCAACACAAAAATACAGTGCTTGCTGTAATGACTTCACTCTGTAAAGGTAATGTACTGAAACATAAGTTTTTTCTAAGAAAAGTGAAGGAGAGTAAAGCAGTATAATCAAAGCTCAAAAATAATATTTATTCAATAATGAATGAAAAACTCATATCAAATGGAATTCAAATTCTTAATAAAAATTGCAGTATATTAAAATTATATAGATTCTTAAAATATACAACATGTACAGTAGTCAAAGTTCTAGAGAGGTTCATGCAGGAAATTCTACAATTAGTGACTTGAGCATTTCAGTAACTCTGCTGTTTCTTCAAACCTGAAATAGAATAAACAAATGATATGTTACGTAAATAAATGATTCATAATGAAGAACATGATTTAAATTGTTAAGACTATGCTTTTGAGTCTAAAATAAATTTTAATATTTTCCCTACTTTTAGGCACAGTTGCTATTAATAAACTTAAATATACCATAGGAGATAAAAAATAGTCAATTCTTGAAGCATGAGTTATTTTAACATTTCTCACATTTCAAAATATTAAGTTTTTAATGTAGTAGGTTGTATAATATTGTTATAAAATTTCATTTTGTATTTCCTTTGAACTGGTCTTTAAAAAATACCAGGTGTAATGTCATTTGAGCTAAAGTACTGTCAACAGTATTACTTTATCAATAACTTACTGAAAAAGATGCTTTAAACCATTTATTTATATTTTTAATATTTTGATAAGTCAGTTATCAAAAAAGATAACTCGATTAACTATCAACCCAAAATATCTTTGCACTCTTTAATCCACAGTTAATTCCATTAACAATGTTTTATACCACTTCTTGGAAACCAAAACAGTGACTCATCTCACAAACACATAATTGTAGGTGGATTTATTATCCACTGGAGTCTTGAAGGAAATTCCACACCTGATTGAGACCTTTAAGGTTTGAAACATATGCACATTCTATATATATTGTAATCCAATACAATTCCCTACAGAGAAATTAATTTCTGTTGCCCCTTTCTGTTACTTACATTTTTTTCATCCTTTCCAATTTCTGGATTGTTGTTTCCTTTAATTTAAAAAGCAACAAATTTAGGCGATTTCTCAAAGTAAATCATCCTCAAAGACGGACCATGAATATATAAAACACAGTCTGAAATATTGCATCGATTATTGTTACTTATCACAAAGAATTTTGATAGATTAAGATTTACATAGTTTTGCTTTTTCCTGATAATAGCATATACAACTAAAGTGAATGCTTGCTTATTTTCTTGACCTTAGAAAGGAGATCATCTGTACAGCTGTCAGTTTTTCTTACCTCTGAAGTCTCTTTCAAACCACTGTAAATAACAGTTGAAGCTCTGGGAGTTGAATCTGTTTCTGTACTATAACCAGAGGACAGAGGAATATTTGCTGATGCTTCCACTTCACTTTTTCTATCTGAGAAGAGATAAGTTTTATGTCACCTTTTCCTTTCACAATAGCATCCATGTCCATAAACTTTAATTACAGATGGAAGAAAAATAAACATTATCATAAAATGGCTACTGGTATAGTATTCTTTCAAGAGAACTGCCTACATGTGAAGAATCTAAATGGTATAAAATGGCTACTAAAAATGGCAAAAGGCAGCTGAGCATAGTGTTACATGCCTATAATCCCAGTTATTCAGGAAGACTATGCAGGAGAATTTCCAGTGTGAGGCCAACATAGGCAATACAGCAGACTGTCTAAAAAGAAATTGCAACAGATAATATTATCTTCATCATGACACAATCAGTGTGAATAAATAGGTAAGTTCATAATTTATTTTTAAGCCACTGACGCACACATATTGTTTTCTTAAAATGGTAGTATTTATAGTAAATAACAAATGCTCAGGAATTTGTCATGATGCTTTTATCATGAATTTGTTTAGTAAATATTTTACAATATTGTTCTGTGGCAAACAGAAACTTCTACTACTACTAAAACTTGACAATATATACCTTTAAAGAATCAAGAAACATCCTTATCCCAAGTTGATACACATGACAAAAACAACGTGCACAATTCATGATCCAGTTTTTCTCTAAATAAAAAATTTTAACATTTTGGATAAAATGATGGCAAATTTTTCCTATAATTCGATCAATTATGGACCATTAGAGATAGTACATGCCCCACCAAATCAATCCTACAGTCATACCCCATTATGTCAGAGTAATTCTGATTGCAAAGATAAGGGAAACAACAACAAAACAGGCGTCCATTTGAACCGATTTAAATAAGATAGTTTTATCGTAAGCCTTTATTGACAACCTTAGTTCGGGAACAAAATATTAATAGAGGAGGACTTAAACAACTATAAGACTTCAATTTTTATCTCAAATGGAATCACTGTCTCTTTTGCCTACTTCTTTTGTCACTTGCTCCCTTTCTCTGCTTTTGTCTATAGAGTGGCTTTCACTGTTCAATCATCAGCATGAATTTGAATAAAATGGCCATCCTAGCCCAGGCCCAACATTATTTGGTAATGAGTAACATGAAGTTATTCTTGAGGTCTTAATTCCAAATTCTAAGAGAGAGAATAGAATTTGTCTCAACACCCTTTGGATTGGTATTCGCTGGGTTATGTGTCTACTATTGATCCAATTAGCTGAGCCTGAGGGTCCAGAGCATATGGCACAACTTTGAAGACTAGAGAGATCCATATTTTTTTACCAGGGACTTTGAGCAATAAGTAATTTTAAGGAACAATCTAAAACTAAGCAGGCATTGTATCTACTATGCCCTAAATCTTCTATTATTTTCTATGGGTAGAGATAAGTATACTCTGACAGTACTGATGTTATTCCCCAAAGAGGAAGGATTCCTAGGAAGAGGATACAGGACTGGGAAGATGGAGATATCAGGGAGTAAAGGAATGGCTTTTCTGCCCCTGCATTTTGGGGCCTAAAGGTATCTAGCCTTGTTCAAGGGTGTGTTTTGTGATGGAAGGAAATTGGTATTATGCAGGCTGGGAGGCTATTCAGACAGATCTCCCCATGGGGATTACAAAGGGTATACAGTGTAGCATACAAACACCAGGCACATTTCATAGTCAGATGTGTTAAGTGCATATTACTTTCAGTAACAATTTTTCTTATTGCTTTCTTGAACCTTTAGTAAAGTCTTGTTTAAACATAATTGTTTCTTAGCCATGTTGTAGGAAATTGAGAAAAGAATTCAGTTCAGATTGCAAAAGAAAATGGAGAGCAGTGACCCATGACACCAGTTCCCAGAAGTCAGTCATTAAGAGCATTTCAGTAGTGACTGCTAAGAGATCCCTCTGAAGAAAAGGAAATCTAAGGTACAGGACACTAGATCTTCTAGACAGTTCTCCTTACATGACTGTCAAATTTGGAGTGTTATTACCTTTTACCAGTAAGGGAACTAGCTGCATCCTTTACTATTTAATAATTTGTCAGCAAATCAAGGACCTATGTGCATATCCAACCAGTTTCTGAATCTTAAGTATTCTATACATATTATATTCAAAAGTGAACTCATTATTTTTCCCAAATCTTCTCTTCTTCCTGAATTCCCTATTTTACTAAAGAGTACCAACTATCTGCTCAATCACATGAGTCAAATATGAGTAAGCAGTCAGTCTTAACTTTTCCTCTCTCCTTCACTCCTTCTTCAATCAGTGAATGAAGTAATATCTTATTGATAAATAAAGTCTTTCTGATTTGAACATCAAATTATTTCCAAAACTTATTCCCTGATCTTTATCTTCATGATTGTAGCCTTAGTTCAGACATCTGTTATTCTTCTAAAACAATGACCAATGAACTATTCTTAAACTACTGTCCTTGTCCATCTTATATTCTACTAATCAATCACTAAACTACTGTTATGACACAAATTGAGGATATTAACCTTGCCCACATGTACCCATCCTTCTAGTCATACCTGAACAAACCATACCCTTTTGTGGTGTCATACTTTAATAATATGTTTTACTTCTATGGGGGAAAGGCCCAAACAAAGCAAACAAGACAAAAACAAGACAATCAGCCCCGACACTGGGGTAGCCTAAATGGCAATTAACACCTAAATTATTGTAGTCCCCATAAATAATATGAACACATTACAATTTCTTTAAAAGCAATATCACATAAAGTCATGAAATAGAAAAACCAAAATCAACATAAAACCACTGTCATTTCTGAGGAGACAAAAGCATTATGTAACCACAAAAATGACTAGATATAGCCCTTTCTCCACTAACATGAGTACTTCTTTTCCATTGAAAATTTCAGCTCAATTTCATTCTTATCATCAAATTGCCCCTGCTTCCTGACAACATTCAAATCAGAAGAGCCCTCACTTTCTTAAATCCTCTAAATAAATAAATTAATTAAATGACCCAAGCAAAACTCAATCCTTAAAAGGTTCTACTACTTTACTTTTACTGAGCTGCCTTACAGTTTTCCACGAATACTACACTTTTGATAAAGGGAAACAAATCTGGAACCTCATAGAAATCCTTCCTGATGGAATAATGATTCTATGACTAGACTGGTAAATTACTGCTTTCTGCATGCAAATGAAATCAAACCTTATGTTTTCAAGCATCATGTAAGGAAAAAGGTGTTAAGGCTTTATAAACTGGACTCTTTAATTTATAAACTATTAAACACATATTTGCCTCATTCATAACCTAACATTCATTTCAGACAGTGTTCTGATATAGGCTTAGAGTATATTCTGTAATAATAATGTTATTAAAAAACAGTAAGCCGGGGCTGGGGCTCAGTGGTTAAGCACTTGCCTAGCACGTGTGAGGTATTGAGTTCAATTCTAGGCACATAAATTAATAAAATAAAGGTATTGTGTCCATCTACAACTAAAACAATATATCTAAAAAAACCCAGTAAGGTTCAATATGCAAATCAAACTTTAAAAAGTAATATTTTGCAAAGAGTACATTCAATATTCTTTCGATGCAGAAATATTTGAGCTTCACGAGATGTTATAGATATACTTTCTGTCTGCTAGAAAGACAGATCAGAAGATAATTTTTGTTTTCACTACTCTTAGAGCAGTGCTATGATATTTGATGAATAAATGCATGAATAAACGAAAAAAAATCAATATTTTTACCAAATCTGAAAATTGCAGTCTATAATAAATTTAGCACCTAAAATAATATGTCAAATAATTATATTTAATAACTTAATCACTAAAACAGTTCTCTGTGTGATGATGAAATTGGCATGTTTTTTCTCCAGAAAAACATGGTGGTGGGAAGGGAGTGAGCCACCCCGTGCCCTGCACTGACGTGCCAGTAGATCTCACCTAGTCGGAATACTCCATCTCTGAGAGTGTTAGAGGACCCCTATTCAGCTGCTCTCCACAGAAATCCCCAGCATTGTGACCCCACAAGGGTCTCCAGGCCTCAGCATTGGAATAGGACACCTGGTCTTGGAGCAGGACCTAAAGCCTGAAGTTCCAGCCCACTCAAGACTTGACAAGAGCCTTAGCAGAATCACCTATCAACACATCTGCAGATGGCCAAGACTTCATGCAGCTCCCACACATGTCACTCAGCTGCTACCTACCCTCAGCTCAACACCATCGCCCGGCTCCCCAGGCTCCCCCCCACGTCACCAGACACCCCGTCACTGAAAACACACCACTGCCATATTGACTCAACATTCTCACCAAATTAGCTGGGAGCAGTTCCCAGATCAGATATCGAATGGCTAGGTACCAGGTTTCCAACCTTTCCCCTTCCCCAGCGGCAGTAACCCAACACAGTAGCTGCCTAACACAGGTGTGCAGTTCGATCAGAGAGCCGCCTACAGGAGTCCCCAGGGTCAGAGTTTCCTCAGTTGAGAACTGCTAGGGGAGAGGGAGACAGGGCTAAAGTCTGGAGCCTAACAAGAGACCAGGAACTGGGAAATCTCCAGGCAAGAGAGGGAGATAGTATCAGGCGCTCAAGTCATACAAGCAGTCCCAGAAAGAGACCCATGAGGTGCAGTCTTTCTGCAGGGACTAGAGGGTGCCACTCCCCACATCCAGTTGCCCTGTGCCAGGACCAGTCTTCCCACTCTGGTTACCTCCACCATCCAGAGGGCAGAGACACCAGGTCACAACAGTCTTCCCCACCTACGGTATGAGAAGAGAAGCAGGAAAGATGCAGATCTCTAAAGCTAGCTACAACCCTAATTTCTTCCTTTGAGTTGTTTGTTTGCTTTTTCTTTTCTACCTCTCTATCCTCCGGCCCTCACATCCCCAACATATGTGAAACCAAGAACTTTGCATAAAATAGGACTTTGAGGAGTGAGTCATCTGAATAATATAATATAGAGGTGTTGTATATGCCCTTTTTTTTCTTTTCCTTTTTATTCTTTTCCCTTCCAAATTTTAGTGTTTTAACATCTGTATTTTTCTAAATACATATGTGTTTTATATACTCTATTGTCATCCCACATATTTGCCTACCCTAAATTACTTCCTGTCTTTTCTCTTGCTACTAACTCTCTTCACTAGATTTCTCCTTCACAATTCCTAAGATATTTTAACTCTATATCCTCACATCCTACCTCCTCAGCATATCGTCATACACCTGACTCCCAGTTTATTGTCCACCATCAGAAGCTGTAAACCTTTTTACAAACCTACTGGTTATATTTTAGATAATAATTGAATCCAACATTTCTGTACAGCGAGACTAAACTGTAAACGTCTTAATAACAACAAATTGTTCATAGGTGGTATATTGTTGATATTGTGATCTGTTAATATTGTCCTTCCCCACAAAGGAGAGGTCTTGGAACCCTACAAGAGCACTACAAACCTATAGGATAAACACAATAAGAATCTAGACCCACAGAGATGGAAAGGAAAACACATGAGAAACATGAAAAGACAAGGGAAGAAAGTGCCCCAAACAAATGAAGACACCACTTCAATAGAATCATTGGTAGTCACAGCAGAAGAAATGACATAGAAGGAGTTTAGGATGTACATGGTTAAAATGTTCTGTGAACTCAAGGAAAATATAAGAGAGCTAATATAGGCAGTAAAAGATCACTTCAACAAGGAGATACATAAACAAATACGAGATGCAAAAGATCACCTCAACAGGGAGATAGAGGTTCTAAAAAAAACCAAACAGAAATCCTTGAAATGAAAGAAATAATAAACCTAATTAAAGCTCAAATGAAAGCATCACCAACAGAGCAGACCACCTGGAAGACAGGAAATCAGACAAATATATAATCTTGAAAAGAGCATAGACCACATAGTGATAATGGTAAGAAACCAAGAGCAGAACATTCAAGAAATATGAGATAGCATAAAAAGACCAAATTTAAGAGTTATTGCGATAGAGGAAGGCATAGAGGTCCAAACCAAAGGAATGAACAATCTATATTCAATGAAATAATATCAGAAAACTTTTCAAACATGAAGAATGAATTGGAAATCCAAATTCAAAAAACCTACAGGACGCCAAATGTACAAAATCACAACAGATCCACACCAAGGCACATTATAATGAAAATGCCGAATATATAGAATAAGGAGAGAATTTTAAAAGCCATAAGAGAAAGGAATCAGGTTACATATAGAGAAAATCAATTAAGGTAACAGCAGATTTTTCAACACAGACCCTGAAATCTATAAGACCCTGGAACAACATATATCAAGCTCTGAAAGAAAACGGGTGCCAACCAAGAATCTTATATACAGCAAAATTAAGCTTTGGATTTGAAGATGAAAAAACCTTCCACGTTAAACAAAAGTTAAAAGAATTTATAGCTAGAAAACCAACACTACAAAACATCCTTGGAAAAATATTCCATGAAGAGGAAACAAAAAACAACAATGAAAATCAGCAGAGAGAGGTAGTAGCCTAAAGGAAAAACTAATCAAAGAAGAAAATCAAGTCAAGTTAAATAACAAAAATAAACAATATGGCTGGTAAAACAAACCATGTCTCAATAGTAACACTGAATGTTAATGCTTAAACTAGCCAATCAAAAACCATAGGGTAGCAGATTGGATTAAAAAAAAAAAAAGATCCAACAATATGCTGCCTCCAGGAGACTCATCTGATAGGAAAAGACATACACAGACTGAAGGTGAAAGGTTGGGAAAAATCACACCACTAACATGGACTACAGAAGCAAGCAGGGGTTTCCATACTCATATCAAATAAAGTGGACTTGAAGCCAAAGTTAATCAAAAGGGATAAAGATGGACATTACATACTGCTCAAGGGAATCATACACCAATAAGACATAACAATCACAAATATATATGCCTCAAACAATGGTGCAGCTATACTCATCAAACAAATTCTTCTCAAGTTCAAGAGTCAAATTGATCACAACACAATAATCTTTAACACACCTCTCTCACCACTGGATAGATCTTCCAAACACAAGTTGAATAAAGAAACTATAGAACTCAATAATACAATCAGTAACTTAAGACTTAACTGACATATACAGATATTTCAACCTGCATCAAGCAGATACACTTTCTTCTCAGCAGCATATGGATCCTTCTCTAAAACAGACAATATATTATGCCACAAAGAAACTCTTAGCAAATACAAAAAAGTAGATATACTACCAAGCATTTTATCAGATTATAATGGAATGAAATTGGAAATCAATGATGAAATAAAAAATAAAAATTACTCCAACACCTGGACACTAAACAATATGCTACTGAATGAACAATGCATTGCAAAAGACATCAAAGAGGAGATTAAAAAATTCTTAAAGGTAAATGAGAACATAGGCACAACACATTGAAATCTCTGGGACACCATAAAAGCAGTTCTAAGACAAACGTTCATTGCATGGAGTTCATTCCTTAAAAGAAGAAAAAGTCAACAAATAAATGACCCTACTTTACATCTCAAAGCCCTAGAAAAAGAAGAACAGATCAAAAGCAGTAGAAGGCAAGAAATAATTAAAATTAGAGCTGAAATCAATGAAATCGAAACAAAAGAAACAACTGAAAACTTGACAAAACAAAAAGTTGGTTCTTTGAAAAAATAAATAAAATTGTCAGACCCTTAGCTATGCTAACAAAGAGAAGGAGAGAGAGAACTCAAATTACCAGAATACATGATGAAAAAGGTAATATCACAACAAACACTATAGAAATACACAGGGTAAATAAAAATTATTTTGAAAACTTATATTCCAACAAAACAGAAGATATCGAAGGCATCGACAAATTTCTTAAGTCATACGATTTGCCCAGATTGAATCAGGAAGATGTACACAATTTAAACAGACCAATATCAAGTAATGAAATAGCAGATGCCATTAAAAGTCTATCAACCAAGAAAAGCCCAAGAGTAGATGGATACACAGCCGAGTTCTACAAGACCTTTAAAGAAGTACTAATACTAATACTCTTCAATTTATTTCAGGGAATAGAAAAAGAGGTAACACTTCCAAACTCACTCTATGAGGCCTATATCACCCTTATACCAAAACCAGGCAAAGATATCAAAGAAATAAAACTTTAGACCAATATCTCTAATGCACATAGATGCAAAAATTCTCAATAAAATTCTGGCAAATCGAATACAAAAACATAACAAAAATATTGTGCACCATGATCAAGTGGGATTTATCCCAGGGATGCAAGGTTGGTTCAACATAAGGAAATCAATAAATGTAATTCATCACATCAACAGACTCAAAGATAAGAATCATATGATCATCTCAATAGATGCAGAAAAAGCATTTGACAAAATATAGCACCCCTTCATGTTCAAAACACTAGAAAAACTAGGAATAACAGGAACATATCTCAACATCGTAAAGGCTGTCTAAACTAAGCCCCTGGCCAACATCATTCTAAATGGAGAAAAATTGAAAGCATTCCCTCTAAAAACTGGAACAAGACAGGGATGCCTTCTTTCACCACTCCTATTTAACATAGTCCTTGAAACACTGGCCAGAGCAATTAGACAGAGGAAAGAAATTAAAAGGATATATATAGGAAAAGAAAAACTTAAACTAGTACTATTTGCTGACAATATGATTCTATACTTAGAAGACCCAAAAAGCTCCACCAGAAAACTTCTAGAACTAGTAAATGAATTCAGCAAAGTAGAAGGTTATAAAATCAACATCCATAAATCAAAGGCATTTCTGTATATCAGTGACAAATCCTCTGAGAGGGAAATGAGGAAAACTACCCCATTTACAATAGCCTCAAAAACAAAACTTGAGAATCAACTTAATGAAAGAGGTGAAAGATCTATACAATGAAAACTACAGAACCCTAAAGAGAGAAATCAAAGAAAACCTTAGAAGATGGAAAGATCTACCTTGCTCTTAGATAGGCAGAATTAATATTATCAAAATGACCATACTACCAAAAGTACTACACAGATTTAATGTGATTCCAATCAAAATCCCAATGGCATTCCTCAGAGAAATAGAAAAAGCAATCATAAAATTCATCTGGAAAAATAAGAGACCCAGAATAGCTAAAGGAATCCTAAGCAGGAAGAGTGAAGCAGGTGGCATCACTATACCAGACCTTAAACTATACTACAAAGCAATAGTAACAAAAACAACATGGTATTGGCACCAAAACAGACTGGTAGACCAATGGTACAGAATAGATGACAGAGAGACTAACACACAAAATTACAATTATCTTATATTGGACAAAAGAAACCAAAAACATGCATTGGAGAAAAGATAGCCTCTTCAACAAATGGTGCTGGGAAAATTGGAACTCCATATGCAACAAAATGAAATTAAACCCTTATCTCTCACCATGTACAAAACTCAACTCAAAGTGGATCAAGGACATAGGGATTATACCAGAGTCTCTCCGTCTAACAGAAGAAAAAGTAGGCTCTAATCTTCATCATGTGGGAGTAGGCCCCAACTTCCTTACTAAGACTCCTATAGTGCAAAAATTAAAAGCAAGAATCAATAAATGGGGTGGACTCAAACTAAAATATTTCTTCTCAGCAAAAGAAACAATCTGTGAGGTAAATAGAGAGCCTACATCTTAGGAGCAAATTTTCACCCCTCACACATCAGACAGAGCACTAATCTCTAAGGTATATAAAGAACTCAAAAAGCTAAACACCATAAAAACAAGTAACCCAATCAATAAAATGGCTAATGACATGAACAGACACTTCTCAGAAGAGGATATACTATCAATCAATAAATATATTAAAAAAATGTTCATCATCGCTAGCAATTAGAGAAATGCACATCAAAACTACTTTAAGAAATCAACTCACTCCAGTCAGAATGGCAGCTATTATCAAGACAAACAACAATAAGTGTTGGCGAGGGCTGGGGATGTGGCTCAAGTGGTAGCGCGCTCGCCTGGCATGCATGCGGCCCGGGTTTGATCCTCAGCACCACATACAAACAAAGATGTTGTGTCCTCCAAAAACTAAAAAATAAATATTAAAATTCTCTCTCTCTCTCTCTCTGTCTCTCCTTCTCCCTCTCTCTCTCTCACTCTCTCTTTAAAAAAAAATAAATAAGTGTTGGCGAGGATGTGGGGAAAAAGGCACACTCATACATTGCTGGTGGGACTGCAAATTAGTGCAGCTAATATGGAAAGCAGTATGGAGATTCCTTGGAAAACTTGAAATAGAACCACCATTTGACCCAGCTATCCCTCTCCTGGGTCTATACCCAAAGGACTTAAAAACAGTATTCTACAGGGATACAGCCACATCAATGTTTATAGCAGCATAATTCACAATAGCTGAACTGTACAACCAACCTAAATGCCCTTCAGTAGATGAATGGATTAAAAAATGTGGCATATATACACAATGAAATATTACTCAGCAAAAAAAGAGAATAAAATCATGGCATTTGCAGGTAAATGGATAGTGTTGGAGAAGATAATGCTAAGTGAAGTTAGCCAATCCCAAAAAAACAAATGGTGAATGTCTTCTCTGATATAAGGTGACTGACTCATAGTGGGGTAGGAAGAGAGAGCATGGGAGGAATAGATGAACTCTAGATAGGGCAGAGGGGTGGGAGGGGAAGGCAGGGGGCAGGGGGTTAGCAATAATGGTGGAATGTGATGGACATAATTATCCAAAGTACATGTATGAAGACATGAATTGGTGTGAACATACTTTATATACAAACAGAGATATGAAAAATTGTGTTCTGTATGTGTAATAAGAAGTGTGATGCATTCCACTGTCATGTATTTAAAAAAATAAAAGCAATTAAAAAAAAGAAAAAGAAATTGGCACGTGTACTAATTAAGTAGTGGTTAAGAGAAAAGAAATGATTGCATGCATTCAAATTTGTCTATCATTCGATAACTGTGTGACCCTTGGTTACTCAATCTCACTGTACCTCAGTTTCTTAATCTATAAAATATCGGTAATAATAGTATTTATCTTGTGTAGTTATTTTGAGAATTAAATCAGTTAATATAATAGGTAGAATTGTGCCAGGCACAGTTACTACTGTAATGTACTGTTGTTATTATTATATATATATAATAGCTAAAGATTATACTATATACTAAACTTTATACTATATACTAAACTATATACTATATACTAAACTTTACATACACTAAAATTTAACTACACAATGAATTCTCAATTGTACGAAGTATTTCTCCTACAAATACAATTTAATCATAGACACAAAATAAAAACATGTCTTTCAAGAACAATGGAAAAATCAAAAGAATAAATAAAAACTGTTGTTGATGCAATGTAAAACTAATTAAAACACATTTTTAAACATTTTAAAAAGAGCAAAAAAAAAAAAAAAAAGCTGTTGCTGAAAAACAGAAATCTTTATCCAAGCTGCTCAGTCACCCTGATAATATCTTTGTGAAGGCAAGAGACATGGGAAAGATCTGTCACTGCTGTCACTAATTTTAGATCTTTCTTCTTTTACTGCTATCAGTGAACTATTCAAATGCAAAAAGTTTTCAATAATTCACAGATTATTGACAAATGTTTTCTTCTTTTACATATATTATTTGCATTCAAGAATGCTACAAAAGTTTAAAAATTAAAAACGCTAAAGGTCGATTTTGTTAATCTAGAGTGACAAAAAGAGCAAGATGACTCCAAGGTTTGCAACTATGTACACTGGAATTTATTCACCCAACTATGCTACATGAGATATGTAAACTGGCTTCTCAAGCAATCCTTAGTTTCAGTAGTTTTTAGGTTCATTATTTTTTTCTGGAAGCTTTGTGTTTTCTTTAAAATACAAGGCTTGAGAATACTAAAATTACCAAGTACCTATAAAAATTATTTTTCTGAAAATCCCTTGTTATACCACCAATAATAATACTATTTAGGGACTTACCAAGAGTCTGAAGATCTACATCACTACCAGAAGCACATTCTTCACTCACTACATTTAAGTCTATATATTCATTCTGCAAAGTATAGTTATAAACATTTAGAATAAAATGAAAAGAAAAATGTTTTCATTTTATATTCTTACTGCCATGTATAAAATATTAAAAGAGAACAATGTTAAATAATTTAAATTATTTTATTTTCAAAGCAATATGTAAGTATTTGTAGGCATTAGAAGTATCTTTCAAATGTAGAAGCAAATTTAAGCTTCTTGAATCTACCAACTTTATTTTCTATGAAGAAAAAACGAAACAGAATTGAATTCTAAATAATAGAAACAAATTTCTCAGTTCCAATACAACAATGGTAAGTTCAGTTGTTATTTCTATGAAATTCACATTAGAAGTTATTAAGTAAAAAAAGAGTTGATTTTTCATCTTCTTCAAATATTGTACTATTAAGAGATTAATTTCAAACTTTTTATAAACAAAATCAAACATATTCTTACCTCATTTTAAGTAATTTAAGTATTTTTAACAACTTAGAGCTCAATTTACAGGTTTTCCAGATTATCCTACTTGATAAAGAGAAAAATAATAGCCACAGATAAAACAGGCTATATTTAGACAGAACTTCATTCTAAGTAAACATTTTCTCATTACCTAAATACTCTCATATTTAAATTTCCAATAGAAAACACTCCTAACAATAAAAAAATACTTTATTATATCTGAGATATTCTAGACATGCTAAGGAAAAATACCTTTTTGGACAAAAGCAATTCTGTTTCAAGAAGAGTGACACGACTCAGAAGATTAGTCCAGGTCGTTTCATCTACCATCACTTTTCCTTTCATTGCTTCTTCCAAACAGTCTAACCTTTTCTCTATGGAAGGCAACTTATTAAGCTTTTCTTGGCATTCAGCAAGCATGGTCTGTAGTGCAGTAATCTCGAGGTTAACTTTTACATCCTAAAATGATTAAAAGGATTAATTTATAAGTTGAAATTCCTTTAAAGTCAATGTATTCCCATTTTCACCATGTTATTCCAATAGTTAGGAGAGGCAGTACAGCAAGAGTCAAAAGAACTATCACTGGAAGGAGACTACTTGAACATTTAAGTTAGTTCATCTCAAATATGAGATCTCACGTTTCCATTCCCACCTAAAAAAATAGAGCAACAATAACTATTAACATGGTTCCTGTGAGTGAATCTACATAATGCCCTTAAATAATACAGATGGTACAATAAAATTTCCACTAACAATTTCTTTTAACAAACAAAACTAAGAGGAAATGACATTAAGGATGTGAGGGCGATCTGGCTGCGACATCTGTCACCCCATTGATCGCCAGGGTTGATTCGGCTGATCTGGCTGGCTAGGCGGGTGTCCCCTTCCTCCCTCACCGCTCCATGTGCGTCCCTCCCGAAGCTGCGCGCTCGGTCGAAGAGGACGACCTTCCCCGATAGAGGAGGACCGGTCTTCGGTCAAGGGTATACGAGTAGCTGAGCTCCCCTGCTAGAACCTCCAAACAAGCTCTCAAAAATGACATTAAGGGCATTGAGATTATTCACTGTGCCATATAACAGGAAATAAGTCAAATGGCTATCTGGTATTTTTTATAAATGCCAATTATATATTAAGATGTTCAGAAATCATATGACATAGATGAAGGATTGAAACAGATATTTTAGCAAAAGCAGTAGAGATCATGTATATAACAGGGTCCACGGCAATAAAGGCTAATAGAAATGGTAATCTAATAGAAAAAAAAATAGCATGGATCCAGAGAGGAAAATGAAAAGACAATGAAGTGCCAAGCTTTTCCAATCACCAATATAGGAAAACAAGTAGTAGGCAAACTCCACTGTACAAAGTGTTATATTTTTATCTCACTGGATTATAAATTTTTAAATTTTTTAATTTGTTCTTTTTAGATATACATGACAGTAGAGTATAATTTGACATACTATACATACACGGAGTATAAATTCGCATTCTTGTGGCTACACCAGATATGGAATTACACTAGTCATGTATTCATATATGAACATAGGAAACTTATGTCTCATTTATTCTACTGTCTTTCCTAGTCCCATCCCCACTCCATTCCCTTTATTCCCTTTTGTCCAATCCAATGAACTTCATTCTCCCCTTTCACCCCTGACACCATGTCTTCTTATTTTTTGCATTACTCAGAACATATGTCCAAAGTCCTAAACACAATAATAAATAATATCAGTTTAATTATATTTAGTATGACTGATTACTACATAATGATAACATGAGTAATATGCCATCATTAATAATTCAAAAGGCTAGAAATATGGCAAAGTTCAAACACTGAAACAGTTAAGGTTATCAAAAGAAATACTGGCATTTGATAAAGAAGTCTAACATTCTTACTTTTTGCTCATCCTTGATTTCAGGCACGTTTTCTTCAGGAATGTTTATTTCAGAAGGCTTTAAGCTCAACATATCAAATGCTTCATCAGTATCTGCTACTGAACTTGTTGTAGCTTCAGGAATGTCAACATTATCTTCATTATACAGGTGACGAATCACCACAGCTTTCTTCTGCATGAGAAAAATATGTAAGAAATACTTTAATGGTTGTACTCCCATAGTTATTTCAAACAACACATGGTCATTTTGCAAAAAGAATACCTGATCTTCCTTTCAAGATTTAAAAAATCTTAAATCGCCATATATAATATAATGTATCAAAATACTATAAAATATTATTTATATTTTTAAAAGCATTCTATTTTAAAACATTTCTATTTTAGAAAAAAATTGAAATATTTATTTAACGATCTTTAGATTTGTTTGAAAATGTCAGGAAGAGTTATTGCAATAAAGGTGAAACTAGATTAGCAAAGAATTGGTAAATTTTTGAAATGAGGTAATGGGTACTTTTACAAATGTTTAAAATATTCCATAATATAAAATGTTATTTTAAAAGAGCTGTGATATTCAACACAGTAACCACCATCTAATGTGGCTAGTCTAAATCAACATGTGCTAGAAGAACAGAGAACACAGGGTATTTCAGACTTATCACAAGAAAAAAAAAATCGCTCATTTTAAAAACATTGATTACATGTTAAAATCATGTTTTTAATAGATAATTGTACTATTAAAACTAAAAAGTATAATTAACAAGTCACAATATATTACACCGTCAGGTAACAATCAAAACCTAATAATGGCAAAGGGAAAATTCTGACAAGAAGAACTAGGTCCAACAATGCATTTATATAGGGCTCTTTTGCCTACTTACTTTCCACAGTTTGCATATACACTATACAAACTTAACATATGTGACAAAGTCATGAATAGCATTCTTTATAAAGTGCTGTGAAGGAGATAATTTGCTTTAATACAGATTCATATTTTGCCCATAAACAAAGAAATGTACTTAAGATTCTAACTTTTCTAAATCTTAGAATTTTAATATTTATTCAAATTTCTGATGATTAATTATAAATTATGTCAGACTGAAGATCTGACATAAATCATTAAATTTTGATAGATAATGAAGAAAACTAAGACAATAAAAAACAAATCTAGTGTATTGAAATTTTACATTTTTCTTTGTTAGGATAATTTTGATTACCCTTCAACCTACACACTGAAACAAATTGAAAAGTACATTTAATTATATCAAATCATATTTAATATCAAAGTAATAAGTACTTATTAAATATGCCCAATACTGTGCTAAAGCACAGTGAAGGTAAAAAAAAGTGATATAAATCCCTGTTTACTCATGTTCTAGTTAAGGAAGGATATATGATATAAATCATTTAACAGTAAGAAAATCATAAAAAGGGCTGGGGATGTGGCTCAAGCGGTAGTGCGCTTGCCTGGCATGCGTGCGGCCCGGGTTCGATTCTCAGCACTACATACCAACAAAGATGTTGTGTCCACTGAAAACTAAATAAATAAATATTTAAAAAAAAAAAAGAAAATCATAAAAAACTAACAAGAGTTAGAAGACTTAGAGATGTGTATGGATGAGAACTATGGGCAGTTATTCAGAATCCACGCCTCTTAGAATTCCTTTACTGACATAGCATAAGAACCTATTCATCTGGCATACTATCCTTCAATCTCAGAAAGTTTTTGCCAGATAGAAGACAGCTGAAAGTACATATATAATTTAAAAATAATACTTTGGTTTAAATATCTCTTGAAGATAGAAAAACTATACTTCTAAATATACTGGATACACTTAGGCATAGATGCTAAAAGTAGTCAAAAACTGATATCAAAACAGAGAAAATATTAAAAACACCTACATTTAAAACAATCAAAACCCAATTCCAAATTAGGAGATTATCAATCATTAGATAATCAATACTCTTAATTGTAAAACCATCAATGTATGTAAATTTATCATCATAACCTCCACTATAATTAATGGTGGGCTCTTCATATGTTCCCATTTTAGGAAGAACAGATACATATAATGAAGAGTAGATGTAGATAATTGCATAATGTAACTTTAAATTGCCAGTATTTTATCTGGGAAATGAAGCAGAATTTGAAAATAGAAATATAAGGCTTATTTGATTTTACATTGCTATTCTCTTCTTAAAACTTTAGGAACTTTCCCAAACAATATTTGGTATATGAAATAAACATCCCTACATTGTAGTATTTGACTCAAAAGTTTCACCATAGCCAGGGAGAGAAGTGAATCATGTATGTCATATTCACCATACAGATAACTCTTTATTAAATTATATGACATGTTTTTTTTTAATATTTTCATACCTTTCCTGAAGTCAGAAACCTGCCAGTAGTGACATCAATGCTGACAGATTCTAAAAGCGCTTTCTCATTGCTTGAGCAAGGTTCTAACTTACCAGCAATGCTTTTCTTTCTTTGTTGTGATGGAGTCTAGAAACAAAATGATATTAGACATAATTACAGCTGGGCATGGTGGCACATATTTTTCATCTCAGTGACTTGGGAGCCTGAGAGCAGGAGGATTGAAAGTTGAAGCCAACCTCATCAACTTAGCAAGAACCTAAGCAAATTAGTGAGACCTGTCTTAATAAAATATCTGGGAATATAGCTCAGTGGTAAAGGGCCCCTAGATTCAATGTTCAGTACCAGAAAAAAAAAAAAGGCATTGATTACAAATTTTCTGTGAAAGAATAATGTATACTTAATTTCACTATCATATAAATATTCATATATAAATATATCTAAAAATAATGAGACTCTAGAAACTACATGTCTTTTAAAAACTAAGAAGTGATGAAAATGCATTATCTTTGAACTGTTGGTTTAGGACTAGCAGTTCCAAGTTACAGGTGTATAAAAATAAGTGACTAGTATTTAAAGTAAACATAAAGCTTTATAAGATTACCCAAATCTGTGAATAATGTAATAATTGTATTATGCAACAACTGGCTATATAGGGGCTTAATTTTATACATTAAAATGTTGGGTCATTTAGCATAAGTTAGCATCCAAATCTATTCACAGAATTACCTTGGTAAGACTACTTAATTCCTTGTGCTTCTTCATCACACAATTCAAAATATCACAAGTAATCTGGATTTTCCATTCTGCGAACCCACATTGAATAAATTGCTTTTTTGTCAAAATTGGTTTATAATTAAATTGATCACGAAGAAGCTGAAAAGAGGAAAAAGATTCTGTAATGGAACCATTTTCTTCTTTAATCCAAAATGATAAATGGCTATTAGGTCAGGAGATAGCTATCTTCTAGAGGACAAGAAAGACTAAGTCATTAATGAATGCTATTACAGAAATTTATAGAGCTGGTATGAGTCATGAGAGGCATCCATGTAGAAAACAGACAGCGAGAGGGCTGGGGAATGTAACTCAGTGGCAGAACTCTTGCCCTAGTATTGCCTAGAATCCCTGGGTTTAATCCCCATTACAGCAAAACCAACCAGCCAACCAACCAATCAACCAGGTAGCTAGGAATGTGCCAGAGAGATGCAAAAATAGTCAATCATCAAAAAGTTCAAAAATCTTCATAGGTACTAGAAAATCTCCTTAGTTTATTAAAATACCATGCTACTATACTAGATGTCAGAAAACCATAGTTCCATTTGTTTATAATTCTATTACACTTTTAGACAAGTCAATATGTTTTATAAAAATATTCATTTTTTAGTTGTTAGACACAATATGTTTATTTTATTTATATGTGGTGCTGAGGATCAAAGCCAGGGCCTCACACGTGCTAGGCAGGCGCTCTACCACTGAGCCACAACCCCAGCCCCAAGTCAATATGTTTTTTGATCTCAATTTCTCATTTGTGAACAGACTAGACCAGTGGTTCTAAAGTTGTAAAGTTCTTCTAGGTGACATCCTAATATTTCTTACAAATTCTATTTACGCTTCTATAGGAGCTTTCTGGGGTTAGAATACATATAAAAACTCCCATTCCATTAAACGCAACTCTATTGTTTTTTAAAGGTAAGATCTAATAAATAGGCCTTACCATAAAAAAAAGTTTTTAAAAACACAATACTTGAGAAAAAAATAAATGATTAAAAAATTTTTAAAATTAAATTCAATATACATATAGTAGAAATGTAGATATTAGTTAGATAAATATAAGACAAGGTCTTGGACCTCAAAGAACAAATTACCTCAAAGTTTCAGTTCTTATGCACAATTACATTAACTCATAATTTTATGAACTACAAATTTTTACTGAATGTAATTACATTTACCTCTAAGTTCTGCCAGTGTATCAAATTTTACTAACATTTGATAAAAAAATGGCAAATGATAGTCAGTGACTAATGTTTATAGTTGCCATAATTTATCAGAGTAGGAAACATTCAAAGTCACAAAGCAAACTTGAATTGCATTTTGATTTCCATAGGGTATGCATTTTAATGTCATGAATGAGTATGAAATATTTTGTCAATTATATATGCTGCATACACAATCCAGGGCTGCAGAACATTTTGGTCAATGATGCACCACATATATGACAGTGGTCCCAGAAGATCAAAATGGAGTTGAAGAATTCCTATTGCCTAATATTTTTACTATGCCTTTTATATGTTTCGATATATAAATCTTTATTTTGTATTACAATTGCCTACAACACTTAGTTCAGTAATGTGTTGTATAACTTTACAGCCTAGGAATAATAGCTTATACATATACCTTAGGTATGTAATAGGACATACCATCAAGGTTTGTGTAAGTACACTCTGTGATGTTTGTATAATGACAAAATCACCAAACAACACACTTTTCAGAATATTCCCATCATTAAGTGACATGTGACAGCATCTAAGGAATTATTATTAAAACATTAATTTTTTCAAATCATTTAATAACTTCTAAAATATTATTGTTTCACCATCAACTCAAAATACCTTATAGACAGTATCTATAAAGCGCAAGTCATTCTTTGCTATCAGCTCTACGTTGGATTCCATCAGAAGTTCTGTTACATAAGGTGAATATGAAGTAAGAGAATAGCTGATGATGGGCAAACAAGCTGCTGTGTCTCCCTTTACCAAACTGTTAGAAGAAAAAAAGGAAACAGATTTTAATGAGCATAATTCTGAAAGCTCAATGATCAAGGTAGAATTAAAAATCTTGTAAATAATTTGTGAGCCATGATACAATTAGGTCGTACATGACCCTCCAGATTCTATCTCCCATTCTAAACCACTCTAACATGAAACACTGTTATTCATGGTTCATCTACTTAAAAACTTGCTTTAGCTCTTTAGCACCAACAGTCTATTTACTATAGTATTTTGTGGGGAGGCACTCTGAATGATTTGTGTCTTCCATCTTGGAGCAGAGAGGCATTGACATCTTGTAGTGACCTGGACATTGCCCCCGGTCCAGGAAGTTAAGGGCATGTCTTCAGACACAGGCATGTCGCTCCATGGCCCCTTGGATCAAATTACACTCACCTGTCCTTTGTAACCCTGCCCCTTCTGAACTTTTCTGGATGGAACTTTCTAAGAATAAGGGTCCCTGCAATAAAAGCCCACTATTGAATGTGCTTGCTCTCTCTTGCCAGCCTTGCATGACTTTTTATTGCTCTCCTATTTGAGGAGCCTGAGGCTGAGAGTGGAGAAGCCATCCTGAAGCTTGTATAAAGGTAAAGTGTGTATCTGTGTTTTATTTGGTGTACCTGGGAATTCACAGCAGTGACTTTAAGTTCAGCTGCCTTCGTGGGTTGGGGGCAGCAGTATTTATTGATTTTCCAGAGCTTAGTCTTACCAGATTGACTTCATTTTCTAACACTTCACAGTGCTCAACAACACATGGTGGTTTTGCAAACACTTGTTACATTACCTTATTTGTTTTCTACACAAACTTACAAAAGTAAATATTATGAATTATAAGTTACAAATAAGGAAAAAAGGACTAGAAAGAGTATACGCTATAATTAGGTAAGCTGTTTACAACATTCCACTTTTTGCTCAGTTGAAATCTATACCTTATTAGTTTCCCACAACAAAGCACATGATTTTTCTCTTTTGTATTTCTTTTTGAGTAAAGCAATATTTTACTCAAAGAGGAAATTGCTCTGGCAACCTTCTCTATCTGAAATATAGTCCAAAAATAAAATGAAAGAAATACTGTTGAACAGCAAATGTTTTCATTTTATTCACTTTATGAACAGATAACAGCCAAGATTACATTAAACACATCTAATGCTAATTTCAATGACTTTGGTTATTCAGCTTCTAAGGACTTAGCAGATTAGAAACAGTAAGGAAAAAAAGGATAATACAAATCAGTAGTATATCAACACAAAAAAACAGTTCATGGTAGGAATTTTTTAAAAAAATTTTACAGAAAAGGTAGAAAGAATCAAATTATGTAGGGGAGTGTTATATGTGTATTTGTATATGTGTGGTTGTGAGAAGGAAACAATCTGAGTCTCTGTAGAAGAAGCAACCTCCCTTAATAGACCCTGCCAAAATCACCATGTTTGGGAATAATCTAAAAAGTATTGTTCTTAATGATGCTCATGGTTCAATAAAAAAAAAATTAAGTGTTTAAACACTGTTGCTATGGATATAAGGTGTTCTCCAAAAGCTACCGTTCATGCAGGTATATTTGGAAGTGAAATGATTGTGAGAGCTGTAACCTAATCAGTCCATCCAGGCTTGAATGAACTGATGGTTAATTACAGGCAGGTAGGGCATGGCTGCAGGAGGTAAGTCACCGGAGGCATGGCCTGGAAGGGTGCATCTTCCCTGTGGCCCATTAGCCACTTCCTCTCTGCTTCCCGAATACCTCTATGAGCTGAGCAGCTTTCCTCTGTTGAACCCTTCTATCATCTGCTTTGCCTTGCGCCAAGCACAGTGAATTCAGCCTACCACTGAGCTATAATACCATGAGCCAAAATTAAGTTTTTCTCCTTTAAGTTGTTCTTGTCAAGTATTTTTGTCACAGCAATAAAAAGCTAACTAAAACTACTGTAGAAAGAACACAGGTCAGTATTGGTATATTTTCAATTATTCCTACCTAAAATGTCTTAAAATGATGCTCAAAAATAATAAGAAAAAAACCTGTGTACTCAAACTGGTTAAGTCTTTACAAATTCTGGATATTTGAGATTTTCTTATTTTCAGAAGCCAAGATGACTGCTAAAACTATGGATTACATTTGTTTCATACCTTTGTTTCTTACAAAGTAATAGTAATTAAACTTTCTCCTTATTCTCACTATCCTTTTTACTTACAGCCTTCTCTTGGGATTAGTCCTCCCTAGTGTATAATTAGAATATCCATTCTCCTATGTAAAGCCCATTACTTGAGGATTCTACTTAGTCGTTAGTTTAATTCCACTACTTGAATATATACCTAACCTGGACTTGTCCCTTGATACTCTTCCACTCGATAAATGTCTATCAACTAACCAACTCCTAATATATGCCAGGTACAATTCTAAATGTAGAGTTTCTGTAATGAACAAAACAAAAATCTCAGACTTCAGCTTCCATTCTACTGGGAGAAATATTTAATCAATCAATCAACCAATGATAATAGGTAAGAATATGTGCTATGAAAAAACAGATGAATTAAATATAAAAAAATATAATGATTATCACATCAGATGGGCATTTATAAAGGAGAATGTATGTTGCTATATTCTACAAAAAAAGCAATATCTCTGCTTATTTTGAATATATTAAAAAATAAGAAATATGATTCAACTGAATGAGGAATCATATAACTAATAAAATCAGTTTGTCATATTTCTATACATTTAAAAGTTATAGAGAAATAATACTTTATACTAGTGTATAATGAACTTATATAAATAGTATCTTAATTCTCTTGGGTTGGAATTTCTCACTAATCAATACTTATATACAAACTTCTAAAATGTCCTTTCTCAAATATTTTAAATATTTCAAAGGAAATTTAAATAGAATAAAATCTTTGTTTTTATTTAGGTGTTCCCTCTAAATTATTAGCAAAATAATACAAATAAGTTTGATATTATAACTTACCCTACACAGTCCACTTCTTCAGGATAATTTAGCAAGCGAAGCACTTGTTCTAGGTTCCGTAAGCTTCTTTTTAAGTCACCTGTTGCCATTATTTAACATTAGATTCAGCTCCAACTCTTGAAAAAATCTAATTTATCACATAAAAATAAAAATCCAAGAAAGAGTGGTTAAGTCAGTTTACGTTTTGAAATTTCTCTACTCTTCCTTGTTCATCTCTCTCATGGGCACTTGCTATGTTGATTTTATCCCAGCTCTATTTCTGCTATTATCTTTCCTACCTGTCAAGTACTTACTGACTTGTATCTACTATAAATTCTAGAATGTGTAATGAGCTTCTTTCCTACCACCCATTATCTTTCCCTTGCAAAAAAGTTTGCTTTATGTTCATGTTCTTACAACGGATTTCATATGACATTCTCCCAAATATTTTTGCTTTGAACAATAAAGTAGAATTTGGAAAGACACAGCAAGTTAAAATGGCCTCTATCAGTGACTATTTTAGATACTTACATAAGATTTACATGATGCAATCAGTAAAAAATGAAGACACAGAAATTTGGCAAAGACATAGTCATTATTCCTAAGGCTCTGACCTCACACAGTTGCCAATCAGATGCTTTCTTTACAAATAAATATAGATGAACAAAATCCATTAAATAAATAAATAAGTTCAAGGTCCACCTACATAAGACAGATTAAAAGAATATAGCTTCATTTCCATTTTCTAAACACCACTAAGATGAAAGTAAATAACTAAAAATTATATATACCCTCCAGGATAAAGACAACTGGAGGAGATTTAATGTGATAAAATAATAATCAACAAAATTATGGAAAATGGAAAGCAGATGGATGAGTGACAGCCAACCTAGCAGAGCAGAGAAAGAGCAATTTAGGAAACAATAGAAACTACATAGGTTCACAAATAAGGGGCACCAGATACTTCTGAAAGGTACACAAGTAAGGCCAAGAGAATGAAGTATAAGAAAAATCATTTGAAGGTCCATATAAGGTGTGTCTAAACCCTAGATGGGAAGGGGAGGGGGATAGTAGGGGATAGGAAAGGTAGCAGAATACAACAGTCATTAATATGGTATTATGTAAAAATGTGGATGTGTAACCCATGTTATTCTGCAACTTGTATTTGGGGTAAAAAATGGGAGTTCATAACCCACTTGAGTCAAAAGTATGGAAGATGATATGTCATGAGCTTTGTAATGTTTTGAACAACCAATTTAAAAAAAGAAGAGAAAAAAAAGAAAGAAAATGCATTTATTATTCTCATTATACACACTGTAAAGTTGAAAAATTTAAGTTGGACCTTTCATTGTAAGCTAGGGGCCATCCATATTCTCAATAAGGTTAGAAAGAATATTAAAACTGAATTGGGGGAGTTGGGGTTGTGGCTCAATGGTGTAGTGCTCTCTTAGCAAATGAAGGGTACTGGGTTCGATCCTCAGCGCCACATAAAAATGAATAAATAAAATAAATGTATTGTGTCCAACTACAACTAAAAAATATTTTAAAAAACTGAATAGAAGGCTTAAAAAAGAATGAAAAAGTTTATCATAATTTAAAAATGAGTCAGAGACTGTCAGAGTGAATTAAAAAAAAACAAGATCCAACTATATGCTTTCTGTAAGAAGACCATTTTAAAAGAGACACATAGATTAAAAGCAAATGGATAGAGAAAAAAAAAACATGGTAAGACTCATCAAAACAGTGCAAATAACTATTAAGTTCAGACATAGCATATTTTACAATATGAAAAGGTATCAGTGATAAAGAGGGACATTACATAATGATAAAATCAAACTCCAAGAAAATATAATAATCCTTAACATATATCACCTGACAAAAGAACATCAAAATATGTGAGAACTTCGAGGAGAAACAGATAAATTCACTATTTTAACTGGAGACTTCTGACACCCTTCTATAATAAATATCCAGATCTAGCAGACAGAAGATGAGTAAGGACTCAGGACACCATCAATTAACTGGACATAACAGATATCTAAAAACGACTTCACCCAACAATTGCAGAATACACATTCATAAGAACACATGGAACATTCACTAAAGTAGACTCATAATAGACCATAAAACATTGCAGCAAACTTAAAAGAATAGAAATCATACAATGTCTGCTTTTACACTATAATGAAATTTAACTAAAAATCAAAAACAATTTAAAATAATAGTAAAAATAAAAATTTCAAAAAAAATTAGAAGATAAGTTTGAAAAAATAAATATATTATACAAAGGATGAAAAGATACAAACATGGAAAAGTATAAGAAAACCAGGGGATCAAACCAAAAGGTCTGACATCTAATGAATGGAAATTCCAGAAAGTCATCAGAGACACTGAGGGAAGAAGGTGTGAAATAATACAAAAACACCTCTTAGACCTAAATGTCATTATTTTCTAGACTGAAAGAGTCATTGAGTGATCAACATAAGTGAAATAAAACTCATGCCAAGATATATCACTGTGATGTATCTCATAAGAGAAAAGCAGTAGTTCTAAAAACATCCAAAGAAAAATAAATATATTACATATGAAGAGAATCAAAAGGAATCTCTATACAGACCTTATATGTTTTACAAAATTTAGTTTAGAAGGATCATGGATCTTAATGTATAATGTAAAAGTATAAAACTTTAAGAGGAAATATAGTAGAAAACTGATATGACCTTGAGTTTAGCAATGAGTTTCTAGATAATATCAATTTATAATCCATAAAACCAAAAATTGGTAAGCTAAGTTTCATTAAAATTAAAACTTCGGTTCTATGGAAGATATTGTTAAGAGAACAAAAAGAGGTCATGGTGTTACAAAACACATATTGGGTAAAGACTTGTTTCCAAAATATCCAAAGAACTCAAATTGAAGAGCATAAAGCCAACAACTCAATTAAAAACTGGGCAAAAGATCTGAACAGAGAATTCACCAAAGAGAAATGCAGGTGGCATACAAGCATATAAGATATTCTCGCCCTGCATAAAAGTCAACTCAAAATGGTATAACACCAGAAGGTTTATAACTGTTAGAAAAGAAAACAAGAGAAATAATTCAATAGGAAGTACAGGAAACAACTTCCTAAATAAGACTCCTAGAGCTCAGGAAATAAAAGTAAGAGTCAATAAATGGGATGGCATCAAATTAAAAAGCTTCTGTACAACAAAGGAAAAATCAGCATAAAGACACAGCCTGCAATGGGTGAAAATCTTTGCCAGTTATTCTACTGAAAGATGATTAATATCCAAAAACATAAAGAACTAAAAAAGACTAAAAAAATTAAATAAATGGACAAATGAACTAACATACACTTCTCAAAGGAATAAATAAAAACCATTATATAACAATTATAATATGTTCAACATGTTTAGCCATCAGGGAAGTGCAAATCAAAACTATACTGAGATTCTATCTCATCACAGTCAGAATGGCAACAATCATCAAGAATGTGAACAATAAATGCTGGTGAGGATGCCAGGGGAAAGGAATTCTTACATAGTCTGGAATGTAAATTAGTACAGCTACTATGGAAATCAGTATGGAGATTGCTCAAAAAACTAAAAATAGAACTATCATATGATTCAGCAATACTGCTCCTCAGTATTTATCCAAGATAATTTAAGTCAGGGCTGGGGACTTGCCCTATATGTAAGAGGGTCTGGATTCAACCCCAAGCTCAGAAAAACAAAGCAAAACAATATGAAACAGTAATACCTGTGCCCAGAAGAATTAAAATCAGTATGCTTAGGGACACCTGCATACTCATGTTTATTACAGCACAATTCACAACAGCCAAATTGAAACTGACCTAGATGTCTGTCAACAGATGAATGGATAAAGAAAATAAAGTATGTATACACACACACACACACACACACACACACACACACACACAAAATGGAGTTTTACTCAGTAATAAAGAATGAAATTGATTATTTTATTTGCAGGAAAATGAAAACTGGAGGACATCGTGTTAAGCAAAATAAACCAGACACAGAAAGACAAGTATCATATACTTTCTCTTGTATATAAAAGCTAGAGGGGAAATAAAAAAAAAAAAAAAGAATGTCATGAAAGTAGAAAACAAACCATTAGAGGAAGGGACAAAGGTAGGGAAATTACTAGAGAGTAATACTGGTCAAATTATGTGTTATATGCATGTACAAATAGGATACAAGAAAACTCACTATTCTGTATAATTCACATGCACCAATAAATAAATTTAAAAAATTTTTATAAAATATTTAAATAGATGCTCAACATATCATCAGGTAATTGCAAATTTAAAAATAAAACAATGAGATATGTGTTAATCAGCTTTTCTCTGCTATGACCAAAATACCTGAGAAGAACAACTTAGAGGAGGAAAAATTTATTTGAGGCTCAGGATTTCAGAAATGTCAGTCCATAGTTGACAGACCTCATTGCTCTGGGCTCCCAAGTTGAGGCAGAACATCATGGTCAAAGGTTCTGGCAGAGGAAAGCTATTCACTTCATGGCAACCAGGAGGCAGAAAGAGAAGGGGGAATGGGTTACAAGGAAGACAAACCCTTCTAGGATACGCCCCAGTGACCTACTTCCTCTAGTGACCTCCACTCCCTAGAGTTACCATTCTGTTATTCCATTCAAACTAGAATGGATTGATTTGGTCACAGCTCTTATAATCTAATCATTTCAACTCTGACTATTCCTGCATTAATCCAGGAACTTTTGGAGGACATTTCATATCCAAACCATAACAAGATACTACTGCACACCTATTAGAATTGCTAGAATCCAAAAACAAAGCACAACAAAAATAAGCCTATTGATAACCAAATGTATTTGAGGATATGAAGAAACAAAACTCTATTGCTAGTGAGAATTCAAAGTAGTATAGCCATTTTGGGAGATGGTTTGGCAGTTTCTTACATAACTAATCATACTCTTACCACACATTCAGCAATTATAGTACTCATTTACCCACTAACCTAACAAAAATTTATGTATGAATAAAATCCTACATAATCAGTGTGTACAACAGTTCTATTCATAATCACTCAAAAGTGAAAGCAACCAAGACAACCTGAGGTGTATTACAGTAATGTACATCCACACAATGGAATATTATTTAACAATAAAAAGAAATGACTTTTCAAGCTACAAAAGGACATAGATAGATCTTAATTCATATTTCTAAGCAAAAGCAAGTCCAAAAAGGCTACTAGACAATTTCAAAGAGAAGACATTCTGTAAATAGTAAAACTATAGAGACAATAAAAAAACACAAAGGTCAATAGTTGCCAAAGATTCAGAGGGAGAAGAGTAAGATATATAGGTGAAATATAGGGTATTAATTTAGAGAGATAATCTACTCGTTGTGATATCTTATAGATAGATAAATGACATTATGCCTTCATCAAGATCCATGAAATTCTGCAGTCCAAAGAGTGAATGCTAATGGATGCAAAAATTTTAAAAATAATTTAGGAAACTGCACAGGATCGAGTGTAGACTATGAAAGGGTAATCGAATTACATTACCAATGTATGAAACAACTGCATTAAAGGGGATGGGTGAAAGTGAATGGAGTCTGTGAGATTAAAGGCAAAAATAACAACACATAAACACTACACTCTGGTTCATAAAGTTTTTGCCTACATGCATATGAGATAAAAATTCTGATACTCTTAAAGAGATATATTGAAGTTTAAAATTAGGTATATTGATGATTGCATAATGGGAACCAGGTTTAAGAGGAATTTTACAGGTAAGTGGAGTACACTAGAATTAGCTCTATGTGTTAACTGATTATAGTTAGAAACATCAGTATCAACATGTTTACCGTAATATTGATACCAATCATTTCAAATAGAAAGATTTATTGATATATGCACACACCTGGAACAATCTTAAGCCAAAACCCCAAATCCAAAAACACTCCCCAAACCTGAAGCTTTTTGATCATCATGTCTATATGCAAAAAGTTTCAGATTCTCAGCATTTCAAATCACAGATTTTTTTATTAGAAATGCTTGATCAATACCCTATGCAAATACTCCAAAATCTGAAAAACTCCAAAATTTAAAACACTATGATCCTCAAACATTTTGGATAAGAGATATTTAATCTGTGTAGTGCTCAATATATACACATATATTTTGTTTCTCTGTCAAGTGAAAGTTTTTGAAAGTAACATCCTTCAGCAACAAGCATAGCAATCCTATGGCAAACTAGCATCTAGATCTTGATGTCTACAATACAAGAAATCAGGGCTCCTTGAAGAAACATTCAATTCTAGGACTGGGGTAGGAAATATAGAAGATGAACTGAAGCATTGTGTAGTTTTCAGGAAATACAAAAACACTCTACAAAGAAAATTTTGAAGGGTTACGTCAAAGGGACATAGAAGCCAACAAAGAGTTCCTAATGGTTACAAACTGAAACAACTGGAGCACCAAAATTCGTAACTATTGAATTATAACCCAAGTACAAGACAAAATACAATCAATATAACCCAAACATGAAAGAAATAAAGAAAATCTTATAATGGACAATAGGTATATGAAAATATCCAACATTTATTTATAATTATTAGAACATTAGTAATTGAGGGGAATTGCCTGCATTTGATTAAGGATATCTACAAAAAAAAAAAAAATCTACTGCAGCTGGGTGCTGTGATTCATGTTTGTAATCCTAGTGACCTGGGTGGCTGAGGCAGGAGGATGGCAAGTCTCAGAATTTTAGCAAGACCCTTAGCAACTTGGTGAGATCCTGTGTCAAAAAATAAAAAAGGTCTGAGGATGTAGCTTAGTGGAAGAGCACCACTGAGTTCAATCTCCAGTACAAAAAAAAAAAAAAAAAGAGGTGGGGTGAGGTGGGGGGAGATCTACTACAAACATTGTATTCAATGATGAAATACCAAGTTTTCTTCCGAGATTGAGTAGAGGCAAGCATATTTACTGTCATCACTTTTTTTCAACATTAAACTGGAACTCCTTGATAGTACAAAAATATAAGAAGGAAAAAATATTAAAAAGAAATAAAAATGTCATTATTGTTTGAGATCACACTGAATAAACTGCATGTGAAAAAATCCAAAAGAAATAATAAGTAAATTTAGCAAGTTTGCTGAATACTGGGCCAATACACAAAAAACTTAACTGCATGTCTCTGTATCCCTCAAATAATAGAAAATGTTTTTAAATGACATCTATCAATAATTCACTATAGCCTCAATAAATATCAAACACGAATAAATCTGGAAAAGATGGATAAGATCACAAAACAAAACCATAAAACTTTATTGACATGCACTGAAGAAGATCTAGAGAAGAGGCAACATTTTGATCAAAGATTGACTGAATAGATTATTGATACATAAATTCAATGCATCCCTGTTAATGTTCAGATGTGGTGTTCCCCAAAAGCTCACATGCGAGACAATATAAGCTTTGGAAGAGAAATGATTGGGCCATAGCCTTAACCTAATCAGTGAATTAATCCCTGATGGAATTAACTGAGTGGTAACTGGAGGCAGGTGAGCTGTGGCTGGAAGAAGTGATTCATTGGGGGCTTGGCTATGGGGTATATATTTTTATCTGGCAAGTGGAGTCTCTCTCTGCTTTCTGATTGCCATGTGAGTTGCCTCCCTTTGCCACACTCTTCTACCATGATGTTCAGCCTCACCTGAAGCCCAAAGGAATAGAGCCAGCCTTCTATGGACTAAGACCTCTGAAACCATGAGCCCTCAAATAAACTTTTCCTCCTAAAATTGTTCTGGTCAGATCCTTTAGTCACAAAAGCAAAAAATCTGACTAAAACAATCCTTTCCTACTATCACTAAACAAACACACACACAAAACAGGTTTTTGAGGGTGAAAATTGACAAGCTGACTAAAATTTATACAGAAATGCAAAAGCTAAAGGATAACTAAGAAATCTTGAAGATCAAAATTGGAAGACTTAAATCATTCATTATGAAAATGTTTTATGAAATTAAATTTGGAATTCATGAAAAGATGTACAAACAGAACAATGACACAAAACCAAGTCCAAAACCAGCATATATATTGATAGTAGTGACAACAGTGAGTAGCAGTGAAAAAACTATATTCTTTTCCAATGGTAATACATCAACTAAATATCCACAGAAATCTTGAAATCTATATTACAACCTTCACAAAGGGTTTATTGAAGATCTAACTTCAATAAAATACAATCAATATAATCCAAACTTGAAAGAAATAAAGAAAATCTTATAATGAACAATATACAAAGGCCAAACAACCAGGCTTTGTGAAGATCACAGAGGAGAATATCTTCAGGATCTCAGGAAGAAAAAGATGTCTTATGACTGATAAAATGAACCACATTAAAATTAGTAACTTCTGTTCATCAAAAGATACTCTGAAAGGTCATTGAATGGACGATGATACTGGCAATACATATAACCAACAAAAATAATCTTATGTAGAACATGTAAAAAAAATCTACAAAACAATAAGGGGAGAAAAAAAAGATGCTCAATAGAAAAATGGGCAAGGATGCTGAGGGCCATTACCAAGTAGGTATTGATGCATTGTAATCCTTGCCAGTGTACCCCATGTTAAATGGACTTGCCTTGGAAATTTGCTGCGACCTTGCTTGTGTGTTTGAGAAAGATGACCCTGCTCAAGGTGATCGAGGGTGGATCCAGGTTTGAGGAAGTATCCTGCAGGTTTGAGGAAGTATCCCGGTCCTTGGGCTTAGGGTGTTCCCGGTTTAAGGCATTTCCCGGTTTAAGAATATGGGTTTTAGGGAAGTTGAGGTTGAAGATTATTGCTGCTGGGATTAGGGTGTTCCTGCGGCTTGTTGAGTTCTCCTGAGATTAAAATGGGATTTGGAAAAAAGCCTCGTGGAGTAGGATTTGGGATCAGACATATTGGAATTGCCCCTGAACGTGTGTGGAGGCTGGTGTGAGATCGGGAATAAAGAATTGCTGTTTGAACCTACAAAGCTGTGTGGTGGCTCGTGATTCTGTGCCAAGCGGAGACATTGGCACTTGGCTTCGGCACAAGAGATCACAGCAAAAACTACAAGAACTAACATGTAAAAAGATTTCATTAATCCTTAGGAAATTATGAAGTAAATCCAAAATATGAGTCGATAGTACATGTGAAACTCTTAACACAATGATGTGAAAAAAGTAAATCAGTACAATTACTTTGTAAAATTTATTGTTGATATCTTCTAAAGCTGATGTACATAGGGATCTATGAAAGAGAAGTGACTCTGAAAACTGTACATAACAGAAATACCCAAACATACAAACATGCATGATCTTTGAGATTTTTTGTAAAAGATCATTTAAAAAAAATCCCCTCTCCCAAATTAATACCATGAAACTTATTTCTAAATGACTCATTTTACTGAATGGACTACAAAATTCCCAAAGGGGGTTGTTTCCAAAGGAGGTTCATAAAATAAACACATAGATAATTTGTTAAGAACTTTTGCATGATGGAGATAAACAGGTTTTGAATCACAAATTTAATCAATAAGGCAAAATTCAAAAACATATTTAAAAATATCTACGACTATTCATTGACACTTCATAAAAGGAAAATAATACATAACAATACCTTGATTAATGAATCTTCTGAGAATGAAGCTCCTTTAAAATGAAGTCATTGACATTAAAAACAAAACAAAACAGAATAATTCATAAATTGGGTGAAGTAGTTGGTGTGATCTTTTCCCCCCTAGTCTATATTTCAGTAGCAATCAGAATATAAATCATTCCCTTACACATCTTGTCTGAATCTATACATAAAGAGGTATTAAGGCTACCAATTTGCAAAATCCTAAATTTAGTAAGCTTTCTATGTTAAGACCCTTGCCACCCATTTCTGTAGCCATTTCTCCAGGGTAGAGCAACTATTCCCTCTCTTGAGGAAAACTACTGTCCTATTTTTAGCCTGTTCTCCTTTATCAACATGGTGAAGAATAGGTTCTTGAATAATTGTTTACCATTCTTCCATGATCACTTCAGTCACTATTTTCAGCCTCTCAATTATACCATCTAAACAAATTTACATTTGTAGGCAAAGGGAATTTCGGTTATAGTC
The DNA here is from genome assembly GCF_045843805.1 of Urocitellus parryii. Taxonomy (NCBI): domain Eukaryota; kingdom Metazoa; phylum Chordata; class Mammalia; order Rodentia; family Sciuridae; genus Urocitellus; species Urocitellus parryii. Next base: position 37,718,825 of record NC_135544.1, read on the forward strand.
AAATGGGAAATAACCAATCTCAAAATCAAATTATACAAAATACTGGTCAAGAAGGTAAGCTTTAGCTAACATCTTATAGGAGGCATGGGTGTAGATGGACATATGGAAACAGTTTTCCCAAGATCAGCCTTTACTTAGCTAAGAAAAAATGAAATGGAAACTAATCTGGTTGTAACTGTCAAAAAATTTTTTTCTTGGATTCTGTCACTGAACAATTTCATATGTCTGAAACTTTTTCAGGTTCCAGACCTATCTAACTTCGTAAAATTCTTCTCGGGTACTTTCTTATTGAAAGACATTCTCTAACTTTAATGTAAAAGGTATCTCTCCCACAGATTTCGTTTAGTCCCTCCAAATGTATATCTCATCATCCCAGTACATGCAATTTTGTGGTATCTTTCCTTTTTCTGAAGTCCTGAAACACATTTCCATGTCTCTTACATTATTTCTACCTCTGGTAATGGAATTTCTGACAACAAAGTATGTCCCTGGAACACATCCTCTTCAGTACCAGTAGAATACATATTTTGAAGAAGAGTAAGATACAAGTACAGCTTGGATCTGTAGGTGAAGGAGATAAGTGATAAGACAGAATAGTAAAAATGAAGAAATTTAAAAAATTTGAGTATTACAGAAAAAATTTACAGCTCCTGCTGTACATTTCCATGAAGGGCTTTGCTAAAAAAAAGGGGGGGGGACACTAAAATTAAGATATTAAAAGAAGCTAATCTATTACTTATGCATATTTTAACAGAGTACTTTTGGAAACGAAAATTAATTTTTTACTTTAAAAAATGTGATTAACATTTTCACCTGATTACCCTTGTCAAAGAAAATTCAAAGGAGGCAATACTCAGCTTGTAGCACAGATTCAGTCATTAAGGTCTCAATATTGCTGGCTAGCTTCCCCTAGAGTTCTGTCTACAAGTCAAATCTGTCCGAGTGAATTGATGAGAAAGGCATAAAACAATATATACTATTAAGTAAAATATACTATTAAGTAAAATATTTAAGATTTTTAATGTAGCTCAATCACCTAGCATTTTAAGATCATTAAAATGATGCCTCCCAATGGGACATCACAGGACTCAAAAGTGATTTTTGTTAGAATCAAACAACTAAATTGTATAAATTAGTGTGGATGTTTAAAGAGTTTGTGGCATAGATCCAACGATTTATATTATCTAAAAACCATGCGTCAAAAACAAGAGGAATAAAGATGAGAAAAAATTAAATTTGTGAAAATTTCCACAAAAGATATTAAGGAAATACTGTTCTAAGTGATATGGAGAAAAGTTTAAGGAAGGGAAAGCATTGAGGAAACTGGGGGGAAAGGGAATAACTGTGTAAAGGTTTACGAATAATTCTGGAAAAATATTCTACGACACCCCAATTACAGAATATAAAAAAAGAATTAAAATTCAAGACAGTTCTTTTTATAGTGAGAGGGAAATCTGTAATTCTTAAGATGGAGAAATATTTTAAACACCTGGAAAACGCAAGTAAGGAAAAAACAATTACTTTCAACTCTTCCTTCCCATCAGTATTTTAGAGGAGCCCGATGCATCCTCAGCTCAGAGTATCCACTAGGAATCCATCCCTTACCCTGATCTCAAGATTGTAACTTCTCTATCCTTAGCCACAGCCTAAATCTGATTAAGCAGCTACGATGTTTTCTACCTCGTGGCTATTAAAAGCATACACCAGGCGAGTATACGGGCAAGGTACATTCGGGATTCCCCTTCCGTAATTTAAGTTAAAAGGGTGAAGAGACAGACCTGCTCTTTCGCCTCCACCCCGGGTCTCAGTGAGGAAAGCAGAGAGAGGCGACCTCTGTCCAAACTAGTGCGCAGCCCCGCAGGCTCCCTCGGGCTCACCCGGCAGCCCCCGAGCAAAGAAGACCTCTAGCCCAGCAGGACAAGAAGGGGAGAAAAGGCATCTGTAACCGGAGCTCATCACCGGAACTAGTCTCCAGCAGGTACTCCCTCAAGGCCAGAGCTGGAGCCCCAGCGCGCTTCTCGCGCTGACCGTTTGTGTTGGAAGAACAAGTTCGAGCCCGCCGCGCACCGCGGCAAGATCTTCAAAGCGGCGGGCTCCTTGGCGCTCTAGGATTCCTCGCTGCAGATTCCATGGCCCGTTCGTCCAGACTCTGAGGTAACTTGACTCTGCAGAAGGCCTCCTCAATGGCCAATGCGATATTAATTTGCAGATTATTAATCAGTATAATTTAAAAGGTCAGAATAGCTCGGACTAAGAAGCAAGAAACAAGGAATCTGTAGCGAATCATAAACAACGGGAATTAAAATGATTCTTCTTTAAGGGTCAGAACCCGAACGTCACTTCCGGCAACAATAGGAAACGTCAAAACTGGGACAGTCGGCAGCTCTGGCTTCTGCAGCTTGAGGTGCTCCGAGTTCACACGGGTGTAGGGCTGTTTCTGATACTCTCGGCACCGTCATCTTCACCGGCGTGAACTAGTAAAGTTTGGACACACTTCTCCATGGCCTGGGCATCAGTTCCTGGCTGAGCCATTTTCATTTTGGCTTAAAGCCCCCGCCCAGAGGCCGATTCGTCGCGGCGGCGGTGGAGATCGCAGGTCGCTCAGGTACTAGCATCAGCCTAGATATTTTATATCTATTTATCTCTTTTGCCTGTTTATCCTCACTTTTCTTCACTGAAATAAAGACAGCCAGTGCTTGCCAGTTGGCAGAAATTGGCCGATCTCTAAGAGTTTACGACCAATGACAGTGTAATGTATCTTGAGTGACAGCAGTGATGGCTTATTAAAGTGAAGAATCAGTGCCATAAGGCGGGAATGGGCGTTCCTTCTGTTTCTAGGCCATTGGGGTATAGGTCAGCTTGGGACCCTAGTTGGTGACCCAGCCTCATTTCAAAATAAAACCGAGAAACAGCAAGGGTTACTTTATTTAAGCCCAGGTGTTGCTTTTAGGTGTTATTTGGGTGCCTTACCACATTTTTTGGTTCTTTTATGAATGCAATTGCAGTTAACGTTACAGCAAGCAAATTTTGGTATAAAATTTGTTAAGGTTTTAATTCGTCTTTTTTTGTTTTGTTGTAACTGGGCTCTAATCTCTCACATGATACATAATAAATATTATTAATTGGACAAAATTACATGAAAGAATTCCAATTCTCTGTCATTTGACTTTTTTGGTTTTATTTTAGGTTCTGTGTGTCTAATAATTGAGTCTACTTGTTTTACAACTATAGTTTTTATTTTTAAGGATTCTAGGTGTTTCTCCCTGGGTTAATTAATCATGACCTTTTATTGCAAGTGAAGCCAATTTGTTTTCCATCTCAGCATTTCTTCCTCTTCTTTTAATGTTTGGAGTGTGGTAACTATGTTTCTAAGATAAGAGATCACCCCTCCATAAAAATGACTTACAAATATGTCAGGTTTCAGAATGAAGAATAAACAAGTTTTGTTATATTTTTCAGGTTGATTCATAAAATTTCATTTTTGTCTAGTTAACCTGACAATTTGTTTGATGAGGTACTTTGTTATCTATTGCTGAGTAACAAACTATGACCCTTATTTACCCCAGCTTAAAACAACAAACATCTATTATCTCAGTTTCTGTGCCTCAGGAATTAGGACACAGCTTAACAGAGAGCCTCTGGCTCAGGTTGTTTTATGAGGTTCCATTAAGCTGTAATTAGGGGTTATGATCTCATCTGAAGGCTCCTCTGAGGTGAAGAAGACTCCACTTCCAAGTGCATTTATGTGGATCTTGGCAAATCTAAGTTCCCCACTTCATGAATGTCTTCAAAAGGCTGCCTCACATAATGTGGCAGCTGGCTTCCCCCAGGGTAAACAATAGAGAGAGCATCCAAAACAGAAGGTTGTAGTCTTTTATAACCTAATCTCAGAAGTGGTATTCCTGTCACTATTGCCATTTTGATTTGTTAGGAGTGAGCCATTAAGTACCACCCAAAATGGAGAGGGAAGGGATTACACAAGTACATGAATCCCTAAGACAGGGATCACTGGGTGCCCTTTTAGAGACTGCCTAACATAGATACCCTGGCTGGTAACTTTCAGGAATTAATAGATAAGAATAACTGAGCAAAAAATGTGTCCAAGAGAAATGTAGTCTGACAAGGAAAATTTCAGATTGTAAAGAAATAAACAAAGTTGTACTAATATTATCTCTCTTGGAAAAAGTTTTTATCTTTTTTCATACTAATTATCTAAAGAGGCATACTTTATATTTTTCTTGGAATACTTTGAGAGATGATATGTGTGAGAGGATCTTTGTGTTTAGGGTCTACATAAGCAGAGCATATACCTACAGGAGATTGTGTGTATCTTACCCACTGCCCTTTTTGTATGGTTGAAATTGGCTCAAAATAAACATGAGCAAAGATGGCTTTTAAGGTCGTAAGGGATCAGGAAGGGGCTAGGAATAAATATAGAGAGAACGTTGATCACTGACAGCCTTTGTATTGGGAGAGGTTTGTCTTAGAAATTTATTTCGGCCAGGTATGGTGGCTCATGCCTTTAATGCTAGCTAATTCAGAGGCTGAGGCAGGAGGATTACAATTTAGGGAGACTGTTTAAAAAAATGAAAAGAGCTGTGGATAGAGTTTAATGGTAGAACTCTTTGCCAGCATGAGTGAGACCCTGTATTCAATCCCTAGAACCCCCGCCTCCAAAAAAAAAAAAAAAGAAAAGAAAATGCATTTTGGATGTTTTAAGTGTCTTTAGGTGGTAGGTATCACCCTCTTCCTGTGTTATGGGGCTGCACATAGCATCCTAAGCACAATTTGTTAGTAAATCATATAAGTTTGTTGGAAATGAAAGATATAGGCTTCAGACTTTATTATGTCCACCTTTTGGCTATGACCCAATGTCAGATTGATTATGCTTTCTTCAGGTTTGAAGGATATTGTAAATTCTTATCTGTTAGTAAAATATTATTTTTTGTCTCTCAAACCTCATGTGCTTACCACCAATTTGAATATGGCAATTTGCAGATTATAAATTTGGCTTTTAAATCTTTGCTCTCTATCAGGTTAACATAATTTATTTATAGTAGGTTGAAGTTACTTTACAGATATAATGTTGGGTCCTTTAGATGCCTGCACAATTTTAAACAGAATCTTGAGAAAATAATACAGTTTAAATGTTTCCATCCAAAAAAATATTTTACAGTAATAACTTCCAGGTAATCCAAAATGTTCATCATAATTTTTTAACATATGATCAGTTTAGTGAGGATCAGTTTTGTGTATTTACTATGTTTTTGCTAGATTAAAAATATTTTCTTCATTTCACACTATATATACAACATTGAATTACCAAAACATTCCTCTTTTCTTTGCTCACAATGCTTTTGAATTTTTTCAAATTTATGACTTTATAAACAACCACTCATATAAAAGTATATAATGTTTTCTACATCTATATGCAGATTTGGAAACAGAGGCTCTTCTAGTCACAATAATGCATCAAAATCATTAGTACTGAAGTATAAAAAATTTACATGTAACTCATGTTGCTTTTTCATTGGACTATTATGTAATATTTTTTAAACTTTTTAATGAATACATCTGTTTATGGAAATTTGTTTCCTGTTTTGTTTTCTCTCAATGTTTTGTTTTTCTGACAAATTTCTTGACAAACATTTTATAATAAACTAAAACATCTTTTATTAATTTGAGTAAATTTATATCATATTTGGGGCAAAGTATTTTAGTTATATAGAGATAGAAAAAGATGTGGTTTTAAGTTTAGGCAGCAGATTTAGGTAGGTTAGATCTGCAGTTAGTGGTTTGTGTATTCTTCAAGAATTGAATATATAGGATTTCATAAACTATTTGAATGAAGAAGACAGGCATGGTACACACTTAAAATCCTAGGGATTCAGGAGGCTGAGACAAGATCACAAATTTGAGGCCAACCTCAGCAACTTAGCAAGGCCCTATCACAAAATCAAAACAGAAAAATTTTAAAAAGAACTAGGAATGTAGATCCTACATTCAGTTTAATCCCCAGTTATATGTGTGTGTGTGTGTGTGTGTGTGTGTGTGTGTGTGTGTGTGTGTAGGTATATATGTATTGGTCTCTTTTCATATTTTTTTTTTCTCTCTCTCTCTCTTAAATGAAAGAACCAGGTTTTAGCAACAAAACCAACCTTGGAGAGCCCCTGTCGGCTCATACTGAACAGTGAATCCTAGAAGTCAGGAAGACAGGGGGAAAAGAAATAGGAAGGATGAATGCTAAAGACATAGACACATACACCCATATCTGTTACTTATTCATTTCTTCATCCTCAATCATTTTAATTAAATATATTCATAATGTTGTGCCTATAATCATCATCCTCCAGCTTCATAATTCTTTTCCTCTGGTAAAACAGAAAACCTATACACATTCAACAACCCATTCCCATCCCACCCCCAGTCCCTGGCAATTACCATTCTACTTTATATATATGTGATTTTTACTACTCTAGATACTTCATATAAGCAGGATCATTACTTGTCTTTTTATGACTGGCTTATTTCACTTGTTTTAAAATAGTATTGACATCTTAACAATATTAAGTCTTCCAATCCATGAATATGAATGTGTTTCTATTCATTTGTGACTTATTTCATTTCTTTCATTGTACCTTTCATTGTAAAATTCTTTCATCTGCTTGGTTAAGTTAATTCCTGAGTATTGTATACTTTTTGTTGCTATTGTAAATGAAATTGTTTTCTTAATTTCCCTTTCAATTTGTTCATTGGTAGTGTGTAGAAATACAAGGGATTTTGTGTGTTGATTTTATTTTCTTGTACTTTGCTGAATTCATGTATAAGTTTTTAAGTTTTTTTTCCAGAATTCTTATGGTTTTCTACATATAAGATCAAATCATCTGTAAACAGAGATAAGTTTACTTCTTTCTTTTCAGCTTGGATATCTCTTTTATTTCTTTTGGCCTAATTGCTCTTGGAACCATAGAATTTTATTGCTAAGAGAGACTTTGGAGATGATCAAATTCAAAACCTTTGTTTTACAGGTAAGGAGTTGGGGTTTTCAAAATTTAAATATTTTCCCCAATTCTCACATCTAACTAAAGAAACAGTCTGAATAAAATCCATGTTTTACATTGGTTTCTTTTCACTATTAAATGTTTCTCATCACATTTCTGACTTTCCTGTTATTTCAGGCTACTCTCAAAATTTAATACCTTGTTTTTCTGTAAAAAAAATAAGTTCTATGAGAATTATGATTTTTGTTTTGTTTTTTAATTCCACAGTGCTCATACGAATAGCTATTATAGTTAGTGGGCATGAGAGTTTGATGTACACTGAGGAGGTGAGTTAGATAGTTGGGATATACTGTCATGGCTGCTGCTGATTACAGTTGTTCTAAGTGAATGATAGTGCAATAAGAACCAGTATAATTAAAGGTAATACTGGTTAAAAAGTGTGATAAATTTATTTTATCTACAAGTTAACACGGATGATAGTACATTTCTTTCAAAACAAGTTAATGAAATTAAAATAAGCCTAAAATTGTCAGATTTCTGTTTAGGATTTAAATAATACATCTTAATTTTTATGTTTATTTAGTTACCATTTTGGTAACACTCATTATAGAATGAAATTAAAGAACAGGAAAAAAACTTCAGAAAACAAAGTTATATTGTAAATCTTTTTGAATTAAAACAAATCCTACAAATGGTATGCCTTTTAGTAAGAAAAACTGCTCTTGCAGGACCACATCTTTAAATTTAATGAGTGGGGGCCTTTTTTATGTGTTTAATGTACCTTGTGACCTCTTAGTACTTAGCTATTTCCCTTTTCTCCTTAGAAAGACCTCCTTGTGGATTTACCCTTCTTTCATTCCTCTACAATTGTTGCCCTTAAATTTTAGGAGTGTGATTGGTTATCAGGTTTTTTTTTTCTTTTCTTTTTAAAATTTCTCTACCCACTCTATTGTAAACTACTTTGGTGGTCTCTTCTTTTGAAAGTAGAGAAATAAATGGGCTGCCAATTTGATTATAAATGTCTCAAAATATTTTCTCACAGATTCTCTCAACATTAATAGGCCATTGAATAATATCACTTGATACCACTTAAATATTTTTAAACCTAAGTAACCAAAAATTAAATTGTTGCTTTCTTCTTGAAAAATATTGGGGACATATAAATGAAATTCCTTATCTTTAAAATTGAATAAAATGTGTGTTATAGAGATTACTGTTTTTACACATTTTAGATCTTTGTCTGAGATAGAACACGGTCTGTGGGTGCCAAAGAAATGTTGAAGAAAATTATAATGAGTATTAAAATGAAGCTATTTATATGTCTATCAGTCATTAACTAAATGGTATAACACTTTTTCCAAAGGTGCTTGATGGAACTGGTTTGCCGCAAACAAAAGTATTTAATGAGAGTGCTTTTTGAGACCTTCAGCCTTTTTTCTTCTCATTTTCCACTAGGAAGATTTTATATCCTGCATGGTATATATAAACCATTCTTCTTCATTACATACAGTTGTCTTCATAGCATATACCCTTTGAATGCTCACTGCCATCAAATTACTAAAAGCATTAGTACACCTACCCTTTTTAAATATGAATAATGCTTTGTTATTTAACATGTTACATGTAAATATTTTGATTAAACCTACTAATATTTTACAGATTGCTTTATATTAGATATACAACTATTAATAAAATTATTTTCATCTTATTCTTTTGTGGAAAGACTCTTTTTGAAAACACGTCATACAATAAAATATACTACCTCTTTTGGGATTATTGCCTTTTACTAGAAGTAAGCAGTACAGAAAACTATCATAGTTCTTATAAGTTAGTAACTGGTATAGTTGCTGGCAATTAATCTTTAATTTGTACTACTTTCTAGGTAGAAGTTCCTTTATGCTATGCTACCACATACTTGTTTAAACTAAGACCATAATTCTTTTTTTAATGAGAAAACTACATCCAAAATCAGCTGTTTCTCAGATTTTTCATTAACGAAATTAAACTAGGAATTACATACTGCTTTACCAATTAAAAAGTACTTTTATATACATTATCTTACTGAAGGGTCATAGCAATCCTGTAAAATAGATAGGATTGATTTCCCCTATTGTATAGCAAACAGAAGCTCATAAAGTTGTTTGAAATACCTTAGGTCAAGTTATGGCATAATTGTAGCTTTAAATTCACCCTCTACAATAGCAGTGTCAAGAAAACCTCTATGCTTTTCTCTATAGCAGATGTTAGAGTCTATTCTCCAATTTCAGCATAATAAAACTAAATGAATTTAAAGAAAACCAAAAAGACCTACATACTTCCAATTAGATTTTTTTAAATTGATTCTTCCATTAAGAATTTGGTCAGTGTTTAATAAAAGTATTACTATTAGTTTTACTGTTATTTTAATAGAAAAAAGGATGTATACGAATATAAAAGATTTAAATAAAACATTTTTAAATATTAATAAATAAATCATTATTTTCACATATATTAGAGAGTTACTATTTAAAGTGGTCTAAATTAACACACTACTTTATGTAATTTAAATGAGAAGTTATACTGATTTTCTAATGTATTTTGCATTTACATTGTCTTTTTTTTTTTTTTTTTTTGTGTGTGTGTGTGTGGGTTGTTGGAGATTGAACCCAAGGTCTCATGCATGCTAGATAAGTGCTCTGCCACTGAGCTTTATTTCCAGCCCTACATTTTCTTTTTCATAGACTAAGTAAGAGACACAAAAAATAATCTTGTTTATTAATATCACAACACAATTATTGGTACATTTATAATTGTCAAATATCATTTTAGGATTTGTATTGTTAAGTATTTTATTACTTGATTGTGTCTTCTTTTGATCTATATAGTAAATTTGACAGAGTCAGATAATTCATAGACTAAATTTTTTAAAAATTAGCTTAATTTCCTAAAGTCTAAAATAGTTACTGTTTGTCAAATCACACCAAATTCGCTGTGTCCCTGGTCACTTCTTTCAGAGCATTCATGAAAGTTCCTAATTCCTTTTGAAAAAAAATTTTGTTATCATTTACATACTATAAAATTCACCCATTTTAAGTGTACAGTTCAGTCCTCCCACCTTCTCTCTCTGAAGATAATTTTGGATACATATGCGATGGCAAGAAATATACAGATTCCTTTTACATTTTACCTTACTTCCCCAGTAACATTTTGCAAAACTATAATATACTATCAAGGAGGATATTGAGAGTGGTACAGTCCACCAGTCTATTCAGATTCACAATGGATATGTGTGTATGAAGTTCTGTGCAGATTCATACAGACTAACTCCACAGTCAGGGTACTGAACAGTTATGTTATAGCAGAAGTCCCTCATGCTATTTTTTTTTAACTGTACCCATCTTTTTCTTGGCTAATAATATTGAACACCTTATGTGCTTATTCACTGCTGGTGTATGTTTTTGGTTAAATAATATCTTTTGGCTATTTTTAAATTGGATTGTTTATTTTGTTACTGTTGAGTTTTGAGAATTGTTTTAATTTTCTTTACTAGTCTTTTGTCAAATGAGTGGTTTGTGAATATTTTCTCTCAGTTCATTAGGTTATGCTTTTTTAAAAAATATTTTTTTAGTTGTCAATGAATCATTTATTTATTTATTTATTTTTATGCAGTGCTGAGATGGAACCCAGGTCCTTACACATACCAATCAAGTGCTCTATCACTGAGCCACAACTCCAGTCCCTAGGTCATGCTTTTATCTTTTAAATAAGAGCTTTCAAAGAGCTTTATTAATTTTTATTTTTTATTTATTTATTTTATTTTATTAACTTTATTAATTTTTCTTTTATATATCATGCTTTAATGTCAAGTCTAAGAACTCCTTGCATAGCCTTAGATCTTAAAGATTTCCCCTATGTATTTTTTTAAATTTATAGTTTTTATGTCTTGTATATATATGACTTTAATTTTGGAAAAGGTGTGAGCTTTAGGTCCTGATTCATCTAACTCAGTTTTTAAATCAATGTTTATCATTCATTCAGTCAACAAATATTTGATGAGCAGTTTATATGTTCAAGACACTAGGTTTTATACTGCATTTATCCACTTTTGTGTGGCATCAGCTCCTCATCTTAGTACTTAATAGGCAATCCTCATTTCCATGGTGCCCTGTTAACTAAAACTAGTGCATGTTGGCAGTGTGGTCTTACTTTGTGTGTTTCATGGTAATTACTAACAAGTAGTTACCATGAATGGTACAAAGGAAGGGTTGTGTATATACATATAGGCATATATATATATTCTTACATTTTATACTTATATTTTTGTATATTATATGTTTAAATTTTCTTGTAACAACGGACTATAATAAAATGAATATAAGTACAATATAATAAATGAGTTCCAAAATTGTCTTAAAAGACATATGTTTGAGTAAATATTGTACAATTATCAAAAAATGTGCCTGCAAATACCAATCTCACCAATTGATAAATTGATTTAGAAGGTCTAAAAAGTTAACCTGCTATCCACAAAACACTTCATAATTTAAATTACTGGGGATGGAAAGGTGTTACTAAAATTTGTATTGTAAACAACTTCTTATTAATTGGAAGGTGTATTTTGTGGTACTTCCAAAAGGACTTTTTGGCTCATTGAGTTTTCCAATGAACTCTTAGAGTTTCTTCTGAAAGCATATTGATAGTGATTTAAAATTATGAAAGCACCTAACTTCCAAAGTGGCACCTGTTATCACTGACTGATGACTCAATTATTTACCTTACTTGCCATACTCTGTTTTTATATATAATGTATCAATCCAAGCAAAGTTAACTTCAACTTACTTTTTATATTTACTTTTTTTCTTAGCAAAAGCCAATGGCATCTCTCCAAATTTCATAGATCGTAAATTAATGAAATTTAGGAACAAGATTATGACTAATTAGGTAATTCAATCCAAAATAATGAGATGAAATGGAATAAAAATAAAAGTTATCATTTAAAGAGTCTGGAAGAAAATGTATGTAAAGCTACTTCTATTGTAAACTACCTACTATGGATTAAGTTCTCTAAATGTTATCTTAAGTTCCATGTGATAAGAATTATTATCTATTATTTTACTAATGAAAAAATTAAGGAGATATTATAACTAATCAGATTCTGTATTAGAGTTTGATCCAGATATTTTTTTATATCAAAGTTTGTGGCTTTCTTAAGTACATTAGCCTGAAAGAGCAGTTGCAGCTGGGAGCAACAGTAGCGATAATAAGCAGTGACAGGTAGATGAGATGAGCACCAGTGATGAAGAGACAGATGGTAGAAATGTCTTTGACAATTCATGGGCTCTAATAGCTCTAGACATATGATTTGCTGGTTAGAAATAAAAGCTCTGGGCTGAGTTTGACTCTTAAATGTTTCATTTTCCAGCTATGAGATCTCAGGCAAATTTGCTTATCCTCTCTGTGTTAAGATAATATTACCTACCTATTAAGATTGTTGTGAAGGTTAAAATGAGACAATATGTAAAATATTTAAGAGTATATGGTTCAGAATATTAGATAAATGGTTTATAGCACAAAAATAATATTTGTTACTATTTATAGTACTAAATACTATGTAAATAAACATTATATACATACTATTATGTACAAAAGAAGGGAATGCAGCTAGGAATTCTATTATTATTATTATTATTATTACCACCAAGTATTGAACCTAAAGTTACTTTACCACTGAACCAAATCCCCAATCTTATTTATTTATTTATTTATTTATTTATTTATTTTTGAGACAGGGTCTTGCTAAGTTGCTTGAGGCTGGCTTTGAATTTATGATCCTCCTACCTCAACCTCCTGTGCCGCTGGGATTACAGGTGTACACCACTATGCCCAGAACAGCCAGGAATTCTACACGTGCACAAGAATTCTAAGGATGTTTTTTCCTATTTTGGTTAAAAATATTTTCTCTGTTCTTCAAAATAAAAAATTCTTATCAAAAATAATTCTTACTTAATGTTTTGATATTTTCCTTAACAGGTTTCTTACTACTCTTATAATGCTGTTTCCTTAGTAATGGACTTCAGTTCATAATATAATTTACCTTAGGGTAGCAGTTCTTGACCTGAGTGCACTAACTCAAACATAGGGTTTTTCAAATTCATATGCCTAGATTCCATAGCCAGGAGGATTCTAGTTACATAACAATCATACGAGCAATAGAAATAACTCTTGTATACCTTTTACCTAGCTTAACCAATTTTTAACATTTTTGCTACTTCAGTTTATTATTTTCTCTTTATAGACATAGACATTACTTTTTCTGAGCTATTTTAGAGAAGGTTGCATAAATCATGCCTTGATGCTTCAGTTTATGTTTCCTAAGAACAATAATTTATTCATATTCATTATACACTTATCAAGTTCAGGAAATTTAACATTGATATAATACTTTATACAATCTTCAGTCCATATATCCAGTTTCTTAATTATCCCAGTAATATCCTGTTTAGCAATTTTTTCCTAGTACAGGATCCTTTTCATATACTGCATGTAGATATCTTCTTTAACCTGAAATTATTACTCAGTCTTTCTTTGGCGTTGTTTATAGCATTGGGATTCTGAAGAAAAAAATTCTGTTGTTTTATGGACTCCATTTGTGCTTCTTTGATATTTTACAATTGAATTATGTATTTTGGATGGAATACAATGTAATTGATTTTGTGTCTGTCTCAGGGTGTCACATCCAGAGATACATGTGTTTGTTTGCCTTTTATTGCCAATGCTAATTTTGTCATTTTCTTAAAGTACTGTAAGATTTCTTAATTTCTTTTTGCAAGCAATGTGGGGCGATACTTTGAGACTATAAAAATTGCATTCTTTATCAGACTCCATTCAGCATCCACTGGTAATTCTTCTCTGAAGGTTGTAAAGTGGTGATTTTTCCGACTGCATTATTCTTTCTATTAGTCATCATTGTACTGCTAAGAAAGACCTACCTCCTTTATTTACGTATTTATTGATCATCCATGTAGACTGGGGGGTTTTTTTATGTGATGGATCATATTACTGTCATTTTGATGTCCACATTGACCCATATTTGGCCAACAGGAGCTACCTTCAGATCAGCTCCAAATTTCATTTTTATATTGCTTTTGTTTTGTTTTCATTTGCTTTTAGTTCAATGGACATTGATAATCCACATTAAGAAACACTGCATTAGGAGTTTCTTGATGGCCCACAAGTGGGTCCTGAGTGGACTGAAAAGGTGAAAGTTGGGGGGAAATGCATCTTTTTTTTTTCAATTGTAGATAGACACAGACACAATGCCTTTATTTATTTATTTTTTTAATGTGGTACTGAGGATCAAACCCAGTGACTAATGCTAGGCAAGCACTCTGCCACTAAACCACAACCCCAGCCCACATCTTTATATATATATATATATATATATATATTAGTATCACACAGCTTTCAGTGGGTACCTACTATGAGCAAACCCACAAAATATTTACCATGTAGAGTATACAATTTTATGTCTATTAAAATTATCATTAAAATTAACCTGTTAACTTTTACTGAAAAGTCACTGGATAAAATCAGAGGAAAAAATCAAATAATTCTTGTGCAGATGTTTTGGCCACACTTGTAATTATTGAACATCTTTGAGGCAATAAAATGTGGATTTATAGATGTGTGGGCCCTCATAGGACTGATGGTTCTTGATTTAGGGGAATTGGTTTGATAGTCATTATATTGGGCCAATTATAATTATTAAGAGAGTCATGGAGAGGAATATTTTCTCTGTGGTTCTTCAAATTTTTTTAGAAAAAGTGCTAAAATTTGCCTGGTAAGTGATAGGGGTTGAGATGTCTGCCTAAACATTCTAGACATGTGGTGTATATGTATTAGGAGGAGGGATTGTGGTCTACTGTTCCATATACGCATATTATTTCATTTAATTCTCACAAAAATCGTATAAAAGTAGGAAAATTTTATCTTTCTAATATAGGAAAAGGAAACAGTGACCCACTGATGTTAACCCACTGATACTTTATTACTCATTTTACTCTGTATTTTTCCCTTTCTTACTCTGTTTTGGAGTTTCAGATGTCTTGGGGATTTTGGAAAGTATGTAAGCTTCTGCTATCCTTCTGCACTTTTCCAGACCATCCTCCTTTTTTTCTACATGACTTCATTGGAAACCACTCCTCTTCCCACTTTTCATGTTACACCAATATGTTGAAATCTTTTTTCATAGTAGTTACTGTTCACTCCACAAAGGGAGCATTAGCTAATTAAGAAGCTCTGTGCAGTCTTCTGGGTAAATATTTTTCAAAGGCTTTGTTAATTTTTGAATAATTCTGAATCTTATGACTTTCATTTACATCATCCTACTACTATGCTGCTATGCCACAACAGCATAGGACTTTAGGAATAGAAAGTTAAGTTTGAAATGTAAAATATGATAATAAATCAACCAAAATATGAAATTCTTATGCAGGAGATTAAATTAATTAAATGGCCATTGTTCAGTTCATGTGATGCATTCCTTAGAACTAAGTATTTAGGATTACTCAATTTGATTACCAGTTCCTCACTCAATAGTCATTAATATAAGGCTTCAGAGTTTCTTGTCCACTACTGTGCTGCATGAGTGTGTTTGTGGGCAGTGTGGAATTGAACATGAATATTTTGCTCTTAAATCAAAATAATATCTAATGACTCTGAGACTGATCAGGATTAACTGATCATAATAGTAGTCAAGTAATGCTCCTTATAGGCATGTTTGCATAATTCTAGGAAAGTAGAAGTTTTCAAATCTCATTCATTTGGCTGTTTAACCATTGTAAATATCTCTGTATTTTCTGTAGGAGCAGTGATTCAGTAGTTAGCAATTCACTGAATTTTATAAAACATAGCTAAAATGAATAAGAAGAATAAATTTTATTTCTAATATTTATACATGAAATACACTAATTATTATCTTTTTAAAGTGAAGAATTTTTTTCCAGGAAAGCATTATCCATTTCCCTCAACCTATTTGTAGTGGACATATAAGTTACCAGCAGTAACTTCACCACAAAAATTCATATTAAAATAGAACTGGTGGGGCTGGGGATGTGGCTCAAGTGGTAATGCTCTCGCCTGGCATGCGCAGGGCACTGGGTTTGATCCTCAGCACCACATAAAAATAAAGGTATTGTGTCCACTGAAAAATAAATATTAAAAAATTCTCTCTCTCTCTCTCTCCCTCTCTCTCTCTCTCTCTAAAAACAAAAAAAAAGATTTCAAATACAAAAACTTCTGTGTTCATTTTTCTTTCAATTTGGAATTCTTTGTATATTCAGTGATTCAACTATTCAGTGACTTTTTTTAACCAAATAATTGCTATGAGTGACAGCACTATATCTTTTATAATATTATGTATGCTTCAGTGTTAAAAATCCTTATACCAAGATTTTATTAAAACTTGGCAATTCTAAAAATGCCATACCTTGAAATCAAGCTTTGTTTAGTTCAGTAATGCAACAACCCAGCATTAACTGCATATTTTAGATCTCTTCATGTTTCATATCATATTTTGAATCTCAATTTTAAAGCCAGAAGTTGACAGATGACTGATGATAACACAAGAACCAAGATATTGCTATTGGCATCATTGTCAGGCATATTGACTTTTGAATCTTTTTGTGGAATTCACAACCTTTTTTTTAAGGGCTTTTTTCCCCCCGTGGGTGAGTAATGGTCATTGAAAAACAAATTGCATTTACCAAACTAAACAAAACCCAAAAATACTTGGCCAAAATATAAGAATAATTAAAAGAGATGAAGAATTTGTGTGCATAATCCCTACAAACCTAGGCAAGTATAAACATAAATAACTTTATTGAGCTGGCAAAACCTCAGAATAGCTAAAGTATTTTAATACATTTTATGAAAGTGTTCATCATAAGCCAAAATGATTCTGACAAAAGAAAGTAATACCTAACGTGTGTTGATTGTTAGGCATGAAATGAATCTTGTAGACATCATCTCCAGTACAACAGCCTTTTGAGCTTTAGGTATTATTATTTTTCCACACTACATGTGTAAAAGCTACAATTTAGAGTCAAGTATCCCATAAGTATCCTTGCAGTTCTCTTTGAGCCTCAACTCTCCACCCTCCCCATCATTTTTTTTTTTTTTTTAAGAAACAGCAACTGACCCTTTACCTCTTTCTACCTGCTGGATGCTTTCTGATCACATTATCCAGTGCTCAGTTTAAATGATCCTCATTAATTAAAGTCCAGAGCCTAGGGAAATCACCCTGGTTTTTTGTTCCCTAGCAACAGCCCTAACAACAGCTGCTTAAACATATGCCACTAAAAAGATGCTATAGAGGAAGTACATGAAAGTTATTATTAAATGTCTTAAATATTAAGATTTCAGACACCATAGTTACCATGTTTGATTATTTACCTTTAGTGGTGCAAAAGAGAAAAATAAATTTAGTTATTTAGAATAACAGATACACTAGATGAAACTAGCAACACATGTGATACCTAGGTATTTTCTGGCTGTTAAACCAAAAAAACATGAAAATAAAATACTTTTTTATGATTGTGAGTCTTAAAATGTTACATTTGTGTCAAAATTAAATGTGCTTATTTTATAATGTAACATGGCCTATTTAAATATTAAGAAAATTGAAAACTCTATGAATTTTTGTTGGCATTCTATATTTTTTGTTATTAATTTTTTTGTTATTAATTTTTTTAAATCAACACCATAGTTTTGCCTTTTCCAGAATGTTGTAAAATTGGGGTCAGAACTTCATATGGGATTCTTTTATTTACTAATATGCATTTAAGTTTTCTTCATGACTCTTCATGGCTTGATAGCTCATCTCTTTTTAGTGCTGAGTAGTATTCCATTATATGTATGTACCATAGTTTATACACTCACCTACTTAAGCACATCTTGATTGCTTCCAAGTTTTGGTAATGATGAATAAAGCTACTATGAACATACATGTGCAGATTTTTGTGTAGTTTTCAACTAATTTTGGTAAGTACCAAAAAGTATGAATGAATGCTAGATCATATGATAAAAGTATGTTTGATTTTGTAAGAAACTGCAAGTTGTCTTCCAAAGTAACTGTATCTTTTTACATTCCTATAAATCCTTGCTAGAATTTGCTATTGCCAGTGTTTTGAATATACCATTCTAATAGTTATGTAATATTATCTCATTGTTTTAATTTGCAATCTCCTAATGACATAGGATGTTGAGTGTCTTCTTGTCATTTGTATGTCTTTGGTGAGGTGTCTATTGAGATGTTTTTTCCTAAACAGGAAAAAGAACAAAAAATTTACTAGACTCCTACTGAGATCTTTTGCCCATTTTTTAAGTGGTTTATTTCTTATTTGGGGGTTTAAAGCATTCTTTGTATATTTTGGATTATTGCTCTTTATTATATATATATGTTTTTGCAAAGATTTTTCTCCCAGTCTGTGGTTTGTCCTTCCATCTTCTTAATACTATGTAGTTTTTAAGCATTAATTTTTTAAAGCTGAACTCATAATTTAAGAACTGATACCATTATAGTGGTATGCATGGTAGGTAAGGAAAGGTTAGTTTTTGTGCCTTCTGTGTTTTAAAATCACTAATATATTCCTTTTCTCTTAACCTCCTACTTCAACATGCACACAAATATGCCACCATTTTGTAACTTAAGCTGCTAGAATTTCAAGCAGTTCAATGTAAGAAGGAGTAGTTAAAATTAATTATTTTTCTTGTTTGGATCAACAAGTAACCTAATGTGATAGTCATTGTCCAGATAATAGCCCGTAATTTAGTAAATATACATGTGGAGTATTCCTTTTTAAATATTAAGAAAATAATATCTTTGACATTCTTTTAAGGTCTACTCAATTTTCAAGTTATTCCTAAGAATTTTCAGAGTTTCTACAGCAATGTTGTAGTTTTTGTTTGCTTATTTGTTCATTTGTTTGTTGTTTGTTCTTGTTTCATCTTAGGGTTTTTTTTTATTTTTGCTTAACAAAACTATAAGTTCAAGTAATGCTATGAATGGATTTCACAATGTTAATGATTTTATGTAAAAATCAGTATTTTTTTCCAAATTTTTGAAACAAACAAGTATTAGTAGTCAACTTGGGTTAATAAAGCAAGAATATTTTGTTTGAAAGAGTGATCATGAAAGAAATTACTTGTATTAAAATCTATTCCTTATTTAGTTTTTTTTAATGAAGTTCTTACTCAGGAAATACTGCTTATTTTAAAGACAAGATCAAATAAGAAATCTAGGCCACTTGTTTTCTAAGTATCTGTATATTACAGTCCAATATCTGTAACTGAAAAATTTAGAGCTGCTCTGGTGGAAAGTCAAATGGAGGTGAGGGAGACTAGAGCACACCTTCTTTTTTGCTTTTCCCCAGGTACCTCAGGGGAATCCATGGAGCCATGTGGAGAAGTATTGGAAAATTAGTCTAAATTATGATTTTTATTTTAAAGCAACAACAAAATAAAATAGTCCACTGTTACTAAGCAATTTATCATGGAGTTCTAGGTGTCTAATTTATAAGGTTTCCGAATTAGACTTCAGGGCCTATGTTACATTTTATTACAGTCTACAACGTAAGTGTAGACTGGCAAGAATTAAACGAAAAGCCTGTTTCACAGCTGTTATGCATCTGGGAGTTTGGTTAAAAGGGGCTAGTTTAGCTTAGCCCGAATTGTGATAAAAAGCAGGGTCTGGAGGCCTTTTAACTAAAGTCCTGTGCTCTGATCAGAGCTGTATTTAATACTGGTCCATAAGTCCACATAATTATAATTTGTAAGAGTCTTTAGGACATCAGTAACTTTTAAATCTTACCATGTGAAAAATGATTTTGTCACCTGTGGACTTAAAAGTAGTTAGCAAGCTGGGAAAAAGGTGATGATCACACGAAATATTTCTGAAACTTTCTCCATCCAACTTTTGTACTTTAAATGTTCCAACTATTCTTTGTAATATACTACTGGTTTTACTAGTCTTTAATGAGGAACTTTAATTCTGATAAGTGAATGCGTCATGTCGAATTTGTTGTACTACTGGGAAAGATGTTTTACTTTTTTAATGTTACCATTATTACATTCTGGCTTTTTCTCAGTCTTGCAGATGGGTCAAGGGCTGTGGAGAGTGGCCAGAAACCAGCAGCTACAACAGGAAGGCTATAGTGAGCAAGGCTACCTCACCAGAGAGCAGAACAGGAGAATGGCTGCAAGCAACATTTCTAACACCAATCATCGTAAACAAGTCCAAGGAGGCATTGATATATATCATCTTTTAAAGGCAAGGAAGTCTAAAGAACAAGAAGGATTCATTAACTTGGAAATGTTGCCTCCTGAGCTAAGTTTTACCATCTTGTCCTATCTGAATGCAACTGACCTCTGCTTGGCTTCATGTGTTTGGCAGGACCTTGCTAATGATGAACTTCTCTGGCAAGGGTAAGTTAAACCCACCAATATTTGATTCAGATCTCTCTAAACGTAATCAGGCTTAATGTTCTTCTTGTAAAAAATAAATATATATATATGTGTGTGTGTGTGTGTGTGTGTGTGTAAAATAAAATAAGTTTTTCACTTTGGCTTGTACGTTGAATTGCACTTTATTAAACCTGAAAAAAATAGAGAAAGTTATCATTAACAGTCAAATTTGATATTGAGAAAAGAAAGACTGTAGAAAGGAAAATGGATCAATGACTTTACAGTGAAAAGAGAGGTTGTAAATTTCAGTTTGTTATAAATCAGAAATTTCCAGCTTATTCTAAAAGTACAACAAAGTTCTGAACTGAGAATTTATAATTCAGAACCTGGAGTCTTCACATCCTCTCTGTCGTTTGTGCTTCCCACAGGTATCCCATCTGCAAAACAGGCATACCTAAACATCAATAAATAGTCCTCAGATGTTAATGGTTTCCAAGGGAGTACATGTGTATTTTTTTAATATTTATTTTTTAGGTGTAGATGGAAATAACACAATGCCTTTATTTTTATGTGGTGCTGAGGATCGAACCCGGGTCCCGCTCATGCTAGGCGAGCACTCTACCGCTGAGCCACAGTCCCAGCCCACATGTGTATATTTTTAGTTATACATTATTTTATCAAAGGTGCTTATTAGCATAAACTTTAGCTGGTGAAAAATTCATCTACTTTTTATTTTTTTCTAACCACCATTTCATCAATACAGTAGGAAAAAAATTAGAAAGCAAGGGGATAAACAGTCTATTTGCTTAAAGTGGATAATAGAAATTTTAGTGACTATTATACCAGTTTAAGTTAAATTACAAATCTAGGAACATTTGGTAGTATAGATTCTGTAATTGAACCTAAGTTACTTCTTAAGTACTTAAAAAAAATCATAGGTCCTTGCGATTTGTTTCTTTTGGGTCCTGAAAATGTTAACAAACACAGGAGAATTTTGGGATCTCAGACTTTCTAGCATTCTTTACCAAAGTTTATTTAAGTTTCATTGTTTTAAAAATGGGATTTCATAATAACAAAGAACATATCTAGAAATAAAAATATTTTAAAAACTAAATAATTTCTTTTTTTTCAAATAAATATATTGATATTTTTATTATTGTTGTTTTATCTCTAGATTAATTGTCTTTAAATGGTAAAGAAATTTGTTTGTGCTATTAAAAATGTAAAATAAACATGTTGAATCTCAAGAACATAAGTATAGAACAGTTTTTTTTTTTTTAAAGTAACAGTATTGTGAATACAATACAAAGTGTCAGCCATAGTTCAACCATCATTTCCACCAACATTGAAGAGAATATCCAGGAAGCACTTTGAAAAGAGCTTTCAAAGCCATCTGAAATCTTATTAATCATTATTAACTTATTAATTCCCTCAATTAGATTGAGGGAATTAATAAGTTAATCTAAATTGTCAAACTTTAGTAAAAAGGTAGTGAAATTTCTAATGTTAGCCTTCCTAATGTTATATAATTATAGTATAAAATAATACAGGTCATTTCTCAGCTTTTGAATAGATAAAATCTTTAGTTTGGTATTGTTATGCTTTCAGTGCCTTGTCATAGTGAAGGTATTATGTGAGAGGAAATTCTGTTAGAAGTGTTTGAAGTAAGTCATAAGTTTTAATCACCTACGAACTTATGAGGGAATTAAATACTTTAAAACTATCTCAGTTTGTAGTATTTTTCTACATTTTAACATTCCTCTCAAACTTAATTTGTTTTCCTACATTTGAACTTGAAAAAAGCTCATTTCTAAGCTTATCTGAACTCAAGCAGAATTTTTCATTTGAAGTTTAAATCTGGATGGTTTATCTCTAAAAGAAATGCTTTATTGTTTGCCATATAGTTATGCCTATATCTATGACATTTGATTTTTCTTATTAAAAAATTGTTTCTATTTGAAATTAAAGGTTGGCTGAGTTTTTAACTTTGAATATGTTGAATATTTGTTGATGTTGGGAGATTATTGCTTTCACATAGCTTAACTCAGAAGCTGATTTCTAAACAATTTATTGTACTTATGATTTTAAAATCAGTGATTTCATTTGGTTAGTAAAAGTAATGCCAGGATATAAATTAACTATTAAGATGATAGTGTCAAATCAAGTATTTTACCCACTTATCCTCGCAATTTCTGATGTTATAGACTAAGACAATAACTTTTTTCACATTTTCCTTTGGTGTGTGTGTGTGTGTGTGTGTGTGTGTGTGTGTGAGAGAGAGAGAGAGAGAGAGAGAGAGAGAGAGAAAGGGAGAGGGAAGGAAAAGAAGGAAATTTGAGGCAGAAATCAATAATGAATATTAGAGGGTGAAACTGTTTTGTCTCAACAAGTTGCAGATATTTTGAACATACACACAAAAATTTACATTTTTGAGGCAAAGACTCCAGAATTTCCATGCATTCATAAGAAGACAAAAATTGAGCCTTCAGATAACAACCTATAGTTATTACCTCTGTACAGAGTTGGAAACCACTATACTGGTCTGCAGAAAATAGTGTATTTTTAGATGCAAACAGTATTTTAGATTCTATAGACTTTTAAAATAATCATTTATCATTGTAATAGTAAAGAATCAGTTTGTTTGAAAAACTGTATTAACAGTCGTGCTTAACATTACATTTTGATGTATTAAAGTTGTAACATTACAATTGCTATGTTTAGTTTGTCTGTTAATATATGCATTTTTGAAAAAGCAAAAGATTATTTCCCTACCCAACAATTTTCCCACCCCACCCCAGATCCCATTTATTTTTATTTCACAGTAGGGCATAGGTTACCTAATAGATTCCATTTAGCATCTTGATTAAGATTTCAAGCTGTGGAGTAAGACTCATTGTGTTCAAATCCTGCTTGTATACTTTATTAGCTGTGTGACTTTTGACAACATTTTTGTCTTTTTGTTTTTTATCTATTGTACCAACATCAAGATTGTTGAGAGAGTTGAGTAAATTAGTACAATTGAAATACTTAAAATAGTGCCCAGCATCTAGTAAGCACTGTCAGTTATTATTACTATTATTGATACTTATTTTAAACTTCAGGTAGTATTTATGAATATTATTAATCTTTGTAACTTAAATTTTTAGGTTCTATGAAAATTGCCAAATTTAAGGCACTTATCATGTTTGATAAATAAAAAATCAAATATAAAATTAAAAATTTTAAACTTTAGAGCTACAAGATCTAATTTTATATTATTTAATATTTCTCTTTTATCATGTTCATACATATTTAGGAAATTAAATGCAATAACTTTTTGTCTCATTTTCTTTTATTTTTCAGGTTGTGCAAATCCACTTGGGGTCACTGTTCCATTTACAATAAGAATCCACCTCTAGGATTTTCTTTTAGAAAACTGTATATGCAGCTAGATGAAGGTAGCCTTACCTTTAATGCCAACCCAGATGAGGTAAGTGAAAAATGTGAATATTTGTGTCATGTGAACTTTATTGCTATCTTGCTGCAGCTTTCTAACATAACAAATTTGCAGGTAAAACAAGTAATTGAACATACTTTTTCAATCACTAAGAAGCCTTGTATTTTAATTATTGCTATATGACATAGTCATTTTTCCTTTTCTTGTTCTACTCTTTCTGCTTGCTCACTTGGTATGACAGCATCCATGACATTTGCAGTCCTCTTCTGATCTAATAGAGATACTTATTACTGGAGAATATGACATTTTGATAATTAGAACATGGAATAGGTTCATCAAATGTTGTCTATGCATTTTCTGTTTATTGTTTATTTACTAGTGATACACTTTTATCATAATCACAGATAACATCATTCTAGTTTCCAACATCAAAATATTGTCTTTAATTGATGCCTATAAGTCTTTGTTGACATAAAAAGTACTTAGAGATTGTTATAAAATTGAAAAATTTTATATTGATCATTTAATTATTTCTTAAAATGTAATAATGATCAAAATGTGAAGCCAATACTTCTACTGTTTTTTTTCCTATTCTCATTTTAATTTATTCTGAAAAAGTTCTAATTTTCAGAATTGTTTAAATACCTACTACACTAATTCTTTGAAATCTAAGTAGAAATTATTCAATGCTCAAAATTAATACTTCCAGGTGTATTATTTTCTGTGGAAAAATATTAACTAACCAAATCTTTTAAATTTAAAAAAAAAAAACAACTTTTTTATTTGTTTATAGAAGTCTTAAGGACTATTTAGGGATGAGAATGTAGCATAGTGATGGGGTACTTACTTAACACATATCAGGCCCTGAGTTCAGTTTCCACTACCCCAAGGAAAAAACAAAGGACTCATTAAATCATGCAGCTAAACATGTTCTAAAATTAGGGAATTGATTTTTGTTATAATTAGGGAAATATTTCTCCCATGTAAAATATTTTTATCTTAAACAGAATACTGATTTTATAAATGTACATATAATAATACTTGTGACAGCATATTTTTTTAAATTGATTTTCACTTATTACATATAGTTTCTTTTTTGTTAAATTTTTCTTGTACACATGAAAAATCAAATAAAGTTTCATTGCTAACAAATTTATAAAATTTACATATTTTAAAACCTGGTGTAATACTGAAATTCAGATATTCTCTTTCCTCTCTCTACTATTCTAAGAGGTGAGAGAAAATTGATACTCTTAATGAAAATAGAATGAGTCATTGGAAATTAAAGTTTAAATTATATATTTAGAATGAATATAATATTGTTTTTTAGAACCTAATGACCATTCTTTAGAAAGGCAAATGAATGGATAAATTATTTATCATAAGTTAGGTTTTAATATTTATTATTTTATTGTTAATTTTTCTGATGCCCTTTATTATTGAAAAAAAACACTTGTTTTTACTTTGTTTTGGTCAAATCTGTTCTTTTCCTTGTAAACATATGAGAACAATAAGCTAGTCATCTTTTTGATCTTGTACTGTGGCTTATCTTCTCCATTCAAGAAATTCTGCTATAGGTAGATAATCAGAGAATGGCATGGTGTCAGAGACTTTATTGTTCTCAACTTGTTATTTAAATTAGATATTACTCATTGTTAATTAAAATAGTTCTCATGATGAATTTTATGACAAGATATATGTTTTGCATCAGTCTATTGAGGTAATTGAAGAACTGAAGCAGAATAGTACAGTGTTTAACTCTAGAATATATAGGGATCAGAAGAGGCAGCTGTAGTAAGCCCCAGTCTTTATTTTGCCTAGTTTCTCAAGCCATACTGGACCTTATCACAAATTATATTGATGTTGAGTAAAACTGTCATATTTGATTGTTATGACTTGAAAATGTTGCATTCTAAGGAAAATGTAACTTGGTAAGTACCAAGTTGTAGATTTATAAAGTTGGGAAAAGTTGGATGTAACTGCTGATGTTGATTATGGTAAGTAGTCATTCCTTGCTAAGAGTATCTGTTTTTAAAACAAATCCTAAAGCCATCTTTTTATTCAAATATTAAATATACATATTTATATATATTTATACATATATATACTCATACACTAAAATATTGAATAGTTTTAAGTATTCACATTGAAAAAGCTAGATGTAAAAATATGATTCCATTTTTGCAGCTACGTATATCAACATATAGCATTCTTGTTATTACCTCCTCTAGAGCATTTGGAGGGGAGGCAGAGAAAAGAGGTAAAATTCAAATTCTTTTTTTTTAAGTTTAAAACTGATAGTTTTAAAATTTTTAAATCAAAATGTTTGCTAAGAGAGTGGATTGAAGTTATTAATTTAATTATAATTTTTTTGATCATCAGATTTTACTTATCCATCCTACCTTCCATTGCTATTGAGAGTTGGCTGTATTTTCTTTTTCTTTACTTCTTGGCCTGATTTAAAGATATCCTTGAGCATTCCAGAAGTACTGAATTTACCATTTTGAAAGGGCCATATAGTGCTGTCCATAAGTGTAGACTTGAACCACTCAAAGTATGTTATGGTTCCAGAATTCTGATGTTGTGCTATTATAAATATCAGTAATTAAGCAGGTGTTGTCTGATAGCAAAATAGAATTCTGTCTTTACCAGAATGCACTTAGGATACAAATAGGCAAAACAAGATATTGAAATATATTTAATATGTTCTGAGGAATGAAGGGAAGTGTTTTAATGACTATATTGTATATGTTTGTTACTAATATAAATATATTATAGCCATTTGATTAATTGTTTCAGGTCTTCAAATTGAAAAGTGAAAGGGTTATCCAAAAAGATGTTTTTATGTTGAACTTATCTGTATGAGTCATATGTTAGCCAGGTCATTAGAATGATGTTTGTCAAGGTTTTTGAGTGCTAGAAATCAAGAGTACTTTTTGGAGATTGATTTTTTCCCCCCACTCACTGGAGCACTGTCATCAGAAATATCATTTTTAGTTCATTTAACTTGAGCATTAAATTACTTGGATGATATGTTTAAGTGTAAGTGGTGTTTATTGCAGGTATCTGAGATAAGATGTATATAATTGTTCACTATTATAAAAAGTCTACTTTTCCATAATTTCTAGTTTTGTACTTAACATTTTAATAGCAAGCATCATTAAAATATTATAAAAATAAGAATACTTACAGCCACAGGGAACAAGAATCTCCAAAGGACACCGTTCATGTCACGGATATGGGTAACCAAACTCCACAGCAACTGCTGGCAGTGGCTCATGGGGTGGGGGAGAACATCTGCACAATTTGTGGTATGATTATCTAGCACGCTGTTGTTATATGCATGACATTGTGATCTCAACTGTATGTAATGTCTTGATTTTATGCATGAGCTTGTGTACTTAGTGGCAGATGACCACATTCTAGTAAAGGAATGTGCTGAGACCCGTTTCCATTATGTTGTATTTCCCTTGCATGTACAAGTTATGTGTGTTGATTTTATTCTACTAGCAGTATTATAATAAAGTAATTTTACTTACCAACCAGTAATATATATTTCTTGTGCTGTATTTTGTGTTAAAACATTTTCTTGACATATTTTAAATTTAGAGTCTACAAAACTGGCAATGAATATGGTTTAATTTTATTATAGGATTTTTTATTTTAACAATTTTTTTTAATATCCTCATGGGGTCAGATTAACAAAAAGGCCTTTTTCCCCTGTACTCACACAGAAAGACTTACATGCATACAATTTTTTGCAGTTTACTAGGTTGATCATAGATAAGATCTATTATAAAAGTATTTTAAATTTGACCTATTTACATATTTCAGATAGAAATCAACATGCAACTTATTTTTAAGATAGCATTTTGTTGTTGTTGTTGTTGAACCAGTGTAAGTATAAACAAGAAATTTGTGGGAGTTCTCCATTATAAAAAGGATCTTCGTACTAATACTGAATCTTCCTTTTTGCTCCAATATACAGCAACAAAATGGTCATTACTTTACTTCATAGCACGGTAACAGTGGTGAGAAGTAACTTTGATTCTTATTCCTATGGATAGAAAACCTTTATTGATATTATCAGAATATACAGATAAGCATTTCTCAAATGTATTCTTCAGGAATACCTAGCTTAAAGTTCCCAAGTCTAATAAAATTGAATATGAAATGTTATGATTAATTGGCTTTTATTTACAGCGTACCTTTTTAGAGCCTTTAATACATTGATGCACTTCATGACTCTTTAAAAGAGAAATGTCATGTATAGAATTTTCCAAGTTTATTTGACTATGCATATATATATTTGTAAAATAGCATTCCAGGAAACACATATTGAGATACACTAGTATAGATCATCTGTAATCCTACTCTTTATAAATGTTAGAATAGTTGAAATACACGATTGTTAATTTATAGCTATCTGATACAACCTCTTAATCAAAGTCTGTGGATCCATAATTGCTTTTTTTTTTTTTGGTTATACCTGTAATCTTCTTTCTTATGAAAGTCTATAGATCTAAGTGGCTCCTGTTTCACAAGGGTATTGACAATGAAGACTAACAGGACACTAAGATGCATTTTATGTTAGAAAATGTACTTGCCTTTTGAGATTTTATTCTTAGTTTTATATATCTAGAAATTTTACTTTATCATTATACCAAAGTAGATTAGTCTGTCAGGTTAACTCATAAGTAGTAGGATGTGAGCTAGATTAACAGTGAGATGTATATTCCTTGAATAATGACTGAGAGCATAAAGAAAGATAAATAGAAATTCCTAATCCTTGGCTATTATTTAGAGTCTATTTAGGAATAATTTAGTTCTCAGTGCCCTACACTATGCTGCTTCATTCAACCAGTTTCATGATCTACTTCTGGCCATACCCACTTCTGCCCATATATGTCAACTAGGATATTTTTTACTGTAAGCAACAGAACCTAAGCTAATAGTAACTTAGACCATATATATTTGTTTATTTCTAAAGGGTTCTGGAGGGAACCAGAGTAATACAGTCATCTCATTGTGGACTCACTATCTATTGACTTTTACCCTCTTGATAGCAAGGTGCCTGCCATAGTCCAAAATATCACATTCTCACATGATCCTGTTTACAGCACAAAGAAGGAGCAGAAAAAGAAGCTTTCTTCTTACATTCCTTAAACATATTAGGTTAAAAGATTATTCCATAAGTCTTCAATATAGTTAGTGACCTACTTGCAAAATTTGTGATTCTGTGTTCCTTATTTCTGGTTTGTGTTGGGTCAGAGGCCTTTGGACAAATAGTGATACCAGAAGCACCACCATTTGAATTGGCAGCTGACTCTACCTTTTTGCTATCTAAGCTGTCTGTCACTGACCAAACAGACAAAAAAGAAGGGAGATGGTTATGTTGTGCTTGAAGTAATTCAACCTCATTATCAGAAGGAAAAAGCTACTATTGCACAGTGAGGAAAAAGAGAACAACAAAGGTGTAATTCAAGAGATGCCTTTGAGTTCCTTCTATATGACTATATTCTATGACAAAAATAATTTTTAAAGAATTAACAATAGACCTACATGATCCTATTACTTTGACTTCCCACTAGAGAAAGAACCTCAACCAACTGAGTTGCAGTAGCAGTCCTAGTCTCAAGAGTTAAATATAGCTTATTCTAGCTAATCGTGTTAATTCTATTCTGCCTGGCTTCCATGACATTCACATAATCCAGTTCTGACTCAAGATTAGAAATGTGTGCAAAGAAAGATTTTCCAGATTTTAAAAAGAAACAAAGGGAAGTAGTATTGTGTTTGTGTGTGTATGTGTGTGTGTGTGTGTGTGTGTGTAGGCATGCACAACTCGACATTGGCGTAGACTGTGTGATAGGCCCACATGCAGCCATTTTTCAGTTATGAGGGGTATTAGAAACATAGAATAGAAAACTTGAAAGAAAGATTTGGATCTGAGTTGCCATTCCTGAGCTCAACAACCCTGGAGCCATATTATTTTGGAATTTCTTGTTTTACAAGATAATTTTATTTTTAAAGTAAATTTATCCCTAATTTATCCCTGTATTAATTTTGAATTAGGGTATCTATTGTTTATAATAAAAATCAGACTGATGTATTATTATTAGCATTATTACCCAAACTTTAAGGAGTTTGATATATAATCCTGAATGCAGATTATTTTTTAAACATAATTAATTTGTCCCCAGATTTGCTGATGAGAATTTAATCAGAGAAAAAAAGAGCTAGTTAACAATGAGAAAAGTCTCTCACCAAAAAACAGCTTAATTAGCTTCTAAGAATTCTTTATCCAAAGGAGCTAAAATGTTCATGTTCATTGGCCAAGCCTCTTCTGCTTGATCAGCATTAGTCAAAATGAAAAATTATGCCCCAAGACACTAACTAGAATCCTCTGTCTAAATAAGTTAATACTTTGAACCAAAAAGTTACAGCTAATCAAATCTTGCTAATCTGGAGGGCTTTTACTTCTTTGAGGGTAAGGTAGTGTAGATAAATATGTGTATATGAATGTATGAATATGTCTATTTTCCTATTTATCTATCCACCTACGTATCTCTCTTTAATCTGATCCTTGAGATGATTTTATGGTTAAGAAGGCAACTTTATCCTTTGTCTATTAGGTCAATTTTATTTCATACTTTGCCCTAACCATACTCTAGTTTGGCCATTTCTTCCTCCCTTGTCTCCAGTAATCATTGCAACACATGGTTAGAATTAGTCCATAGAAAGATTTGTGAATTCCAAGTAAACTTTTTTTTTTTTTTTTGGTGCTAGGGATCTAACTCAGGGCCTTGTGCATGTAAGGCAAGTACCCTATCAACTGAGCTATATCCCCGCCTCCAAGTAAACCTTTTAGAAGCCTAAAAGAGACAAATTTCCCATAGTTTATTCATTGATCAAATGACCTGATGGATTTTGCTCTTCTTTTTCCCAAAATGCTATGAGATACCAATTTGCTACCTTATTAGGTGTGAACTTTTAAAAGTTAAATTAATGAACAATGTGTTGATTGCAGAACTGAGAAAGATTTTTTTCTTCATTTAAATGGTGTTACCAATTTAGATAGAGACATTGTAATGTTGGCTTAGGTATTTTAAGTACATTTCAAAGAAAAATTTATTTTCTTTTTATTTCCTTACCATATGTGACCTGACTACTTTGGTAGCTCCAAAATTATTTCTTTTCTCTGATATAACCACAGCTTCAGTGCAGCTTGATATCATTGTCTAGATTTAATGTCTTAAGATAGGAGTCTTTCATGAGTTTAGCAGTTGTTACTACCACTGTCACAGTATATGTCACTGTAAGATATGACAATATTTTCTCAATTATTGAATGTCATCAAGTCCATTAACTTAACTACAGTTTTTACAATATGGGAGTATGAAAGAAACACTACATTAAAGGCATTTAAAATCAAAATGTAATATATATTTATCCATAAGATTATATCTTTTTTTCTTTCATATCATAAAATTTTTAGAACTACCTTTTTATAATCAAAGTTTTAATTATGAACCACTTTTAGCCACCAGCAGTTAAATATAGCATCAGGGTGATATTCTACTTTATTTGGATTAATGATGCCGACCTATTAGAATTTATAATTTGAGGCATTTCAAGGTGTATTGGGTTTTATATCCCCTTCATATTTAATCTAACTCATAAGTTGAGGGGTTGTATTATTTTTTTATCCTAGATAAATTAACTAATTCTTAAAAGTTTACAGCTTCTCTTGAATGTCAGCTGGAAGCTTTGTACACTAAATTCAAATATTCTTTCAACAAATATTTATTAGTTATCTATACCTCTTACTAGTTACATAACTTTGATTTGGGGCAAATTATTTAAACTCTGTATGCTTCTGTTTCTTCTTCTACAAAATGGGTACAATAAGATTACCTATAACATGATGTTATAAAGGTTTGGTGAACATAAATGTTAAATTCTTAGTGCTTCTAACTGCTAAAATGAATCTAAATATTTATACTAGAAGTACAACTACAACAACTTAATTTGAAGAACCAGGTGCTATTTTAGGCTTTGGAGTTCTAGAACTTTTGGATTCTATTAGGTAACTATTTTGACACTGAGTAATAGTTCTTCATGAAGGGGGTATATTGGTTCCACAAACATCTCTAAGCTTTAGTGATACCCTTTGCCTTTACTCACATTTCCTGATATATGAATAATCTTTTGCATATGCAATAAGCATTTTGTTTCAATATTATTGCCTAGTTTAATCTTTTCAAAGACATTTTAAACAATAATTTGAGGTCTAAAAATTATGTCCAAATTAGAACATGTGTCTTGGCTCAAATGGTGGTAGCATGAACAGACACTTTCATTACATGAATAAATGTATATTTATTGGCAGTCAAAGTATCATTTGAGTCCCAACTTGCTTCTGTTTGCTTGTGTGCTGTTAAGACTTTAAAAGAAATAGTTGTTTAAAGTGTTGTATGTTTTCTTTCATACGTAGAAGCTAGAGGGAAAAAAGGATTTCATGAAAATAGAAAGGAGACCATCAGAGTATAGGAATGGGATCAGGGAGAAGGATGAAGGGAAAGCAAGGAAAGGTTCTGAAGAGTGAAATTGATTATGTACATGCATAGATATTCCACAATGAAACCCACTATTTTGTATAATTGATATGCACCAATAAGTTTTTAAAATAGTTTTTCATTTCATGGTTGTTTCAGAGTGTTAAATATATTTATAAATGTACATATTATAATTAAGATAATATGATAAGACTATACCTTATTTATCAGAGTGAGTTACATAGTTACATATGCACATTGCAACTGGCAGTGTTTGTGTGTGATTTTTATGAAGTGGAAATTCTAAATTAGCTAACATCAATATTTAAATACATCACTTCATTACTTTCAATTGTTATTAATTATACCTGAACCTAATAGAATTTTATCTCCATATTTTAATTCTAATGCTTTTTTCCTTCCACTTTAGAGGCAGGCTAGAGATAGAATGCATTTTCCAAGAGTCTTGCCTTAGCTAATAGCAATTTTCTCAGTAATAATTACAATAATTATTGTTACATTTAATTCTTAGTGGTAATTTATCATTTGTGAAGTGACTTCTTATCTGTCATCTTATTGATGCACCCCAGTGACAGATGTTCCTCTTTTGGGGGCTATTATTTTTCCTAGATGTGGCTCATTTTCTATTTGAAACTATTATAATTAATTAATATGACTTTTAATTATTTATTTAAAACTTTAGATAAGGAGGTTCATATATTTTGTCTGATGTCACTGTTTTCTCTCTCTTGAAGAATAAACAAAAATCTATCCCACGTCCCCTCTCCAGTTTCTCTAGATTCCACTGGAGGGGATTCTTCATTTTTATTTTAACTGTCCTACTTTTATGTGAGATTTCCTGTTGATTTCTAACTACAAATAATTTCAGGTATATATGTGACTGTACTTAGCAATTCTTTAACATTCTGCACTTTAATGTACTGAAAAGTTCCTTATAAATAGTTTTCAGGAGCTACTAAAATCCTTGCTAATTTGAACATTCATAAATAAGCTTCTTCCAACATCCCACACTCAAGTCTGAATAATGTGATTTCTCATTATCTTCCAGATGAATTGTGATGTTATGATTCATTTCAGTAACTATATTAATGGAAATTAGCTACAGGACATTGATACATTCTCTTCTCTCACAATTTTCTTTTCTCCCACATGAGTGTAGACAGTGAATGTTCTTTGTTCTTGGTAGGTAAAAGAAGAGACTGAGATCTGCATTTCAGATTTTAAACTGACATCAAAATTCTCTCTTTTCTTTTAGTTCTAGTATTAACAGAGTCTTCCAGTGCATAGTTTAGTTATGGGTACCTATATAGAAGGAAAACATATTAGTCTTATAAACTAATCTTTCTACATAGCCAACTTTTTGGTACTGGGGATTGAACCCAGGGGCATTTAACCACTTGGCCCCATCCCCAGCCCTTTTTTATATTTTATTTAGAGACAGGGTCTCTCTAAATTGCTGGGGTTGGATTTTTTTTTAAATTTATTTGTTCTTTTTAGTTATACATGACAGTAGGATGTATTTTGATTTATATACAGGAAGTATAACTTCCCATTTTTGTGGTTGTACATGATGTGGAGTTACACTGGTCATGTATTCCTATATGACATAGGAAAGTTATGTCCGATTCATTCTACTGTCTTTCCCATTCCCATCCCCGCTCCCTTCCCCTACTCTGCCCTGTCCAATCCAGTGAACTTCCACTCCTCCCTTTCTGCTGCCTATTGTAAGTCAGCTTCCGCATATCAGAGAGAATATTTGGTCTTTGGTTTCCGGAATTGGCTTATTTCATTTAGCATTGTAGTCTCTGGTTCTTCTGCCTTGTAAAGCCTCCCAAGCTGCTGGGATAACGGGCATGTGTCACTGTGCCCTGCCAATATAAGACGACTTTAAAAACTTGGGCCTATTACCAAACCAAGATCTATCTGCTCACTATTTAAAAACCAATACTCAGGAGATGAAAGTTGGTGGAAAGGAAATAATCAAAATTATGTAAAGATTGACATCCTGAGAAGATGGGGGAAAGTTATCATGCACCCCCCAAAAAAGACCATCTTGGGAAATTCAGGCATATAAGGACTTATATAGGGAGGGAAAAGAGATACAGTAATATGTGCAGGAAGGCTAGTGCTGAGTGAGGTCTTCGTCATCCAGGACATGTATCTTTTTTCTCAAACCAGAACATTGCAAGGGACCTTGATCTCCTGGGGCTAATTTCTAAAATGCTTTAGACAAATAGATTGCTTTTCTTCCCACCCCACCCCTTTCTCTTTTCTTGGTGCTGAGGATCAAATCTAGGACCTCAGGCATACTAGGCAAACCCTCTATCACTGAGTTACTCACCCAGCCCTCACACATTATGTTTCTAAAAGTTAAGCAACATCTTATGCATTCTGATGTAACATGAAGGTCACCAGATGTTCTGGGTTCTATAAGTCTAAAGAAAGATTATTCAGCAGTTAACATCTTGATCATTTAGGTGCAGCTTTTCTTTGGAATTTAGAATGCAGGGCAAAAGGAGGGGATGTAACTGCACAAGATAACTTGCAACTGAGTTGCCATTGTTACAAGCATACTTTTTAGTCTTTATTTTACTGCACATAAAAAAGAGCATGTTGATTTTTTTATTTACAAATAAATCCCATTCAAATTTTGCATTGTTGTTGTTATTGTTATTGTTGTTGTTTTGGGTTTTGGTACCATGGATTGAACTCAGGAGCAATCAACCACTGAGCCACATCCCTAAGCCCCATTTTGTATTTTATTTAGAGACAGGGTCTCACTGAGTTTGTTAGTGCCTCGCTTTTGCTGAGACTGGCTTTGAACTCACTATCCTCCTGCCTCAGCCTTCTGAGCTGCTAGGATTACCAGTGTGTGCCACTGTGCCTGACCAAATTTTGTGGGTTTTTAATTTTAATTCCTTAACTATAGAGCACATATTCTCTGATTAAACAGGAAGAGTGAGAGTTGCTGAACTGAACAAAATTAATAGATTTTATATTTACCTTAGCAATTCTGAAATTCTGTAAAAAAGAAATCTTATCAGAGCAGTCTCTTAACTATTGTTGTTTCTGTATTCAAAGGAGACAATGGGAATATTCCCATTTGATCTGCAGCAGGCTGTTTCTGATGTACTATTTATTTGTTACTATCTAGAAAGTGAAATTTTTATAACATGTTGCATCTCTTAATTTTCACATTACTTTTACTGTGAAAATAATACATTTTAACTATATTTTTTGTTCATTTCACTGTGGTTAAAATGTATATGTAAAAATTAATATATGAGTTATTATATTGAAAGGAAGGTTAGAAATCTAGATTGAGCTGTTTTGTTTTGTAAATATTTGTTGATAAAATTTAAGAATTATTATTTTTAGAATATCCTTTTAAAAATAAAATTAAATGCAATGTCCAGTTTCTTTGTATTATATAGTGTTCTAACAATAGGTTTATCATGGTACTGTATTTTGCATGTATAAAAGGACAAATTTGAACAAAAAAACTAAATCATTTTTTTTCTTAAATTTCTTTACTAAACTGTTCTCTAAGAAAACAATTAAGAATATGTTCCTCATATATGCTGGTTTTGTTATATTAATGATCTCCTTAATTGACATGAACTGTTATACAATGTTCCTGCCAGGTATCTGTGCTAATAATCAATAGAATGTACTTTTCTATTTGGCTTTACATGCCTAATTTTTTAGAATGCACTCTATTCCCAAATATATATTTATTGGTTCAAACATATATGATAGATTTTGGTGAATTTAACATGAGAGGAGGAGACCGATTCACATTGACTTCCCTGGATTCTTATTGTTGCTCAGCACCATTATTGTTTATTACTAGTGGATTCCATTATACCTCCACCATTGCTAATAGAAATCTTCACTGCTTTGCACAAGGATCCAGATCAGCTCTCTCTTTTCTGCCTAAGAAGGAAATGAACATGCACTCTATTTTTTGCTTTTTACTTTTTTAATATATATATATTGTTAAAAATACCAAGGTACTGCAAGAAATCAAACATATGCTCTGGGCAGGCAAGGCAAACTTTACTTCTTCCTGAAGGGTATTCTACCAAACGTGGCTAGCAAGTACACTTGTGCAGGTAGACTGCAGCACTCCCCCTTGCCCTAATAGGAGGAGTTTGGCATTACAATCTACATGATTAGCTAATTTTAAAATTAGGGCAGCCAAAGGGAAAGAATATAGTTATAAATAGTTACAGTTGAATCTTTATATCCCAATTAAGGCTAAATACCATATTCTGAAAATGAACTATCAAACAATTTATTTTTCACACTGCCTCTGAACTAGTGCTACTTCCCTGTCCTCCTGGCCTAGAAAGCATTATATATTCCAATGATACTTTTCTGTCTTTCTCCTTGTTCCCATTTGTCTGTGTTGCTACTCTTGCAGAGCAAAAGTTTTCCTGCTTATCAGTCTTTTTCTTTCTCCATTGACTTTTTTTTTTTTTTTTTGCATTCTGACATGCATAGGTCAAATTACCTTGAAAAATACTCATTTTCTCTTTTTGCCTTTAATTTTACCACTTATCTTTTTCCCCTTTTGTACTAATAAAATTTTCAAGCAAGTGGACTTTACTCAGTTTCTTTATCTTAAGCTCATTCTTTAGATTTCTACTTAGACTTGAGCCTCCACTACTGGATGGAAAGAGACTTCTTGAAAGTCACTACTTTGTTTTCTCCCAATCACCAAAAAAACCAGTGACCTCTTTTCCCATAGTCTCCTTGAGCTATGCAAAAGAAAAGGTAAGCCAGCTATTTCTTTTGCTTGGCATTTTAGTTTCTTCACAATAGCTGTCCAAGATTTTTACTGATTAGGAAACTGAGACTCAGAAAGGTTGAGTAAATTATTTATGTCACATCATCATTTACTGGCAGAGCTATGTTTGATACTTCTGAAAATTATGCTCTTTCAACTCTACTGTGTAAATGTATCTATTCCCATTTTTAAATCTCAAAGACTCTTGGCCTCTAGGACATTATTCTACCCTTTTCCTCTTTTTTAATCTATATCTCTAATCCCCCCTTCTCTCTACATCCTATTACATTGCCAACTGCCTATTATGCCTTTCTGGTTATATCTATCACCACCTCCAATTCAACCTAAGACCAAATCTATCACTGTTTTCTTCAAATCAACACCATCTGTAATTCCTTTTTTTCCCCCTTCTCCCCATCAGTCATTTTTTTGTCAAGTCAATTCCCTCTTCATCAAGCTAGAAAAATCAGTTATCACTGCCAGCATATTTGCAAGAATAACCACCTCTTTTCATTTCTGGAACATACGGAGTTTTTAAAATGTTTTATTTCTTTCCTATTTCTATTGTTTTTCCATGCTTTCAAACACTTGTAGTAGCCCACTAGTTTATCTTCCATTATTTCTTTTTATATTAGAGTATACCTTCCTTATTATCCAGGGAGGATACAAGACTCATAGTGGATATCTGAAACTATGGATAGTTCTGAGCCTACATATAGTTTTTTTCCTATGCATACATGCTTTTGATAGTTTAACCTATAAGTTAGGCACTGTAAGAAATTAAGAAAAATAATAGAACAATTATAGCAATATATTGCAAAAAAATGTATTTGACTATACCCTCTGACCCAACATATCTTATCGTACTTTCTCATTTTCACTTGAAGGAAGCACTTTTTGGTTTCTCTTTGGCTTATTCAAGTTGTTAGCATTATTTCTCTTGGTTTTTGTAGCCATTTTAAAGTAAAACACAGATTATTAGAACACAAGCACTATGATACCATGACAGTAGATCTGATAGCCAAGATATCTACTAAGTGACATATAAAGTGAGGATATGAATCAGGAGGGATGGAACAGGACAGCAGGAGATTTCATCATGCTACTCAGAATGGTGCACAATTTAAAACTTATGAATTATTATATTTTTAAATATGTGTTTTTTTAGTTATTGATGGACCTTTATTTTATTCATTTATTTTTATGTGATGGTGTGAATTGAACCCAGTGACTCATACATGCAAGACGAGCCCTCTACCACAGGGCTACAACCTCAGCCCCAAACTTATGAATTATTTATCTCCAAAATTTTTCATGTAATATTTTCATACCACAGATGAATAGGTAACTGAATGAACAGAAAGCAAAACCACAAGGAAGGACTACTATACAGTCAAATTTATATTGTAGGCCAGCTTCCTCATGTTAAAAATTCTTCAAAGACCTCCAATTACATATGGATTTGGAATAAAAATTTTATCCTAAAATTCAGCCTATTTATACTACTGTCCAGTTCCATACTTATTCTCAAATTCAAGATATTTCTCCTTGTCCTGAAAGTAGACTTAATTTTTATGTTATATTGCTTTTGTTCACATATCAACTGAAATGTTCTTTCCAGTGTTCCCCTCATTTAGAGCTATCTGAACTCTTGTCATTTCTTCAAACCTATCCAAATGTCCCATCCTTTAGTGATGTTTCCATTCATTGAACTATTGAAATTCTTATTTTTAATACAGATTAATTTAGGGCATGCATTTTATTGATTTGTCACATTGTGTATGCAAGTTATTTCTATACATGTCTCGTCACCACAAATAAATTTTCCTAGGGTAAAACTATCTTATACCACTCAATGTCTGTCACTGAATACCTTACATATACTATCTAGGTTTAACATAATTTTAAATGGTGATGTGGACAGTTTTAATTTATAAATTTTGATTTGTTTTAGAAAAACTTTATACTGCTAGACATGTGTGCATACATATGTAAATATGCATACATATGTAAATATATATTTATTATATATACTATTCTTTAGGTATTCATATTTGTATCTAAATGTAAAGTTAATAGATTCTTTTTTAAAAGACTAAATAATTAAGAAATTTAAGGTGGGGCTAGGGATGTGGCTCAAGCTATAGCGCGCTCCCCTGGCATGCGTGCGGCCGGGGTTCGATAGTCAGCACCACATACAAACAAAAGATGTTGTGTCCGCCGAAAACTAAAAAAAAAATATATTAAAAAAAAAAGAAATTTAAGGTGGACATGGTGGCACACACCTATTATCCCAGCGTCTCAGGAGGCTGAGACAGAAGGATCATGAGTTCAAAGCCATCCTCAGCAATTTAGTAAGGCCTTAAGCAACTCAGTGAGAGCCTATCTAAATAAAATAAAAAGGGCTGGGAATGTGGCTCAGTGGTTGAGTGCCCCTGGATTCACTCCCCAGTACCAAAAAAAAGTTAAGATTTATAACATGAATATTATTTACCAGTTTATCATTTTCCAAAGAAACATGAAGCCTAATGTCTACTTTCATAATAGGAATTTTGTTTATCCTACTGTAACTTTCCTATAGAACTATTTTTTAAGTAAAATCTATTTGGATCAATAGTTTCATTTCAGCTGATGTGAACTTATCTAAGGAGCCAGCCAAATATAAGACTGACACCGTTAAGATTTATCTCACAGTTATTTTATGGAAATGTCTTAGAATCCTCCCCAAATGGAAAAAAAAGAACTACACTGTGAACAAAATGATTTAAATAGTTCTAAAAGTTGAACAGAATAGAATTTGCATAATGAAATTAAAATTTATAAACAATGAAATTAAATAGTAATGACTTTGAAGCGTAAGTTTATTTTGGAAATGCAAAAGGAAAAATAGACTCAAGTAAATAACAAACTATTGGCCTTTGAACAACTCAGCTGTAGTTACAAGCATGCCTTTCAAATGAGATGTTAACTGGCTTGAGACTCCTATGTTCATTTAGAATAGGGATTCCTAGACTGCAGTCCTTAGATGGACTTTAGGTGTTTAATTTCCATTTTAAAAGTACATAGGGGGCTAGGGCTGTGGCTCAGTGGTAGAGTGCTCCCCTGGCATGTGTGAGGCACTGGGTTTAGTCCTCAGTACCACATAAAAATAAAATAAAGGTATTGTGTCCACCTACAACTAAAAATATACATTTAAAAAAAGTGCACAGGAAAGCTATGGGGGTAACTCGGTGTTAGATTGCTTGCCTAGAATGTGAGAGGTCCTGGGTTTGATCCCCAGCAGTGAAAAACAAAATCTTTTTAAGTGCTGCATTATTTTGATATATTGAATGTCTTTATTTTTTCTTCTTTTCTAACTATTTCCTTCTTTGATTAATACCTCTACATTCCTCACCTCTTCCTTATATAACATGAGTTTTATACCCTTCAACCATCTGAGTCCTAATTTTCTCTGTCCAGATAAATTCTACTTTGTCAGTATGCAACATAAAATGTAACTTTCAAAATTGGACACTTTTTTAATGAACCATGTAATCAGGTAAAATATACCAAGTTGCAACCTTCCTTTTACCAGAAACTGTATTTGTATTAATATAGACTAAATATGAGTGCTCATGATTTCTTTTGACTGTGAGAGACCATGTAAACAAATCAATGTGTTCACATGCATGTGTGCGCACACACACATTCATAGCTGTGAGTTCTAGTTGCTAGTGTACTATGTGGTCTGGAGATCTCTCTGTATCATTCTTCTAAAATTTTATTAAAAATTTTTAAAAAACTACTTATTGAACAAATACAATATCCTTCAACGGATCTCATGTTCTGTTATATTTTTGTGTTTCACTATTACATAGAATGGAGTTCGGATGATTGCCAGCTTCCTTATTCAAGACAATTATAATCTAATCCCATGCCTTTTTTTGTTTGTCTTGATGTTCACCTTGATAGTTCTTCCTCTACAGGGAAATCTCAGGCTTGAAACTAAAGCCTCCTTTCCACATAAAACCAATAGAGTTGGCTTATTTCAGGCTATATGTTTCTAGTTTTCAGGATTGGGTTTAAAACTCTTTGTGTATGTGCTTACTCCTGTGTATTTGATTGATTTTGGAGAATTTTGGTTAGATTAGATATTTAATTCTCAAAACACATGTTCCATAAAAAAGGAAATAGTCAACAGTATATTTTTATGATGATTACATAGGCAAACATTAAGGTTACCTTATAACTAAATAGCATCAAATGATATTAAAATTACATATAATAACATAATTATATCCTACTTAATGGATTATATTTGTGTTTTTTTAATAGGTGAGAATTAATTTTATACCTCTTAAATAGCGATTTGGGTATGAATAAAGACTATTAAGTAGTCCTTAATTGACATTTCTTCATCTTTAAATCACTTCAATTAAAATTGAACACAGAAATGATTTGAAAATACTGTTATTCTTTTACACTGAGAAATTTTGGAAACAAACCCCACTCAATTTTTGCTAAGCTGATTGATTAAACATACAGTCAACTCTCGATTATTCAAATTAATGGAGGAAAGGATGGAACAAGCATTAATAGTTCTCTCATCCCTGCCCCCTCAGACAATTGCTGACAGCTCATTCTAGACAAAATTTGACTTTCTGTCTTGATCATATGACATTTTCAAGCCCTTGTATCCAGGATTCAGTGAAATATGACCTACAATTTAGTTAATAGGAAAGTTTCGTGTTATTATACTATTATCTTCTTTTATGTAGATTCTTAAAATCAGGACCTTAGCTTTGCCTTTGTACTATTAAAATTCACATGAAAAGTTGGTAACATTGCTATTAAGGTATTATTCTGAAGGATCATAAAATTAGTTTTATATAAAAAGTCATCCTGGAATTACAGTTTACAGATAATTATAACTTTTTAAAAGCATTACCTCATGGTATCAACTTGCTTTAAAAATTTTTTAATATAAAAATTTTATGAGAAAGCTTTTGTCTTTGAGTCTTTTATAGAATATATTCCAGCTTTTTAAATTCTAATGAGTGCAATATTTCTGAGTACTATGTGTTTGTAAAATGAAGAAATGCTGAAAGAATTTATGTGTGAAAATAGTATGTTGCGTGTATGTAATACGTCATCTTCTCTACCAATTAACTGCACACATTGTGCTAGTATCCAGACATAAGCATTCATAGAAATGCATGGCTCTGGGTAACTACAAGTTGAAATAAACACACCTGCATTTTATTTCAATACTGCACATTCAAATCCACCTAATACATTTATTTGAATGTGACTTCCATATATGTGAAAGAACAGTGGTTTTAGCATTTGATTTTTTGTGATGTTTTGTTGGTGGTGATTAAATCTAAAGTAGATGCAAAGTTGTGGGTAATGCTTCTCTGGAAAACTTTGCATGCAGAGAAAAGGAAATTCAAAGATAAATCCTATGAAAACTTTCAAATTGTTTTTGCCTCAATGTGCATTGTAGTCGGATTCTTATAAAATATAGTGATGCTTAAAGCCAAACTAGTAAAACCCATTAACCAGCCTGGAGTATGGCCTACTTTACTTAAAGTTCAGTAATTTAATTATTTTTCTTTCTAGACTAAAAATTATTAAGTCCTTCATTTTGAGAATATTATTTTTTTCTCAAGAAACTGTTTCCTTGAAAGTGGACTAAGATTTAAGAAATCATGGTTTCTATTAGGCAGGGGAAGTATTAGTTACAAGTCTTATTTTATAGTCTATGTGATGGTTTCTTTCATATGCTGTCCCAAATTAGGCCATATTTCTGTATAGTTAGTTTTACCTGACATGAGCCAGAAAATTAAATTAATATTTCTTTAGGAATCTTAACTTTGAATTTCCTACTTTTCATTGCATGTAAACTATCAGTCACAAATAATAGTTTCAGTTCAGGTTCTAGCTTGTATTTTGCATGATAAAGCTATATAAAAAGCCTAGTAATGCTGGGAAAATTTATAGCTATGGTTCCGCTATTGCCTAATTGTCAAAATTTATAAATAAGGGGTGATTTTATTTATGTAGACTTGTCTTTCTGCCTTAGGGAGTGAACTACTTTATGTCCAAGGGTATCCTAGATGACTCGCCAAAGGAAATAGCAAAGTTTATCTTCTGTACAAGAACACTGAACTGGAAAAAGCTGAGAATCTATCTTGATGAAAGGTAAAAAAAAAAAAAAAAAAAAAAAAGAAGAAGAAGAAGTTTTAGTTTTCATAAGAAATGAGTTAAGTGAGGCTTTACTTTAAAAACTATACTAGATAGCAATCAGCAAGTACTGTATCTTATATATCCTTTGTTTTGTGAGTTTTAGCTTGCTAATGAAGAAGTTGCCATTATAAAAGTAAAAATAAGTCCATGCACAAAAACAAAATGATAGCCCAACATTTTTCTTATAACAAACCAAAATCAATATTTTTGTGGAAGCTGCAGCAGCCCTTTTTCTGAATAACTAGCTATAATCTTAAGTGTTAAAATAACTGAAAGTTTTGAATTCTGAAATTGTTCATATATATGAAAATAAATTATCAAAACTTAGAGATATAAGGATATGTGTGTGCATAGCAGTACTACACAGAAGTACCATGTGCATGTTTGAAAATATGACATTTAGTAGTGTCTTCTACACACATTGAGATAATTAATATGTTGTTCTGATTTAATAGTCATTCATTTATACTCTATTATTCTACTAATTGATGGACATTAAAAAATTGAAGCTGGGTGTCGTGGTGCACACCTGTAATCCCAGTGGCTCAGGAGGCTGAGGGAGGAGAACTGCATGTTTGAAGCCAGCTTTAGCAATTTAGTGAGGCTATATGCAACCTATTGAGACCCTGTCTCAAAATTTGAAAATAACAAGGGCTGGGAATGTGGCTCAGTGGCTCAGTGTTCCTGTGTCTCTAGGTTCAGTCCCTGATTACTAAAAAAAAAAAAAAAAAAAAAAAAAAAAGATTATGGGAAAACATTTTGATGCCACACAAACTCTCATTTTAAAAATTATAGGTCTGATACTAAACTAACCTATGGCACACAAAAAAAATGCATGCCTTTCAATCTTTTTTT
This sequence comes from Urocitellus parryii, assembly GCF_045843805.1. NCBI lineage: Eukaryota > Metazoa > Chordata > Mammalia > Rodentia > Sciuridae > Urocitellus > Urocitellus parryii. The sequence goes on from NC_135544.1 coordinate 37,763,153, forward strand.
TCCTCAGGATTTTTCAGTACCAATTTATAAATTTATAAATGTTTACTTTGTTTTAGAAACTTTGCTAAAAAATAGGGTATATAGTCATTACAAGAAGTCTCTTATGTAAAAATATTCTCATTGACTCTTCTTGTCTTTAAATGTCAGGCTCTTGAATTGGCAGTTTTCAGTAAAGAAACAGATCTGCAATTGTGTTGTGAAAATAGACATATAATCTATAAACAAAGTACTGTGGTTGTGTTTTAATACAGCTGTTTACAAATCAGGCAGTGGGCCAGATTTAGCTCAGTATCTATAGTTTGCCTGTCCCTGCCATAAGCAATTGGTAGAAGTTGAAGGTTATGATTACATAATTGTTGTTAAGTTCAATAATCATTGAAGGATATTGTAACAAAGTGAGACTAGACATTAGAATGCTATTGATTAAACATTCATAACATACATATTCAAATATTTATATAATTGTAAATAACCTGAATGTTTACATCAATAGGATATATAAAATAGGATTGTAAGATGGATACATCAATAGGATTGTAATGGCTACTTTGCTGCCATGAAAAACAGTGAGATGAATCTATATGTGGAGTTAAAGAAAGCTGTTAACAATAAACTGTGTGAAAAAAGCAAAAGCAAATTCTAAAGCAATATATAGCATATGTAGGCAATTTAAAATCTCTACATAGTTGTTGCCTCTGAAAGTGTAGCTTGGGATGGTAGGTGAAGATTGTCTTTACTCTCATAATTTAAAAAATAAAGACTTAGCCAAGAAGACACTGCAAAAAAATTTCTTTATTTTATAAGCAGCATTACTTCTGGTATTGTCTTTTGTTTTGTTGTAACCTATTTATGAAAGAGTTCAAAATTGTTTAACTTCATTAGATAATCATACTTAATGTTTTAAAGTTTTAAGAATAATATCTACTTTTGAGCCAGGTGTGGTGGAACACTCCTGTAATCCCAGCAGCTCGGGCAGCTGAGAAAGGAGGATTGCAAGTTCAAAGCCAGCCTCAGAAACTTAGTGAGATCCTAAGCAATTTAGTGAGACCTTGTCTCAAAATAAAAAAAAAAAAGAACTGGGGATGGATCAGTGGTTAAGCACCTCTGGGTTCAAAAAAAGAAGAATATACACTCTTATAGGATTAACTGAGTAATAATTCATTATTTTTGTCCAAAAATTACAAATTACACTTTATAATTTTTATTATTAGCATTTTTTAATAAAGTTAACTAAAGCTGTACCTATTTTTTTTCTATAGGAGAGATGTCTTGGATGACCTTGTAACACTGCATAATTTTAGAAATCAGTTCTTGCCAAATGCACTGAGAGAATTTTTTCGTCATATCCATGCCCCTGAAGAGCGTGGAGAATATCTTGAAACTCTTATAACAAAGTTCTCACATAGGTTCTGTGCTTGTAATCCTGATTTAATGCGGGAACTTGGCCTTAGTCCTGGTAAGAATATATATATATATAGTACATTACTTCCTCCCTCCTCCCTGGCCACCTCCAGGTAAAAAGAGTCCAATATGACACGTTTTTCTCACTGTGGGGAAAAATGACTCCATTAACTAAAAATATTTATTTTTTTTTATTTTATCAGTAACTGCATCTATGGAATATATCATTTATGTAAACATAGAGGACTCCTTTAGTTAGTCATAGACATCATTTATACTTAGTAAATTTACTGACTTAGAACAAAAGTTAGATTTAGCTACAGATATTCTTTAAAATTATTCTTGTTTGAATGTTCAATAGTTTTACCAATGTAATTGAATACTTGAGAAATTATTTTAAAGCTTTTAATAATCCACATATTGCATAGGTAATATTTTTCTACTAAATTTTTTTGGGTTTTTTTGCTTTTAAAAAATTAATTTACTTATTGTAGTTATACATGACAGCAGAATGCATTTTGATTCATAGTACACAAATAGAGCACAATTTTTCAGTTCTCTGGTTGTACTCCACAGCATTCATGACTTCATATGTGTACCTAGGATAATGATGTACATCTCATTCCACCATATTTCCTACCTACCAAAAGCACTATACAGATGTGATGTAATGTAATGTAATCCAATCAAAATCCTAATGACATTCCTCATAGAAATAGAAAAGCAATCGTAGGCCCTGGATTCAGTCAGTTGTGGGGTTGGGAGGAAATGCTTACTGAATTTACATTCAGACTGGAGGATAACTGTCCTGGTTTGCCCAGTCCTGAGGAATTTCCCAGGTCTTTTAGTGCTGAACTGGAAAAAGAGCAAAACTAGGCAAACTGGGAGGAGTTGGTCATCCTGTTTAGTTGTATACTAATCTTGAGCTCTTAAAATTATGAACATTTTCCCTTATGTAAAACCTTTGGGATAATATTTTTTATACTAGCAAATAATTCAAAGTGTTTCTTTTTCCTTACAGACGCTGTTTATGTACTGTGCTACTCTTTGATTCTACTTTCCATTGACCTCACTAGCCCTCATGTGAAGAATAAGATGTCAAAAAGAGAATTTATTAGAAATACTCGTCGTGCTGCTCAAAACATTAGTGAAGATTTTGTAGGGCACCTTTATGACAACATCTACCTTATTGGCCATGTGGCTGCATAAAAGCACAATTACTAGGACTTCAACTTTCTACTTCAGACTAAAAGCTACCGAAGGACTTATTTAGCAAATATGGGGGTTTCATCAGTGCTGGCCCTTCTAGCCTCTGTATACAATCAAGCTTGAGTATACAACCTCTTTTTCTTTCACTATCTTCTTTTTTAGTAATTTCCTTGGAGAACTAAGTAACTTTGGAGAATTTTTCTTAATTTTGCTTATCATGTTTTGCACAAAGCACAGCCATTGTCTAACACAACTGTTGAAAGAATGTTAAACTGACACACATTATACTCTATAAGATGGTGTATTTGTGCAGTAGATTTGCCTGAAAAACTTTATCCATTCTTTTTTAAGATTCCACATAATGTGTACATATTTAACTAAAGAGATTTATAATCATAATTATTTTATTGTAAAGATTTTAACTAAAGTTTTTTTCCTTTTCTCTCAAACTGGGTTCTGAAATTTATTTGGTTCTTATCTGAGAATATTGTTGTCTTTGTAAAAGTAGGATCTGACGTCAAATGGAAACCAATACCAGCTATCCTTGTCTTTGGACTTCCAAGAGTGTTGGTTTGTTACTATATTACTATGCAAAACTCATACTTACTTGTATAATATAAATTTAACATTTGATTCTTCATTTTTAAAACTTCTGAGTTAGTCAGTTCTCAGTAAGTCCTTTAAACCACTTAAGTTTTAAAAATGTGTCTGAATTTAACATTTACACTTATCAGAACAGAATACATGTTATTAGAACTCTAATAAATCTCTGCTTACTTATAGCTGAACTAATCACACTTTACTCCTTTCCTAATCTTGATAATCTCTGTTCAAAATTCATTGAGAAAGGGATATTGTGACGATGGTATATAGTCTTTGTTCATTCATTTAGTAAATATTCATCAAGGGACTTCCATGTGCTAAGCACTGTACTAGGTATTAGTAATACCTAGACATCAGCTCTGCATTCACAGGAGTTACATAATTGGATAAACCCTACTAAATGGAGAGCAGATGTATTCAGTGTGTCTTAATTAATAATTATTTAGTGGTTAAAGAGTGTTGGATTTACACAGCATTGGATTGATAGAGAATATTGTATTTATATAGTAAGTTAAACAACAAAAGGTTTGGAGTGACAGAATATGATGGTAGAGCTGCTAGCTTGAGGTAAGGGAGTTGGAGTAGAGACTTCTTATTAGAAGTGTAGAATCCTGGCTTCCTTTCATATATGACCCTAAATCCATAGAGATTTTTAATATTACAGCTGTAGTAGTATACTATAGATTTTTAAAGGACAAAAATAAGGTAATCAAATCATTTTTAATGTCAGAAGAACTTTTAAACTGATACAAAACAATGTCTAGATTCTGAATAAAATAAGTAATGTTTACATGTATATAATTTTGAATTCCATTACAAAATAATTCTAATTTGTAAAGTTCAAACTAATTTATTAAGCTTCAAAAGACAAAGAACAGTGGTAATGTATTTTATTTTTGTTTCTATGTTCCAGTGCGTGGCACATAGACCTCACTGTCTACTCCTTCCCCCACCCCATCCCTCTTAATTGTCATCTTTTTAAATTTCACTCTCTCTTTTCTTTTTTAATAGCTCCTACTTCCCAATTTTTCCCCTTTTATCAGCCTTATTTTCTACTATGGTCTGATTATAAATGTGGATTAGCAATACCTTTTTCAACATTTTCTTATGGAAATGTTCAAACATATAGAAACATATTTTACAGAGAATGCCTATATACATGCCACCTGGATTCTACAATTTAAATTTTACTATATTTATTTTATTGCATATTTATCTATCCCTCTTTCCATTAGTGAATCCATTTTATTAGTTTGGTACAGGTTAAAATAAGTTTCAAACATCAATATACTTCATTTCTAAAGACTTAAGCTTGCATATCTTTAATTAAAAGTCTATTTTTTTTTAGCTTTTTTCCTTTGAGGTAAAACTTACATTCAGTGAAATGCAGATATATCATGCATACTGATCAATGAAACCTCACTAAAACATGTACCTGTGCAAACCAAACCAATGTGACCATAGAGACCCATTTATGCCGTCCTCCCATCCACTACCTTATTCTTGTCATATATAACATACAGTATGTTATATGTTATAATTTTTCTTGAACAAGCATATACACTTTAAATAAATTTTTTAAAAATACTCTTTAATACTTACCCAGATTATCATTTCTGATACTCATTCTTTTCTGATGACCCAAGTTTTCTTGCAATATCATTCCTTTCAAAATGAGAAACTGTCTGATTTCTATTTCAGTTCATGTCTGCTGAAAAATTATCATAGTGTTCTTTTATCTGAAAATGTCTGATTTTTTTATGAAGAGTTTTTGGCTGAATATTTCTGGGTTGACATTTTTCCCCTTTAAAGATATTATTTCATTATGTTCTGACCTCTTATTTCTGATAAGAAGGCAGTAGTGTTCAAATTGTTTTTGCTGTTGTACGATATTATTTTCCTCTGAGTGTTTTATTTCATGCAATATTTTTTTTAGCTTCATATAGTCTCAGGTTTTTGAGGCTCTATAGATTTTTTTCCAATCTTTTATTCCCCATGTAGTTTTTTTCTCTTTATCTGTATTCCAGTTTACTAATTTTTATATACTTGTTCGCTTTTTAAGCCTCCAATAAACATTTTTCTTTAAATTGCTACACTTTTTCAGTTCTATAAATTCCCTTTAGCTTTTGTAACTTATAATTGCCTTCAGCTTTTATGACTTCTATCTCGCTGCCAAGATTTCTTTTTTCATTCATTACAAGCACATTTTCCCTTACATCCTTGAGCATAGTTAGAAAAGCTGCTTTAAAATACTTGTCTGTTTATTCCAATATCCTGGATCATATCAGTGCTAGTATTCTTTGGTTTCCTTTTCTTTTGAGAATGTGTTTACATTTTTCTGTTTCTTTATGCTGAATAACTTAGACTATGTTCTGGACATGGTAAATAAGATGTAATAGAAGCCCTGGGTTCTGATTTGTTTCCCCAGATCCTTTTTTTCCCCCAAACAAATAGGCAGTTAACTTGACTAAACTTCCAGCTGTAAACTGTGGCTCCCCTATAGTTGAAGGCAGGTCAAATTTCAGTTCATTTCTTTAATAAGGCAGCTCTATTTAGAGTCTGTTCTGTGCCTGCATGCTTCAGGGATCAGCCAGAATTGGGGGCAAAGTCCATACTTAGGATCTGAGACTCTCACTGGTTCTTTCCTTGCCAGGCTTTCCCTCTGCATTTTCCAGCAACAGCCATTACCCCAAACCCTAGCCTGTGGTTCTTCACATCAATAAAACTATAGGTTCCACAAGATGCAGAGTAGGACTGCCTTTGGGCTAATTATCAAAATGGGAAGCTCACCCAATGCTGTGTTCTCTGCTACCCAAAATGATATTCTCTGTAGGATCAGCTTGCTTTGGGTTGCTTTCTACTACTTTCAAGTCATTGAATTTTATATTTTGCCCTGAGTTGGTAGTTTTATCTGTTGGAAGGTTGAAAGAGCTATTTGGCTATCACTTAAAGTTAAACCCTCTCTAATTGAGTAGTATTCCTTTTATGGTTAATGATTAGGGATTCATTCCTCATTCTTTTTAAAATAGGTGATTAAAAATTTTTAACATGATCCATCTATGAAGACCCTTAATAATAAAAAACACGTACTAAATTAAGCATTCAGTGTTTCCCTGTATGGGTTCTATTATTTTTGAAGGAAGGTTAGTCTTCATCATGCGAAGAATTTTGTATTATATATAATGTCACATACAGTATGGGGCATAACCATGCTTGGATCTTGCCTACTAGATGCCACTAGTCTCCCCCAATCATTATGATATACAAATAATGTTCCTATATATTCAGGTATCTGCTGGGGAACAAATTACCTATAAGTGAGAACTGCATCTTCTTTCAGATTTAACATTTATATCTTTCTAAAACACAAATCATCTTGATGACACTTCAAAGTCCCCTTTTGCCCTGAAAAACTAGGTGTAACCTCCTTAAGACTTTTCACAATCATTTAAGACTTTTCACAATCAGGCCTCAGCTTATCTTTAAAGCTGCATCTCTAATAACATTCCTCAAGTATGGTTTGATCTTCCTTTGCCTTTTATAAGCTCTCTTTCTCTGATACATTTTTCTTACCTATGTATATAGTGTTCCTCTGCTAATCATCTGAGAGTCACCTCAAATATAATTTCTTTTTCAAAGCTCTCAAACTGTTTTACACACCACTAATGTTAATTGCTTCTTCCTCTGTAAACTGTGGTGCTTTGTATATATCTTTATTATAGTAGTTATACTATTATTTTCTACATGTCCAACTTTTTCATCAAACATGATCTTAAGATTAGACTGCTCCCAACCACTCAGGTTCTCTTTCAAAATCTGAATTAGAAAAGTGGCAGAGGATGTTAGAGAGAAGTAATAAGTTTGGAAATTGATAGGAGTGGTGATTTTAGAAAAAGATTTGTAATCTGACTGCCTGATTGTTCTGTTATGAATGGTAGCTCCTAGGAGAAGCAACAGGTGGAGTAAAATGGAAAAGATTTTCCCAATTTTTGCATATTTTTAACTTCAAAGAATGAATAGAGCTTTCATTGCAGCCAGAAATAGGACTAGGGTTAAAAGTAAATAGAGCTGGATATTTAAGTTGTAGTCCACATTACTATTTAAAGCATATCAAGTGATACATGGAAAAGATAACGTCTCTTGAAGTATGGAGTATAAAAAGAAATAATTGGTAATATATTATTTTAGGTTTGGGTAGAGAAAAAATAGGAGTCAGAAAAGAGGGTTCATCAAAGCACTAAAGAAGAACAGTATCCCAATGACTAAAGAAAGAAATTGTCAAGAAGGGTGCTGATCTTTACTTTTACTGCAGCCCAAGGAAGTTTTTTCCCATCTATACTCAGCCTTCTTGAGTCTATCTTGCCACCTGGGACTAAATTCTTTAAGGCTAGAAAATCATCATACTGCTAATGGCTTTTATATGGTTCTTGGGCAAATATTCCCTTACCCGATGTGTAATCTGAGCTCTGCGGAAACCCACAAAAGTGCTTAGGCCTGTCTACACCTTCCTTCCCCAATAAGGGTTGTGTTGTTTCAAGCCCAGAATGCACTATGCCAATTGGGTATTTCTGGTGAATACTTCCCACACAGTCACTGGGTATGTTTTCTAAGATACAGATCATATTTTGAAAGAGAAAAGGAGAGAAAGGGAAAGGAAGGAAGGAGAAAGGGGAAGGAAAGGGTGAAAAAAAGGAAAGAAAAGAATACAGAAGGAAAGAAAAAGGAGAAAAAGGAGGAGAGGGCAGAGAAGAAGAAGAAAAAAAAAAACAATACTTGAATCATTTAGAGCCTCCTCCAAATTTGTCATCAGGATTTTTCCAGAATTTACCCTGGTGAAACTAACACTGTAATCACAATGAATGCTGTATTTTCACCTTTTTACTCTGTTTGGGAAACTGTTAAATCCTCCTTCATATTTACCTGTTGAAATGCTATTTGTCCTTCAATGTTCCCAGATTCTGTTCCCTCCAGGACAGCTTTCTCAATTTTTGCAGATGGAAATTTAATTCTTATGTCTCATTCAGTTCCTAACATAGACATTTCCCCAGAGCAGTTTCTTGATTTATTTTAGCTCTGGTTCAGTTCCTGTATAAGCATATAGAAAGATGGTTTTACTAGTTCCACTTTACAAAACACATTAAGATTTTTCAGGTGTACACAATTTATAAGTCGTTCACTTTAAAAATTTTTTTAAGACAGATTCAACCTGTGTGTTATTCTAAACATAAATTCATCTCTCTAGTACCTCCAATTTTAAATATCTGGATAAATCACTGTTTCTTTAAGATTGTCTCCCTTTTTTAACTTCAAGAATTTAAGTCTTTGATCTTGTTAATTTTCGTAATTATTCTTTCCAATTTTTGGCAATATTATGAATATCAATGAATACAGAGCTAATGAAAGTTGACTTGCTCAGTTGTAATATTTAAAATAACAACCTATTCTAATTGGAGCTTGTTTTCCACTGCCTAAAGTGTTTTTTTCTTAAATATCCTTATTAATACAACTACCTACAGTTTCTTTTCAAGCATTCATAAATAAATTGAGCCTCTTTTAGGGAGCCATCTTAAGAAAATAATAAAAATAGGGAAAAGGGAGTGTGTATGCCCCTTATCACATTCTTATATTTTTAAAGGAAAAAAATAGATGGAAACACCTGGAATCCCCCAAATTGGGAAATAACATTTGTAAGAAATAACATATAATTGACTATATACCCAACACTATATTAGGGACTGATCAGGTAGATCAAAATACATTCTCATGATGTATTACTATGAAGCCATGATGTCTCTGAATAATATGAAAAACCACTTATAAATATTAAAAGATATGAAGTTATATGTGTACATACATGTGTAGATACACACATTACAATAACCTTATAAAATAAGGCAAAATCATGAATGGAAAGAAGAGATTGGAATAAAATATACCAAAATATAATGGATTTTTTTCTTATTTCCTCTTTAAAATCCTACTAAGGGTAATATGTATATGTATGAGAGAGAGAAAGCGCACACGAGAGCAAGCACATGTACCCATGTATGTGCATGTGTGTATATATACGTGTGTGTGTTTGTGTGTGTGTGTGTATTGAACTCAGGGTCATGTTACCACTGACCTCTATTGCCAATGCTTTTCATATTTTTTCTTTTGAGATAATGTCTAGCTAAGTTACCAAGGCTGGCCTCAAATTTATAATCCTCCAGGCTCAGCCTCCTAAATTGCTAGGAATTATAGGCATGCACCACCGTGCCTGGCAGGGTCATTAGATACAACAAAATAAATTCATTGATCTATGAAGAAAATAAAGATGCATAATCTTTCTAATTTGCATGGTGTAGTTTCCTCTCAGAATGTCTCCATGACTTTTTATTCAAAATATGTTTTATCTTTAAAAGACACTTGGTTGATCTGTTAAATTATACCTGGACAAATGTTTTGTTTTCAAGCTTAGAAAAGTAGATTGTTTTGTTTTATTTTTGTCTAACTAAATTAAAGACCAAGACGAGAAACATACCAAATTTTTCTGAGGAAATTTTCATTGTTGAAAAAAAAGAAAGAAGGAAAGAAAAGGCTTTCTTCTTGGCATGGTGGGACAGGAAGGTTGGATTTAATTTAAAATGATTAATGAGATTTTGTCAGGCTCCTTGACTTTACCACCACTGCAGTTTGTCAGTGCAACAACCTGGGAAGCCCGGACGCCACTCTGTCGCCCAAAACCACTCTCCAGGGAAAAAATTAACTGGAAGGACTAGTGCCAGGTACACGTCAATGGCATTGTCTTTCTGGTATTGACAGTTTAAAAGTCTAAATCAGAAATATGTATGTTTGGGGACACACATACCTAAGATATTGTTTTCAGTCTCTTTGCAAGTAGTTAATCACTTTTTAAATTTTTAAGTTGTTGACATTTTGAGAATACTTGAGACAAAAATCTTGGACAACCTCTAATTTATTTTAAAAATTAAAACAAACAAACAAGGAATTTTAGAATCTCAGGTTACTTTGTTGTTTTGTTTTTCACTTAAAGAAATGAAGCACTTGAAATGTAAAATAATTTTCACTTTTGTAAACACTTAAAAAAAATACCTAATTGTAGTCAAGTTTTAAAATTAAGCTATAAAATTGCAATCTGACTTAATACACCCTTTCTTACTTCCTCATGTGTTATGTTTGAAAATAATGACATTATTACCTAAAACCAAATTTCTGAATATGACTAGTTATTAAGTAATAAATGTAATATAAGTTTTTACCCCAGTATTGATATTATATTCAATACTGGACAATCATTATATTTGATATTTGTATTACAAGTATTTTAATTAACCAAGACTAATTAAACAAATTAAACACCAAATACCAATTATCAATACCAAATACAATATCAATACTGAATTACAATAACATTGTGCAAATTGTTACTTGCATTTGTACCAATTAGCAATAGCAACACAATATCAATATTTATCATTTTATTCAAATAGCTATCAAAAAGAGTTGAGGCATGTGAAACTTCTTCCAACAAAAGCAGAATAGAAAATATCTTGAGGATCTGAAAGATATTCGGGGGCTAATTTTACAGAAAACTGGTAATGTACATTTGTCAGGTTTTATCAAAATGAAAAATGAACAAAGAGTGCCTTCCTGTTGAACAATTTCAAAGTAGTTTTCTGAGTTGAGCATACATCCCTCAGGGAAAGAGACCTTCAGCCAGAACCAGATTTCCAGTGAATATCCAGTGGAATGGCCTAGAAAATTTTATTAAGCCTGCTGGTTTTATTGATAGAACACTAACAAGAGCAAAATAGAATAGTGTGTGTAGGCCAGTACATTTGTCGTCTATCATATGGCCCACAGTCAGTTTCTCATGAAGCAAATATCACTTTCAACCTTGAAGCCATGAAATAGTTTATTGCATTTCTAAAATTCTCAAAAATCATATTATTCTATTTTCAATGTATGTAAATTTTAGTTGCAATTGCAATTTAGTTGCTACATTGCATACTTAATATCTAAAAATGGACTTCAAAATATTTGTGTGTTTGCATAAATGTATGTGTGCATGTGTTCAGTACTGGGGATTGAACCCAAAAACAGTCTCTGAGCTACATCCTCAGCTCTTTTAAAATTTTATTTTGATGCAGAGTCTCACTAAGTTACCAAAGCTGGCCTCCAACTTGCCATCCTTTTGCCTCAGTCTCCTGAGTTGCTAGATGTTATCACCATACCTGGCTTTGACTGCAAAATCTAATGTAGGTAATAGTGTTTACACAGGGATTCACAATTATTCATTTCACTTCTCTTTGGAGATTTTTACTGTTACTGCAGAAATTGAAAAATAAATATGTATTTATTTTCCCTTCCCTTAGTTGATTGTGGAGTTAGGAAAATGTTTAGAAGTTTCCAGAATGCCCCATCCCCAAAAGACTATGGCCATAGACAATAATAAACCAGAAAAATAAAAATATCCTTGAATGGGACTAAGCTCATATTGGATTAGGTTAAATCCAATGCCTTGTAACAGCTGTCCCCTTGGGGGCATTTATTACCATGATGAATTTGTGTTGATGCTGGGTCTGGTTCTTGGTTTCAAAAATCTGGTTTTGTCAACACATCTTAAGCAAATGTATTTTTCATGACATTGATTTTAAATCCAGTACAGAAGGAAATGTTACAGTGATAACCTACTGATCAGTACCCTCTTTATTTACCAGCTTACTATAGAAAATTGATTGGCAAACATGGAATTAAAGCAAGAGGAGTTACTTGAATCAAATGCTTTGTGCTTTGTGTCAGACTGCAATGGCCAGATGCATTTCTCAGTAGAGGTGATTTTGCACATTTAAAATTGGATAGCCAAAATCACTTTCTACTAGATACTGCCAACATTTGCTTCCATTTTTCAATATTTTATTTTATTTTGTTTTATTCAGTACTGGGTATCAAACCCAGGGCCTCAGGCATGATTGGCAAGCATTCTGCCTCTATACTACATCCCCAGCCCACAATCCATATTTCTTTTTCTTTTACACTGGTAAGTGGAACAGTGTCTTGTCCTTCCCCTCACCAGTTTTCTTTTTCTTTGACTCAGAATATTTCAAATACTTCCACTAATCACATTAATTTTTTGGGGGGGTACCAGGGATTTAATTCAGGGGCACTTAACCACTGAGTCACATCCCCAGCCCTTTTTGTATTTTACTTAGAGACAGATTCTGTCTCACTGAATTGTTTAGAGACTTGCTAGGTTGCTGAGGCTGGCTTTGAACTCTCCATCCTCCTGCCTCAGCCTCCTGAGCCACTGGGATTACAGGCATGCACCACCAAGCCCAGCTAATCACATCAATTTAATACAAACAATATAGCCAATCAGATTATATTCAAGGCCTAAAGTTATTCTTATGCATTTTGTGCTTTTTTTCAGTGTCGAAAAAAAAAATCTCATTTCTCACATACCAAAGTTCTACTGCACATATAATCAAGGTCACTGTAGCACCCAAATACCTATTACATGGCAATACATTTAAGACATTATTTTACATAACAGTGAAGTTATAATTCAAAAATTCAAATAAATATTTAAAGACGGCCCATGTGCAGTGAAAGAGACAAAAAGGAAGAAAGCCCATTGTCAAGGGCTTTCATGGGAGAAGTCAAACATAGCCACATTCAGTCCTAAAATACTTTGTGTATGTCCATAATAATTTTGCAGAGTTCTGTAGGAGTTAGGTGATTTCTGGAGGATCATATGACCATTTGTAGGGGTCAAGAAAGACACTGACTCCAAAGTACTTTGTGTATGTTATTAACTTAAGTAATAGCAGAAGAAAATGTGTTATTTTAATAGGTGTGTTACTGAGAGAAGAGATGACTAAAGGCACAGATACAAATGTGGATGGGAGTCATGGAGTAGTGAATTACCTTTGGGAGCTGGAGGGTAAGGTGTGAACAGCAGTTTAGTGAAAGGAAAGACTGGAAAATACAAGTTGGAGAAAGAGTAAGCCATAATAGAAAGTTGACACTTTAATTTTGTAGACAACTGGGGATTTTTCAGATGTGTCATTTCTGATCTGTTTTAAGATCTTTCCAATGCTGATAAAAAATGTAAAGTAGAAATGCAGTCTGAGGAAATCAATGAAGATTGGTAATTATACACTTTTAATTATGAAAGCAAAATTTGAAGGAAATCTGAACTTCAGCACTGTTATTGGAGTGGAAGGGATAGACGAAAGATTTAAGAGACACTTTTAAAAGTAAACCATCTTGGTGCCCTATTGACTGTTGGACATAAAGCAGAAGGTGTTAAGAATTATTGCAGGGCTACTGAGGATATAGCTCAGTGGTAGATTGCTTGCCTCCATGCTCAAGACCCTGGGTTCAACCCCCAGCACCAAAAACAAACAAAACAACAGCAACAAAAAACATTACTCCAAATAATGCTGCCATCCTAGAAGAAACACAGTTGAAGGCCAAGTTTGCTTGTGTTGGGAGGAAGGTGGTGATGAGAGGATGTAGGTAAGAAAATGGCCAGTCACTTAATGTACATACAGGTGAAAGTATTCAGCAACTACTTTGTAAATGTAATTAGTACTCAGGTGAGGGATAATGGCTGGTATAATATTTTGAGAGAGTCCTCAGCATAAAAACAATAGAATAAATCACAGAAATAGATGCATATTGATATCATCATAAGCACTTAGCACTGTGCATGGCAAATAGTAGGGTCTAAATAAGTATTTGTTGAATGGGCAAATTGATTTTGACAAGTGTTCTCAAAACAAACAACCCAAAATATCCAAGTACTTTAATAACATACCTTGAATATAAACAAATGCAGCTCTGTCTCAAGTTAAAGAATCTTTCACAATTAAAATTTTGAACTAAATAACCAACTTGTTCAGAAAAGTTTCCTCTAGCCAGTCCAAGTCCTTGCTAGGGCATGAGGTGTTCTACTTACCAAATAACTCTTTTACTGTTGCACACTGTGGTGACTATAGATAATGATAATGATCTATATATTTCAAAAGACTAGATGAAAGAACTTTGAATGTGTTTCACCATAAAGAAATGATAAATGTTTGAGGAGCTATATTTACTTTAGCTTAAACATTGCTTAATATATACAACAGCACATAGTTCCCCACTAATATGTACAACTTCTAGTTTTTATGCATCAGTTTTAAAAATAGGGTTGGCAGCAGTAGCTCAGTGATAGTGTGCTTAGCATATGTGAGGCCCTTGATTTAATTCCTAGCACCAAAATAAATACATTTTAAGTTTTAAAAGGAAGGTAGAAAATATTCTTCTTTAATTAATAGACTGTAACTTACCCTACAATTGGAGTACTCAAAACTGAAACGACACTAAACAAAATTAAATCTTGAACTGGTGATTAAGACACAAATCCAATCTTCAATCCCACCTCAGCCCTGGGCCCTGAGTATTTCTCAGAAGCCTGAGAAATTCTGGGTGAGTTGTTTTCACACCTCACTTAGGTTCAGGGTTGCAAAGCATCTTCTGGGATGTGTTTCATTACCCATGATTTCTTCACCAGGCTGTTGTCTCCTAATACAACCTTAAACCGAGAAGAACAAAATGGTGCTGTTCTCTGGGGTCCACACTATCTTGGAATACACTGTGTTCCTAGCAGAAATGGGAAGAGAAGCCATTTCCCTGCAAGCCTGCCTCATAGACTTTGAGGCCTTCCTAACTCTCCTCTGTTGATTCTTCCTGCCTTTGGAGGCTAAGTTTCTCCTTAAGGAGCTTTCCTCTGCAGGCAAAGCTGCCAGACATCTCTGGGTCACCAGCACCACCAATGTGTCAAACAGGCCCACATTCTATTTAGGACCACCCCAGTGCTCCTCGGCCTCTCCTGCCAGGCACCTGCTTCATAATTGGGGGACTATGGAGTTTATTGTCTAAACCAGGACACTTCTGAGAGTGCTAAAATGCTAAACCAGATGGTACTTCAGGACAACATGCATAAACTAAGGATGTATGGTCACCCTACTCAAGACTGTAATACAATGTGATAAATGCAATAATAAAAGTTTAAGCACTTTCGAGTGGAGACATTTTGAATGTAATGCATGCGCCAAAGGATCAGATTTGTTTCCAACCCAAAACATCTCTAAGTTATTTTCCAGTTGGCATCCATGATAAAAACCACTCTGTTCAGCTGGGAATGTTTGTGTCATGCCACACAGCAGAGTCCTGGATTTTGGAAGAAACAGTTTCAGCATCTTGGAAATGTATTTTGTAACTCAGATTTCCTGTAGGGGAGTTAATTTTGCAGTTTGGTCAATACCATGAGAAACTGAGTCTCAGAAATCTCTGAAAACAATTGTGGAAAGATTTAACTGAAAATAATGAAAATGGAATAAAAATTATAAGTAAAATGTATCACCCTTTTATTATACTTACTCTGCTAAGGGCCTTTATTCCTTAGTTCATTTGGCCTTCACAGATATATTCTAAGGATATAAAGGTGACTTCACTTCTGTGAAACACATGGTGATCAATTGAAAGCTCTTCTTCAAGACCAAGTATGCACCACTTTGCCATTCTGTGAGCTAATAACAAGTGACTTATATTCTCACAAGTAGATGTCCTCATGGTGATGTCTCCATGAAAATGATGATGTAATATTAGTCATAGTGGCAGTATTGAGAAGGAAGAGTCCACCAGAAAAAAAAAAGTTTTAAGCACAAAAATTCAAAGATTTTATGTTTCAAGTAACATGTAATACAGTATTAACATTTTTGGTCACAAAGCTTTCTACATGGACTATATTTCAACCATGTGTCATATTTTGTATGATTATTACTATTATTATTTGCAATGCTGGGGATTGAACCCAGGGCCTTGCATGTGCTAAGCAAGTATTCTACAACTAAGCTACATCTCTAGCCCTTGTATGGTTATTATTGTTTGTCATTTATGTTTTTTTTCTACAATATGACACATTGACTTCATGTTTGTTATAATGTGAGACTTTGCCACAGAATTTTAGGCTCTTTATATTTTGCAAAAAATTAATTGAAATACTCCAGAAAATGGTTGCACAAATAATGAAATCTCTTGATGTACTCCTTAAAATATATGTTGATTTAGTGTTGCCTTATGGATAAGGAAAATACTAAACCTTTAAATGTTTTCTATTTTAAAATTGTGGATGAATGACTAAGGATGTAGTTTAGTGGTAAAGCACTTGCCCAGCATGCAAGATGCCTTGGGTTTGGTTCCTAGCAATGCTATAAATAAATAAATAGATAGATAGATAAATAAATAAATAAGAAGGCCCTATCTCCCACCAAGGTATTCCCATTTCCTTGTCCAAAGTTTTTTTCTTTTTAAAGTTCTGTGATTGATTTACTAAGAGCCACTGTCATCTTAGGTCTGTGGTAACTGATTTGCAACATAGTAGATGCTTTCACAGTGTTCTCTTCTTAGGTTGTTTTCCTTTGAGTAATATTCAGACCTTCAGATGAAGTTGCACCAACACCAGCAACATTATCATGGCCTTGTAGCCCTGAACTCTCTATTAAATATAACTCAAAGGTTATTCTCTAGGTTGAACTATGGTAAAAGTTCATGCTTAAATAAAAATTATGTCAAAAAGCAAAAACAAACAAAAAACCTCAAGAGAAGGAAAGTCTGAGTTCCCATTATAATCTATTCAATTATTTATAATCTTAGTTTCTTTAAAAGTTTTCATTTTTTCTCCTTTTTAAAATAAAAGGCCATAAGTCTCTTTAGGATTAACTTTGAGGATAATTTGCTATCAGTGGGAATGGATAATAGCTGGTTTCAATTTCTTCAATTTAATAGCACTTTATTACTTAAAACCTTTGAATTGTCCTTTCTTTTGTTTAGACTAACTATAAGTAAAATCCTTCTTCTCCCCATACCCCTGTCCCAGTACTGGGAATAGAACCCATGGGCTTGTGCCTGTTGGGTAACTGCTCTACTACTGAGCTCCATCCCAGCCCTAAAATCGTTTAATAATAAAAATCAATTTAAGAATGGATTTTTCACTAGTAACACCATAACAGTCTCTTTTCTTGACTACATTAAGATCTACAAGTAAATTTTATACAAATAATTTCTTTATGAAATACATCATAGTTACTAATAAAGTCATTAATTCAAACATGTATGTCAAATATATGTTTGCTATAATTAATTCATGCATTTTCAATGTACTGAGGATCACTACAGCTAAGGAAAATATGTAAGGAGAAAAATTTCTACATTATGTACTAAAATGTTAATATTCTACTGTGTCCTGGAGGTGGGGAAGGAGGGAACATGAACTGGGAGGAATTGGAGATAGCATCTTCACTTACAGCAATATTCATCTTTAACATCTCATTCTGAGATCTAAAGAACACCCTTCTATAAACACAGATCTTGATTTCATATGATAAATAAGCACAGGAAAATATCAAACTCTGCATTTAAAATTTTCTTCAACTATTTCTGCATCCTCTATAAACCATTTATCAAGGAAGGTAAGATTTAAAAAAATCTTTTGGGGAAATCTAGACATAAATAAAGATCCAATTTTATTTGGGAAAAAAATGTCAAAATTGTTTCAAAGAAGAGGTCTGATTAAGGAATTTTAATTCTTCAGTATAAGGGTGAGGTGGTACTTAAGAGGTTTCTGAAAACAAAATATAAGCATGATTTCATATATGTGTTGATTGGTGTGTTTGGCTACTTGTTACCATGGACATACTTCTAAGGTGTTTGCGTTTTAGACACTAACCCCATCATATTAACAAACCAAAGTGTGAAACCCAAGTTTATCTAGGTAAATTTGGATAAAATTAACCCAAGGCTCCCTGGGCCGTGTACAAAGCCAGATGTACAGAACCTTAGAAAGATTTCTATAATATGCACATCTGGGGGCACAGAGAAATAAGCAGAGGAAATGAGGAAAAATGTTTAAGATAAGCTTGGGGATCTTGCAGATGGGCCTCTGAGGAATACAGCTGGCTCTCTTCTTTCCTAGGAGATGAGTCTCTAGCAAGAAATGATTTGTTAAAATTAAATACAAGAAGTATTCTGACCATTTAGTTATTAACTGTGACAAACAGAGACATTTGTAACAAGATATGCTGGAAAATTTCACTCAAGATATGCCCAAAAGCCGCTATTTGCATATTAGCTGCCAGTTTTGCACACTTTGCCACCTAGTGGATCAACTGAAAACTACAGGATTTTCTATCGCTAATGATTAAGTTCCACAGTCTTCAGAAAAAGTCCTAACTCGACCTAGGGTAGGTATTTGGTTTGTTTTACTTTTGGGGGATCCTAGAGTAGTGTCTGGATATTAACAGGCAGTTAATAAATAGCTGTTATATAAATGATGAGCATTCACTAGAGGTGTGCTACACTTAAAAGAATATTGTTACAGGGAATATGTAATTGAAAATTAAGTCTCAAAATGTTGTTGCCAAAATGTATTTCCAAACTAAAAGTAAAGTTCTGAATTATTTAAAAAGTAAATGGGGGGGTTATATTCTCATGTTATGGGTGTATCTACATAACTCATTTGGATGTGTCTCTATTGCTCCATGTAGGCAGATAATTCAGATAATTTAATTTAGATAGTGAAAGCCTACCCCTCTTTCATCCCAAATGCCCCTAAATAAAATTAAATCTACCCTGGAATATGTCCTTTCTTCTTTGCCTAAAAATTATTCCTAGGTTTATTCTTGCTTTGGACTGTAGTGTTTGTTATACTCCTTTTTTGCTGCTCAAAATTTGAAACCTTTTAATCTTCTTTTTAAAGAAAAAAATATGCATACACATATATGACTATATGTACATTGTTTTGTTTTCCGTTTACAGAATAACATTCCATGTTTCTCTTTTAGTGAACTATAGGTGTAAATTACTCTTAAGCATATTTCTTCTGGCATGAAGATTAGTGATTTAAAAAAACAAAATGATCATTATAATTTTAAGTAGAGTTTTCCTCTAATAAGTGCTTGATTTTTTTCATAATTCTTTATTAATTAAAAATTTCAAAACATTTATATATTTTCACAAAGATGTAAAGAAATGTACAGGGAAACCCTTTATCTCCTTAGCTTGTTTCACCAAATTCAGTATCTTGCATGACTACATTACTGAAACTATGGAATGCTTCACAAATTTGCATGTCATCTTTAAGCAGGGGCCATGCTAATCTTCTCTGTATAATTCCAATTTTAGTATATGTGCTGCCAAAGCGAGCATAAGTGTTCAATTTTTGAGACTTTAAAAAAAAAGAACTTTAAAAATAAAAATATTAGATTATGTTTTAGCACCTTAAAATTTAGACTGGAAAAATTGACTAGATAATCCACTTTAAATTTCTTTCACAGAATTATTTTTCATTCTAAATTAGCCAATAAACAAACAAATAAAACCCCATATACATGACATAATGGTATGCCAACAGTTTGTTAAAAGAACTTACTCTTGTTCTCAAATTAATATGAACTTAGATTGACAATAATAATACATTTTTATAATATATTACTGAGATACAAATTTTATTTTTTATTAGCTGAAACAGTAGCTGTTCATTACATCAAACTCATTTTATATTTCATAGAATTAAAATTCTTCCCAGAATTCATAGTTTTAAACAAATATGCACACATTTTCAAGTAAATATAATATCCCCAAATAACAATTACTTTATTTTGATAGAGTCAATGGAAAACACCTTAAATACAGAGTCACAACAGAAAAACTTGAAAAGCAACATGTGAAGAAGCAGAATTTTTTTTTTTTTTTTTTTTTAAGAAAGAGAAAGATGTGGACTAGGGAGCTGCAGAGTGGTAGAGTGTTTATCCAGTGCTCAAGGACCTGGGTTCGATTTCCACCACTGCCTGGTGCCAGGGGGAGGGGTTATTAATTAAAATATACAGTCTCTGAAGACTTTGAAAGTAGTTGCTTTCTAAGGCAATTTTTGCCCCTCTGACATAAAACAAAGTTTGAGTAACACTTACATAACTACTATAATTTCTTAACATAGATTTCATATAACATTAATATGCACACACCAAATAACAAACATGCAAGCACTATAGTTAAGAATAACATTTTAATTCTGTTTTAGTGTATGTTTTTCTCAACTATATCCTTAGGTTGAAGTCTACAGCATTTATCTGAACCAGCTACATATCTCATTTTCATAAGGGTCCCGGGAGGCCATAGTCATACATTATTACTTCAGCCTTCACAAAAGCAATGCTGTACAGAACTCTGTACTGTAATAAGCAGCACAGAGCAGTCACAATTTCAGTTCCTGTTACATTGACAAGACTCCTTCAGGTAAGAGATTAGAACATTCCTTTCTTTTTATAAGGTTAGTGACCATTTTAATGCAATAAGAGGATTATTCTTGTTTCACTGGGGATAGGAAGTTTGGGCTGTGAATGTGTGTGGTAGATATTTTTACTCTCTTACGCTGGGTTTCCAGAAGTCCTCTGTAGTTCAAAATAAAGCTAGCTCTATAATCCCAATGTTAATATTTATTTAAAAACTGTTGAGGACACACATTATATAGATATGCTGACCAAAGCATTCGACATACATTTATTAAAAAAATCAATTGATCATAGCTCTTGCCTTTCAATGTCAACAATAGAGTAGGACTTAAATCTGCTCCATTATTGTTAACTACAAAGATTTTAGTTTACTTACCTCACTATAACAATAACATCTATCACTTCAAAAATAAATAAGAATTTCAAAATTAATTTCTCTCCCTTAATATGCATGGCTTATTCACCCATGTGAAGTATAGAAATAAACCCCACAAATACAAATTCTAAAGTTGCAGAAACACTTTCAAGTAGTTAATTCTTTCAAATTTTAAATATTAATATTTGCTATTTAGGCAAAAATTCTCTCATTGGGGAGAGCTTTGAATTAAGGTAAGTGATATTACATTTTCCCATTTTTGATACAAACTATAAATATCATAAGTGAATTTCATAAAAGTACAATAGTAATAATTGACAGTTTAATAGGGTTACATATGAAATGTATGACAGATTAGTCTTGCTAGGAAGATTTATACAGGCATTTTTTTTTTATCATGCTTCATGCTGTTTAATGTTTTCTTGCAAATATTCATTGATTATTTTCCAACCCATGCCTGAGAATTAAAAAGAAAAAGTTGTGTAACCCAAATTTAGCTGTTCTTTCCTGGGGTAAAGAACAGAGGGGAATGATTGTAATTTCTAAAATATAACCTTATTTTTTTCCTGTTGTGTATATCCTCCCAGGTAGTTGAAAAGATTTCGTTTCAAAATAACTGTGTTTAAAAGCTGGACATACTATTTGCTACTATGATGCTATAATTTGATAAAGGAGCAATACTTTTTCTGCAAAGTAGAATTCTATAACCAAATGACATAAGTTTAGAAAAACTGTAAAATGACTAAGAGAACTAAATTTTATTTAATTTTAAATGTAATTTCTTAACTGCAATTGCTCCCATAAAAATCATGGGAGCCTTTTGGATTAAGCGGCATATATGTTAAGTGGCATATATGTTCTTTTGGAAACTCTTCTTTTAGTCCCCCTCCCCACGGTGTTCTGCCACATAACTAGCATAAATCATACCTGATCTCAATATCTCAAGTGTAGCACCAGAAATCCCAAAACCTTAAAAACGACGTAGTTTTTAACACATTTGGAATAATATTTATGAAAAGGGAGGGTTGAAATTTTGGAGCTTCTCTGCGCCTGACCTTGGATATATTTTCACACTAGTATCTTTTGTGACTTTCCCCAGAACTAAGCAAATCTTAAATGGCCTTTGGGAGTGGGGGATGGAGGGCGACCTCTGGGGTCCACTTCTTCTCCCTCCAGGTGAGTGGGGCGGCAGGTGACAAACAAGGAGTAATTGCTGACGTGAGGAAAAGAGGCTAAATTCCTCCAAGATTCAAGGACCTTATCTTCCCGACGCACTGAAAGCCTCTCTCTCTCATCCTTCATCTCAGTCTATAGCGCAGCTTGGTAGCCAGTCTGGGGGGACTTTTTCTGCACGTCTGCTTCAGTGGTGGGGAGGGGTGGGGTTCCTGATTTAACACTGAAGGGAAAACATCTCCTCGTTCTGCCCCATTCTCGTCCTACACCACGTCCGCGACACTCTGTGGTATGAAGACTGCCAAGAATAGGTACCGACCGAGAGAGGAGTACTGGATGACAGAGTTCAAGGGATATCTGAAAGTGTAAAGAAGGACAGCACCCTCCTTGGTCCCAGTTGAATTATTTGCCATCTTTCTTAGCCGTGTGTTTTTGTTTGGCAATAGTTGTGATATTAATTTTTGAACTGATGGATCTAAATCTGAGTGGCCGGGAAGGAGCCTGGAAGAGTCAAGTCAGCTTCCACCCACCCTACATATTAGAGGTCCCATGGCAGGAATCCGTGTGGCTGCCAGGGTCCCCACCCTGGGTCTTCAGTGAGAAGGCGTTTGCCTCCCAGATCTGGTGGTGCAGTGGAAAATGCAGAGGCAGCCTGCTAAGAACTGTGAATGGAGAGACAAGCGCTTCAGGATCTCACTGCTTAAATTAAAAATTAAAAAGAAAAAAGAAAGAAAGAAAAGAAAAGAAAAGAAAAAGAACGATAACTGGTTGGAACCAGTCTTGCTTCTTCATAGAGTCCTCGCAATTTGGTTGCTTGCCTGACTCCGGGAGCTATGTACGGCAGCAGCCGCTGCAGCGTCCTAGAGTTCACGTCTTAAAATAAACCATCAGGAATAATTCCATCCCGAGGCAAACGACCCCGTCCCTCCCCCATTCCCCAATGTCAAAGCAACTCTAGGGCTGGTCGTTCCTACCGTTCCTATAATCTGCTCCTGGGGATTGGACGCAGCGGGGACTTCGTAGCCCTCTGCATCCGGAGCTCTGCTGGGCACCAGGCACTAGCACTCGCCCCAGACTCATCCAACCTCCCTTTGGGGGTCTGCGGCTGGGAAGGAAGTGGACTTGCTTACAGTCAACCGAAGGGTTGAAATGGAGTCCAATGAAGCCGGAAAGGCTGAAATTCCTGAGCCCTGAAGCTGTAAAGCACCAGATAGGGAAACTGGGAAAAGACGTGAGGGTTGATCCATCCTCTGGTCTTATTTTTAACTCCCGCGCTGTTCCCTGCACACTCTAGCATCGGAGGTTTACGGTTGGCTAGAGTCACAAGCGCATGAATCACTGTCAGCCGAGATGGTAGGTGCAGAGCTCTCTGGCTCGCCCTGGACACCACATCACAGGCAGTTAACTGCAGGGGGTCCAGAGGATATTTCCCAGCCCGGAATCTATGCCGGAATCTTTGTATTTGAATGTCCTAGATAGGGCCACATACATGCTTGCGCTTTTAACAGGCATGCAAAGGGCCCAGTGGGGAAAATGCTCTAGCAACCTACAGAGGGATGACTTAAAGATTGCCCTACAAACAGAGAATGAAAGAGCTCATCCTCCTATCCCATTTTGTGCACGGGAAACCTGAACCTTTCAAGGTTAAAGTGACATGTTCAAGGTTACACAAAGCTCTGGTAAAACTAATCCTAAATCTCTCACTTCTTGGCCCCCGCCTCCATCAGCCCACTTGGAAAACTCAGTTTTAGAGATATCAAGAAGATCTGAGCATGTCCATAAAGGAAGGATTCACTGTTTGCTGTCAGTGCAATTTATCAGCATAATTTCATTAAGATAATTTCCAATCATGGTTCTAGGAATGTAGTTCAGATCTTCTTTCTCATTCTATCTTACAAAATCGGATAAAAGGTATCTCAAGCAAAGGTAGCCAGATATCAGTATTTTAGACACCTAGTCACTGGGTGATGGGTTACCAGTACTTAACTAAGTCAGGAAGAGGAATTACTTCTGAGTCCTGGGCCTGGGAGGAATGGGGAGCGGCTTAGAGAAATGTTGTAATGGAGGGAAATGGTCAGGCAATCAACTTTCACCTTCTCACAAGCTATTAGAAAAGGGACTGGCTTTTGTCCTGCAAATTCTCCCCTCAGGCAGTCCGAGCTTGATGTTATTTTGATTATTTCTCAGTATTCACATTAATTATTTTAGGATAATACACACACCTTTCCAAGAGTCAATGCAAATTGGAGTCTTTTCAGACTGCTAGTCCCCATAGTCCCTGCGCCCCCACCCCCCAAATCTGGGATAGAAAGTTGGTAGCCCTAAAATAATTTTTTTTCTGAAGTAAAAAGGCCACAAAGTTGTCTCTTTTCTTTTATCTCATTCAAATTTTATCTCCCCTCCCCCTCTTCCTCCTCCCTCTCTGAGTAGAAGAGAGAGAAACCCCAACCTTCAACTGTCAACTTTTTTTCCAAACACCAGATTAATGTTCCCCAGGACTTGGTAGTAACGTGACCTTTCTGTTTTCAGCTGTGTTTTCCAACATGTAATCGTTTGTTTGTTATGTCTCTCAGTATGGAATAAGAAAAGCTGGGGGGAAGGGGTTTTGGATGTGGAGACTGTTTTTTGTTCCCTCTTCAAAATGCTCAAAGCATTTTTATTTTCAAGAAGATAATCCCCAGGGGGAAAATCCACAAAATACTGGCAATGAAAAGAAATCCAGGCACTGAAGCAATTATTTAAATATCAACATTTTCTAAAATAAGATCTAATAAATGGATTTTAATTTAAAAAATTTCAGTGCAGGAGGGGTACTTCTCTGGTGTTGGTAAATGCTCTTCATCTTGATCTAGGTTGTTACAAGAGCAGTATATTTTTAAAATTTTTACTTATAAATTATGCCCATTTTTGGACTGTTCTCTTTAATAAGATTTTTTAAATCTGAGAAATAAGAAACCTCTGATATGTGGTCACTATTTCTAAACCTGTATACTTCTGAAATTAAATTAAGAAATTTACCAATAACTTGATCATGCATAATAGAATTTGAATTAAATTGAAAAGTATTATACTTGATCCAGTTATTTGGCAACCGGCTTATATATTGCATTACTATTTCTAATAGTAAAATGTCAAACGTGCAAAAAGAAAAATTTAAGAAATATACAAAGAAACAAAATAGCAATTTGTTTTGTTTAAAAACTGCAAACTCTTTTTGTTCCAAATGAAAATTCTAAAAAGCCAAATACAAAAGCGAATTTCTGCCACAAGATACTAGTTTTAAACTTTTTTCTCCCATAAAATATTATTGTTGGGCTGCTTTTCATGGTCACTGACCAAGTATTTTCATCAAAAAACCAAAGACTAAATGGCTATCCTCATTTAATCCACAGCTTTTATTTCTGGCATCTACCTCGATAATGACCTCACGGTGGCCCTCCAACCCTTATTTTGTCTTTTAATCACCCCCTTCTAATTTACCCCAATATTTTTCCTACCCGGTCCAACTTAAAGAAATCTTGATTCCTAATCTAAGAAATTGCTTCCTGACGATTCACTTTATTATTGCTCCCTCCCTTCTCTCCCTCTCCATCTCTAATGGACACTTTATCACCCGGGAACAATTGCAAAATCCGCACTGCCCACATGGAGGCTTCGCTGCTGCTTTACTTTATAGGCCCTTCCGTGGTTTTATGATAGGTTGCTGTGGTTGGAATGTTTATAGATAATAAACAACTAATCCATTTCTTGCCTAATGAATTGCCCCACCCGCGTACCAGTTTAACACCCGTAACTAGCTCCAGGATCAATCCGAGTCAGCGGCAGGGGGCGAAAGGGGTGGGGGTGCGAAACCACCCAGCGTCACTGCCGCTTAAAATCAAAGCCAAAGAACTCAAAGTCAGCAGATCCTTATTTCCTACTTTTCAATGCTTCTCGCGCTCGACCCCGGATCGTCCAGGCGGGCTCTGCCCCACCCGTTCTTCTCTCCCAAAATGCTCCTCTTGAGTCTGAAATCTTAAGAGGGCAGTCCTTGAACTTGGGCGCTCTGCGCTGAAAGATTAGCGTTCCTGCTAGAACCGGGCGCTCCCGGGGACAGGCTAGAGCTGGTGGCTGCTGAGACTCCTAAATTGGTGCAACCAGGCAGCTGAAGGTTTCTGCGGCGCACAGCCTGAGGGCAGTCAGACTTCTCCTTGCTCTGCAGGAGGTTCTTTCTGACGTTTTGGAGGGCGCGTGCTCCAGTGTCCCAAGCGCTGAAAAGAGCTTTTGGTTGGGTGACAGGAGAGGTAGTGGGAAGTGCACAATCTGACACTTTAGAATACTGTCTGCAATAAAGAAAAATGTATGTTCATACTCCCAAGAGGCCAGGGGAAAAGTGGATGATCTGCCAAAAGCATTCCAAGAACAGAAGAAATCCACCCCTAGGAGAGACCCTTTTATACACATTATGGCAGCCGCACATGGTCTTCGTCAGTAGCTGGGGCCAGGGCTTACGATGTCTGTGGCTTGGGGCTGGGGAAAGGGCTGCGGGAACCAAGTCTCCTATGGTGTTGCGCTGCGGAGTCCACAGTCTATTCTACCAGCGCCCAAGCCTTCCTTTTCCAAAAGCACCCAGAGGAGGGAAGGCCTAATGGGGTGGGAACTGCAAAGTCCCAGGTTAATGATTCTCTTACTAGAGACATTTCCAGAACTACATTTTATTTAGTCGTTTCCTTTACTTAGTAGTTGGAGAGTTCTGCAGTTTTACTGTTCACAAATTTAATTTTAGAAAACAAAGGTGTATGCCACCTTCTAACTAAGCACCCTGTTCGAGGAGCTCTTCTCTCCAAGAACCTAAGGAAGCACTCTGTGCACCCTCCTCCATCTGCATGTGATTTTGCTTCCCTTTAGTATGAAGAGTAGGGGAAGATTGTGTTGGGTCACAATTTATTTTCCCAGGTGACCATTTCTTTCTTCTCCAAACTGTGGGTAAAGAGCACTTTACTTCCTTCTTTTGCTAGTCTTGGTTGGTAAACTCCATTTATCATGGAGCAGGGGCTTCTAATGTTCTATCATTCCAGTCACAAATATTTATTTAACACCTATTGTTTTAGGCATTGGGGACACAACAGTTTAAACACACATAATTGTATGTATGAGCGTACACACACACACACACACACACACACACACACTACTTCTGTAGAACTTCCACTCTGGGGGGCGGGGTTGGGGAGAATCAGGTTTATACTGGGAAACATTTTGGACTGGCACTGACAGGGTGTGATTTTGAAGAGAAGTCTAAGACACAATCTCAGTCACCTGGCTGACCTCTCCTGGTCACCTCAAAGCTTTCTCAGCTGTAACTGTTGTGTTTATTATCAGATAACCACACACTCTTTTTCTTTCTTTTTTTTCTACAGAGTTGATTTTCATCTGTTGGTGATGGGGAGAAGGGTGCTCTTGCCACTCTTAATAGCGATGGTCATTATGAACCCATAGAGTCACCAAGTAAACATTTTTAGTGTCCTTTAAGGAAATCTGATCTCATGGATCTTCAGTGACACCAAATCAAATTCAAGACAAATGTCCTTCACTGAGAGAGGGGATTTCCTCCCTCCATCAGGATCCAGGTAGGATTCTGTTCCTAGGTGGGATCTCTCCTGCTCCTCTGATGTGGGATGTAGAGTTGCAGGGGGGAAGAATGGGCAGCTTCTGAATGGTAGCCAGCACTGGAAGTTTCTCTCACTCTCTTTCTCCCTCTCTCAGTCTCTCCTGAAAGTCTCCTCAGGGGGAAGGGCACTTGTCCCATGAACAAGCCTGCAAGGAAGCTTGTGGGGCCTGAGCAGTTGCCTTGGTCTCTGCTGCGCTGGCTCTTGAGCACAGATACCGATTTAATTACCCCTTGATGAAAAAGAGAATTAAAAATGATCCACAAAGGAAAACTCAGTCTAAAAGCCCACTGTGAGATGTTTGATTATTTTTTCTGGCATTGCTATTTGATTTGAACCTACCTCATCAGAAATAAAAATAAATACGAACACAAAACCTTGACGAGTTTTTCAGTACTGGATGTGTGCATGGTTGATATATAGAGAAAAGAAAATAAATCCCGGTTGCTTAATCAAAGGAAGAAGAAAGTAATTTGTATAAATAGAGCTTTAGAAAAAGGATCCCTCCTGCAGGAAAAGGTTGCCTAGACCCGGGGTACCTTCTGCAGAGGCTCGGGAGCTGGGAAGCCCGGAGTGAGTCATCTCAGACGCCACAGAGGGGCCTCCGCAGCGGTTAGAGAAACTGGACAGAGCTGCACATCAAACAGCGGGGATCTGGGCTCGGTTTTATTTGATCATCAAAGGAACAGGGAACTCAGGAAGGCGTCTATGTCTGCATCCTAGGAAGTGCCCAGAACTTTGAAAGGTGTTTGCACTTCGGAGTGGCTTGTTTTGAACATGATGGATAAAGAAGCCTCTTACCTGCAGGAAGGTACAGCTAGCTGCTCCTGTGTCTTGACCTTGCTACACGCAGTAGACACTGTAAGTGCAAACGCACGCTTGGTGCAGGACCTCACAGAACGGTGGCCCAGCGGGATCACTTCTCACAATTGGAGCCTGCAAACATTTGGGAACACAGAGGGGTATTCTTCAGTTACAAGTGGCATCATGATGTGTCTCTGCTGGGTCTGAGGATGTTCAGATATCACAGTCTGCAAAAAGGAAAATGCATGTCAAAGAACTTTGTTGACTGTAGAGGATTAGATGGTAGTATTACTATGCACATCTGAAATTTCCATATATATAAATGCAGGGATGGTTGGTAAGATGATAAAAGTAGAGTTCTGGTCTCATTTCATTGAGAGTCTCTGTCACTTTAACTCTCATCCTCGTCTGAAGTTGGCATTGATTGAACCTGTACTTGTAAAATACATAGTCTTGTTTTCTTCTTCCTTTGTAAAAGTTAAGTTGCCCCCTAACTTGGCTTTAGAATTAGCCAAGGATCATTCTCCATTCAGAAGCATGAAATCACTGTGTGTGTACAGAGATCAGCTTAAAAGTCAGCTGCCTGCAGGACAGGCTTGAAGATGTAAAATAATTTCAACATAGGGAGTCATAGATAACTCAATCTTACTTCTCACTTCAATATAATGCAAAAACTATACCCAGTTGACATTTTTCCTTTATTCAAAAAGTTGTGGGAGTTAGATAAATACTCTGCCCCTACGTAGCTTGCTATAAGAAGAATGTAATTATGGAATTATGTCATTACATTTTACTTGAGCACCATACAGTAACTTTTTAAAAGGCAAAATAGAGCAAATAAAAGCCTGCCGAGGTGGTGCATGCCTGTAATCACAGCAATTCTGAAGGCTGAGGCAGGAGGAGTGTAAGTTAAAAGTGCTGGGGATTTGGTTCAGTGGTAAAGTACTGCTGAACTCAATCCTTGGTACAAAAAAAAAAAAAAGAAAGAAAGAAAGAAAGAAAGAAGAAAGAAAGAAAAGGAGGAGGAGGAGAAATGTTAGTGACAACAGCAGACTTAT
Organism: Urocitellus parryii; assembly: GCF_045843805.1. NCBI lineage: Eukaryota > Metazoa > Chordata > Mammalia > Rodentia > Sciuridae > Urocitellus > Urocitellus parryii. Next base: position 37,792,764 of record NC_135544.1, read on the forward strand.
AGAGCAAAATTCAGTTAAAACAAAAATATTTATAGTTGACAAGATTAGAAGAATAAAGTACTCAGATCAGAAAAGAAAGGTCTACATTGATTTGGAAATAGAAACTCTGCTGACCAAGCTGAGGGGCAGATGAAGTGCTTCCCCCTCCTTACCTTTACCAGGAATCTGTCCTCCACTCTTTTGGCCCATGCCTGGCCCATTTATCAGAGCCGGGGGTTCCTGTCACTGCCTTCTACTGTTCAACATCATATCCCTCTCTGCTCTAGCCACCCCTCCACTGAACTTCCTAGCCCCAGAAGTGATGACCTAGGAAACATTTCTCTATCCCTTTTCATAAAAATTACTAACTTTTCTTCCCAGATCCCACTAGGTCCCAATAGATTCACATTTTCTTATGGTGTGCTAATGGATGGTTTAATATGTTCTCTTGTCCAACCTATTATAGTTGCCCTAAAACTGATTTTTCAATGCTTAAAAAAAGATGGGATTAGAAGTAGAAGTTTTAGATAGCTTGCTGCAAGGAGAGAGATTGGGAGGGGCAGATTTGCTCATAAAGGTCTTTTTAACTATAATAATATCTTGCCTATTTATGGGCTGAACTGACCTGAAGCCATGTCTAAGAGTGAGTTAATTCAGATATTCTCTAAAATTGGTAGTGAAATCCCTTCTTTAAATATAATTTTAACAAGCCAGGCATGGTGGTCTTACCTGTAGTTCCCAGGTACTTGGGAGACAAATGGGAGAATTCAGGAATTTGAAACCAGCCTGAACAACATAGAGAGACCCAGCTCAAACAAACAAACAAACAAACAAACAAACAAAAAACACATATAAGCAATAACAGCAACAAAACCAAACCAATATAAATGAAATTTTACTTGGAAGTCCAGTACATGAAACCAATTAAAAGGTAGTGCTCTGGTTGAAAGGAGGGAGACGAAACTATAACATTGAAAACTATAACAGTAGCTGTCTATCACCCCTATTCTATATCACTTGGACTCATGGGAATACCATTTGAAAATTATTATTTTGTTTGAGATCAGTATAAAAGATATAAGCATCATCAGAGATGTAAAATAACAACTAGCTGGAGATAGAGAGAAACTATATAAAATTAGAAGCATTATCAGTGGCCATGAATGAATGAGAACAATATATGTATGTATGTAAACTGGATAGAGTTAATAGATCCCATATTCACTGATAAACAAATATATTTATAAACAATGATTCCTAAAAATGGTTCACTTTTGTGTCTTTCTTGAACCAAGATCTAGTAATTTCACCATCTGTGTTGAGGAATGTACACTAAGAAAACCAGAATGAGAGGTGTGGGAAGAGAGCTACAGGAATGAAATTCTGTGAAAGTTGTGGAGATCTGTCCCCTGTTTTCCCCTTTCCAAACAGGTCAGATTGCACTGATAATAGCTGCAGAAATGATTGGGAACCTTACTCATAAAATCAAAGGCAACATTTCAAATGGCAACCAACCAAAGGAACTGAGGATGGAGGATTACCAAATGCTAGTGAAACCAAGAACAAATCCTTTGGAGAATAAACATCTCTGTGTTTTTGTTAAAATGTGGAAATAAGATTCCTCCCTGCCCCCTGAAAAACTTGTAATCAATACAGTACAATAAGGAGTTGTTATAGGAAGCTTATCTACAGAGAAAAATAATTTTCTTAGTTGAAAATTTGATGGACTGTTCAAATTGCTTTGTCATTTTTTCTTGTCTCTCTTTATAATCTCCATGTAATCCAGAAACAGACAATAAAAGAAGAGAATTTCTGCTCCTTTAAATACTTCCTATAAATTTGACAACTACTACCTCAGTCTCATTGGCTATTTTACTTATAAATGAGCCACTCATTCAAAGACAGTGTAATTATTTGGGGATATTCACTTCCCCAGCTATATATCATGCCAATCAAAATGAAGTGCTTCTAACCCACCTTTAACAGTGTCTTAACATCTCTTTTGAGCAATGTGTTCAAAATTAAGTATTTCGATAATATATGTCCCAAATCTAAAATAAACCCAAAACAAGTTATCAAAATTGAAAATAAAAATAAAATCAATTGATGAAACAATTATTTGATTCCTACTTGATTTCACTCCTATCTGAATATTTCATAATTTATGAATTTTATGAGACTCTGAGTGAAAGACCCATAAAAACAAGAGTTGACTCATGAAATTTTTCTGTGCATTTCTTTTTTTTTGCAGGGGCAGGGGGTGGTGGAGGGAAGGAAATAGTCATCAAGAAACATAAAGTTGCAATTCTGGTAATTTAATGAGCTATTAAAATTCTAAGTATTGTCTTTATAGAGTTATGAGAAAAATATTTTCAAGTTTTTAAAAGGACAAATATTTATTTGGATAAAAGTAATCTAAAACAATGTTTTAGAACTGAAGTTTTTTAGTGATATTTTATTCTTAAGAAAAATTAGTTATTGTAATTAATATGTAAACCTTAAGCACTGATTTAAATACAAGATTAATCAGAAAAAATATATTAACTCAAGGGACACATATGGGGAATACATTAAGGTTTCATTTTGTATAGTATGAAGTAAACTGAATATTTGATACCAATCCATTATTATATACTGAATATACTTAGAAATAATGTTTAACTATGAAGGAAATTCACTTTGCTTCCAAGACTTCATTCTGAGGTATTATTTTTATACGAAAAAAAATTATCTCGGGGCCTTATCATTTCACAGTTTGATATAAACATTTAAAATAGTTGTAGGAAACTGTGGGGCATTTAGGAAAAAGTAACAAGGTGGGTGGGCTGTCATGTCATTTCTAATATGTCCAATGTGAAACGGAGAGCGACTCAATTACAGAAAAAAACTTCAATGCAAACATACCTTCAGTAAGCTTGGAATGTTGCAGAAATGGGAGATTTCTAAAATGAAACAGAATCATCCATTACAAATCAGTAATTTTGTTAATCTTTGTATCAGCATATGTATCAGAACCAAAGGAAATTCGGTAATATGTGCTTGGATCTGGAACAAATTAAACAATCGTAGTAGAACAATACACATCTGCATATGTAATTAGTTATGCCTTAATTTCCCTTTAATGGTTGTGTATGGGGAGGAAGTGTTTGAAAAAAAAACCTGATGCTTACTTTTTTATCCTTCTTAATTGAGGATGAAGGTAGTGGAAATGCAGTTTTACTATTGAGTAGTCTATCTCAAACTTGGAAAAAATGAATTGCATAATCAATGAGTGAATATTTGTGTGACAGACATTCTATAAAGAAGACAAAGCACAGTTTCAATAAATAGGAAAATAATATGCAAGTACATAAAATGTTAACTATCTATAGAGGAAATAAGTGCATACTTAATTTGGTACAAAATGCTAAACATATTGAAAGGCAGCTACTTTTATTTCCTTCTAATGAAATATTTCTGGAAAGATACACAAAAATAATAATATTGGATAACCAGGAGGGAACCTACTTGGTTGAAGGAAAAGGTTGGGAGAGAGACATTCCTTTTATTTTTTTTTCCTTTTCTTTTTTTTTCTTTTTTCTTTTGCAAATGCTTTTGTACTTCTTGATTTTGAACATAGGGAATATTTTACAAAATTATTCTTAAGAAGTACCTGGTCAATTTCCAAAATAATGATTCAAGTGGACACCATTATACCTCGAAATTTCATGTGGGCCTTAATGAAGAAATTGAATCTGGATTGAATATTAAAAGATGAATAATATTTAGAGAGACTAAAAGTAGTAGGGAGAATTCCAGGCATGGCAATTGACATTGAACAAAAGTTTAAAGAAGTAAAACATAAGGCATTTGTGGTCTTCATAAGAAGAAGGACTGACTTGTGAGGTCTGAATGGAAATATTAGTGTACAGATTATGAAGGCCCTTGAAGGCTTAGGGTAAATAAACAGTGAGAAATGCTTGAGCTTTTTTGAACAGGGGAAAATTAGTTTCCTATAATGATCAATTGATTGGACTAAGAGAAATTGGAGTCCACTACAATATTCCAGGCAAGGGGGGTGTGATGTAGGTGGTGGTTAGTTTGTAAGGGCTGGAGGAATGAGACTGAGGCCCAGTGATTGAAGGGTGAGGAGAACCAATAAACGGGAAGGTTTCCAAAGAGAAAGGTCATCATCATACTATATTCTTAAGGGTTAAAAAAACAGTGGCTCTTTAGAAAATGTCATTTTATTTATTGACTTATGAATAGAAAATATATACAATATACAATTAAATTATTAAAATTAAAATGAAATAATCCAGCATACAGAATCAATAGTTTTTGAATGTTAAATAGGTGCTAGAATCTGAGTTAGACACTAAAGATTTAGCCTGGAACACAAAAGACTCAAAAGACTTAATCCCTGCCTTTATAGAGCCGATCTATCATAAAGATAGATATTAAACAAGTAATTAATAATGAGTGGATTACATATCACGGAAGGAAAAGAATAGAATGCAAATGAAACAATAGCTGGAGGAATGTGGTAGGGACACATGAAATATTTTTTTTCCAAATTCATCCACGTGTCTTTGAGGCACATTGGATGGAGTCCATGGCAAGGAATAGAGCAGGTAATTGATGGCACAAAGTTCTCTGGGAAGCAAGAGAAGATGGAATTAAGCACAGGTGGGGAGACTTGCTGATAAAAGGACACTGAATTTTTTGAGGCAGGCAGAAAGAAAGAAAGCTAGAATGTGAAAGTAGTGTTGTCTAGAGGTTAGGAAGAGGACAGCAGAGAATACTCAAGTGTAACACTGAGGCTTGAGTTCCGCAAGTCTGGAATCATCAGTGAGGGAGTGTATTGAGACTAACTGGCTTCAGTATTTCAAGGTTACAGACTGCACTACTAACCCCATGTCAACTCAAGGAAGTAGTGGGACAAATGCAAGGTATGTTTCCATAGACCCTGGAGTGGTGGGATAGATTTTGCTATATTTCAGCAAAAATACATCCCCTAATAAATTGAAAGCCCTCATAAAATATAACTAAATGGAAATCTTTAAAATCAATAGGATCTCCAAAAAGGTATTTTATTCCTGTTTGGTATTTTACTGAATACGGATATATTATTTACTGATGCATGCAAAGCTCTCACTTAGTAGGCAATCCTGCATAGTAAAAATTAATCATGATTTTTAGAAGGACCCAGAGAGGCAAACAGATTTTTTTCCACCTATTTTAGGAATCTCTTTAAAATTGTGTGAAATACGTATCAGATTTTGATGGCCACGGACCTCCTCAGGAAAAAACAAGATTAAGAAAAGGAAGTGGCTAAGAGTTTACCCCATCCCTTCTGTCCTAGGTGTTTAAAGCATAAGCATTCAGAAGATGGACTCCTGAGGGGACCTGAGGCAAGGTTAAGGCCTCAGGTTTCTGTTCCCACCACCAGTTTCAGATTAAAAGCATGGGAACTGGAAAAGGCCTGGTGCCTGACATTCCTGGTAATAGACAAGACTGATATATCAGAAGGACAGAACTGGCACAGCTCTGGGGCAGTCCTGAAAAGAAAAGACCAGATAAGCGACGGGCCTACCTGGCTACCCCATGACCTCCGTGCCTCCTTAACAGAGCTTTCTGCCTCCTGACCAGTGGGAACCTCTTTCCTCTTGACTTCAGCCAAAGGAGAAAGCCCCCTCCCAACAGGCCGGGGAGGATGAAGGCTATGAATCCAAAGCCGTGTAAGAAGATAATCAAGATTTATACTAGCACATTTAACACATTTAATAGTTTGGGAGTGTCATCCAGTTCTGAGTATCCAGAAAAAGGATAACTTCTGGCTGGAGACTTGACAGCATAAATCAAGCGGTCCACTGGAAACACAGTGTTGATAGGGCCATTGTGATTCATGAATAGATGTTTTAATGAGAAAAAGCTACACATTACGTTGTCTGTCAAACACTCCCTGCAGAAATCTCTCTTTGCCATTTAGTTGTGAATACATTTCCATTTTATTAAACAGTGTCGCCTATCATTTTGTATCATGTGATAACTTGCAATTAAGTATAAAGTTACTGCAATTTAAAAACAGATATAATTCTGCTATCGCTACATTTTACAAGGCATGAGAAGTCAGTCTGTCCCCTTCACTATTTTTTTTTAAATTAAATCTGTCTATCAGATAACCTAAGCCTTTAAAGCCATATATCCTATTTTAATTAAAAAAAAATTCTGGTTGCGATCATTGAATAGAATTAAATTCCCATGTAAAATATGGGAAGAAAGGAGGTAAGGGGAGGTCATATAGTGTTACCTGATAAAAGGAGACAGTAATATTTAAAATGAGGTAAGTGTTGCACCGATTTATGATGTATTTTATCTGCAGGAGAAACCATAGTTTATCATGGTGTCATTCAGCTTGAATCGTCAGCTGTATATCTTTGACTTTTTGAATGTAACTGTTGAAAGGGAAAGACTTTCAGAGATGTGAGCTATGAGACAGATCAAAAGCTTAAAGCAATTTTGCTTTGCTAGTTCAAATATATTTTTATTGAAACATATTTTGTTGTCATGCATGCATAAATATTGTATAGTATCTATCAGTCAAAGGGGTGAAGGTCCCAGAGTTGCTGGGTGTTGTTAACAGAAAAGCAAGAATTCAAATATCCCTGTAAATTCTATAATCTCAAACTCTGCTTTATGTAGTTTTCTTTTTGTAAAATCTAATTTTGCTGAAGCAGTTCTTTTCCATAGATAATGTTCTCTGTAGAAAATAGAAATACGTTCATGGCATAAGATTCATAGACTCAGTTGAACAATAGACTTAAGGAATATAAATCTTTATTCTATAATAGGAAGCTAGTGATAATTCCATATCCTATATAAACCAATATTCTTAATCTGTAGTTTGTTTTTATTTTTAGTTTATTCTTTCTGTCATTATGTTTACATTTCTTAGTACTATAGCCATGAAACTCTTAAACCTTGTTAATTATATGTTGACTGAAGCCTTTTGTAAGAATGTAACAATTTATATAATATTTTGTTAACTTGAGTTAGGTCTATTTTCTTATTTTTGGCTTCAGATTTTCTTATTATATTAATATTTCCTTCCCTTTAAGTAGTTTTAGAAAATTGGACTAGACTAAAAATTAGAGGTTCCTAATTATTGGAATAGGTTTTATAATTTTTAACATTTTCATTTTCAGAAGTTGATTTTAGATTAGAATTGAATAGTAAAAAATAAATTGTTAAAGAGTCAGTAGAGTTATTAGAAATAGATTTAGACTACCAATACTACAGTCTCAAGACAGGAAGGAATTTAAGTTCCTTAAATAGTCTGTGAATCAATCCCAAAGGATTGAAATCATTTACTTTTAAGAATATTCTATAGAACAGAGAGGTGAGACCAAGAGGAAATATGCTACTGTTTGTTTGTTCTATGCTTGTAAGGTCTATTAGCTGTTCATTTTAGTTTCTAAAGGTGGCACTTAATAATAGATTAATTGCATTTTTTGTGTCTCCTCAATCCATGAATAAAGCTTCATTTCTATTAAAAAAAGCCTGGCATGTATTATTGTTCATGTCATCTTTGGTATAATCAGTTGGGCTAATGATTTGAGATTTTAGGAGAGGGAAAATAAAGAATTGGGGCTTATAAATTGAATGCATTAATCCTTCTCTCCAAAAGGTATGAGCATTCATAAAACAGATTCTTCACTGCTGTGTTCACACCTTTCTGTAAAGTGAAAGAACAACGTTGATTTTCTTAAAAGATTTTAATAAGTGATAAAGCGGCTAGTGTTTTGAGTTGGTGTAGCAACTTATACAAGGAACTTAGAGACTCATACAATTCTTAGTATTATTCAAAGAACAGCAGCTTGAAGGGTTCTGAAACCTTGTATATCTTACCCAGACTTTATTAGAATGTTTACAAAAGGACTCACTTCATAACTCATATCCTTTCTTAAAGCAGTAACTATAAAGCAGCAAACATATGACAGATGTGTGTCTGTGTGTCATTTTGGCCTTGTTTAGGCTATATAGTTTAAAAAAAAATTTTTAAGGAAAATCATTAGTGAAGGATCATTTCACATTAACATACTTTCTTTTGTATTCCTGCTTTTAAAGCTTGTTTAAGTACTGTATTTTCATTAAGTCCATGAGAGAATATATTATGCAAGTTTCTGTGTTTAATTTAGGCAACTCCATGCTAAAGTCACATTTACTGCAGGTTATGTTAATAAAATATCTTTAAACATTTTTTTACCATATTTTATATCTTGCTATTTCAAAGACTCTTTTTTTCCTCACTTCACCCACATTTTTATAATACCACAGTAAAGTAAGCATCTTATTGAATAGAAATTTTAAAAACTATAAAGTATTTGTGAAAACTTTGGGGAAAAATATGAGTCCTAGAATTTCTTACATCTAATCAGAAAATTCTTATAATTGAAGTGAGTATTCAGGATATATAATGAATGAAAATAATGCATGATGATAGATGCTAAAACAAATACTGAATACTAGACTTTGTAAATAACCCCCCACTTATTAACAATATATTTATTTATTCATGATATTTCTTAAGTACCTCTTATGTGGCAGCTGTTTCTTTAAATATATTAATAATCGAACTGAAATGATACTATCAACTATTTTGATTTCTTGTTTCACAGAAAGGAATTAGATATGCTAAAATTGTTGTTCCCAGTGTCTTTGGGTTAACTACGCTCTTCAGACTTTTGATAACTCTATGGTACATGGGAATAGCATTTCCTTTTAAATAATAAATTTTGGGAATAACAAATGATCACATTAGCATATTTCATTGCTGGTTTATAATAATACATGCAATAATTATGTAGCAATTAGTTCCAATAATTAACACTAGTAGAGAAATTAGTAACAATTCAGGGCAAATGAGTTTATTAAAATAATTAAAATTGTTCTAAGATAAACTTATTTTGTGAGGTTTGAGTCCTTAGTGCAAAAATGAATAGAAATTTAAAATGAGAGACTTCTATACTATGTTTTCAATGTTGAGATATAGCAATATTCTTTCCCTATTAAAGCTTTTCTGTTAAATATATTTGTTATGTGAAAAGTACAAAGTGGACTACAACATTTAATTTAATTAGATTAAATATATATATATTTAGCTGTAGATGGACACAATACCTTTATTTTGTTTATTTAATTTTTAATGTGGTGCTGGGGATTGAACCCAGTGCCTCAAGCATGCTAGGCAAGTGCTCTATCACTGAGCCCCAACACCAGCCCCAACCATTCTTAACATAGTAAAATTCAAAATCTCCTCTATTTGGAAATGATAATCATTTCTTAAAGTATGCTACAATTTTGGCATTAAACTATTCAACTTTGCCTCTTTGGTCATTTCAATTTTCTCCTTTTTATTGCTTCATTCTTCATTTTCTAGGGAAAAAAAACTTTCACCTTTATTGTGGTCTTATTTGCAGACAGTCTTTTTAAATTTTCTCAGTGAATTCTTCATGAATATTAGATAATGTATTCATTTATACTTTGGGTAGCTACTTTATGGTTTGGGGAGGATTTTTTTTTTCTAAGATTTTCCTAATAAGTTCATGAAAGTGTCTTTGGGTTAACTATGACCTTAAGATTTTTGGTAACTCATTACTATAAGGAAATAACACTTCCTTTTAAACAAAAAGTTTTTGTAATAAAAATAATGATACTAACAATCACGTTAGCATATTTCATTACTAATCTATATGTTGGAGAATTTTTCTTTGCAATTTCAGTTGCAGTTATTTAGGAAACATAAAATTTTAGTTTAAATATACCCACTCATAGTATTATCTGGAGGTTAAAGAAAACACACACATACACACACACACACACACACACACACACACACACAATAATATGAATGTGAACCAAAATGATGAATCTTCAAAGAACATTGTTAGATCTAGCTGGTTGAGGTATATCCTCCAATATTTCTGTTTAATATCATTATATTTAAAAAATAAATCAACAGCAAGGAGACACTCTTATCTTTTTCTATCTGTATCTTTTATCTCTATCTATTCATCTATCCATCCAATCATCACTTTTGTTTTAATTTATCAAAATCAATCACTTGATGATATGAAACATTATTCAAGACCTCCAAATATTCTGAAAAGATGGCTTTATTCTTTACATTTCACTTTAGCAGTGCTGAATTTAAGAGAAATGTCCCTATGAACCTCATAATTCCAAATGATTTTTAAAAAGCAAATATTCTTCTATTAAAAAATCATATTAAGTATACAAAAATGATTATTTAAACTTTTAAATAGCAAGTATAAAATATTTGCAATAACTAATGATGGTTTAAATTAAATTTTTATTAGATTTTTAATTACCACCTAGTATCAAAATTTAAATTCAAGCCTAAGTCACATAAAAGGTAAAGTGAACCTGAAGCTGACTGATTGATTATTGATTATCTTTTCCCAGAAGCACAAATCATCAGGTTGACTATATTTTTTTTATTATTATGTACATTTTCTAATTATTAGGCATAAATGTTTTATAAAGGATGGTATGAACTGAGATAAATTTTCAGTAAAAGAAGACTGTCAACTTTCAGTCTATTAAATAATGTGAACAATTGCAAAAAAATTATCATTTTGAATTCTGATCATTTTTTTTTTTTAATCACTGTGAAAAAATTCTAAGAGTTTCTGCCCATTACATTGCTACAATTCTTCCGTCAGAGGACAGGACTGTGGAAATCTGCAATAGCTTTCAATGTGACTTGATGAATAGCAAGAGAGCTTAGTGGAAATGTTGAACTCCTTCATGATTAAAAAGCAAACCTTTAATGTAGTTTTTGTTTACCATGTCATAAGTGCAGCGTTGGAAGTTACTGCCAAGGAGTCATTGGAACAGGCATCAGTAAGGCAATGTCAGCCAGCCAATGCTTTGAAAATGATTCAGTTCCTCTAGCCTTATGACTAAAATAATATCCAGTGGCTCCAGCCCCAAGCCTGGTTAATGCATCTGTCCAGAACACATAATTACTCGGTCATAACATTCCCCCGGCCACCAGCCAACAAACCAATCAGCATTTCTTCCTAACTCACCAGAATTTTTGCTGTGTCAAACTGTTTGATCTCTAGGTAGTAAAAATGCAAAAAATGGAAGGACACTGCACTGGAAGGTTTTAATTTAGAATAGTTTCTCATGGAAATTAAATTTGAAGAGAAACATGTTTTGTTGTCATGACTGAAGTTGAAATTTTAATTTGGTATTCCTTGAATACTGTGGAGTTGACTTTTTTTTTACACTACAAACTAATATTTTTTGTCATTTTAATGAGGAAATATTCTCAGAACAAAGTAAATAATGAATATATCTCCAGTTACTGTTTTTTTTCCAAAATCTTAATAGAGTGATAAAACACAATCTTTTGGTTAACATAAATGTTCTAATGTGCATGTGAATATATAAATATATATATAATTTTTATATCACTTTCTGAGAATAGTTCAGAAAGCCTATGTGCACGTGTGTGTGTGTGTGTGTGTGTGTGTGTGTAATGTAGGCTTTTACACAAGCTTATTACATTTGAATAAATGGTAATAAGATCCTTGAAATTATTCTCAGTTAAATTACATTACTTTGCCTTATTTCCCACAGACTGATCTAAAAATGTTTTTAAGTGGATTTTGAAAATCATTTTTCATTGAGAGGAAGATTCACTGAGTATGTGAAATTTGAGCTTAGTTATGAAGAATAAATAGAGTTAAGTCACTAGAAGAAATGAGGAGGAACACTCCAGACAAAAAGAAAAGCAGGTGGAAAGAAGTGTCCGTTTGAACTACCCTAAGATACCATCTCACTCCAGTAAGATTGGCAGCCATTAGGAAGTCAAACAACAATAAGTGCTGGAGAGGATGTGGGGAAAAGGGCACTCTTGTTCATTGCTGGTGGGACTGCAAATTGGTGCAGCCAATTTGGAAAGCAGTATGGAGATTTCTTGGAAAGCTGGGAATGGAACCACCATTTGACCCAGCTATTCCCCTTCTCGGTCTATTCCCTAAAGACCTAATAAGAGCATGCTACAGGGACACTGCTACATCGATGTTCATAGCAGCACAATTCACGATAGCAAGATTGTGGAATCAGCCTAGATGCCCTTCAATAGATGAATGGATTAAAAAAATGTGGCATTTATACACAATGGAGTATTACTCTGCATTTAAAAATGACAAAATCATAGAATTTGGAGGGAAATGGATGGCATTAGAGCAGATTATGCTAAGTGAAGCTAGTCAATCTTTAAAAAACAAATACCAAATGACTCCTCTGATATAAGGGGAGGAAACAAGGACAGGGTAGGGACGAAGAGCTTGAGACGAAGATTTTCATTAACAGTGTTGAGAGGTGGGAGGGAAAGGAAACGAGAAGGGGAATCGCATGGAAATGGAAGGCGATCCTCAGGGTTATACAAAATGACATATAAGAGGAAAGGAGGGGTAAGACAAGATAATTCAAATGGAAGAAGTGATTTACAGTAGAAGGGGTAGAGAGAGAAAAGGGGAGGGGAGGGGAGGGGAGGGGGGATAGTAGAGAATAATATAGACAGCAGAATACATCAGACACTAGAAAGGCAATATGTCAATCAATGGAAGGGTAACTGATGTGATGCAGCAATCTGTATACGGGATAAAATTGGGAGTTCATAACTCATTTGAATCAAACTGTGAAATATGATGTATGAGGAACTATGTAATGTTTTGAACGACCAACAATAAAAAAAAAATAAAAAAATAAAAAAAAAAAAAAAAAAAAAAAAAAAAAAAAAAAGAAAGAAACTGCATACTCAGCAACGTTAAGGAAGCTGGTCTTCCTGGAGTATAAGGAACTCATCTGAGAGTAATGTGAGATAAGGTTGGAATGATAGTGTGGGTCATGTTGTGAATCACCTCAATACGCAACAAGGAAACATAGGGAGTCAGCCTGATTATTTGACGAAGTCATATGGGAATACTTCATGAGGTCAATTTATGGACATATGAAATTTTTTTTTTATTATTGATCACTCCTCAGCTTCACTTCATCCTCTGTCAGGTTTAGATAGCAATGTACCCATTGGATCATATTTCTGGCTTCATGTCTGGTATGAATAGGGGGAAAAAAGTATGGAACTGCTTGTTTCCCACAAACAATGATGTTCATATAGCATCAATTATTTATCTAAGGTACACACTGACCTTTACGGGAACAGGCCTGAAATGAAGATAAAAGATGACGTCATGAAACAAATGTCATCTTCCAAATAGTTGGTTACTGAGCACTTGAGCAGTAAATGTCCTTTTGAGCTCAAGAAGAAAGAATAATGTATACACATGTACTCCATTTATACCATAGTGTTTTCTGCTTCTCTTCTTTCACACTGTGTCATCATGCATGTTTGTATGTGAAATTTCACATTTATTATTTATGGATGGGTCTCTCTCATTTTATTTCCTAGTGGCAGTGTTGTTCACGCTCCAAAAACTCTGAAGTATTTACCAAAATACTGTGAATGATAACACATCAGGATCATCTTTAAGACACATGGATTTTCTTTTTATTTATTTATTTATTTTTTAGCAACTGTTTTTATAATTTCAAAGGTGAATTGAACTTCCACTAATGTTAACATGGCTAGCTTCTAAAAGGCAAAATGATACCATGGAGAGAATTCAGCCAGAGTTGTAAATCTACATTTTTGTGTCTAACAATATCCTTACAAGTTGATCTAGTTTAAAAAGGAAACTTGCTTGAAGCATAAATGTAACACTTACTGGTGATAAATACATTTAAGAAACCACTTTATCTTAAATGGAAGAAGGCATGATGCTCATGAATTATTATCATCTCTGCTATCATTAAACTCTATATGGTGACTTCTGGGAATTGACATCAAATATAGAAGTTTCCATTTTGAGGTAATGGAATTCATCCTTTAAGGTAGTATTTCCCAATATAACAAAATGAGAGCCATGTATGTAAATTTTGAGATTTGTAGTGGTTTAATAGCTACCTTAGGACAAAAGAAATAAGCAATTAATTTAAATATCATTTTATTTACTCAATATGTTAATATTGTTTCAACAGTCAATCAATGAAAAATGAATATATCTATCTTCTTTATAAAAGTTTAATTTCTCTAAATCTGGTGTATATTTGATCTTTACAGCATATCTTAATTTAGACTAGCCATATATCAAGTGTCCACTGGCCACAGTAGCTAGTGGCTACTGTATTGAACAATAGAACTCTAGAGTAAAAGCACCTGAGCTAATGATATGGTATGCTAATTTGAAGAATATTGGCATATACCTCTATGTTTTAGTTTTTGCATAATAACATCATAAACATATTTACAGCAGAAATTTGTTTTAAATCATATACATAACTCATTTACATTGTAATCAAGTTTCATGATCTTTATCTCTTCTTGAATCTCTCAGTTTCTCTCAGGGATAATTTTTGACCTCCTAAAAATATTTAAAATGCAACATTAAGTGTGTGTGTGTGTGTGTGTGTGTGTGTGTGTGTATTAGAACTAGTAATTAATGATATTAAATCAGAAGTAGGAAATATTCATGGATTCCATCTGAGCTTTAAATGGATTATAAATATGAAGTCATCTTTGCCAGTAAGAATTTGAAAAGAAACATTTAAAATATTTATGTATATTTTATATGTCGGTACTTTAAAGATTTATTTCAGTGACTTAAGTTGGAAAACCAGGGTGGATATCCAAGGTAAGCTAATGAAATATATTATTTCTTTGAGAAGATTAAAAAGATATTGAGCAAGAGACTGTTTTTAACCATCAGCTTATACTGACATTTTTCTTCCCCCAGGAAAATATTGATTCATTGATTTTGACAATTAACTTGAAATAACAGACGTCTTAATTACTAGTTATGGTAACAATATTTATCGCTTTTTGATATCTCTTCAGTTGTTGAACATCTGAGTAGATTTGTAGAACATCCTGTGTTTTACTAAATCATGACAAAGCCCCGGCATTCCTTGCACACATTTATTACTCAAATTTCAGTACTGCACACATTTTTTTAAGAGTTTCTGATACTTATTCCTTTTATTTCTGCATGCCTTGCAGAAACTACTACAAACTATCCTTTGATGCTGAAGGTGAGGAGGACATTGTTCACACTATGAAAAGGTAGTGCTAAATGGGGATATAGACACACTGGAAGTATCTTAAAAAGAAACTTTGTTAAAGAGAAGAGTAGGTAGATATGACCAGTAAACTAAATAAAATACTAGTGTAAATGCAAAAATAAAACTTTGTTCGGGTAATATGTTTGTGGTCAAGACCACAAGTTCTGGATCTGGATCCCAGTTATGACACTAACTCACGATCCTAGATGAGCTTTAACTACTGGCAGCTTCAGTTTCTTCGTTTGTAAAAACTGAATTAATAATAGTGTCAACCAGTTGGATCACAGAGAAGAGTAGAAGAAA
The DNA here is from genome assembly GCF_045843805.1 of Urocitellus parryii. Taxonomy (NCBI): domain Eukaryota; kingdom Metazoa; phylum Chordata; class Mammalia; order Rodentia; family Sciuridae; genus Urocitellus; species Urocitellus parryii. The sequence goes on from NC_135544.1 coordinate 37,808,244, forward strand.
GAACCCTCGCAAAGTACTTATCACAGCATCTGGTAGACAGCAAATTCTCACTAAATCTCACTATATCACTGTTTTGAACTTCATTGGGGCGCTCATCTGTATCAAAATGTCTTTTGGTAAGCATGAGTCTTTTATCACTACTGCACATGTGTTTACCAAGGGCCTACAAAGTTTGCAGTATCACAGTCATAAATACTCATTAAGTTGTTGATATAGTCTATCTTAGCCAAGTTTCCCTAGAAACAAAACTCAAGGGAAAAGCAGATGTACTAATACTTTATTGGGGAGTGAAATCCAGAAATGTGGGAGTGAGGGAAAAGGTGAGGGAAATAAAATACAAGGGAGAATTTTATTGAGCTGGACGTTGTGCTGATTTCTCATTTTCGTTAATATCTCCAATGCAACAGTTTGTGAAGTCCTTGAGTCTTCTAACAGTCCAGTCCTTTTAGGGTGGAGGAAAAGAGTGGAACTTCTCCACCAGCCCTCCACTATTCAAAATTTGCCTTAATACTGAAGGTTTGCACAAACATGGGCTCCTATCCGATGCCTTAAAAACTTGCTTCTCAGTATCAGTGAGGACATGGGACAAGAGCAAGAGTTGCTCATTGAGGAGGGTGAGCTGATGAAGAGAAACTGCCACTGCAGTCTATAGAAGAGGAAATACTTCCTTGCCAGAAAGCAAGTCAAATGAATGGACCTGGGGTGCATAAGCTGATTCTCAATACACACGCGTGCTAAGGGAGCTAAGAGCTAAGGGAAATAGGTCTGAAAAATCCTAGACTAATCAAATCCTATCTCTTTCTCTTCTAAATTGAGTCCATTAAGTTTCTCTGAATATGTACGAGTCACAGATAGAGTCTGTGAGCATCACCATTAGACTCCAAGAAATCTGCTATAAATAGTCTCCAGTCTTTTCAAATACCATTTCACTCTCTGGCAAATGAATGAGAAAAATAACTGTTCACAAACAAAAACAATCAGCTGAAATAAGCTATAACAGTATAGTAAGAATATATACCACACATGAAAAGAACCTTGTCAATTATCGTTTTCAAAAGCTGTGTTAAAAATTGCTCATACTGAATGATGTTTAGACAAAAGTATCTTTAGAGCTTCTGTGCAAGTTAGTATTTGACAAACATTTTACTGAGATGCCATGATCTCTAGATGTAAACCAGAGCTACTTTTGGGTATTTCAAACAACTGAAAATGCCTACTTTGTCTCAAGGAAAGATAAAATAATTGGAAAAAAATTTCTTTCAGTGCTAGATATCAAACCGAGGACTTTGTACATACTAAGTAAGCACTCTATCACGGAGCTCCACCCCATCCTTAAAAAAGTAAAGATTTAAAGTTATATTTTAATTAAATTTGAATAGAGAGAGAAGTTAAGGGGATGCAAAAATATATATATATAATTCTTTGAAGATGATACTTAGCCCACAGGAATTCCACTTTATTCTGATTAAATTCAAGAAAAGGTATATGAATGTCCATTGTAATGAAGTGAATTTGATCATAAGACGAACAAAAATAACATCAGTTTTAGAAATTGGAAATAATTAAAGAGCAAATAGTAGAGTAGAAAATCTGGAGTAGTTCTCTGTTATGTATAATAAAGGTTAGATAAAATACACATGATATGGGGCTGCGGTTGTGGCTCAGCGGTACAGCACTTGCACAGCACCTGTGAGGAGCTGGGTTTGATCCTCAGCACCACATATAAATAAATAAATAAATAAATAAATAAATAAATAAATAAATAAATAAATATTAAAGGTATTGTGCCCAACTACAACTAAAAAATATTTTTAAAAAATACACATGATATTTAAAGCATGAGAGAGATAACCTGCTAATGAAAGTTATGGGTTCAGGATCTTGGAGCATAAAGGAAATAGAAATTTGAGCCCAGATCTGTAGCCACTCTCAGCTGTTTTGTGAGAGCAGTTTCCTTAATTTGGGAGAAGAAAGATGAGAGAGTGAGCAGTACTTTTGACTCAGAGAACAGAAATAGTCCAGAGCCTGCCAAAGGGGTCCCAGTTGAAATCCCTTTAAGTAGGTTGAAACTCTGAGGAAAAGCACCTTCAGATGATAAAGATAAGGTAAGAGGGAAGTGGTATGGCACTTGCAGGAACTAAAGTTCATCTTGAAATTATCTCAGTATCTTAAATTGGATTGAGATGATCCCAATCTTACTAGTACTCCCAGGAAAAAGCAAATACTGTCTGTAAATTGTAGTATTATCTTCTTATCTAGAATGTTTTTTTATTTATTTACTTACTTTTTATGGTGTTGAGGATCAACCACAAACCGTTGAGCAAGCTAGGCAACTGCTGTACCACTGAGCTAATTCCAAGTCTTCCAGAATATTTTAAGGAGAAATTTTGTAAACACAATGCTTTGAGAACAATTTAAAAAATAAACTAAAACAGATTAAATGAACAATGCTAAAAAATAGCAAAAATAAACAATTGAAAAAGACTTGCAGGAACTACAAATCTAAAGTTATTGCTTATTATGTTCAAATACATACAGTGAAGGTTTCAAATTTTTGTGGAGAACTGAATTCTATTTTTTTAAAATTCCAGGACAGAAAGTGCAATTACCAAAATTGAAACCTTAATTGAAGATGGTTGAAGAGAGAATTAATGAACTGAAATGTAAGTCCAAAAAAAAATTTCAGAACGAATCGTGGAGAGACTAAGGGACAAAAATACAGAAGAGAAAATAAAAATTCTAAATGGATATGGTATAAAAGCCTAAAAAAATATAATGGAACTCCAGAAGAAGAACAAAAAGAAAATGAAACAGTAGTCACATTTCAAGAGAAAATCACTGAGAATGTTCCCAAACTGATTGAATATATTAAATCTGATTGACCATATCAACAATATGTTCAAAAGCTATATGAAGCACAAAAAGGAAAAAAAAATAAAGAGAAATTAACACCTACTAACACCCAAGTAAAGTTAATTTAAAAAGTAAGGCTGATCAAGACTTGGTGGCATACTTTTATAACCCCAGCTATTCTTTAGGCTAAGACAAGAGCATCTCAAATTTGAGGCCAGCCTCAGCAATATTAGTGAGACCTTGTCAAAATACAGTTTTAAAAGGGTTGGGGCTATAGTTCAGTGGTATAATGCCACTGGGTTCAATCCTTAGTCTCTCTCTCTCTCACACTCACACACACAGCCATGTTGAAAAGCAACGGAAAGAGCAAATCTTAAAGGCCATTAAAAGAAAAAAGAATGTGATTAGCTGACTACTCAATAGAAAAAAAAAAGTAAAAAACCAAATCAAATAAAAAATTTTCAAACTCCAAACAGCACATAACAAAAACTCCAGAAAGCTATTTAAATATTTATATAAAACAATTATCTGAATTAGAATTCCATATTATGAAAGTATCTTCTAAAAATGAGGATTAAATTAAGATATTTTCAGGCAAATGCAATCTATAAAAATTTATCTACATTGTACTAAGGAAAATAAAAAATAAAATAAAATTTCAGAATGAGATAAATACTGCTATGGCTTGTCCCCTCATAAACCCATGTTGAAATTTGATTGCCATAAGCTGATGTCAGGAGGTGAGTCCTTTAAGAAATGATTAGGTCAGTAAGAGGGATTAATGCCTTTTTTAAAATTAATTTCTTTTTCTTTTTCTTTTTTTAGGGCTGGGTTTGTGTCTTAGTGGTAGAGTACTTGCCTAGCATGCGTGAGGCACTGGGTTCAATCCTCAGCATCATATAAAAATAAATAAATAAAGGTATTGTGTCCATCTACAACTTAAAAAATATTTTAAAAATTTTTAAAAAAATTAGTTGTAGATGGACACAATGATTTTATTTATTTATTTATTTTTATGTGGTGCTGAGGCAATTAATGCCTTTCTTGAGGGAATGGTTTGATTCTCAAACTAGTAAGTGAATTCTCACTCATTACCTCTCTCAACATTGGATTAGTTACCAGGAGAGCAGATTATTAATTAATGGTTGCATGAAAAAAGTAGAAAAGATTTAGTATTAGCCTCTGTCTCTCAGATTAATCAGAGTAGTAAACAGTCACATATTCATGAGAAAAGTCAAGCCAAGAGCGACTCTTCCTTTTTACGAAGGGTTGATATTAATGAGAGACAATTCTCAGTAACTTTAATGTTTTTGTACATCTTGTGATCAAAATACTGATAGTTTTTTTTTCTGACCTGTGTTTTTAAGGATGTTTGTATGGTTAACATCCTTAGATTACCCTTTATGGTAGAGACAAAGGAGAAAAGAATTATAGAAATAATATTGCCTGGTGGGGCAAAGGAAAAGCATGATTATTTCCAGTGTACAAAAGATAATGTCTCCCTCTGGTGGAAAAGTCAGGCAGGTTCACTGTCTATTATAAAGAATTTGGGTTCCCCGAGTTCAGAACTCCTCTCCCACACACACACTTTATGTCACAAGATCTTCTTCTCATCACTCTGTGGGAATTTAGCCTTGGGGAACTACTGCTTCTATAATAAATTCTTTGCCTTTGACTCGGGAGTATCAGTGAAACTATGCAAGGTTAACTGATTCACTTGCAAATAGGGTAACATCTTAGACCTTTGGGAGCTCTTGACCACACACTCCGTGACATCTTTCCTGTTTTCTTCTTCTTAGCATACATCATAATCCAGTATATATTGTATATCTGATTTATTTATTCTGTTTATTCTCTTTCTAGCAAGAAATTTTGTCTGCTTTGTTCACTGCTGCAGCTTCAGCATCTGGTTGGGTCCACAATAGACAGCTCAAAAATAGTTTTGAACGAATGAATGGGCCATGGTGCAACTTCAGCACACAAGCAAGTGGAAAACAGTCAAGTGGGTTATGATCCAACCTCAGGATAAACGTTGTTGATAATATTAATGTGTAGACAGAGGGGGACATACGGGCAGTCGTGGATATAGCTTCAGTCATGCACAGAAACTGTACTATATACCATGAGCTCCTTTTGTATTCTCTCCTGCTAAATCATCTCTGTGTGTAACACTGGCCTTTTTGTTCCTGTTCCTGTTTTGGAGGGAAAAGTTTGCTGATTACTTGAAAAAGATGAACTCACCTGTGCTCTTTTTATCATCACTGTCTGCTTTTTAAAATTTTTCCACTATCACTTTTTGTCACTGTTTCATCTTTCTCAGTAGTTTTTTTTTTTAATGAATCCTTCAAAAATGGATATTTGCCCTTTGTTTTAAAACTATCTGCAGTTTTTCTGGCTGAGGCTTCTTTTTCACTGGGTATTATTTGCCTTAAATTTCTCAAAAGGGTGGTCTATGCTAGATGCCATGACCTCTCTCAACATTGACTTAATTTTCAACCCTTTGCAATCTGATTTTTTTGGCTCATTGCCATAGAAATTATTCACACTTGTAAATGCTCTTTTATCTACTAAATCCGGAAGTTTCTTCTGGAATTCCTTCATCTTAAAATTGTTCATCACTATCCCAATTTCTACTTACACACTACTTACTGAAATTCTTTTCTCCTTTGTCTCTACCATAAAAGGTGATCTTGTTCATCTTCCTATTTTATGACTACTTTTCTCAGTGTTTCTTCTCTTGTTCAACATCCAAATATAGATAGCTGTCCATTAATATTAATAAATATTTATTGAGTGCTTACTATGTTGTAAGTGCTTGGGTTACTCTTGTAGACAGAATATGGGAAGATCTTAATCTTCATGCATTTATATTCTAACAAGGAGAGTTGAGAGCAATATTGGGAAGATAGTCCACTACAGGTTCCTTTCTTTTTTCTCTGCACATGTCTATTGGGGAGCTCATCCACTTTAAATTTTACAACCAGTTACTCTCTGCTGTTAATCTCCAAGTATCATGTCTGAATTGTAGTTCTGCTTAAACCTTAGCATTGATTCATTGATTTAACTAAGTTTGAATATTGACTCTGCTAGAATTGTAAAAGTGATACAAAGATGAACAAATCAAAGCCCCAGAATGCAATGAATGCATGCAGTGTGAGAGACTATGATTTAACAGCACCATTTGGAATTACTGGGGAGGACATTGACAGATGGGAATAATAAAAATGGCTACAGAACTCAGTTGGGAAACTCCCCAGGGAATCGCTGCTGCCAGTCCACCTTGAAAGAGTGAAGGAACTAGAGTCCCATGATCATTCATGGTGGGAGTAACAATTGACACACCTGTTAAGAAGAATTGAGCTTGCACCAGCTGGGACTTCCTCCTTCTTCTGCTTTTTGTTCCATCTGGGGCCCCAGCCTATTAGACCATGCTTCTCACCATCAGGATAGTTCTTCCTCTTTAGTTTGCTGTCTTACATGTGAATTATCTCTGGAAACATTCTCATCAATATAACCAGAAGCTTCTTAATCTAGGCATCTCTCAATTAGATAAAGTTCACAATCCAGATTAACCATCACACTTCCTCTTTATTATCATATAGAACCAGTCAGTATTGAGGTATTAAAAAATCAGCAAAATTTCTAGAGAGTAAAATTAACATTGTTAGAGACTGAATGCAATGCTTAGGAGTTTTCACTTGGATTTAGATGAATCCTTAGTAGATGGCACACTATTTGGGTACATCAAACATGACTGCTGCAGTCCAGCTGCAGCAAAATAACCGGGGTGGGGGTGGGGGGGGTGTTATTTTGTGTAGATTGACACAGCAGGAGTGGGAGCTGTTTTTTGTAGGACAGGAGGGGTATATATACATTCCACACAGCTTATCTTAATTAACATAAACTAGATACAGTAGTCAACCAATAAGGAATCTCCACACTTAATGGCTTGCTGACGTTACTTCACAAACCACTCCCTCTGCAAAATGCCAGGCGCCATCTTGACTTGTTTACAGATTCTAACACATGACACTTCATTCCTTTAAAGTTTTGGTTTCTCATCTAGGAAATAGATTTATTAATAGTACCAATTTCATGAAGTTGTTTTGAGTATTATATAAAATAATGCTATTTTTTAAAAGTATTTCTTATCTTCTACATTACATATTGAAATATTTATGAGTGAAATCATATAAAGCTTAGAATTTACCTTAAAAGCATACAGAAAAGAGGAAATGGTCAAGATATAAATATAACTAGGTTGGCCATAAATTTGTAACTGTAAAGCAAGGGTATAAGGGTCCATAAGGGCATTGGAGTTCTTATACTATTCAATTTTCATGTATTTCTGAAATGTTCCATAATGTATAAGTCATTGCAAGCAAAGTTCTTAGCAATGTTTTCTGCAAATTATATATTCAATAAATTAATTATTATAATCAAAATATTTATAAAATAATGGTTAACAACATGGGAGTGTTGAGATAAATATTGATGAAAATACGCCACTTTAAAAAATTAATGGCTCTAACTTTGATGGTTTTAATAGAATAACAATCAAGTATGTCCCTTCTGCTTATCAGTTTATCAATTGCATTTGTTTTTGTTGAATAAGAAATAGCTTTGTCATTATTTAACCACAGACATATAAAAGACTTACTTGTCAGTATTTTTTTCATCTTGTCATAGCTAAGTCATCTAGAAGGAGTAAAAAGGAAGAATAAGGCAATTTTTGAATGTTATGACACAATAGTAACAAAATTGAAAGCATCTGCCTATTTTTAAGCAAATAAGAATCGTTTTTACTTGTTTAATTAAAGAGAAAATTCAACAATTATATGATGCAGTTTATTTAGCATGATGATAATGAAATCTTAACATTTGTGGAGGAAATTTTAAGTTAGTGTTCATTTTTTATAATCCACCTTTTCTTGCTCATAAGAGGCTGGGTGCACCTCTGCAAAATCTAGAACCTTGGCCCCATTGGGAGCTTTCAGTATTTTACAACAGCTTTTTACTTTTCCTTTTAGTATATTCATGGAACTCTCCAAGTCATTGGGATGACTGTTGAATGGTATGCTTAACTCCACCCTTATTGGATATAGTCAGAAATTTCTCATTCTCCAAGACAAAAATTAAACTGTAAGACATATATTTTTTTTTTTTGTAGGACCTCACAAATCCTTCTATTTAGAAATTTTCACTTTTTCTCACTGTCTAAAAGTCAAGCAAATCTCTAACACCCCACGTCCTCCAATGGGGGTCTAGCTCCATTCAGTGACTTCTGGAAATAATTATCTTCCTACTTCAGAGATGAAAGCTTAGTTAAATATGTGAGAGACCAAGCAGATGTGGCAGAACATATTACGCTGCACATTGTCTCATGTCACAGCTCTACAACTGATGAAGAGCTTGCCTAGGATGGTGTTATGTGGAGATGTTAGGAAAGAGTGTTGTTTAGAAGATGAAAATTAGCATAACTGTGATTACGTGATCTTGTTGTGATATCCAAGGTACATGGATCCAAATGATATGAATTTTAAAAAAAAATTATTTACTTGAAGCATGGATATAAAATATAGCAGAGTATAAAGTAGACTATAAGTTTTTAGAAAACTTTCTTCATTATTAATACCCTCAATAATATGTGAAGCCATTATTTAATAAGAAAATTTTGTGCTATTGACTATAATAGAGCATGTAGTGATATTGTGCACATTTCTTATTATCAGATTATTGTATTTTAATTGAGCCTATGATATAGCATTTTATACCTCTTATTTTTTTTTTAAAAAAAGGATTTTTATTCTATAAAAAATTCTACAAGGGCTGAGGCTGTAGCTCAGAAGTAGAGTCCTTGCCTCACATGTGGAAGGCACTGGGTTCGATCCTCAGCGCCACATAAAAATAAAATAAAGGTATTGTGTCCATCTACACCTAAACAACAACAACAAAAAAAGAATTCTACAAGTTAGAATAGTAAAGATGTACATTCAGATAGTACTTTATATTGTTCAAATAATTTTATGCCTAATGTACTACAAAACGAGTTTTAAAATATGATATTCAGTGAGGATGAGCTCTATATGTGCCTCTTATGTCCCATAACTTGAGTAATTTCATTTAGCATGACTAAACCCTTTGTTTTTTCAAGGTTGCTTACTTCAAGGCAAGAAGTAGGCAACACACAAAGTTCTTGATATCGGGATGAGAAGTTTTGTTGTGCAATCTGGAAATTTGGTGGACACTTCTGGAGGACATCAAGACTTTGATTAAATGGCAAATCCAGAACCCTTGAAGATATTCACAATGGTTCTTCAGATGGTTGCTACTCTGGTCAAAAATTAGGAGGTCCATTAATCCATAATAAACTAATATCAAATTGGGGAATTTTAAAACAAGTTTTGGAAGTTTTGAATTATATGATTAATTTTTATCTATTTTCTAAAAGTTTAAATAAGAACTAAGTAAAACTTTCAGTAGAAGTTTCTTTATTGAAATAGCAAGTTATATCTGCTCTGGAATATTTCTTAGCACTGAGACATTTAATGTATGATACAAATAAATAGTTGCATTTTGGCAAATCTCTGTATGTTCTATTAAAGAACACTGACGCCAACTTGTTTCTTTGGCTTGTGGGTTGTCAGCAGTTTTCTGGATCCTAGACCTCCTCTGTCACCCTGCCTTTCAAAGATGAGAAAACATATTTATATGAGTTTATCTGTTCATCAATATAAACTTTCTTTGACATATTTCACTTTAGCTTGAGGTATAGAGCCTATTTCTGTCCATAGAAACTGCTGGGCTGGGAATACCCTTCCTTCTTTGATTTTCTTTTGATCATCGATCTGGAAATTCCTCCAAACATTGAAAAGTATTTTTGTAGATACAAATGAGATGATCCCTTTTCAAAAAAAAATTACTAAAATGATACTATGAAAAATGCATTTCAGGAACAAAATGTTGAGATAATATTAGTTGTATTTACCTTTTTACCCACAAAGATGCAAGTTTTTAATTACTATAATCTATAAATTGCTATAGCTATCTTGATTAATGTCTGGGCATAATACCATTAAAGCATTAAACCCATTTGGGGTATAGAACTTGCTTTGAAAGCTATGACTAAGTATGAAAAAAAAAAAAAACCGGATCAAGTTATTCAAGACCAAAAGGAGTCACAGTATATTGATAACAGCCATGAGAGTCAGTTAGCATATAGAAGACAGATTTTCAATAATGTTAGGGATGTTAAGGTCCTGGAATGAATTCATAACTTTAGTCAGAATGATAAATACAAATTTCTTTATGACACCAAATTGAATCATTTGTAGGAAACCATAATTTCAGTGGTGCTTTGCAGGTCACAGTACTCTAAAAGACTTCTTCATGAATATTGACAATCCTAGGGTGTTAGGGCAGTCATGTCAAGGTGGCAGGAGCAGCCTGCCTTGCTGGGGCACATCACTAACGCTGAGGGAGGAGTCACCCAAGAGGGACAGTGGAAAGTGAGGGAAGGAGCAGAGGCCCCTTGGGGGAGACTGTGCCACTGGCCGTGAGTCCCTGGTGAAAGCCCAAGCCAGGCCTCTGCGTTACCTGGCAGAAGGCGAAGGTTGGCAAGAGCCTTGCAGTGCGCAGAATTCTGAATGCTCACGTCATAATTGACCTCCAGCAATGCTTGTGGACATTTGGTGGAGAGAGGTGGATGGTGATAGTAGTGGTTTTCGAAGCGGGTCTGATGGCTCACTGATAGTGGCGATGTTGTCCTGGATTGGAGGCCTAGGCTCCAGCTTGGGCCACTCCTTGGGTCAGGTGGGGGACAGCTTGGCTTCCCTCACAGGCCATATCTCCAGCTTCGCCAGGGACGCGTTTCTGGAGGATGTAGAAGAGGTAGAAGCAGGTTTACCTCATTGTGGGAGAAAGGAAATTGAAGCTCCCCAATCTTCATTCATATCAAAGGATGGAAGACTTAAAAAGTACTGTACTGATCTGGAAGAAAAGCATGAAGAAGCATCAGAGCTTCCCATAAAGCATCCATCTGCACGTTACTGACATCAACTGCAACAGAGAGGGACAGAAGCCAGCCAACCTAAAGCAAGACAGATGGTACTAGAGGATCACCTTTGGAAATTGCAGTCACCTACTCAATCAGTACACTCGGGAGCTGGTAGTATACCAATAACCACTGAACCAACTCCATTTAGCTGTGGAATCAGTCATTAGTTTTCACGTTTTCCTGATGATGACATGGACTTTAGTGATGTCATTTCATCACAACAAGAAATAAACAACTTGTCAACTGAAGTTTTGAGACTTGAATGTGAAGTCGGCCACTGGAAGCATATTCCTGAAGCACAAGGAACACGTAATTCTAATCCAAGTGAAATCTGCAAACTCCAAAATAAGGTACTTGAACAAAACCAAAGTCAGGACATAAATAATCATCAACATGAAATGTCAGTTTTGCAGAAGGCACATCAAGAGAAACTGGCAGAGGTAAGTTGCCGGCATCGAGAGGAATTACATAACTATGAAGAACAAATTGAAGAACTTGAAAATCAGTTACAACAAGGTAACTCAGGGGTTACAGCCTGTGAGATGCAAAAAACTATTCAGGTTCTACAAACTGAAAAAGCTAAGTGGACGAAAAAGATAAAAGAACTTCAGGATAAAATAAAAGATATCAATAAAAAATTACCTTCAGCAGAAAATGACAGAAACGTGTCCAACAGAGAACAAGAGCAGCTCAGTGTGGAGAAGGGACAAATACTTGAGCAGTGTGAAAACTTGCAACTGGAATGTAGTAAATTGCAGCCTTCTGTGATGGAGCAGAGTGAAACTGTGGCCAAAAAGGGAAAAAATTCTTCCACAGAGTTCATCGGTGTGGAAGAAGTGCTCAGGCTACAACAAGCCTTGTCTGATGCTGAAAATGAAATAATGAGACTGAACGGTTTAAACCAGGATAACCGTCTGGCTGAAGACAATCTGAAACTTCATGTGCGTGTTCAAGCTTTAGAAAAAGAGAAGTCATTATTGAGTCAAGAAAAGGAAGAACTTCAGATATCACTGTCAAAATTGAGCTGTGAATATGAAGCAATTAAAAGTACAGCTTCCACAGACATGAATCTGAATGTACAATTCCATGATTTAAAACTTAACTTAGAGTCGAAGGAGCAAGAACTGAATCAAAGTATTAATGAAAAGAAAATGCTGATAGCTGAGTTAGAAGAATTGGACAATCAGAACCAGGAAGCTACAAAACACATAATTTTGATGAAAGATGAGCTTTCCAAACAACAAAATAAAGGAGACCTTGTAATCAAGAAATTGAAACAATTCAATCAAGAGAAAGATTTTGAAATAGCAAGCCTCAAAAAGAATATTGAGCAAATGGCTGCTGATCAAAAAGGAACTAAGGAACTTTTGGCATCTCGTTTAGAAGAATAGGAGCAATTGATACAACTTATAAGTGAGAAAGAAGTTTTTATTGACAAACTCAAAGAACAAAGTTCAGAACTCCAAAAGGATTTAGATAGTGTTCTCGGGTCTTAAGAGAAAATGAAACGTTAAGGCAAACCATAGAAGAAAAGGACAGAAGGATTGGATCCATGAAAGAAGAAGAAAATCATCTGCAAGAAGAATTGGAAAGACTTAGGGAACAGCATAATAGAGCTAAAACCCTTGATAGTCTCACAGAACTAGAATCTGAGGTATCTCAACTGAATATTGTTAATAATCATCTGGAAGAGGAAATTAAACATCATCAGAAGATAATTGAAGATCAAAGACAGGGCAAAATGCACCTACTTCAGTCTTTACAGGAGAAGAAGAAGGAAATGAATGAAGTTAAATACCAATATGAGCAGATGAATGCTGCTCATACCAGGTTATTTTTAGAAAAATATGAGGAAATTAAGAATTGGCAGAAAACCATTGAACAAATAAAAGTCCAGTTGCCTGGAGACAGATATAACACTCAAACAGAGAATTGTGATATTTTTCAAGAAGCAAAAGTTAAAGAAAGTCTTAATATAGAAAATGGAGGTGAAAAACACAACCTATTGAAATCTGAAAATGAGGAATCAAAGAACGGGTACTTGAGATTAAACTTCTAAATGAAAAGAATATATCTTTAACCAAACAGATTCATCAGCTGTCCAAAGATGAAGTTGGTAAACTCACTCAAATTATCCAGCAGAAAGATGTGGAGATACAAGCTCTTCAAGCTAGAATGTCTCCAGTTTCATACACCCAGGATGTCGCTTACCTTCAGCAGCAACTGCAGACCTTCACTATGGAAAGAGAACACGTATTAGCCATTTTGAATGAGAAGGCGAAGGAAAACCGCCGTTTAAAATCAGAACATCACAAGATGAAGGACCTGGTTGCTGTGAAAGAAGCAGCCCTCATCCAGCTTCAAGAAGAAAATAGAAAATTGTCCACCCGATTCGTAAGTAGGGATCAAGATATGTTTAGAGAAACTCTGCAGAATTTATCTTGTATCATTAGAGAGAAAGACACTGAAATAGATGCGCTAAGTCAGAAATGTCAGACTTTATTGGAAATTTTACAAACTTTCGGCACTGGTAATGAGAGGGGAGGTGTTAATAGCCATCAGTTGGAGGAGCTCCTAGAGGAACGTGATCAATTAAAACAGCAAGTTAAAAAAAATAGAGGAGTGGAAACAACAGTTAATGACAACAGTTCAAAATATGCATCATGAATCAGCCCAACATCAGGATGAGCTTCTTCAACTTGAAGCCCAAGTTTCGGTTGACCCTGAAAATAGTTTTAAATTAGAAGCAGACTACACCGGCCTCATCCAAAGCTATGAGCTGAATGAAACCAAATTAGGCCAGGTTCAGCAGTGCTTAGGGCAGCTGTGCAACCCCAAGGACCTTGCTGTAGGAAAACCTGATAGTATTTCACCCCAGCTCTTGTCTGCTTCATCACTTACCTCCCAGTCAGCAGAGGTCCAAGAGCTGAGAAAATCACGACATGAAAAAGATGTCACAACAGAGACTCTTCAGGAAAACAACCACAGGTTGTCTGATTCAATTGCTGCTTTGTCAAAGATAGAGCAGAAAGAACATGAACAAACCGATTCAGAAATTAAACAGCTAAAAGCAAAACAAGGTATTTCACTGAAATACTTGAAGAAAAATGCTGAGAGCCACAGCCAGTCTGTATGGCCCCTGGCATTTTGCCAACAGTATTGATTGACAGGCGAGGCATTAATATCCGCCTCTGCGGCTACTTTGGAGTTCTCGCGCTATTTTGAAGCTCTCATGGGGATTTCCGGGGATTCCCTGAGAGTTCCCATTGGTTGGGGAAGTGCAGGAGGAGGGATTTCCCGGAGAGATATTTCCAGCTGGGGGTTCCTGCAGGAGCCGCGTGGCTTTCGGGAGAATTTTCCAGGAGCGTGTGTGAGGTTTTTTCTTGCAGTTCAAAAATAAAGTTTGTTCCTGCTTCAGTGGCTCGTGATTTGTGCCCAGCCAGACTGCGGCATTTGGTGGCCCGTTACGGGGAGCCCCGGGACACTTGGGGGTAAGTGACGAAAAAAAGCTGCCCGTCCATAGAGAGGACAGGAGCAAATCTGCTCGTCCCTAGGCAGATAGGGCGAGAGGAAAAATGGCCATTTCAAGAAAATGGAAAAGATTGATACAGTATGTTTGTGTCTTGTTTTGTCTAAGTGTATTGTATTGTCTTTATGATGAAAATATGGAAGGGGTGAGAAGTAAATTAGTAAGGGAAGGAAACACCCCAGTGGAACCAAGAATAGTTAGGGCATGTGTTGATAGAAGCCCAGGAACTCTAGTCAGAAAGAAGAAAAAAGTTCAGAAGAAGAAGGATTATCAGAAAAAAAGTTGCAGCAAAAGGCTATTACTGAATACTTTTCGTTACTGGAGGGTGCGTGAATTGTTGCGGCGGCTGCCACGTGCGGGAGCGGGTCATGGTGCAGCAAGTACTTTGCAAGCAGCAGGGGCAGCGGCAGCTGGCTCTTCCACTGCCGGGATCCCAAATCTAGACCTGACCTGGAGGCACAGTCTCGCAGGCTCTTGCTCCCTGTGCCCAGTAGCAGTTTGAGTCCTGGATGCTCCCCTTCTGGGGCTGCGAGGACGCTGCAGCTGGGCAGAAGACACTACTGGCGTCCCTGAAGTTTGATCATTTCCAAGGCCAGTAACTACAATGGTTCTCCCACACCTGGAAGCTAATGAGTAATGAGCACTATTAAGGCTTATTTCAAATGTAAAAAACCTTGAGATAATGTACTAAATTGTTCAGAAGGTTGTTTTCTTAGTGGAATGCTACAAGATTTTCTTTAGCCAGCGTTGCAGAGTTCCTGCCTTCCTCCCAGTGCCGGCAAGGACGAGGATGGAAGAATTTCCAGTGTTGCTGAGAACTGGAGGAGACTTCAGATCAAGCTAGCTGCCTGCAGAACTTACCTGGACTGTGATTTAAGCTATCTGCCTGCAGAACTTACCTGGACTGTGATTTACCTGGACTGTGAGTTAATCTGTTGAGACATTGCTTTACCTGGACTGAGACAACAAACTGTAATCTACGACAAATTGTAACTCGGTATCTTTGCTAATGGTGTCATTGCTGGTATAATGTTTCCAAGGGCTTCTTGCATGGAGCCATCAATTGGCTTGGTATTGTGGCATTTTGTATCCTCCCTTTCTGTTTGTAGCAGGTTATTTATGGTGTTTCTGTAAAAACCACTATGGTCCTTATTTAAATTAAACAAAAGGGGGAAATGTTAGAGTCTGTAAACAAGTCAAAATAACACCTGGCATTTTGCCAGGGGAATGTTAGAGTTCATAAACAAGTCTGGATGGTGCCTGGCAAAATGCCAGAGGGAGTGGTTTGAGAAGTAACAAAAGCGAGCCATTAAGTGTGGAGATTCCTTATTGGTTGACTGATGTATCTAGTTTATGCTAATTAAGATAAGCTGTGCAAAATGTATAAATACCTCTGTGGTCCTACAATAAACGGCTCCTACTCCTGTTGTATCAATGTACACAAGTTATTCCTCACCCCCCCCCCCCCCCCCCCCCCCCGTTATTTTGCCCAGCCAGACGGGCTGCGGCAGAAAAAGACCTCTTAATCAAAGCCAAAAGTGATCAGTTACTTTCTTCAAATGAAGACTTTACCAACAAAGTGAATGAAAACAGACTATTGAGGCAATCAGCCAAAAAACTCAAGGAGAGAATATTCATTTTAGAAATGGACATTTCTAAACTAAAAGCGGAAAATGAAAAAATAATAGAAACATCTAAAGAAAAGGAAATGGAATATCAAGCATTACAAGAGACAAACATGAAGTTCTCTGTGATGCTGTGAGAAAAAGACTTGCAGTTGGAGTCTATGAAGGGGAAAGCTCTTGCCTTTGAGCAAATGTTACAAGAAAAAGAACAGGACAATTCTGCGGAGTTCAATCATCTTGTAAATGCAGTTGAATCAGTGCAGGAGAAGACAATCATGATTCAGCAAGAGAAAGATCAAGTCATCTGTGTCTGAAGCAAAAATAGATGGAAAACAGTACCCTACAGCACGAGGTTCAACACTTACATGACAAAGAATTACGCTTACACCAGGAGTTAGAGAGACTATGCAGCCATCTTTTAGAATCAGAAGATTCTTATACCCGGAAAATTTTGGCTATGGAAAAAAAGGGAGATTGAACTGAAAAAGAAAGTCACCCTGTTGGAGAAAAAGCTAGTTTCATCTTCGACTATAAGTCATCAAACCAATGTACAGATAGAGTCCCCGCAGGAACAGTGAGGATCCTCTCCCAAAGAGGGGTGAGAAGGCACTGCAGTTTTTGCTCTCCCAGGAAGGAGTAAAGCAGTCTGCCCTGTCATTAACTAACCTGCAAATAGTACAAGAGCATTTCCAACAAGAAGAAAAAGCTATGAGTCCTGCTGAATTCGAGAAAGAAAAAAAATATATAGCTGAAAGGAAAAGGCAGAAAAGGTCAAAGGAGAAGTATTATTATTACCACAGGAGCCATTTGTTTTGTTGGACTCAGCACCCAGATTTATGAGACAGTTAGATCTCAAGGAAGAACAGACTGGAGAACTTACAAAACAAAGTGAGCTCCTGCAAGAAATGCTGGACGATACACAAAAGAAATTGATGAACGTGACAAGCAGCACAGAAGGAAAAGTGGACAAAGGCCTCATGAGAAACCTTTTTATCGGTCATTTCTGCACACCAAAAAGTAAGCATCGTGAAGTGCTACAGTTAATCGGAAGGATGCTGGACATTCAAAAGGAGGAAATGGAGCAGTTGTTGAAGGAAGATTATGGTGGTGTTACCAAGTAGATGCTTGGAGGAGGATCCAAATCTGTCCCCAGCACACCTTGGATACCAAGTCAGCAATCTGTGCGGAATAGTTCTTTTTCAGAACTTTTTGTTAAATTTCTGGAAACGGAATCTCATCTAGCTGTTCCACCACCCAAACTTTCTGCTTGTGCCATGGAACTCTAGATTCACCAAGAAGAAGAAAGCAAGGTGCAAAGGTGCCGGGAAGTTGTAAAGATGCAGCAGAATTCAGAGCCACTTACTCACCTAGCTGGACTTGGACCTAGTGGACCTGGGCATCTTCTCTTGAACCCTTCACAGATGTCATGCCCACCTTTACACCATTGCCAGTGTCCCCAGGCCATTCTGCCAGGGTTGTACTAAAGGACCTTTTAAAGCCATAGGTGATTCTCAAGCCAGAAATGATGTAGCACTTTAAAGAAGCCACAACTCTTTGTACTTTTAGAGAGTGGCCTTTTGGAAAAAAGTGTCATGTATTTGCAGACAAAAAGAGAAAGAAAAAAACCTATAGCTACTAGATATTTTGTCCTCCCCTTTTCTCTTTTTTTTCTTTTTCTTTTTCTTTCTTTCTTTTTTCTTTTTTTTTTTTTGCTGTAGCGCTTAAAACTTCATTTTGTTTTGTTTGCTTTAGCACTTTTTGTTTATAAAATTTTGTTTTGATGTTATGAGGTCATCATCAACAATAATCAATTCGTACTTTGTGAGCAACTGTACAGTGCAGCAGTAGTGAACCATTAGCTCCAACCTGTTTTTTTATGATTGTATCTGTTAAATTTAATTTTATTAAGATAAAAATGATACATTTGATTAACAGAAAGGAAGAAAAATCCAACTCATATGAAAAAGATCTATATAGCTCAGAATTCAGTCTATAAAAACAAAATATAATGTTGCCCAAAGTTGTGAATTCTTGAGTTTATAAAAGAAAACCTTGTACAACTACTAAAAGAAAATGACAGTGGGAAGGCCTGAACATGAAGTTTTGTGGGTAAATTCTAAGATTCTTTTAATGCAAATACTATGACACCTATCCATTTTACTTATTTTCATTTCTGTAAAAAAATCACTTTACGTTAATTCATCTTGCTAGATGTTAATGTCCAGAAAGAAGACGATTTTTATAAGTCAAACTGAACGTAGAGTCACACCCACCATTTTCAATGGAAAAGTTAATTTGCAAGGATGTATCATTAAATATCAGGACTGTTTACATACTTTTCTGGGCTCTAAAATAATGCTTATAAACACATTCTTAAAACCATTTGATCAAAAAACATCGGGGAAGAAAAATAAAATCATATAAAGTTTTAAAAGATGAAATACTTGGAAAAACCTTTTTCATTTTTGTAAATTAAGATAAAAGATAAAAGTTTTTAGCTGAAGTTAGGAAAAGTCAGAGAAGAGAAAAAGCAGATTACATAAGAAACACTTCTCTGACACCTGTAATTTCTAAAACCATTACAAACATTTTTATTAAAATTAATTTAAATAAAATTTAATATAAATTAAATGATAATTCAGTATAAATTGATTTAATTTAAATTTATTTTTGAACAATATTATTTAATTTCAATTTATTTTATTAATATTAATTCAATAAAGTTAATTTATATTAAACTATGATCTAATTTATATTAAAAATTTATTAAATTTTATCTAGATGAATTTAATACAATTTAATATTAGTTTAATTTACATAAATTATATTAATGAATTAATGAAATAATTCACTACAAATTTTAATAAAATTAAATTAATTTTAATAAAAATGTTCTTAATGGTTTTAGAAATTACAGGTGTCAGAGAAATATTTGCTACATGATCTACTTTTTTCTCTTCTCTGATTTCGTCTAACTTAAGCTAGAAACTTTTGATTTACCTTTGATCTTAATTTATAAAAATAATAAAGGGAAGACAAGATACCTAGTATATATATATATATGTATATGTATATATATATATATATATATTATATATATATATATCAGCTTTTACTTTTAATTTTTTCTCAGTTTCAACTTTTTATTTATTTGATTTTCAAGCTCTTTTAGGATAGGGACATGGGATTTACCTTTTAAATCTCAAGCAATCAGAAAAGAAAAGAAAGTATTAGTTTTGGCTTTTTAATGTAGTGCCGAAAATGAGACCTGAAGTAAACATTAATCATCTTTAGAAGACTTTGTATAAAAAGGCTGAAAATTATTTAACCCAAGACAATTATGGCTTTAAATTTGCCCTGAGAGGTCAATAGTTCCCTGCAACTCTGCGAATGTGGTTCGCTGAGACTTCATCCTGCCCATAGGTTGATGTGACCACCACCACCACAGCCGTGAGACACACCTGCAGGCTAAACATCAGTGAAATCACTTCCTTGCACCAGCACCCGCTGTTTAGAATTGAACAAGAAGAGTCTTTAATTTTTTATAAGTCCATTATAAAAGGTCCTAACTCGATGCTTAATCGAATTTGTTTTGAGTAAACTCTAGTAACAGAACCAATCCATAGTAGTGAATAACAATTCACATTTGAAAGTCATCGCTAAGATATATACTATCTTAAAGTTTTTATTGGTGAAATACTGTAAAAAGCTGGACTATGCAAAATTTGCGAACCGGATTCACACAGAGCATTTCCAGAATTATAAACAAACTGGAGTTTCCATAATCACATGATGAAACTTAATGTGTATTGGCTAAATAGTCTATTCCTTCCTTTAGTTCTTATGTGAAAGTTTTACCCTATTCATCAAGTTAATAATCTTTGTAATAATGTAACTATTTTAATATCCAAAAAGAAAATACTATTCTTTTGAAAATTGAGACAAGCAATAGAATATGATTGGAAATAATTTATATGGCATCTTACTTGTATAAATATAGATTAACAGATTTTAAAATGTTGCTGAAAAATAAAATTTTCCTTGTTCTACAGCTACTTTGTTCTTAATTATTTAACCCAAGACAATTATGGCTTCACATTACATGACACAAGAAGCAATTGAGTATAGGAGATACTCAAGTCTAGTTTTAAACATACTCCATACTCATGTTCCTAATATATTTAATGATGGCATTTAAAACATGGATGTGAATATCTTAAAGTCCCTTTCTCATTTTTGCTATTGTATCAACTGAAAATATTTGTAGCTACATCTGGAAGATGTGGGAAATGTTCAGTCATTTGATTTATGAGCCCTACAAGTGGAGTGTCTAGGGATAGGGCTTTTAGTTCCCAGTAAAGTCTTTGAATTCATAAACATCTTGAAAAATCTTATTCACATATGCAGAAAATGTATTTAATCAACATTAGTTTGCAGGAACCAGAGCAGAGCAAAAGTGGTTATTGAAGAGTTCGGGCTGAAATATTCAGAACTGGAGAATATTGTGAGGTTGTGGTCTATTGCCAGTGTTTTCTTATCTGAACTTCCTTTGGATTAAACTTGTCTATTTTAGCCACAAAAGCAAATATTTAAGTTGTTCAACAAATTTATTGGGAAATGAAATCCTTTGGTCTTAATGACTCTTAAGCAAATCTCAGAGCTTAGCTCACTAGATTTTTTATTTTATGAAGGCACATTTTACCTGGTGAAAAGTGCCATTGCTATCAGATGCCCCAGACATGTCTGGGCATCAGTAGGTATCACACATCTGATGAGTGCATACAGTGTGTATGTTGGAATTTGGTCTATGGATGAGGGCACCAACATGGTCAGCTGGCGGCCACTAGTGGGAATATCCCAAAACCCATTAAATGTTAGTTGGGGACAGGGTAGAAAGGATTATAAAATATGGAATCATTTCGTGGTTGAGGATCACTGTCTTATCTTGGTGACTAGCCCTCATTGAGTTCAGAGATGGGAAGTCTGTGGACCTATTGTGAGAAGCATTGGTATAGTGAACCTTTGTTGTTTTGAGCAGTTGAGAGAAAAAGAGAGGTTGAAACTGAAAAAGCTGGAGTAAACATAAGTAGACTTTAAGTTGGGGGGTGAGCTTGCTAGGACTGCATAACAAATTACCAGGGGTGGTTTGCTTAAACAGAATTTTATTCTCCCAGTCCTGGAGGCAGTGAGCCAAAGTCAAGGTGTGGGCAGGCTGGTTTATCCTGGGCTTCTCTTCTTGCTTTGTATGTGGCTGCCTTCTGGTGTCTCCGTGTCATCTTTCCTCTTTGCATGTCTGTATCCTCGTCACTGCTTCTTAAAAGGACAGCAGTCATACTGGATTCTGGCTCAGTTTTAATTTTTTAGAGATCCCATTTCTAAATACAGCCACATTCTGAGTTGCTAGAAGTTGGGAATCTCAAAATGAATTTTAGAAGGACAGAATTCAGCCCATATCCAGGGACATCAAATAGAGAAGGTGAGAGGGCTCACGGCTACTTTGGAAGAGCAAAAGCCTCTAGAGAAAGGCTGATCAAATAAACTTAATCTGAGGACAGTTCCTGCAGGTTTTCCCAGCCAGAGAAATGGAAGTTCAGCAGGAAAAATAAGTGAGATGCTAAACCTCTGGAGAAATTGTCAAAGCAGGTTGTATCTACAAAACAAATTTCAGACTCCTCTTTCCTGCTTTTCAAACTCCTGCATATAAAGTCATTTCCCTGCATGTTCTCTCTTTGTTCATGACAAATTTTCCCAAACTCTAAGCAATGTGACCAATACTGTAATATACAATTATCACATCTATATATGCTATTATCTATAATTATTATACATATTATATAACATGACATACTAATATTGCATATTATAATTATTGATACATAAAATCATACATATGCTAACACCAATACCATTTCTGTCTCCTTTTCTTTACCTCCCTCTGATCCTATTGACCTGTTTTCTTCCTCTAGTCACCATTTCCAATGTGATCAATGCACTCTCTCTTTCCCATTTCTCTCTTGATTAGCCATTATAAACAAGCCCAAGAGACAAATCAACAAAGCCCTGAGGGAAAGAAATGAGACTTAAACCCTTCTACCTTTCTTCCCCCTATTGTAAGAGGCAGAGCAGATGTCATTCGCTATTATTGATAAACAACTTTTTCAACAACTGTTTGTGAATATTTGTACTTGATGCTGACTTGGTTGATAAATGTTCCCTTGGGAGAGTCTGTCTCTGGATATAATCAAACTTATAACTACTGTAAAAGCTGTTCCCATGTTCAAAGAAAAAAACAGCTGTACTCGCTCCTCATTTGACTTCTTAGAAGAGGAAAATCTTAACATTAAGTGAAAATAGTTTAAGGAGGAAAAGAATGCTTTGAGTTCAAACTATTGCTTTCTTTTAAAATTTTCATTAATGTACCAATTATTTTGTCACCAAATGTAAATGAAAGACTTTGAGTAATAGTTTCATCACCTTGCTCTGGCTCTCTCCAAAATAAAAAAGAAACCACTCAAATTCTCGGTTTCCATGAGCATTTAAAGAGGTTTCTATTGGGTGCTTTTCACTGAATTACCATCAGACTATCTAATTTTTGTTTTGACACATCCATATTCCCTGAGAATATTTTCTGCTAATCCTTGTGTCTGGCACTTGATCATGTATTTTTTTTTAAAAATGCCTTTTAAGTTATCTGATACAATCTTCGTTAAAAAACTGAGCTGAACTAAAAAAAGAATTGACCATTGTTGGATCATCAATGGAGAATTTGTTTATTACAAATATCTTGATAGTCACTGAAAACATTCGATTTTATTGATGTGACTATTTCAAAATTTGTTTCTAAACAGTTACATGTAGGTTGTGTTTTAAAGTAAATACTTAAGTTTTTGGTTGTTCATGAATGAAGAAAATAACGAGTTTCTTATTAAACTGTAAACACATTTACTTGCACTAGCATCATTTTATATACAACCAGAAAAATACAAATAGTGGAATTTTGTAGGTAAATTTCTTTCTACCCCAATGATATAAGTGTCCTTTTGGTTGATAGTATGTGGGTTTATTTTAAGGCTCTTGAAGGGGTGGGAGAAGCAAGAGAAAGAGCCCACTAACACATCTGCCTGTACCTGTGTTAAGGCTCAAGGACCCACTGTGATATTCTAGTGGTGCATGCATGTCAGGTGTGCTAAATTAGGACAGTGAGTCCATGTGATGCTCTTAACTCTCTCCTGCTTAGCCTAGCTCTCTTTGTAATTCATTCACTTTTGCTTGTAGTATTCCATGGGCCTGAAATATAACTGGACTCATTCTTCCCACTTTGCCCCAGTCAATCTGTCCAGTTTTCTTTAGTATTTTCTCACATTTCTTAAATCACGTCTTCATCTCTGCTATCCTTCAATACTCAGGTTTTTAGTTCAAAGGTTATTTTTCCCTTTTTTCATATTTTAAATTGAAGTTAATGATTACAAAAAAGTTAGTTGATAGATGAACATTAGCAAATGGTACTATTCGCAAAGGCACACGCCCAGGAACCCTCCTTCTCCAGCCACATCCTACCTGTCTACAGTTACACCCAGTTAATCCCTGGGTGTAATACATAATGACAGGGATTATGTATTGATCAGGTTAAATTCATTTCCCCATTTATTTTACCTTTAGAGTTTCTTGCACTGTCTCACACATAGACTTTTGGGGATACCTAATATCTAAACCATACCAGAAAGATGACCCTTTGCTGGTGCCAACAAATTGTTCTGATATTTGAGATCCTTGTCAAATTCTTGGGATTCCTTGTTGTGCTGATGCAGAAAACTTAACTGTAAAAGTATAAAAATATATAGCAGAAATACATCTTTTGGATCAATTAATTTGAAATAATTACGGAAAGTCTTCACTGGGCAATCAAAAATTATGCAGTTCCTACTTGCATAGCTTTAGGAAAACATTACAAACAAACTTTAAAATATGAAGTTACAAAATGACTAATACAGATGGCAATATGCTTTTCTGAGTGAGTATGTGTGAGGGTGGGGGTGTTGCTACAGACTCATCTGTCTTAAATGCAATGTTTAACCTGTGTGTGTGTGTGCCTTATTATAAGACCTTAGAAACATCAAAAACATTTCCCCGGGTGAAATCTCTTTCCGCATATGACAGTTCCAGACAAATCCAGAAAAACCATGGAGTCACACTGCAGTTTGACGATTTTTAAAAGAGGATCAAAGAGCATCTTTTTTGTAAAACATTTCTTTCTTATAAAAAGAAACAAAAAAGGCACCCCTTTAAAGACCTCCCACATGGCTGCTCTGATTGACAGGTCTGACATCCCTCAATATTACCACAACATTCCAGCTAATTACTTAGAAACAGATAAACCCACCCAAGGCCAACCAGTAAGTAGGAACGTATGTGAAGAGTGATCTCATCCTGGAACTCTCAAGGAGACAACACAGACAGGGAGGAGAGAGAAAGAAAGAAAAAGTAATTTATGTGTTTTTGTTCGCCTTCTTCCTTCTTTGCCCCTCTGTTTTGATCTTCAATATTTTATAGCAAATGCACACTTTCTGAGAGACCATTAGTGCATGCTCAATATATGGGTATTTGATTTTATTAAATCACTAAACTTTATCAGAAACCACAGCATTGTAATTTTAATAGGTATTAAGTTGGAATGACATATTATTGGGAACATGTCTAAATAATTAAAAAATTGTAGGCAGTTGGTTAGGAAATGTTTTTTTGGAGTCAGTGGATGTCAAGACTTCCACATAAATGTTTAAAAAATTTTTTATTTTTTTTCTCATTTTTATGTGTCATAAGAAATTCCTTCCTATCTAGATATGTAATAAAGGTTTTCTCTTACGATATCATGTAAAATCTTGGTCTTTGCTTATTCACATTTACATAGTAAAAATCTAGAATCTCTTTTTGAATATAGAATACTGTCTCATCAACATCACTGCTGTAGTGAAATGTTATGCCACAGTTCTACATCATGAGCAATGTCTTCATGTGTATTTGGTTCTATTTCTGAGCTCTTCAGGTTGTTCTTTATATTCCCAAGACATACAACCATTTGAGCTCTATCACTTATTCAGTGGTGTGATCTGCTGAATTATAATAGTTTTTAGGATTTTCTAGGTAGAAAAAATCATGTGTAGATTTATGAATATTATGATCACATACTGGATGCTGCTTGTGAAACTGACAGGGGGCTTCAGATATACCCTTTGAGTATCCACTAGGCCCTTGCTGATATTAACCCACAGAGACACTGCAAGGTATGTCTGCTTTGGGAAGACAATTTCTCAGGATGCTGCTGTCTAGTCTGCACTCAATTACAAATCCTCTTGACATCTTTACCAAGCATGGGTTTAGATTTCCCTGTTTGTTCCCTGAACATCTTATACCTACAGCTGCTTACACATTACATTTTGATTATGCAAGTATATCTCTGTCTTTTAAAATATAGAATGATCTTCCTCCTTTTGAAGGTCCAAATGAATTCACTATGTTCTCACCTGTCACAGTTCACATTTTTAAAGTTGATAGGTCTCATTTAAATGTTGCCATCTGCAAATGGTATAAAATATGTATTTATACCACTGAAAACAGATACACTCTCATCAAAACAAAATTTTAATTCTGAGAAAGCCCCAAAATACTACACAGTTGAGATTTCATTTAAAAAATTCTTCAGAGAAGCTGGATATAGTGGCACATTGTAGTCCCAGGGACTTTGAGGTCTGAGGTAGGCTTGTAAGTTACAGCACAGCCTAGACTATTTAGGGAAACCCTAACTCAAAATTTAAGAAATCCAAAGGTCTAGGGATGTAGTTCAGGGGTAGAGCACTTACTTATCAGCCTAAGGCTCTGAGTTTCATTCCCCAGAAAGTGTAGGCCTGTGTGTTTGTGTTTGTGTGTGTGCACACACACGATTTTTTTCAGAGAGATGAGTATTCTGATATTTCTGATCACTTTGCTCATTCAAATTTTATATTTGCACACTTCACACTTCTATCAAAGTTTGAAAACTAGATAATTTTAAAGATTGTATAATATTTTTTTTCTTGTTCTACAAAGGAAAGGGACTGAGTGGCCCATTTGCTGATTATATTTGCCAGTAGCCACATAGATGACGAAGCACAGAAAAACAAAACCTCAGAAAATAATAATTTGTTCTGGTCAGAGTTTGTGGTTATTTTTTGTCTGCTTGCTAAACTTAAATGGTTTTGAAATAATTACATCTAGCATTATTTGGGGAATAGTTAATTATTTTCCATGAATGTCAGTTTCCTTGTTTCTACAATAGTGACTTTTCAGGGTCCCTATGATGATTAAATGATTTATAAAAAATTTGGCAGAATCAGAATGGTCATATAATTGGTGGCTAAAATGAAAGACATTATTGGTGGTGGTATTATAATATTTTCTCATTTTGCTGAAAAATTAGAATTTAAAACATTTTATGTGTTATATTCTTATACAGTTGTGCTTTTTTAATGATAAATGTTTACAAATATTATGTATGTTTCAATTTCTTAAATTATTAGACATTAAAAGTTCAGTATTCCTTTAGTTACATGTTTTCTACATTACACATTATTGTTGCATTACTAATCAGGATACTGACTTATTTTCTTACTTTTTCTTTTTTGCTTTTGTTTTTGGTACTAGATATTGAACCCAGGGGTACTTTGTCACCCCAAACCCTTTTTATTTTTTTTATTCTGAGACAGGGTCTTGCTAAGTTGTTTTGGGCCTCACAAGTTGCTGAGGCTGGCAACTTGCAATCCTCCTGTCGTGGCATGACGAGTTGGGGGGATTACAGACATGCTCTGCTGCACCCACTAGGATATTGAATTTTCAAGAAGAAGAAATTATTTTGTAAAATGGCTTGACTTTTTAATGACCGAAATTGAAATATTTCATATACTAGGTTGGAATAGGGTGGGCTGAAAGGGGATGCTTGGAGAAGGAATAAAGTAGTGTTCTATTGGCCACCTGCCGACTCCAGTTCATTGAATGAACTGAGCAAAATAATAGCCCACAAAATACTATTGGATTAGTTTCTGCAAAATCTTCACAAAGAATTATTCTTCACACTATCAAGAAGATCTAGTCATCATTAACCCACACTTATCTTGAGTGCTTTATAGCTCAAGCAACAATATCATGTTTGCAGATTTTACAGAAGTAAGACAAAAATGAGGCTATTTGCAGGAGTTTATCTCAGGTAATAGGGATTTCTACCTTCTCTGTAAGAAAACTCATAAAAAATTTTGTAATAGAGTGAAACTGGGTTGAAGTTGGGAGAAGGGGAGAAGATGAACTTAATCAAGGATGAAATTTTTCTTTTTTTTTTTAATTGGTCGTTCATAACATTACATAGTTCTTAATACATCATATTACACGGTTGATTCACATGGATTATGAACTCCCGCTTTTACCCCGTATACAAATTGCTGTATCACATCAGTTTCCCTTCCATTGATTGACATATTGCCTTTCTAGTGTCTGATGTATTCTGCTGTCTGTCCTATTCTCTACTATCCCCCCTCCCCTCCCCTCCCCTCCCCTCCCCTCCCCTTTTCTCTCTCTACCCCTTCTACTGTAAATCATTTCTTCCATTTGTATTATCTTGTCTTGCCCCTCCTTTCCTCTTATATGACATTTTGTATAACCCTGAGGATCGCCTTCCATTTCCATGCAATTTCCCTTCTCACTCCCTTTCCCTCCCACCTCTCATCCCTGTTTAATGTAAATCTTCTTCTCAAGCTCTTCGTCCCTACCCTGTCCTTGTTTACTCCCCTTATATCAAAGGAGTCATTTGGTATTTGTTTTTTAAAGATTGACTAGCTTCACTTAGCATAATCTGCTCTAATGCCATCCATTTCCCTCCAAATTCTATGATTTTGTCATTTTTTAATGCAGAGTAATACTCCATAGTATATAAATGCCACATTTTTTTTTATCCATTCATCTATTGAAGGGCATCTAGGCTGGTTCCACAGTCTTGCTATCGTGAATTGAGCTGCTATGAACATCGATGTAGCAGTGTCCCTGTAGCATGCTCTTGTTAGGGCTTTAGGGAATAGACCGAGAAGGGGAATAGCTGGGTCAAATGGTGGTTCCATTCCCAGCTTTCCAAGAAATCTCCATACTGCTTTCCAAATTGGCTGCACCAATTTGCAGTCCCACCAGCAATGAACAAGAGTGCCCTTTTCCCCACATCCTCTCCAGCACTTATTGTTGTTTGACTTCCTAATGGCTGCCAGTCTTACTGGAGTGAGATGGTATCTTAGGGTAGTTTTGATTTGCATTTCTCTGACTGCTATCGATGGTGAGCATTTTTTCATGTACTTGTTGATTGATTGTATGTCCTCCTCTGAGAAGTGTCTGTTCAGGTCCTTGGCCCATTTATTGATTGGGTTATTTGTTATCTTATTGTCTAATTTTTTGAGTTCTTTGTATATTCTGGTTATTAGGGCTCTATCTGAAGTGTGTGGAGTAAAGATTTGTTCCCAGGATGTAGGTTCCCTGTTTATCTCTCTTATTGTTTCTTTTGCTGAGAAAAAACTTTTTAGTTTGAGTAAGTCCCATTTGTTGATTCTATTTGTTAACTCTAGCGCTATGGGTGTCCTATTGAGGAATTTGGAGCCCGATCCCACAGCGTGTAGATCATAACCAACTTTTTCTTCTATCAGATGCCATGTCTCTGATTTAATATCAAGCTCCTTGATCCATTTTGAGTTAACTTTTGTGCATGGCGAGAGATAGGGATTCAGATTCATTTTGGTGCAAATGGATTTCCAGTTTTCCCAGCACCATTTGTTGAAGATGCTATCCTTCCTCCATTGCATGCTTTTAGCCCCTTTATCAAAAATAAGATAGTTGTAGTTTTGTGGATTGGTTACTGTGACCTCTATTCTGTACCATTGGTCCACCCGCCTGTTTTGTTACCAGTACCATGCTGTTTTTGTTACTATTGCTCTGTAGTATAGTTTGAAGTCTGGTATCGCTATACCGCCTGATTCACACTTCCTGCTTAGTATTGTTTTTGCTATTCTGGGTCTTTTATTGTTCCATATGAATTTCATGATTCTTTTATCGATTTCTACAAGATATGCTGTTGGGATTTTGATTGGCATTGCATTGAACTTATATAGGACTTTTGGTAATATCGCCATTTTGATGATGTTAGTTCTGCCTATCCATGAGCAGGGTATATTTTTCCATCTTCTAAGGTCTTCTTCTATGTCTTTCTTTAGGGTTCTATAATTTTCATTGTATAAATCTTTCACCTCTTTTGTTAGGTTGATTCCCAAGTATTTTATTTTTTGGGGGGATATTGTGAATGGAGTAGTTGTCCTCATTTCCATTTCAGAGGATTTGTCGCTGATATACAGGAATGCCTTTGATTTATGCGTGTTGATCTTATATCCTGCCACTTTGCTGAATTCATTTATTAGGGGATGAAATTTTTCATTGAGACTATTTTTCATTGATTATGAGATTCTTCAAGGTTTCAGTGAAATGTGATTCTTGGTAAAAAGACCTAAGAAGCTTGAAAAGAAACAACTCAGAAGCTGTAGGGTAAGTCTAGATCTTAGACCTTATGGAAAATTAAAATAATTATAACATGGCATTCAGTAGCAGTTCTGGTGACTTCATCATTTTGTTTTCTTGTAGCTTTCTATTACTGTTCTTTTAGGCTTCTCTGTATAAACATTACATTTATACTCCCCTATAATGAGGGGCTTGCAAAGGGGAAGAACAGAGAACCCAAGGAAGCAAGTAATTTGGTATCAGAGCAAAAAAAAATTGAATAATATTTTATATTATACTTCTTCCCTCTGGAAGAGAAAAAAATGGAGAAGAAACTTTGATAGGAAAGAACGAAATTAAAGGTAAAATTGTATGGTGAAAATTAAGCCCTCTTCAATGTTACAGTTTACAGAGGTTGAAATGGAAACATGGTGGAGGATGTAGCAAAAGAAAAACCAAGGAGAAAAGGGTGGAAGAATTATGTGCAATATCTGAAGGAAAGGAATATCTAGGTGCCATTAAAGGGTGTGGTTGGGTGAGCTTGTCTTATCAAATTGGGTAGAGGATTTCATGAGGACTCACTAAGGCAGCTGAACTGTCTTATGTCCCACTGATGCTTCAAGGCTGTGTTTTGACATGGGAACACGTAAAAGTATCAGGAATGACACCTCCATGTGACCATTATCCAAAGAACTAGGCTATTGATATGACATTAAGAATTTCATGAAATATCCAGAACAACTAAAGGATCACTCAGAGACACTTGCTAAGAATCAATTTAGTTTAAAATACATTCAGTGAGGCAACTGTTTTAAGAAATAACATTAGAGGAGACACCAGAATGCAGCCTCAGTTTAATTTGAGCTAAGCCAAACAGGAGAAAGCTGAGCTGATGAAAGTATTAAGTAAATGTACTTTGTTTTGTGATGTTTTTTTTCCAACTTTCTAGTGGTGTCGTCTAGAAAGAAGCTCAGCATATTGGACATTTAGTCTGACAGAGATCTGTAAAGAGAGAATTTTTATTAGGGGGAAAACAGGGAGCAAAGAGAAGCAAGATGCTTTTGTAGCAGAAACAAAAATATTCAAATAAGACTTCACATCAAATTCTCTATCCTGAAAGTGAGGAAACCACTCATGTAAGTGTAAAATTGAATAGAAAAAGATCAATTCCTTATCAGTGCCAAAGCCTGAAGGGTTAAGAGTAACTTAAGAGTAACTACCACAAACATATGGTTGGAAATGAAGGAAGCCAGAGGAGGAAAAAAGGGGTAGAAGAGTTTTGAGCAATGCCTGAATGAAAGGAATAGCCACATGTCATTAACTTTAATAAATGCTCAGTGTCTTCAGGTCGGGTCAAATAAATTTCTAAATTTTTTGTTAGTAGAAATATAGCAAATTAAAAACAAGTCATTCCTTCCAATTTGGACAGCTTCTAATGTAGTTATGAGAAATCTTACTATTGCT
Source organism: Urocitellus parryii (assembly GCF_045843805.1). Taxonomy (NCBI): domain Eukaryota; kingdom Metazoa; phylum Chordata; class Mammalia; order Rodentia; family Sciuridae; genus Urocitellus; species Urocitellus parryii. The sequence continues at coordinate 37,839,319 of NC_135544.1, forward strand.
TAATTTTATATGTTGTCATTGAAGATAATTTTCTTAAGAAACTTTTCAATGATGACCTTTACAAATGTCTCAAGTGCAGTTTCTTTTTTTTTTTTTTAAGAGGGATAGTCATGTTGTTGAACATGCACAAACCACTTTCTAACATTCTTTAACATTGTGCCATTCAGACTTGCCTCTCTGAAGAGAGATATTTCAGTAAGTGGCCCATTAGCCTTACATAGAGGAAGAGGCTCATTTTTTTTCCCCATAACCACTGATCTCCTTGTTAGACATCCCTGGAGTTTGTATTGATGTTAACAACCATGAAACTCTTCAGCAAATGGCAACTCCAAATCGGTGCCAATTCCGACGCTCAATCATCCACCCCAAACTCACAGCAGACATTGTTTACACAGTGGTAATCAACAGAGTAAATGTAGAATATCCTAGAATAAATTATGATAAATTTCCTGCTTTACGATGATAACTTAATGGATCAGCCACTGACTATCTCCTAAAGAGAGTGAATTGATGAACATTCTTTTCAGTGAGCAATTATGATGGAACTCTTTGTGATTTTAGCATTCAAATTAGGATATTTTCTTTCTTCCTTCCTTCCTTCCTTCCTTTCTTTCTTTCTTTCTTTCTTTCTTTCTTTCTTTCTTTCTTTCTTTCTTTCTTTCTTTCTTTTAATTCAGAGCTCATGTTTTAAGAGTTAAAAGTAATCATGGTCTTTTGTAGGTCTAGAAATAAACTGTTTACAGCAGAGAGTGGCAAGGTTTTGCAGGAAAGATGATGTCTTTCTGGTGTTCTTCCTCCCACCAGAATGACCTACTGATCTCCAGAAGGAATCCTGCAGAGTGTGCCAGATATGCAATTCCTAAAGTCTTTTTTCTCTATCGTTAGGGTGACTGGCTAATATCTTTGCAAATCTATCAAAGCAATTTTTTTTTGTATCCTCTTTCTTGGAATTTTATTTCCACATGTGAGACTGAGTAGTCTGTATGGAATTCATCGCTCACCTTTGACTTCAAAATCTGCACCAGCAGCCTCTAGTGAACAAAATAGCAGCCTCACATATAGATTGAGTTCATTTCCATTTCCATCTGTCTCTGACCCTTTTCAGTTCCCATCATTTCAGTGTAACGATTTCCCTTTTCTAATGCCTTTATCCATTTGATCAGAGATTATGTTTCTCAAAGTATATATTTTCCACATCTGATTTTTTTTTAAAGTTGAAGTCACAGAGCAATGCCTTTTTAAAATTTTCAGTTCTTAGTACCCCAAATCCAGGTTGTTGGAACATAAGTTGACTTTAGGGGCTAGAGTCAATATTAATTAAACATATATATATATACATTCATGCAATTTGGAGATTAACATCCTTGCTGTTGCTTTCAGGAGTTCTGTGAACATGAGATTTTTCTTTTTATGACTGGAGTAGGGTAGCAGTTTAACACATTGGTCAAATAATTTCTTTCTGGACTCAGTTTTTATTATTACTTCACCATTTAATGATGTTAGTTGAATCACTGTGTGATCTTGTGATTTTGGTTGAGCTACTTAACATTTCTAGAACATATCTGTGGAATGGGGTTCATAATACTGAGCAAATGCTTGATGTGTAAATGAGAATAATGTTTAAAAAATTTGATGTTTAATGAGCACTCAGTAAATGTTAGATATAATGACAATTTTTCTGGTTTTAATCCATGATAGCTATATTCCTCTGTTACTCATGGCTTCTTGATCAGCTTACAATAATTGTGAGCTGCTTATAAGAAAAGTCTGGTGTATAGAAGAGGCAAAGAGTACAAGAAAGAGGTTTTTAATTTAAGGTGCTTTGTAAATCATAAAGAACTATATAAATATTATAATAACAAGGCTATATGTGCTCTTACCCAGTGGTATTAAGAAACATGTTGAAACATACTTCATGAAGCGTGCTACCAACACAGGCAACAGGAGGGCTGATAATAACAACAGAATGGAAGTAGCAAAACGACCCCAGAAGAACAATGAACTTAGGCTAATGTATCAGACTTGCTCCTTTGGTTGCAAACAATAGAAACCTAATTCACAGGGACTCTGGTGCTCTGATTCATCATACTGGATCCAACACTCGCTTTTGGAGAAGGTAGGTGATGGAATCAGCTTTACCAGAACGACATAGATTGAGAGCAGGAGAGCAATGTTTTCTTAAGGAAAATCCAAGTGCTTCTCCTGAGAAGAGGAGGAAAGGAAGCTCCTCCAAGGGTTCCTTCCATTTCACAGTGTCCTCAGCCTCAGTAATAGTGTCCTTCAATAGCAAAACAGCTCCATGGTTCCAGGTATTCCCTTATTCTGTAAAACAGTATGGGGCTGCCTTCAAGTCTGACAAGCCCACTTGCTGTACTAATGGTATTTCGTTTATGTAAAAACTGATAATAAGGAAATATTTCAGGGTAAAATAAATTACTATTCAGCAATTAAGAAAATTAACATATGATGAATTCCCAATGAAGAAAATGAGCGCTATATTTTATGTTGATAAGAAAAGATGCAACTTTTTAACAGATGGAAAATAATCTTTTTGCTTAAATGGAAGTTTCAATACAGTATAAAATATGCTTTAATTTGTGCGACCGGGAAACTTGAAAAATGCAAATTATTTTACATAGAGGATTTCAATCACAGTAAAAACTTAAGTACCTTTTGGCTCTTGCTACTGACATTTACCATGCACCTTTACTTCATCAATTTATAGAATACTTATCATGTAAAAATTATGCTCATAGCATTTAACTTGCTTTCCACCAAAAGGAACAATTAAATTCCAACAATATACTTGCATTGAATTTCAATATATACCTTGAATTTGCTTTGTAGTTTTATTACTTTTTCCCTAAGAGCACTTTGTGTATTATGTATGCTTAGTCTAACTATAGCTTTTTAAAAAATATCAGAATAACATTTCCCAAACAGATCTGACCAGGAACTATTTCCCTGAATAATTAATGATGACGAGAGGGTACTGGCAAATATGACATGCCTTCATGGAAGTGTGAGGCCACGGTACTGCTTGTTGGGAAGGCCATCAATTAGGAGGCTTAGCTCAGGTTCATGACAGTGGTTTTCAGTATTTTGGAAATCACAGAAAGTTTTGAATATCTAATGAGAGCTATGAACTATTTATATTAAAAAGATCTACATGCACACACTCTTACAAATATTTGCTTAGAATTTTAGGACTCCTGAAGTTATTTTTTGAGTACTTCCAGGTGTCCCTCGGATTTTGTTGAACTTACTTTTATATTTTGGAGAACATGTCTGAGATCTTTGCAAACCTCTTGCACTAAGTCCTAGTGACTTATCTGTTTTATCAGTCATTTACCTATTTACTTATTTGTTCACTTATTCATTTATTTAATGAGCTTGATATATAACACTACTGTAAAGCAGTAGAGCAAAACATGTGCAGGAAAAGTTATTCATTTAATAATAAGTGTTTAATATATGCTACATTCTTTGTAAAAAAAAAAAATTAGAATGTCACAGTTTTGAAGACCTACAAAAATACCAGCTTTCCTTACGAAATGAGACAGAAAGAAAGGAGGAAAACATAGTGAGCACCTCCAAGCTACCAAACAGTGCACTATTCCACCATGCGGCCAGCACATTGGTTTCATTAATGAGGTTCTTGGCATAAAAGTTAACTAGCGAGATCGAAATAAAACACACAGACTCAGTTACCTTTTTCTATGACCAGGTCTGAGACGGCTCCCCTCTCTGGTTCCCACCTCGAACCACCAGTAGGGCAGCAAGGATTACTCAGGGCTAGCAGGAGAGAGAGAGAGAGTGAGCACGCCAGGGAGTAGCCTTTTATTGGGGAACAAGAAATTCAGGGGAGAATTCCATCCAATGAAGGTTGAGGGGGGGCCCGCACTCCAAGGTCAGGGTCAGTGATTGGGCCCAGGAGTCAGTGGTCAGTCACATCCCCACATGGACAGGTTCTCTCATCAGGAGAGGGCTGGGAAAGCTCTGACTCAGATTAGCCAGAGAGCCTCAGACCCAAACCGGGAGTTGCCCAGTCAGGTGTGACAATGGCTCTCCACACACTATGTATCTTTTTTTTAAAAAAATATTTTAGCTGCAGATGGACACAATATATTTATTTATTCATTTATTTTTTATGTGGTGCTGAGGATCGAACCCAGTGCCCCACATGTGTGAGGCAAGCACTCTACCACTGAGCCACAACCTTAGCCCCTGCACTATGTATCTTATGAACATTTTTCTTTTGATCCTATAACAACTCCGAGGACAACATTATTTTCACCATTTGTCATTAAGTATGCTGAGTTTAATGAAGTTTTAGTAACTTTCTTATGGTTGTATATTGCAGGGCCAGTATACTAATTCAACCATCTACATTTTAAAATCTAAGATACTCTGCTGTCTCCCCAAGGCAAAATAAATTATGTTTACTCCAATGATATATTAAGTCAAAATTCTTTGTCTGGTTTTATGCAATGCACCAACTTTGTTTAAAATATTATCTATGTTATAGAGTTACAACAATCCAAAACTTCAGTTGTTTTCCATTTTTGTCACTTGCTATTTATAAGATTTTAATATAAGGTTTTAATTTCTGGATCTATAATTGGAATTGATCTAGATGATCTTTCAGGTCTTTTGAGCTATAAATTTTTATGATAGATTCATTCAGATTATCAAAATATTAAAGTTTAATAATTTGAAGAAAGACTAGTAGATTTTGTCTGCACATAATTTTTTCTCAGGTAAGTTATAAAGAGATCTACTTAGCACATCAAAAATTCTAGAGATTGATAAAAGGAAAAGCATGTACAATACTCCATTTTACCAGAGAATTCATTGCTTAGGAATCTATCACTTAATAAACACATCACTTAGGAGTCTAGCATTTAGTAAAGGAACTATTGCAATAACAAAGATCTTATTTTCTGGCCAGGAATATCAACAGGAATATAATCTAGTCGTTTTTAAATAAAATGATAACTAGGTAAGAGTGACCCATTTAAAAACATTTTTTTTGTCCAATTCTCTCTCTTTTCAAATGAAAAGATTAAATGTCAAAGAGGATAGAATATTTACTTAAATTTACAAACTTTTTATTTTTTATTTTTTTGCTATTAAGAATTAAACCCAGGAATATTCTACCACTGAGTTGTATCCCAAACCCTTTGCCCTTTTTTAAATTTTGAGACAGGGCCTCACTAAATTGCTGAGGCTGGCCTGGAACCTTCGATCCTCCTGCCTCAGCTCCCAAACTGCTGGTATTACAGGTGTGTGCCACAACACCTGGCTACAATGTAATTAGTGGGACCCTAAGATGGAACCTGATCAAGAATTTTGCTCTTTTGACACCCTTGGCCACTACTCATCTTTAGATCTTTTTCTTTTACTTCAGTAGATTTCTCCCCTGGTTGGTCTGAACAGAGACTCTCATACAAATTTATTCTGTACCTCAGAACCAAATTACCATCGTGAAAACTAAATTTTCATACCCCTACCCTACTGCTTAATCTCTAGTGCCTCCCACTGCTCATAGATAATATGCTTTATGTATTTTATTTTATATATAATGCCCATGAAGTCTGGTTCTAATTCTTTCTCTATGGGGTCCTTCCTCCTGCTCTTTCAATTTCTCTCTCTCTCTCTCTCTCTCTCTCTCTCTCTCTCTGAGCATTCCTTAATTTCCTTTATGCTTGAGAATTGTCTTTATGCTTGAGAATTTCTAAGCTTATACACCTGTATAGTAACTCTCATCTTCTACCTGTAGTTACTGATATGTTTTGCATTCTTTTTACCACAGACTCCTTGAGTTCAAATTCAATGGTGAAGTGATTAGCATAAGGGCTGGTGCTGTGAAAAGATTCAGTAAATATGAATTTTCCTTCTCACTTTCTTCCCTCATCCCTCTTCCCACAGTGTTTCTCAGACACAAAATTCAGTAGGTGATAATTTTTTTGGAATGGGTGGATGTAATCAGTCAACTTCTGTAACCAAGCACTTCCCTATACTCCCTCCTAATTCCTACCAATCCCAGCTTCCCTACTTCCCTATTTCCAGTGGGGTCCTTGTCCTAATGTCTCCAGATCAGCTTCAGTCCTGACTCCTTTCCATCCATGTGGTTATTCCCACCACAATTTTTCCTTCTTCTGAACTCTGGCAGCATATGTGGCCTATTTAGTGAATTCACATTTAACCCTGTATTACCTTTACTTACTTTCATTTGTCCAATCTCTTCATGTTGGGGCATGAGAACTTCCTTATAATTCTTGTATTTTTTGGGCACATTTTTGCATAAGAATTAACATTGGTCAAATTTCCTTCCACGTTCATCCTTCAGTAACACTTTTTTTTTTTTTTTTACTTTTCTGCTACTATCTCACACATTTACAAAATATCTTCTGGAGCATGAGAACTTCCTTATGATTCTTTTTTATAAATTCTGAGATAAATTGCTAATATTCGGGGTAGAGGTGAGGATGGGGGATACTGGAATTGAACTCAGGGGCACTCGGTCACTGAATCACATGCCCAACCTTATTTTGTATTTTATTTAGAGACAGGGTCTCTCTGAGTTGCTTAGCACCTTCTTTTGCTGAGGCTGGCTTTGAACTTGTGATCCACCTGCCTTAGCCTCCTTTGTAATCAGTGCACTGGAAATGAGGACACTCGTGACCAAAGAAGCAGTGGGGCAAGTACTCAGACTCGATTCTGTGAATAATTGTTAATTTAGGAAGATTATAGACCTTCAAGATCATGCCCTACATGTATACAGAGCAAATACAAATATATGAATTATGTGATCTCAAGTTAGTCTCATGCAAATATTCTCATGCACATACCATATTTAATATTTTTAAAGGCTTAGGTTCTTATGTAGTATAATTTACAGAAAAAAGCCAAGAGATAGAATGTCCTTATTCATAGTCAGTATTATATATTACTTATTATATATTTATGATTAATATTATACATTACATATTTTAGATATAATTTGCAGAGAAAAGTAAAAAGATAGAAAGCCCTCATTTATAGTTAGTATTACATATTGCGTATCATATATATATATCTATATATTCTTAACTCTCTTCTTGTTATTTTTTCCTTTACACTGATCTCTTTACACTAAGCAAGAAATAAATGGAGTAATCATGTATGTGAGGGAGAATTTTACAAGCAGATAAGTCTTCCACCGTTGAAATTCTGCCAAAAACAAATTCTGCAGTTTATTTTCAAAGGGGTGGTTATCACTCACACACACCACTCCAGCTTGCCTCATACCAGATAAAATAAATGGCTAAAAGTTTCAACTTGACTTGAAAACAGGACCTTAAATACCAAGACTTGATCTTTATCAGGCCAAGATAGCATGACATCTCTATGCCGACTGCAGATTCCTGGTTATAAAAGGAGTTGTCTTTGACTACCATATTGCAGACCACTAAAGCATTAATCTCCACCACTCTTCAGATGTATGATCTATATTGCTTCATCATGTCCAGGACATTAAAGTATAAAAAATAAGTAACATTCAAATATGTGCTGAATTGACTCATTACGGGCACATCTTCAGCAGCTTTTCATTAGAGAGTTTTCATTGCATTGTTGGAACTAGTTAGATCTGTACCATTGGCATATTTCAGTGAACTGTTGGTCATTTATGTGGGGGGAAAACTGGAATAGTTTATCAACTATTCGGTTTCTAAAATTAGATTCTAATTTTCAAGTGGCAAGAGACTTGAACATATAAAATGTGTTACCAAAATAGATATTTTTATATTAAGGAAAGTTATAAAGTGGAAAAAAAAAAAAACCCCAGTGGCTAGGTGGGAGTGAGGGTGAGGGGTTCTGAGGTTGAACTAAGGGGCACTCAGCCACTGAACCACATCCCCAACCTTACTTTGTATTATTTAGGACAAGGTCTCTCTGAGTTGCTTAGCACCTCGCTTTTGCTGAGGCTGGCTTTGAACTTGTGATCCTCCTGCCTTAGTCTCCAGAGCCACTGGGAGTACGAGTGTAACACTGCACCCAGGCAATGGTAATATTTAAGTAAATATCAATGGAGTAAGTGTGATAGATATTAGAATTTCTTGTCTCATCAGGGATTACTCCTCCTAAGTATTTATACTGATTCAAATAATAATGAAATGAATTTTGACTGCAAATGCATGTCATTATGAATACACAATCCACTATATTCATAAGTTTTACTCTTTAGTATGTGAATTTTTGGATATTTTCATATGTATATCAGCTTATACAATGAAAGTGGACTGATCTTAAGGAAAAGAGAGGCTACCAAGTTACTTGGTTGAAAAGCATAATTACCTTTTCCTTTTCAAGGAATCTGTTCCAGACTGCAGGACTGTCCTCATCATGTTCCAAAATAGGGCTATTATAAAGTTAGACACTAGGTGGCAATAGAAACCCCCCAAACTGGATACACTGTTGGCCTTTGTCCATCACTTAAACTGGAACTCAGTCTCTCTCACTGACTCTTGATTTTCAGGAAAAAAAAAAAAAAAAGTTCAAACATGCAAACAAATTACACTTCTGTTACTTCTCTCCCTCCAGGGTGGTCCCTTTCCTTTTGATGAATAATTATATTTCAGGTGAACTAAAATATTTCATGTGTATGTGACATAGACTTTGAAACATAACTTCAGCACATTGATTGCATTTACTACTTGCATGTGTACTTAGCTATAAAAAATATTGAAGATAACATATTTTTCCATTAATGCTAGGAAATATATTAAGAGTTTATTGTACAAACTTAAGATGTATGCTTTACTGCACACATCTGTGTATGAAATAATAAATTTAATTTATAAAATATCTTAACATTGATGATTTGGATACTTTTTTAATCACTGCATTCCTAATAAAGTTAAAAGTTTTTGCCAAAGGGAATAACAAGCAGCCAGTTTATTTCCAATAAAGATGTGTTTTTCTTAAAATATGACAACCAGGAGGAAATATTCTGAGAATGTAAATTTAATATAATAGTATTCATTAGTAGCATTTACAAAACTGCTGCTGGAATATATTCAAATTCTTTTTTTAAATTTATTTCTTACATACATGACAATAGTGGAATGCACTACATTCATAATTATCCATTCACAGCACAATTTTTAAAATTCTTATGTACAATGACATTGAGGATTTCGGGGTGAAAAAATGTTTGAGTAGTGAGGTACCAAATAAAATAAGTATTTGTCTCCTGTATCAACAGCATACTAACCTTGTGCTGCACAAACTAGTGTGACCACCAGTTTGTTTGGGGAATCAAAGTGCTAGACCTGATATATGGGATCTGGATGGTCTAAGCCCCTGGTTACTTTCAAATTTGCTTCTCTTATATTTTACCTCATAGCAGTTGAAATGAGTTGAATTTGGAAGAAACTTTTCCAGTGGAGTGATTATAGGAAATTTTTTGTGTTTTTTTGTTTGTTTGTTTTGGTTACCTATAGAGCCATGTTTTAAAAGTTGACTTCATGATTATTTGCTGTCAGTATTAATTGATGATACACTACAGACTGAGAAATTTCAAAATTATTCATTTTTATTTTATCAAACTAAACTCACTAAAGATTAAAGGAGTCTAAAAAGTCAACTAAATATAATGTTTAAATCTTGATTGGATCCTGGATTAGAAAAAAAAAAAAACCCCAAAACAAAAACCATGAATTGAGGAAGGTTTGTTTATTAGGTAATGAATTTCTTGGACATGCTAGGATATTGTGGTACTGTAATTGGATGTTGTTGTTCTTAGGTGGTATATGCTAAAGTGTTCAGGGTTAAAGTGTTAACGTTGACTGCAACTTTCAGATTGATCAGCACAAAAAGCATATAAAGAGAGGAAGAGAGAAAAAACAAATGAGGTAAAATACTTAAAAAGGGTGACCCTAAGGTATGTTGGTGTTCATTGTCTTAATCTTTCAACATGTCAATAGGTTTGATAATTTAAAAAACAAAAAACGGGGTGGGGGTGCGAGTAACTTCATCTTTGGGAATATATAGTCAAAATAAATACTATTAGAATTCTCTTCTGTTTGATTAGAATGAATCTATCATTTTCTTTAGATGAACTGTAATCCAGGTATTTGAAGGTTAAAATTTACTTCTTGTGACTACAAAAACTTCTTTAAAAATTATACTTATTTATTTATACTTATTTCCTGAATAGAGTTTGGTAGTGAACAAGGAAAAAATGTTAATAATTTTACAAGAAAATTTGTCCTTTCTGGTATAAATCCCTATGCTCCCAGCTGAATCACTGGTCATTGGATACATAATCGGCCATTGGAGGCTGTGTTATTCCTGCTGCGAATCGAAAATGGTTCTGAAAAAGAATTTCCTAATCCAAAACAGAGCTTCAGTCTCCTAAGTGATGTAGTTTTTATAGTGCTATCAGTTTTTAAAATTTCCTCGTAGAATGTGTATTTATAATAATCCAAATGTCGAAAAACAATGTAAAAGAAAAAGAATGTGGAAATATGGAATATTGATGACTGTGGTTTACTATTGAAAATTTGAACTGACTTCTGAGAGATCATGAAAATGAAGAAAGCTGTAAACTTTGTTAAATTTTTATTCAGCAAAACAGTCATCAAATGTTGTTTGTTTATATGCACTCTTCCTTGTTCAAAAATGAACTGGAGACAAACACACAGTAAAAGAGAAGAGTTAAGATCTGAATGATTTGAAAAGGGAAATTATATTCCTTTGTTATATTAACAATGTTGGGAGCTAAACGGTATTCAAATCCATGTGTCAGCCTTTTAACAAATGCATAGAACTTCATTGTCAGTATCTATTACATGTCTCCTGAATGGAATCTTAGAAATAAAAAATAAATCTTGAGCTTTCTTTGTTGAAATGTAGAGAGTTTAAAGTAATTAATATATTTTATTTTCATTACTCATTTGCTTATCATACATCTACAAGTATTATAATTTTAAATTAGTTTGGCATGTAAAGATGTATATTTTGAGCCATTTAAGAAATATAGGGCTTAATCTTAGTTAAATAATAACTTTTCCAGAGAAAATTTACTAAACTTCCTTTCTCAAATGCAGGTACTTGTGTATTTCTCTAAGACTTTATTATTTTTTATTAGGTTTCTTGAAAATTGAAGATAGCTCCCTTGTTTCAAAGTACTAGCACATGATCCAGTTTCTTGTGGTTCTCCATCACTTTATGAATGTGGACAGGGTGTGTCTCCTTGGGTGTATTTGCCCTACCTGACAAAAAACATTTTAGGAGCTAAACACAAACATACACACACACACACACACACACACATTGCATAACAGATATGCAGATTATCATGTTACACAAGATGCAAGTGATAAATTAAAAAGAACAAAAATGTTAGAACAAAACCCTAAATAATTTTAAGAACAGGCTTTCAATCATAGTTAAGAACTGACCTTAAAGAAGTAATTGAGTAAAAGCTTCAACATTTTACAAACCACAATGTGTATCTCACATCATAATGCTTATTCTTTGCGACAGTTCCATTATGCATAAACTCTAGTGAGACGAGGTGGGGAACGTCATGTTGCCCCTAAAGAGGAAGAAAATCCTGCTTCATCGTTAGCTCTTTGTTAAGCAGAGCGGGGGGGGGGGGTAATTTATACCTTTCCAATGAAAAGGCAAACCTAAAATTCTAAAGGAGAGAAGCTTAATTTTTGATTCTTCTAGATCTTGAAACCATGTGTTAGAGGAGGTGCAGTGGTTTTCTTGTTTTTGTTTTTGTCTGATTTTAAACTGGGCACACTGTGTCTTCAGTGGTCAAAAGAGCGCCCTGCACCCTCCCTCATCCACATCATCCCCAAGGTCTACTGTGGCTTCTGGCCAGCCTTGCTATAAGCCCAGGAGGACCACTGTGTTCCTTACCTACATGGTCCATGCAAGACAGGCAGCCTTTTGGCATCTCCTTGTTGCTCCTCTGTATGGGGCTGAGACACTGGATTCTGAGACATTTCCTGCAGAACATGGTCAGTTTTAGAGTCAGGAGATGCAGACAAAGTTCTGCCCTCTGATGACATAGAATTTCTTTTCAGAACTTCAGAACCCAATTCAGTAGATTGCTTTGAAACTGGAAAGTCATTTCAGTATTTTTCTCTGTGCAGCTTTGGCCTAGGGATCTCTCTGCAGACCTCACTATCCTTCTCCATGTGCTACATTTTTCCTATTTACAGAGTAAAAGCAAACTCTCCTATATTCAGAGCAGAAATAGAAACAGGAAGACTTTGAAAAGAGTTTGACTTGCTTATTAGAAGTCTAAACTCTTTGCAAACTGTCCATTTTGAATTGCTCATCAAGGTGGAAGATAGTGATTACAGATAAGAAAAGGAAAAGGGGGAAATTGTAGCTTGAGGTACAATTTTGAGGAATGTAGTTTGGGGTTGGCCATGCCCAATTTTAGCATTTCACCTTCTCATTTCAGTGTTCCCTTGGTTTCTGGGCTTTCCCCTTCTGCCAGTCAATATTTATTATGCATTTATTATGTGAATGTTTATATACCATTCCAGGCACAAGTTTCGTAAAGCTACATTCTGTCTGAACTTTTCTTAATCCTTATTACTAACAAAGTTTTCTCATATTAAATGCCGACTATGGACTCCTCCTAAAGGGAAAGTTTTGATAAATATATCTATTTTAATTGGGACCAAGGTACTCTTAACCAAAGGAATGACCTAAATGATAGAAATTTAAGACATGACAACTACTCTAAGCCAGGCCCAAACTTCAGCCTTTTTAGTTGAAATAGTCAGAAAACTTTCTTTTTTTTTTTTTATTGATTGTTCCATACATTACAGAGCTCTTGATAAATCATCTTTCATACATTTGATTCCATTGGGTTTTGAACTCCCATTTCTACCCCAAATACAGATTGCAGAATCACATCTGTTACATACTCACATTTTTACCTAATGGCATATTAGTGACTGTTTTAATCTGCTACCTTTAGTCAGAAAACTTTCTAGTAAGCCCCTTTGCACCTTTTGATTTTGATCAAGCAAAGTGCAAACTACTAACTAGTCAGAGATTGTCTTCGTTCCATGTGCCTAATTATAATTTCTTGGTTATACTATCCTCTTTAATCATTGTTATCAGGCCTGGAGGCAAGTTTGTTTTTAATTAACTGTCTTTAAATTAATTAAATTAATCTTTATTCGAGTGCTTTGCCAACTCATTGAGGTGAAAAGCCCCCCCCCCCAAAATGTCTTATTGTTCTTCATAGAACACCAGAAAATTACATCATACCAAGTAGGAAATTTTTGATCACAGCAGAAATCTGACTATATACGTAGTACACAGATATAGCTTTTGAACTTACAAATCAATAGAAATAAATGTTCTTTTGCTAAGATTTTAAGTTGGTAATGTTGTGCTGGTCATTTATTTTCTCCTTTGGTGGCAGTTTATATCAGATAGACAGTTGTATGATCCACAAGTTTAAGAAAAATTCATGTAAGTAAACTTTAAAATTGAAAACATATTATCCATAGACAATATGTCTTCCCTTAGAAATGGAAAAAGGTAACAGTTATTTTATCACTGCAAAACCTTCGTCAACCTTGGGATGCCAGTGTCTGGTAGCAGATTTCTTGAGAACCACTCACCTGGCTGGTTGTCACAATGTGGAAAAGAAACAGATGTGAATACAGTCAAGGTGATGGCCCTGTGCTGCTTCTGAATGCAGCTAGATTTTTGGTTTTCTTTACAGTAATTATTTTGAGGATTCCCCCCCCACACACACAGTGAAATAAATCAGTAATTTAAAGCACTAGCATAAATATGAATTTAATTAATTTAAATTTCATTATCCTGTTTCTTATCACCTCCTTTATTTAAATCTTTTTAATTTTATTTATTCACATTTCTGAAATCTCATGCTAAATAAATAAAAAGTAATATTTTTAAAGATAAAAATGAAGTAAAATGAACAATGCCCCTCATATATGGTTGTCATTTTTTTCTTTTATTATTATTTAAAGTACTTTCAACCCCACCCCATTCTTCTATGTATTTATTGCAAATTTCTTTTTGTGTAATTGTTTTTTCCTCAGTTTTTAACTGAGTAACCAGTAACCCACACCACCCTTCTTCAGATGCTACCTGTTATCATGCGCTAATGCAGCTTAACAAATCCCAGTGTTTAACATTTAATTATCTAATTATCTGACATTAGGTTCTTATTCCCTCTATCTCATTGCCCATGGCTTATTTTTCTCTTTTTAAAAGGGGGAAAATGTGTTAGCAAAACTTAACATTTTCAATGGCTGCCCAGGCTCAATTTTTAGCTTCCACCACTCATTCAGGAAATACTTCGTGCACTGAGGGACCAGTTTGTGGAAGAAATCTGCTGTGCCTATTGGAAGAAGTTCTTTTGAAAGCGGTAGCTGGGCTGTTGCCAGTGTAACAAGCCCTGATCAAAAAGGACTCAAAAAGATTTAAAAAATGAGCCTCACTTTAAAAGACAATAAAAGTAGGGTTGATGGAGGTTGCAGGGTGAGAGAGGAAATGGGCAAGAAAAAAAGATTCAACTTTTATGTCTTTTAATGTTTTGCTGTGCCTTATTAATCATTATATCGGTATTTGAAAGTGAGGGAAAGCTATCATTCAGATTTTTGCCATATTTTTCCTTTTCATTTCACTGGGACTTCTGTTGTTTCACATTGGGAATATTTACAATAAAAAAAATTCCAGCATCTAATTTTAAGTGAAAATGTAATTAAAATGGAATCTAATATACAGATACTGGTTAATCACAGACTTACTTATCACATGATTTTCATCCTAAATTCTCTTTTTTTGGTTCACTCTTTTTTACAGTGTTTTTAAATTTTTTCTGAAGACTTTCCTTCAAGCCCATCTTAGCAGTTTATACTGTAACAACCTGATAACATTCAATTAAAATCAGCTGTTGGAAGAAAATGACTTTCATATGCTTTATAGTTGAGCTTTATACCTAGAAAGACAGGGGGGGGGAATCTATTCATTAATGGAATTCTAGTTTGTTCACTTGAATGTAAAGAAAGCAGTTGTTTTATTTGTCTCTGTTTCCTTCCAAGGGAATTTCCTTCTCTGAAATTGAGAATGCTACATATCTTTTGGTTCCAGAAACTGGCGGCAATAACTGTGGTATCTTAACCATCCCTGAGCAACAGCACAGGCATATGGATGGAGCTCATTTCCATAATGTGCAACTGAAAAGGTACTTTTGAAAAAATGCTTGCCATGAGTGTTCAAGGATTTCTTCCCCTGTGGGCACAGAGATGTGGATCACTTACTTTTCCAGTGCTGGAGGAATATGCCTTCTCTCCTGATCATTTCCATTTCTAAGTCCTTAAATTTTGCCATTGAATGAAGTATCAAAAGAGTTTAACAAAATAAGCAAATTCTCCAAAAGGTGTACATCATAAAAAGAGAGAGAAAGAAAAGAAATGAAATTATTTTCCAGAGAAGAGAAGCAACAGAAATGATGGTTTATTTGGACATAGTCTACTAAATTTAAAAAAATAAATAAAAGAAATTTTTGTGCCAAGAAAGCATGATGTGTCATTCACATTATGACTTTGCCTTTCTGCCTATGGTTTCAAGCTGCATTTATGATCAAATAAAGCAGATGGTGCCTCAGTTTATTATTAGAAACAAGCAACAAAATAATTTAAAAATACATTACTTAAAGGTAAAGAATATCCTCAGTTAAATAGATAAAGAATGAACTGAAAGAAAGGGAATGCTCAAATAGTTACTGAAAATAGAAATAAGCTTGCTGGATTTTAAAAAGTGAACTTTCCAGATACCACTTTGAATACATGAACTATGAATTCTGATCTGAGAAGAATGTACTTACTGTTTGAGTTTTCAGTTCAATTTCCATTGGGTGGAAATAACATACAATGTTACAATGTTGACAAATGGAGCTTGAATCATGAAGAGTTTTATGTAGTTGTTAAAATCAGATTAACTGGGACTTAACAAAGAATTTTGAAGTGATTTTTTTACTCTCCCAAAAGAAAATGATAATATTTTATCTCCTGCCCTGTGAAACTTTTAGCAATATAGCAAATCCCTAGAGGGATTATGACATTGATAAGACCTTCAAAGGATGTTTGGAAAACTTCTGTTGAAGATCTCAGGTACACATAACACTTTCAATGAATTTTCTAATTGCTGTTAGTATTTTTTTTCATTTAGATTAATAAAATTTGCATCTATAGCATGTTTTTGTACTAAAGCTGCTTTTGAAAAACTGCATCATCAGACTATGTGATGTTCTAACATGCTAAGTTAAACACCCTAACTGGAAATATTTGTCCACTTGAAATATGGATTTTATTTCTGGCTTAAAAAGTAGATTAGTGTGAGAATATGAGAACATTCGGAACTCTTTTCTGAGGAGCAATGTAATTGAATGAAGCTAATCAGTATTTCATATTTAGCTTATAGGATTTCCCTAAAATGTGATTTGCTAAAGAGCTCTGTGGATGGGTGGCATAAACTTACTTATTTTACTTAACATGCAAAATGAAAACCAGTAACAGATGATGGGAAGAAGACGATTAAAAAAAATTCCTCAATTCAAATCTATTACCAATACGATAATGTTGAAGCCTCAAAACGAGAGTAAAATGGATACATAAAACCTACTCATTCCTTATCCTTTCAGAAAATAAATGGCACATTGAACCAAACCTATAATTATCCAATAAATGAGCATGAGGATTGTAATTGATAGTACTTTAATGTTTTAGTTGGTGAAAAATGTATGCTAATTATCACTTTGTCTTATAACTTTAAAAAAATGACCAAAGTCAGCAGGGAAACTCTTTAAAAGAAAATGATAAAAATATTCTTTAAAAATACAGGGTAAAAGCTGACATTACAGATTCGAAAGAAAGTTAGATTTGGCAAGAATCTTACCCTTGTGATGTGTTAGTTATGTTTAACTCTTTTTTTTTTTTTTAACAAATGACTAAACCTGGACCCTGTGTTTCTTGGGCCAAGACATCATCTTTTATGACACATTTCTACACAAACACACTCCCACCCAGGTCATCACTCACCTTCTTAAACACCAGGCGAGCCAAAGCCAACATTTTAATTTATAGAACAAATTTATACACGGGACTAAAAGATACGGTGCTCCTATCGAGGGGACCACTAAACAACAGGAACATATGGAGCAGCTCAAGGCAGTTTGGAAATTCTTTTATATTTTGCCCATGCATTTACTCTTGCATTCTTGCTCCCTCTTAACCTCTTTTCTCTCTGAAATGGCTGTAACCAGTGCCAGCACTCTGCTTGAAAAAGTGCAAGGAGTCGTAGTTCAAAAAAATACAGCACCAGAATATGGATCCTCTGCAGACGAAGCAAGAAAGGAAAACATGCATGAAAATGTGAACAAAAGAATTGGTTTTAACGGACGGATGGACTTCTCCAAGTGTTTTCTGGTGGAGCTATACAGGCCTCTGAAATGAGAAAGAAGACATTTACCGCCACTGGTTTTAAAAGTTCCACTACTTTAGAATATTGCTGGGATTGACTTTATGCTCTATATAGTTTTTTTTTTTTTTACTTTCCATATTCATCTGAAAATCCCCTTGCCAGAAATATTTTTTGATCCATTTCTCTGCTTTTCTTTTCCTTCCTTCCTTCCTAGTTTGTGGGCAAAACTACTTTTCAGGAAAAAAAATCTATTCATATCTTGTTGCATATGCGATCTCAGAAATGCCATTCTAGATCCTTATGGTTAGTAAGTGTTAGTGGGCTCCCACCAAGCATAATACCAAGGGTTAAGTATGATAAGAAATAGATGTAATACTAAGGAAAGGAAGGCCAAATTGAAAAAGAATAAGACTAGGTCATGGGGCATAATGGGTAGGACCCAGAGAGTAAAAGGCTTTTGGAGGAATGAAGAAAGAAAGATGTACTAGGGAAAAAAATTCACAAGGTGAACAGTCAATGGCCCTTCCCCATCCTTTTTCTTTTCTACCAACTCTGTCTTCCAAAGTAAAGCTGGCATATTTGTGGTTGGGTAATTCAAAACCATATCCAAATCTCCCCACATTACGTATGCTTTTTTAAACCTCCAATAATTTCTGTCTCATAGATATGCATAATAAATGTTTGTCTTGGTAGACTAAGGAAGGTTTTCCAAAGGAGGTCTGCGATTGTGTGTGTGTACGCAAGTGTGCATATGTGTGTGGGACTTTATTCTCAACGTTCTGCCTCTTTGGCTCCGTATCAGTTTCTCTGTCCACACACTCCTCCCTCTTCTTACTCTGAGATTCTCTTTATTTATTCTGTCACCAAATATTTGTTAAATATTAGATTTCTTTTAAAACATTTCTGCATAAGTAACAATTTCCATAAAGATGTAGTGTTTTGTCACTTCTCCCTTTCTTTCAAGTAACTTTGATTCTATGAGGACAAGAAAAAGAATACAGTGATGCATTTACTTGACTCATTCACTGATTATTGAACACGTCATCACCGAGTTACTATTAGGAACTGGGCACAAGTCTAGCCATTGGCTCCTGAAAGCTACATTTTAAGTATCCCTATTAAAATGCTGTTCTTAGGTTTCTAGATTCTAGAGACTTGTTCTCAACTTTTATGTGCTTTCCTCTTGTGTCTGGTCTTTTTTAAAAAGACAGAATTTTCTACATTATGGTGTTGAACACTAGTAGTTTGTGAGATGTTAATGGGTTAAAAATAATCCTGTAGTAAAATACATTAAGCTCTGTGCCTTATAACCTCCCAGGAGACGTATGGCAATATTCGTATATTCAAGGTTCTATGAAGTTTTGCAGCAAAGCAGCCAATTTAATATCGAATCTAGTATTTCACGCTTGTCCTTAGAACTGATTTTGAGAGAACATCTATTAGTATCTCATTGGATGTGCAGTATTGGAATTGCCTTTCTCTGTGCTGATGGTTAATAAGTGCCTGCAGGTTCACATGAGACAGAGTGCAAAGAAAGTCACCCATGATAAGATGTCCTCAGAGAGGTGGTAGACACAGAGGCAGGTGGGTGGTAGGCATATGGAGAGTGCCACAGATATCAGTGTGGCCACCTAGTGTCAGCATATTTTGAACTCAGAAATTCTGAAAAAAAATAGTTTGAACCTATATTATGCCTGTCTGGCAAGAAGAACATTATCTTCTCTGATTCTGTTTTCTCCTTTTAAAAATGAGAACTCATACCCAGGGAAAAATCAGATTTAATGCATATAGTTCTTTGCAAGATTAAATGGGAAAAATTCATTTAAAAAAACATTTCAGTGCATTGTTTAGTTCATGGGAACTATTCAATAAAAGATGATTTTATTTTTCTTTCTTCTTTTAGTTTCCTTTCCTGCTTTCCTATAAAAGACACAAATATCTATTTCACAGTCTTGCTTTATGTGACATTTTGAGAAAAGAAATAAAAAATATGAAAAGTTGAATTGCAACAAACGAGATCATTTTGTTGAATGAATATTTACATCGTTCTCTTTATGTGCTAGGCACTGATCTAAGAACAGTTAGAAAAAGGTAGCTCATTGAACTCTTGAAACAATCTTATGCAGAAGGTACAACTCTCCCATTTTGCTGATGAATGTAATTTCCAGGATATCCTCACAGGAGCTGTCACAAGAGAAAATCATTACTATGGTGAAGGCATAGCATTAGCTCCAAAAAGCAGTCATCAAGTGTGATGGTGCCTATATAGTGGTTAAAATTTCAACATGAGTATTAAGCTATAAGGAAGCTTGAACTTTAAATGTGTCTACAGAAAGGAGGAAAAGTTAGGAGACCAGGTAGCACAGATGTGTGTAGGTGGGGGGGCACTTAATGCATCCAATTATGGATATTCATTTATAAGTCTTATTAAAGTTGGAAAATGTGAACATGTAAAGAACGTGTTACTAAGTTTTTAGTTTTTTCCCCTCATTGATGAACATAACAGAATATGAGAAATCCTTCAACGTGCAAAGGGCTTAGCACATGGTGATTGCTTCATGCCCTTCAATATCTATGTGTTCTAGTTTACCAAGAGATGCTACTTGGGATAATTTAGGAATATTTAAACTATGTAGGCTTTTCCTCTTTCCCTTCCATATGCATCTTTTTAATTTCTCTCCCTTCCTTTGATTTCCCAAAGCTTGCTCCTCCATTGACTGAGATCCTCTAGGGCTGGATTAATGGTTCACAACTACCTGGCTGGAAAGAGACACAGCCAAGGTGGTTAACCTTACACATATGGTTGAGAAGCAAACCAAACAAATCAGCATCCTCATTACACTTGCTCTCACTTTTATGGGTCCCCTCACCCAACCCCCAACACATTTTTCCACAACTGGAAGCATCAGGACTAGAGAATGATGGGCATTAGAGAAGCAACATCTCCCTTCTTCACGTGTGGGGTAAAGGGCACAAAAACAAGAGGCGAGGTCTCACAAGGCCTAGAAGTCATTTCTCTTTTCCAGGTTCAGGGAATTAGTTCCGCATTGCTGTGAGCTTTGGGTTAATTTATATTAAAACAAAGAGTAAAATGTTCCAGCGACATAGTGTAAACACCATAGAATGTTTACTAGATGAATTTGTAAAAGCCATATTTTTCAAAGCCAGAAAAGTCATTAAGTAACTTCAAATTCTGGCCTCCAATTTTTATAATTAGTCTCTTGAGCACAGACAATGTCCCTGCATTGCACAGAATTTTAAAGTTCTGATGGTTCAACAAATGGAGCTGTTTTGATCTCTCTGGACAGTAGAGACCAGTTTGAAACATGTTCAAAGTAGACAGCATGAGAATTACAATAATGTGCATAATAAACATCTATAACTAGGTGATGTCTCAACAGACCCTCTCATGTCTGGCTCGTCAACTGTTTGCACTGAACACAGTGTGGCAGATTTCCTTTTCACGGTGCTTTTTCTCTCTCTCTTTAAACATCACCTACATTGAAAGAATGTCTTCGGCATTTGAAATTTACTAACAAGTCCAGGAAAACTAGGTGAACAAGTGAATTCCGTTCAATTCTGTGCTTTGGGAAAGGGTTGTCACCAGGAGTGCTCTGTGGGTAGAATGTGAAGTGGAGGTTTCAAGTTCCTGACTTTGAAATTAGTATACAAATGTCCAATGAAGGCATACCCACTGAAGTGTCCACGGAAGGATGACCAATAGTGAAAGTCCTCTGTGATCCTGTTAAGAGCTGCTTGGCTAGAATGTTAGCATCTCGTGTACTTTCTCTTCTTTCCTTACTAGAACATTAAATATTCTAAGAGCATATGAGAATAAATGCAAATATACTCTTCACATATTTTCCTTTAAATATTCTCTGGTAATTTTTAGTGGTTTCTTAGATTATAAGGATTTTCCTTAGATTTAATACTCTAAGTAGAAAGATCATCAATTTAGGAAAAAACCCTGGATTTAAATCCTAGCTTGAATAATTATGAGCTGTTTCACATTGAATTCATTACTTTCCCTCTCTGAGATTCAGTATTCTCACAGATGAAAAAGGAAATTAAGTGAGACCTTCCTGATAGAGCTGTGAGGACCAAGTGGTTGATATTTGTCTTGGTGTGGGACTCAGCTGAATTGGTTTTCCCTAATATAAAATATCTTAAAGGAGAGAAAAGGGGAATAATTAAAGCTAAACTGAAAGATGCAGCCCTCTGAACAAGTATTTCACGAAATGGGATGTCCAAAAGGACAACATAAGTACAAAGAACTGTACAGACTCATTATCATAAGAACAAATCTCAGTGGTATAGCACCGTGTGTCCATTAAAATGGCTAAGAAGAGAAAGAAAATTGCTAGTGTTAGTGACAGTGAGGAGCAACTGGAGCTCTCATAAGCTGCAGGTGGAAGCGTCATTGGGTGTGATCATTTGGAAAACTGTTGAGCATTATCTATTAAAGTTGAAGATGTACTATATCCAGTTTGACCCAGAAATTCCATTTCCAAGTATGCCGATGACAGATGGGTTTAAAAATGTGCACCCAAAGATAAACACAATTATATTGAGGACAATATTATGGGTAATGGCATAAAACTTGAAATTACCCAATGTCTATCAACAATAGAATGGATAAATTGTGGTATGTCCATACAACTGAATAATTATATAGCAATAAAAGAGAATAATGATCTTTGACCTGCACCAACCCAGATAAATCTCACAAACATGTAGAGTGAAAGAACACAGCCATAAGAGAGCATATGATTCCATTTGTAAAATCTTTTAAAACAGGCAACTTATGGTAGTGGATATTAGTTAAGCTATTAATTATCTTGTGAGACAGGACAGGGCAGTGACTTGGAGGGGTCATGAAGGTGCATCCTAGGAGGCGGGGATGATGCATTCATCGATTTGAATGTCGCATAAAGTTGTAAAAATTCACTGAGCTGTACACTTAGGATTTGCATATTTTATTTCTATTTTCATAGAGTCATTTAAGTAAAAAGAAAAAAAAAACAATGCAGAAATCTGAACCATGCTAGTAACTTTCAAATTCTACCAGTCAGAGTTACTACTGATGATCCAATGTACCAGTGGTCAGTAGAATATCAATGTTAGCCTCATTCCTCTCATTGTTTAGGTTTTCAGAAAGAGAGAACTTTTTTCTATGACTAGTTAAAAAAATGCCTTTTTTTGTGCTATTACATCGGTGTCTCTGATTAATTCCTTGAAGTGATATTCCCATGACCTCTATTTTTTCTTTCTGTGGTTGTCTTTTATAAAATTACAAAAAAAAAATTATTTTGGTGCTGGGGACTGAATTTGGGATAGAGACACATGCTCTTATCACTGAGCTACTCAGTGAGCCCCTACGTTTTGTGAGATGAGATGATCCTTATCAAAGGTAAGTCAGTGACTCTTCTGTGGTAGATATTACTGGCACCCAAGAAGCCTTGAAACGTTTTGGAAGTGAAGCCAGCCGTACTGTGTGATTTGCGGGCCCCGTTTTTGGAAAGCAGTTTGTTTTATTCTTTATATCTTTCTGGTATTTACATATGGCTTCAAACAAGTGAAATAGACAGCCTGGTTATTGTCAGGATATGGAAGGAGCCAACACAGTGTGGAAATGTAACTCTGTGAATTTTTCATGTGACAGTTGTCAGCATGATTTTTCAGTGTGTGTATACAGTGTGCTTGGATATCCTGTCTTGGGGGAAGAGATGCTGTCACCTTCCAAAAGGAAGAAGAAATAAAACCAATTTTGGAGCTATGCCATATTATCTTTGGGCCACCTCTTGGTAGTGGCAATTTATTTAGTTTACAGTCTCCAGTGATTTTTAAGACAAAACATTCGGAAAGTCGATCTTGGTGGTCTGAAAGATTAATCAACTTACAGAAAAATCCCATTTTTTTTCTTCTTTGATTGTTAGTTGCGTCTTCATGGCAGAAAACATGAATTTTACTTGGTCTGTTTGCCAGTTTGGTAGCCAATCAAAATACACAGAGCTCCAAAACTTCCTTGGAGATTGGCATTCTTAATTAACTCACTATCCCAATTAAATTTACATTGTGATTCATCAAATTTCTGCTTTGTGAATCATTTATAGATAATAATATTTAATTTTATTAATATTCCTTGCCATGTCCTGAACAAACTTCTCTCCAAAAAGATATTGTACCACATTAGTCTTCCATTACACAAGTCTACAGAAATTTGATATCATCTGGGACAATTAGTTTGCACATTAATTTAAGCTTCAAATCTTGTGCAAGGATAAAAAGACTCAGACTGTGAGGGCACTGAAGTAGAAAACAAAACTACCTCGAAACAGCCTGGCACGAAGTGCAGAATTCTGTTTTTCCCTGTTGCCAGATGGATCATAACTACAGGCTTAATGTAAATATGCAGTTTCCGTACAAAAAATCATTTAATCGTCAATGTGCCTGATAGATGCAATGCATTTCCATTTTGTTGTGAATTCTAAATAATGAGCACAGGTAAACCTTTGAGGTTCAGCTTGGCTTAAACCAGGATCCACATGATTAAATGCTTATTCAAAACTCTTTCATCTGGAAGTCTTACAAGAAGTCTTGTTTTTGTTTTACTGCCTTTCTTAAAGTGTTTCAGTGTTTCCAGTTTGACTTCCATCTCATACCAGAGGGTGAAAAGACATTGGAAATGATTGCTCTTTCAGTGAATTTCAAAAGAAGTTCTGGGTTTGATTTTGAGTAAACATTTGGCTTTGTTTTCAATTCTCTGACCCGGATGGCTCGGCCTTTTGAGGTATCTTTATAATGGATACAATTTTATCATTCTGATGGTGACTATATTTGCAAAATAAATTGGAGAATTGAGCCAATTTTCCACATAGTTCAAACTGGAATGTCATTTTGTCTTAATTATAAAGATATTTCATGCAATTGAGTACTTGGGGAGGACATTTAATAATGACTCTAATTCTTCTCTTTGCATGAAAATAACTTCTATTGCTGTTAAAATTATTTTGTTCAGTTTTAATCACATTCTTTCATGTATGGACTAAAAGCATAATACATTAAAAACCTTAGAAAATCTCAAGTAATAGACCATTCTTCTCCTTAAATATATCCCCCCTTACATATCACTTAAATGTTGGAAAAAAATAAGTTCCTTTTCTTTCTTTATTTTAGGTAGAATAATTTCATCTTTAACATCAAGTAAGCATATTCTCAGGAATGATCTTATATGCTATGAATGAAATGATGTATTATAACCCAAACAATATGCCAGATGATGCAGTGCATAGCAATATGTGAAGATGAACTAGATTATTTCTCACATGAAGTTTTAGAAGACTCTTGCCAGCCAGAAATCTCAGCATTTGCTATTAATTTGGAATTATGAATGATAAAGGAATCACACTCTTAATTCTTGGAAACTCTTAGAAAACATAGACTCATAAGAGGTTTCAACTAGATACCACCTTCAGTGCCTCATCAGCTAGTGGCTCTAATAGTGAGGGGCGTTGTCAGACATCCCCAGGCAGTTGTGAGCAGCTCACAGTAGGAAGATACATGTGGGGGACACTTTAATGGCTGAATCTCTGCCTTGGGAGGTAGGCTTGAGGCAAAGGAGGGTGAAGTGCTAAACAATGGCAGGGGACAAATGAGGGTGTCACACACCTGGAAGATGGTGACTGAAAGCGGAGAGTGATCAGAGAAAGTGGTGAGCACCAAGTCTTCCACCCTCTTGGCTTACCCTGCCTCAAAGACTAGGAACCCAGCCTTGCACAAATCCGACCCTCCAAAATTAGGCTACACCAATGATAATGCCCCTTTAAGTATCTTTTCTATGCTTACATATTTATGTGTTGTTAAAATGTGTAAATTGATTATACTTCCCAGATAATTTTTGGACTCTTAACATTATCGTCATCAATACCTTTAATACCTTTAAAAGGACATGAAATAGAATTCATTTTAGGTTTCATTTCTTCAAATTAGCGCTCACATGCTCCTATTTGAGGGGGCTGTTTCCTATTCTGGTTATTTTATTCGGTATCTTTTAAATAAAATTTTGTCTTATTTTCTTTCCCTAGTATTTATAAATATATTAAATCTAAGTCACTCCAAGTAATCTTTTGTTAATCTTATTAGTTGTTCATAATTTTCCTTATTCAGTAGTAAGGAATCTTATATTTCAATATTTCAGAACACTGCCTTTGACTTTGTGTAACTTTGGCTATGAAAACATACAAAATGATAGAGTTTTATTTGTAAAAATGAACACTACAAAGTGATAATAAAATATTGCAAGGACAAATGACTAAGAGAAATATTTTGTTAATGATCTGAGGACAAGGTAAAGAATAAATGTTGGTACTCATAACATTTAAAGAAAAACACTTATTTCAGTGCTGAGGAGTCCAGTCATGAAATGTGTGGATGTATTTCTTCAATGTTGAAACCCAGATATTTCACTCTCATGGGAAAAAATTCCACTGTTAATATGAATTCTTGAACTTAGGGATGAACTATTAGCTATAAAATCTCTGGAGAAGATGCAGCAGTTAGGTCTTTAGATCAAATAAACACTTTGATGATGCTTTGTGGAATGTAGCAATCAAAGGCTCTCCACGGCTTCGCTTGGGAGTTGGGTATCTTTGGGAATTCTGAAGACAGCCTCTTACAACCATCTTATAAATCAACCTAAAAAGTAAATTCCTTGTCTTTCCCAGTTGCAACCATAAATAGCTCTGTTATTTTGAAGTCACATTCATTTTTGTTCAGAGAAGCAATCAAAACTGTTCTTTCATGGTATATGCCAACTAGTGATACTGGAATAATAATTGCACCGTATAATTAATCATAATTTTTATTTCGTAGCTTTATGCTTTGACTTCCTCAATGGTTGGCCATCAGACAGTGGCAGAACTAGGGCTGGAAATCAGGCAGTGTGTTGATTCCATACCCATGCTTTCTGTCACTAGGTTATACTGCCTCCCACATGTTCCATTTATGGCTGTTTGAAGACCCAGGAATTAAGTGCAAAGGGTTAGGAATTTTATCAGTAGGGCTGAAGGCTTGGGGGGAAAGAGAGAGAACATGGAAGATAAAGCAATAAGTTTCCAGATCTCTGGAAGTATGTTAGAGATTTCACTCATCTGCTGCTGAGCTGCACTAGAGCAGTCTTGGTGTGGGAGTCCTTTTAGACTTTCCTTAAAGCACTTACGAAATGTGTCAGCACTTTAAATATGGACAGAGGCAGAAGTTTCCTTCTGCTTTGGAGGGTGTGAAGCCAGCTTATCCATGATTTGTAATTTCCATTCCCGTATCTCTCTATGCCCAGGGCATGGAGTTGGGTGTGGGGGGTGTGGTCCAGGATCCATTTATTCCTGGAAGAAGGCTCATGGCTCACCCCGATTCCTGGCAATTAGCACTGCTTCTACTGTAAACAGAAGAAAAGAGGTGACCATCCACCAGTAGTCTTTAATTTTGTCTCTGGGAGTCTTCATTTCTTATCTTTTCCGCTTATCATTTATAAAACTCTTCTAGATGGTGGAAAACCAGAGAAATTAAAAGAACTTCTTCAAAGAACATTCAAAGTCTCTATGAATACCTACATGATAAAAGCATGATACAAATTCTGACTGCAAAAATTCAATCTAGTTCAGAGGACTTTTAAAACTCTACATTCTCTAGAATCATAAATGACATCTTCTGGTATATATGTGTGTAAATAGAGATTTTTTTCCTTTCTTTTCTTTTTTCCCTTTCGTTTGAGATGGGATTTCACTGTGTTGCCCAGGCTGACCTCAAACTTGTGATCCTCCTGTAGTTGGCATTAACGTATATGTCACCACACCTGGCTCTTCTGACATATGTTTTAAGAAGGAAATCCTAATCCACCTTTTCTTTTCCTTTCTACATTTCCAACTCCAAATTTAAGTTTTAAAAACTGTTTAACAGGAGATGCTAAAATATAGGACTGGAAGAAATATTCATTGGTTCCCATCTAATGCTAGAGTAATTAAGCAAAAATTTAAAAATTATTATTGATTTCATTTAGTAGTCAGAACAAGGTAGGTAGTAACTTCTAAAAACTATCAACAAACTACTCAAAAATCCAAAACAAATATATAATATAAACATCCTCTATTTCTATACTCATTTGTTCTGTTAATTATATTGTTTGGAACCAATTGTAACCAAGTGAGGACTTTGTATTAGTTGATTGTATCTACCTAATGTATATTGCCTCTAATTAATATTTCTTAAATCTACTTAATTGTACCTATTAAATACATACAATTCTGAAGTTATGGTCATTAATTAACCTTAGGTATTATAGTTTAATATTACCTTATATTAAACTAAAGTGAGGATTGGGAGTAAAATTTTAGGGTTTTGGATCATTAACTTTTTTTTTTTTAAAAAAACTTTTCTTTAACTGGGTAATAAAATTCCTTTGTAGTTCTCCTGAACTTATCCCTGGGATAAGATGGATGAGGGCTACCAATGTCATGGTATCAAAACAAAGGTAAAAGATGTAGGTGTATGGATCTACAGTCAAAAGAAGAAAAAAGGTGGTATGATGAAATATCAGGTAGTTAATAACATAATAAGACAATTACACTGGTCCAGAATGTGTACATACCCAATAAAATGACGTAGTGAGTTTAGAGTTCACATTTTTTAGCTTAAAATATTGGGATGGTTTATGTAAAAAAAAGTTTAGTTTGGTCTATTTTTATCTTGTTGCTTAAGTTATCTGGATAATTGATAAAATCATGAGCTTTTGTGGGAAGATGAAGTCCATAAGGTGATAGAGTAATGGTAATTTGGGATACTAAATTAGAAATAAAAGTTCCAAGTTAAAAAAAAAATATATTGAAGCACATGCAACATTAAGAAGTTTATACTTTGGCAGAAGGACCTGGTTGTAATCTGTTTTAAAATAAATAGATTGTGTACAGCTGTCCCTGTATCCCTGGCAAAATGATGATTTAATGTTGATTAAGAGAGAAAGCCTTTGAAGTGAGTGAGGCAGCAGCCCTAGGATGTCTTTAGTGATCATTATCAGTCTTTCCCTGAAGGATGACTTGGTGCCAAAAGCTCTTTTCTCCCAACTGGTTAAGGTGGATTCAGGAGCGAAGGCTTTGTACGTCTGAAAAGGCCTTCTCATTCGCAGGCCTCTGGTGTCTGATTCTTTTAGAATCCTGAATGTCTGAGAATAAGCAGATGCAGCCCTTTTCACAGAAGGGCAGGATCCGCAACTCCACAGCATCGTGGCATTATTTATTCATTATGAGAACAGCGAGTGAACACGTCCCCTGCAGAAAAATCAAATCAGTGTTCGTTTTGTTGAGCAGCTGCATTTGGCAGAGAAAAAGCATTTGGATCTAACTTTGGTAACTGAACAATTATAGGCGTTATTAAATTGGAGATGCAAATGAGTAATCATATTTTCTTCCAACTTGTTGTATTTCACGTGTAATGCTCAAATTAAAACCAGTTCAGAATGTAGAAAAATGGATTCCTGAGAGCTTAAAGAAGTTTGATGCTTGTCCATATACCAGTAGTTTTACTAAAAATATTTAGATATTAGTTAACCTCAAAGGACCAAATCTGCATTTCTTCATGTTTAAAAGTTAAATGGATTTAGTGACAAAGTCACTGTGTCTAAGTGCCTAACACTGAATAGTAATAAAACATCCAAGCTTTTAAAATGTTAATAAAATAAATGTATGTATTATAAGGATATCTTAGATAATTAAAGCCTATGTAATTTGTACATAAATTACCCGATTTCACATTCTGAGTACTTTTCATAAACTGCCTAGTTTTTAATCTCAGTTTTTCCATTTATAAACTCTGGGACCTTGATTAGAACATTTTACCTCAGTTTCCTCACCTTAAAATGGGGACTATCTCTTTGAGGCTAAGAAGATTAATTTATGTTAAATGTTTAGAATGATGCTTGATGCTTAGGTATTATTGCTGCTGTTGCTGTATGTGAAAATTGACTACACTTTTATCAGAAGGTAAGTTGACATATTAAAAAACTATCTCCCTATCTACTTACCCTTCCATATTTCATTCAGTAACATGGCAGTTCTGAGGAAATGTTATCCACTGTGTTGTAGTTCACAATGTTTATTAATTTGTGTTTATGCAACAGGCTAGTGTGCCTTTTGATGGTACACACTGTGATTTTTAAAGTATAGAGCAGTGTCTGTTCTGATTTAGTGATTCCAAAAATCAAAGTTTGAAAAAATGTTTTCAATGCTTCTTCCATATATTCTCCTTATTTGAAGTCCACAAGAGTGCATTAACAAATAAAAAAATAAATTACTAAATGAAGATGAAGTTATAGCAAAATAAAACTGCCCAAACAGACAGCTGGAAAATAGCCCAGGGCTTCCTGTATTCTGCCCAAGAATGTCCATTGCACAGCTGTCTTCATCAAGGTTGGATAATAAACACTCCCTCAGTTTCTTAAAGGGATTGATTCCTCTAGTTCTTCTCTGATCTGTGCATAAATCATTCCTACAGGTTTTAAATATTTTTCAATGTCTTTATTTTCCAAAGGTTTATTTCTTACTCACAATTACTCACCACTCTGCATTTTTTTTCCATCTGCAACATTTTTTTGTTCTCTGAATTTTCCATGACTATATTTTACTTTCACTTTGAGATTAAGCTTGAAGCTTATCAGCATGTAAAATTCCCATTAAAATACCCATGTAGTGTGTATTCTAGAGCTGTCTAAAAAGATGTGCTTAAATTGTGGAATGCAAAGCATTTACTTACGTTCAAATGGAAAAAAAATTGAAATTGTACAGAAATTAAGATGCAAGAGTATCTGCAGTCCCTTTGTGGACAAGTAAAGAAAGGCTACAGTTTAAATATGTATGCCTGGGTTGGCGAATGTTTGTGATGTTCTATGAGACTTGTGTAAGTTTGCTGTATATAATGCCAACGTTTTGTATGACTCCTGGATTTCTCAGTGATGTCTCTCAGAGGTAGGACAAACCTTTTGTGTTTTCATATGTACCTTACCAACTCTGATTTGATCTTATTTTTCAGTTTTAATTTTCATTTTGGAAATTAATTTAAAATGGAAGATATTTTATCATTGTTATACTCCCTTACATTTCTATATGTTCTAAAAAAACCCCAAATTTTTATTTAAAAAATCCATACATGCTATGTAGAATCAAGGTTATTAACTCAATAAATGAACTTTATTTAAAAGATATATGTTGGAAGATGATTCAGACCATTTAAAAAACTAGAAATAAAGGAAAAATGATTTTTTAATTGTCCAGTGATTTTTTTTTCCAAAAAGTTCACCAATACAAATTCCACATCTGCTTCAACTGCAGACATATAAAACCACCGTGACAAGGAAGGATCATTAAACAATCTGATTTTCTTGTTGGGAGGGTTTAATGCTGTTGGGTATAGTATTAAAATGTAGAATTTGATAGCATGTCTTAAACTTTTAATGATGTGTTCATGAATATAAAACATGCTTCTCCCAGTGACTTTATGGGTTCTCCTCTGCATAATTAGTGGTATCTGTTTTATGAGCTTACTGTTGTTTCCTTGATCCCATGAAAATGTAAAACCACTGTAATGATTTACACCATTCCAGAGCTTTAAAGATACGAGCTGTTTCTTAAAATAAATAACAAAAAAATCCAAAAGTATAATTCCAGAATTAAAGTTATATAGTGGGTTATTTGAATGTTAAAAAAACCCAGGATTTGCAAGTAAATTAATTTTCAACATTTGTTTTAGTAACATTTGATTTTTAATAAGTACTAACATAGAATGTATGTCTTTTATTATTTACATAAAATTTCCCTCTTACTATATACTATTTTCTTCCCTGTAGTTGAAACATACTAGGGGAAATCTCCTGAAAAAATTCAAATAGTATTTGAATCATTTGTCATTTTGATAGTTATGAATTGAAGAGATAATCATTATTAACATTACAGATCCTCAAAATTCCAAGCAAATTGTACTGTTCATTCTTTTCATCATTAGTAGATGCACACAAAATTTCTCATGTATCAATCATTGAGGTTTAGATTTAAACTGGTTATTTATAATGTATGTTATTTAACCCAAAGTCATTGTTATGTTGCCTTAATAGTTGAAATAACCTTGACCTTTTTGCTATTTCTATTTTTTAATATCCTGAAATGTATGTTGCTCATAGGTTCTTAGTTATTTTGTTTGTTTGTTTTTCGTAGTTTAATTACTGGAAGAGAAATTCTATAAGCAAATTGGTTGTATATTGTAGAGTTATATAAGACTTTTATCCAAAAGAGGAAAATAACAAATTGACATAAATTACATATAATGTTTGGATTACTGTTAAGATTTTTCTGATGTTGAAATGGAGCTGTGTCTGTGTCTCAGAAGAAGGTGTAATCAACAAGCTTTTCTGCTATAAGACAAATACTTTGAATTATCTTCTTTAATTAGTTTGACTTTAAAATATGAATTGATCACATTTTGATGTCTCATGAAACCTATTTAATACTAAAACAAAAGTTGTTGCTGTTGTAAGTAGTTACTCTGTAAGGTAATGATTAAGATTTTATCTAAAGAATAGGTTTCAAGCTGTATGTTTTCATTGCACCCACCAAATAAATATAGTATGCTGATTTTTAATTTAAAAAACAGAGAGGGTGGGCATGATCAAAACAGGATTTATGCATGTATGAAAATATCACAGCGAAACCCATCAGTTTGTACAATTAGTTAATATTGTATAATATGTGGTTAATAATTTTTAAATTAAAAATAAAAATAGATTTAAAATAAAAATTGAAGCATTTCAATAATAGTGAATCATATCATTGAAAGTCTTGCATTGTTTTCCTTCACATTTTAATAAATAATTTCATTGTTTTCACATTATTTTGAAAATATTTGAAACAATCACAATTGTAAGAAGCTATTGCTTTAAACAATTCAAGTGTTAATGACTTTAAATCAAGTATTGGAAATGTGAATCCATTTTCTACTGGTGTCCATGAAAGATTATTTTCACTGAAAAACATAATTTCTAACATTTATTTTTGATGCGGAAGTCTTCAAGATGAATATATGGCCCACCCATTCTAGTCACCTATTCTTAGAAGCATTTTAAAATATCTTTTGCTAATGCTAATTGAAGTTAGCCAATCCCCACCCCCCCAAAAAAAATGCCAAATGTTTTCTCTGATATAAGGAGGCTGACTCATAGTGGGGTAGGGAGGGGGAGCATGGGATGAATAGATGAATTCTAGATAAGGAAGAGGGGAGGGAGGGAAAGGGGGGGCAGGGGATTAGCAAGGATGGTGGAATGTGATGGACATCATTATCCAAAGTACATGTATGAAGACTCGAATTGGTGTCAGCATACTTGATAGAGATAAATATGAAAAATTGTGGTATATATGTGTAATAAGAATAGTAATGCATTCCACTGTCATGTATTTAAAAAAATAAAATCAATTAAAAAATAAATAAAAATGAAACATCTTTCACATCATTTCTCTAATTTTTGTGCTATATAAAAATCGAAGGCAATATTCCAATATCTGAGGCCAAAGGGATCCCCTGTTTTTCAGTAACAGCTCAGTTTCTACCCATCACACATTTGGAGTTTTACTCTAATAATACATTTACTAATAATACATCTAAAACTTTCCCCTTTGAGATTTAGAAAGATTAGTGTCCTACATGCATTTATAGGAAACAGATTCTGAATTTAGGGATATTGAGATCAAGCAGATTTGGGTAAGCTTTTATTTTTTGACTTGAAGCTGCAATAATTTGTTTTACTACTCTTCAAACCCTTTCTATATGAACATTTAATGGCTGTTGCTCATGTTCTTTTAATACTCTTTCAATCCATCAGTTCCTGAAGTAGCAGCCTTCAACTGTGATTTGAGAGTCAATATGGAGAAAGCATTTCTAATGATTATGATGCCATTTTCAATTGCACTTCAGGTAAAATTTATGCTCAGAGGAAGAGATAGAATCATACTGTGAATACATGAAACCCAAGTCACCACATCCCAACTTCAAAATGCAAATTTAAATAATTTAAATGACTTATATTTAAAAGCACATTAAAGGTTTTAATTTTCGTCATCCTTTTCGGGTTAAGCTACCATAATCTCTCATTTTCCAATACCAATGACCTCTAATACAAAGTTCATCTGTATTAAAAATGTACCCCTCCATTAAACATGGGATATTTAACTTTTTAAATCTGACAACTATTTTTGGAACACCTCTTATATTCAGCTTCATAGGCACTGAAGAAGATGTGGCAAGACATACAAAGGCAATCGTCTTGTCAACACTGATACAAGGTCATAAAACTAAGGTTTGACCCCTCCCTACCACCTTTCTTCTATGAGGAAACCTAGTGAATAATGCACCTGAATTTACCAGCAGTAAATGAGAGGAGTAGGACTAGGTCTTATTTCTCTTCCTCTGTGGTAGAGTCTGGAGATATATATATATTTATATTTATATGAAAGATAATAGATTCATCTTTATATTTCCTGAACTGAGCTTAATGCACATAATGGCTCATAATAAATGATACACCCTGCATGGAAAACCCACAGAACAATATGCAGATCTCTTAGAACACATGTTCTTCCACCTTTGTGCAGTTTGTTCTCCATACCTGGAAGAAAGCATCTTCCACCAGCACCTTAACTTCTAAACACCATCCTACTCATTCCTTCCAGAATTACTTCAAAGTTCACATTATTTGTGAAGAAAAGCTTCATTTGAAGAAATATAAAGAATTGGGCTTATTAGTGGAAAAACAATCTTCCTAGACTGAGAATCTCATGGAAGCAGGTATGATTCATTCCAATGGGTATTTGAGGGGTGCTAGTACATCATGAGAGGGCTCCAGCTGGCCCATTCATGCTGTTGTACTCTCCAATTCATTTCTACCCTGTGAACAGAAAGAAGACACCATAAGACCTGTGATGGGAATCAGAGGTAGATTGTAGACTCCTGTGAGCATCTAATGTTTGTTCTATGGAAAGAGGTCATGGTAGCTGAAAATGGCTCCTACTTGCCTGGATTTGCCATCAAGTGGCAAGAACCTCATCATTTCTGCATATTTTCTCATGAATATGACCTTTTCTCTCTTGATCGTGTGACCTGCATTAGAAGAATGTTTTCTGCTTCAGTACCTTTCAGTTGGTCCCTGTGCACCATATGGACTCTGGGATTTGGGTGAGGAAGGGCAAGAGCGTATTTCAATGAGGCAAGAGATAATAAAAGTTGAGTGGACAGAAGCAGACAGATTTGAGAGCATTTAGATAGTGATATTCATCCAACATGGTACAATTTTACCTTATTACACAGGTATTACCTAATACTTGAGAAAGCCAGTATTTTTTTTTAATATTCATTTTGAAATGTTTTTTTTTTCAAATTAAGGCAAAACTAAGGAGAATTGTATAATGAATCACAGAATACACTTGAGAGATTTATTTATTTATTTATTTATTTTGACAACTAAAAAAATTCTTTAATAAAAATTATTCATAAAAATCCTAATAAATTTCAAAGAGCAAGATATTCCTTAGTACATTTATAAAAGAATATTTGGTCCTTTTACAAAAAGGTCCCTTTTAATTTAAATACATTTCTTATTTACAGATTAAATATAAAATATCTATAGTTGCAAAACATATTGCACATTACAGAGAAGCATTTGTGTATTTCAGTGAGTTTTTCCAGAGTTTCCAACTCTAGATTTTTTTTGTAAAACAGATTTACCTTTCTCATGTATAATAAATAAAAATACAGCTTATGTTTTGCTAATTTCAAAAATTTTGCTCTTTTTTAATCAGTTTTTAGTAATCTCAAGAATTATATCATTTTACCCCTACATATTAAAACATATGGGCATAAACACAATCAAAACTAATAATACCAACAGTAACACCTGTATCATTAATATGTATTCCTAATCAAATTTATCTCTCTGAAAAATGGCTGGAAATATGATTCATACAAGAATTATGAAAGAACAATTGATTCATTTTAGTCAGCTTGAATGCTCAAATTTGTCTTTTAACAATGAGGAGTTGGTGCCCCAGTTAATTCCAATGATATCCACAGATTATCTTTATATGTTTAAATTTTTCATATGTTATCACTGCTAACTTTTTAAATATATGCTTGATGTTATTAATTATCATTTTTTGATGCTCAAATTGTCCCAACTTTGACCAATGAAAACATTGTTCCTTAATGCTTATAGTATTATAACTTTCCTTTACTGCAAATAGTTCATACTAATATAAAATGTATAGCATTACCTACAACTCTTATAAATCTCAGTTAAAGAAGAAACAATAGCTTGCACATGGTCCACAGCAGCATTGTATAATCACCATAACCATTTGAGCTTTAACTTAGTTAAGGTTTTGATAGAAAATTAAGTAATGTGCACAGATAACATAACCAATTCAGCATACCTTTGGATATTTTTATGACAGTTCCAAGCTTTTTATAGTAAATTTCCTAAAGCATATAGTGTGCGATGTTCCCCAAGAAAATGGTCAGTTTCCATTGCTAAGTTCATGTTAGAACCCCTTCTTGGTGCCAAACTTGTTAATCTAAATATTTATTTTAGATAATCTTTGCTTGACAAATAAATAAATAGAACAATGTGAAGCAAAGTTAAGCACAAAGTCCTTTGTAACTGAGGCCTTATATCTCACTCTAAAGGTATAATTCACTTATTTCAATCCATTCTCATAAAGCAAATACATGAGATTCCCACTAAGTAGTAGTAACAAAAAGTTAGACATTCAGTTGAATCTCATCCTAGATTCCCAAATTTCCCGTAACCTGCTTATTTCTGTCTTACCTTGGATTGTGCTGATGGCAATGGAGCGCCATGTGGCTGAATGGCAGTGTGTCTTACACACCAGAGCTGGATGTGACGCCAGTTCAGACATTGCCAAGGTTCTGTCTCTCCCTGTAGAAACTAATCTTCAGGAGGTGAGATGGTTCTTTCTTTTCTTTCCTCCTTCTCTTCATTCTATCCCTCCCTTCTTTCCTCATCTTCATCCTCCTCCCCTCGCTTCCCCCTCTTCTTTTCTTCTTCTCCTTCTTCTTTCTCCTTATTCATGTAAATGGGAAAATAACTTTACCTTGTTCTGGGGAGTGGGTAGGTGTCCAGTAAGGCTCCTGGAATTATTTCTTGGAGCCAGTGACCTTGGCGACCTTGAACACTTGAAGTGCACCATCTTGCTCAGAGCCTGCACTCACCTACTGTGATGGTGTCATGGATCTGAACATCCCTGAAGCAGGGGGACAGGTACCTGGATATGTTCCTGTGGAACTTCTTGAAGGGACTCTACTTGTGAATGGAGGGGTAGAATGAGTCTGGGTACATGGTGCTTGCCTCTTTCGTTCTTTCTTTCTTTCTTGGTGGAGCGCTTGACTGTTACTTTCTTTCTTTCTTTCTTTCTTTCTTTCTTTCTTTCTTTCTTTCTTTCTTTCTTTCTTTCTTTCTTTCTTTCTTTGTAGAGCACTTGCCTCTTTCTTTGTTTCTTTCTTTTTTTCTCTTCTGCTCTTCATCTCAGTCACTGCACCAAACAGGAACAACCCTCAGATGGAATCAGTACCAGTGAAGGATTTTTCTTGCCAAGGACAGTGTCTCCACGGCCCCCTTAGCTGTCTTAAAGCCCAGACTAACCTTCTTGTATCATTGAAAGATCTTCTCCCTGACAGCTTCTCTGTGCAAGACTCTTTCATTTTGAAAGATGGTTGGCTGTTTTTGGTAGGAACACTTAGTATGAATGTCCAACAGTCTTCTGGCTTCCTGACAAAAGAGAGTAGTGGCATGATCCAAGTTCCTTATTGACTGCTGAAACACTCTTATGGTCCAGGAAGCGAGTTCCAGGGTGTGAGGGAAGGGCCTTTAGTGTAAGACATTTTTAATTCTCTCCTGTCTCACAGGTAGAATGTTTGATGGGAGAATCCAGTGGCTCTGGATGCTAAAATGTTTCTTTTTTGATACAAAGCATCTCAGGAATAGTTTTACAATTCAGATGTTCAGGGTGAGAGACATGGGACTCTCAGAGATCAGAAGCAGCAGAGTCTCTCTAGCAGCAGAGGTAGGCTATGGGAAGGTGCAGGTGGCCCAGCCACGAAGGCAAAGCTTTCTCCAAAACACTGGATTGGAGCTGTGGAGACCAGGGTGATGCTGGTTCTCTGATGTCTCTGCTCCCATTGGAGCAGAATGACTGTTTGCAGTGGGCTTTTCCAAAGAAAACTCTTTCCTTAGTAGACAGTCCAGGTGCGGAGTCAGCTCTTTCTCTGAGGCATGAATCCAAAATGTCACAATTACTGGTGATCAGCTTAAATTCATGATATTCCAGGTCACAAACTATCTCAAGTGGGTTATGAATCCATAGATCAACCCCAGGTCAGTCCTCAGTCCCTCCACAGACTCAAAGCCCATGTCCTTTAATGGTTTCTTGCTGATCCATCTTAAGTGGTGGGAAACTCTTATTTTACTTTGGTAGAATACAAAGTATCTCATTACATGCTCCTTAAGGCTACTTGCAGTATACCTATTTTGCTATGGGAAGGAAAACCTTTCAGAATTTCAAAATGGAAAAAAGATGAACAAACAAACCAAAAATAGGAAAATTCCACTTCATAGGCAACATACTATAACTATGACAAATACATCTCCCTTAACTAATGAAATTTGAAAATCATCAACAGTTTTTGAGTGATAGATATTATTATCCTTATTATACTCTTTAATATCATTTCAGAAAACCATGAAGTCTAAATGTTAGAGAGGAATTTTCTGAGTTTCTTTTCCATTTAAAACAACCTAACAATGTGGTCTCTGTTCACTAGATCTAATCCCCTTACATACACACCCACATCTTATTTATTCAAAAATAAAACATAGTTTTTTCTCTAAATTAGGAAGTTGAATCATATGGGATTTATATTTTTAGAAGAAAAATGGCTAAGCTTTGGTAGTATCATACAGTGTAACATAAATATTGATACCAAATTTAGTTACTAGATGAAAAATTATGAATATAAGATTTGATGAATTATTTTTCTCAATTGTTTACAAGAACTTATTTGAATAAATGAAAAATTTTAAATAAATTAAATACTTCATTAAAGGATGACATTTTATAAAAATAAAGGGAAAATGTACTGATATATATTACCTATAAAATTGTCTCATTCATCTGAAGTTGAAATTGATGGTCTACTGTACTGCTTTTTACTTTATTTGGAAGACTCAAGCTGGGCACAGTGGTGCACACCTGTAATCTCAGCTGCTTAGGAGGATGAGGCAGGAGGATCATGAGTTCAAAGCTAGTGAAGTGCTAAGAAATTCAATGAGACCCTGTCTCTAAATATAATACAAGACAGGCCCGATGCTTGAATGCCTCTAAGTTCAATCCCCAGTACCCCCCAAAAAACTGAATGAGGCTCTGTTCTTTGCAATGATCTCTCTTGCCACATCTCTGAAAAAATTCATCTTTATGATTCTATCAGGACCTGGTGACTTTTTGACCCTTCTCATTGTTTGTGATTATAAAATTCACAAGCAACTGCTTTTGATCACTGGATACTTAACTGGCATTGAAAGGAAAAAAATATGTCTGTTTCTATATGCTTGGAATATTGATTTTCTCTCATGAAAAATTGTCAATGAGACAAATTTCTGGGGTTGTGGTTCAGTGGTAGAGCACTTGCCTAGCACTGGGTTCAATTCTCAGCGCCACAAATAAATAAATAAATAAATAAATAAATAAATAAATAAATAAAGATCCATCATAGACTAATTAAAAAAAGAAAAGAAAATTGTCAATTATATTCAACCATACCAATTATAGATGTTTCACTTTGTCTCATCCAGTAAATAATTTCTCACAATGTAGTGAAAAAAAGAAAGAACATTTATTATTAAAAAGATTAACATATGGCTAAGGTATCTAAAGAAGCCTCACCTATTTTCTCATCATGAACACCCATGTAAGATTCTGTTTCTTCCCAGCTATATCCAGGCCAGAAGATATGGAGGTCAGCTTTATAAAGAACTAAATTCGTGTTGCCCAGAACTTTGCGCCGTCATGGAAAAGTTCTTCATTTACTCTGCTCCACACAGTAGCCGTGAGCCATGTGTGGCTGTGATTTACATGAAATGAGAAAATGAATTTTCAATTTAATTTTTTTCCGCTAACTT
The DNA here is from genome assembly GCF_045843805.1 of Urocitellus parryii. Taxonomy (NCBI): domain Eukaryota; kingdom Metazoa; phylum Chordata; class Mammalia; order Rodentia; family Sciuridae; genus Urocitellus; species Urocitellus parryii. The sequence continues at coordinate 37,879,076 of NC_135544.1, forward strand.
AAATTAATATATGGCCAAAGGATAATGTTGGACAGCAGAGTAAGCAAGGCCAAAAAGTGAGGCTCACCTAAATGCAATCAGCCACCATCTTCTGACTTTGGAAATGACTGTGGAAATATTTCTGAATGAATTTATAGAAATGAATTCATTTCTGTACCAGGTCAGAAATGGGCAGGATTCTTCTGATTGGATTGTGTGAAATGGTACAGAATCAACAGATTGCATATTGTAAAGGGGTGATATTGACTTAGAAACAAATGTCATGCATATCATGGGCCTTGGCATTATTTAAGATGCAAAGGTAGGCCTAAATGACTTTCAATGTCTATTTTCAATGTCTATATTAGGATGAGAGTAGAGTCAGCTATCTGTCAGCTCAGTCTCTGTATTCACCCTTACCCTCACTCCTAACCATGAGTAAATGGTCTCTGAACATAATCTAGTCTTCATCTCCATTTGTTCAGTCACACACATTCATTCATCAAATACTTAGTGAAAAACTTCCATATGCCTAACACTTCACTGGGTGCACACACAGTGATGAATTCAATAGAGTAGACAATAACCCTCACAGGCAGCTGTTTACAACTACTAGCACATAGGAATGCATGCCAAAGACCATCATCCTGAACTTAAAGAGCAGCCTCCTAAGAAATATTCTTAGAGGAAAAAGCAGCTAAATTTAAAGACAAAGTGAAGTTCTCAAGGTGAAAAGTAAGCTCTTCCTGGTAGAACATATAAACAGGCCCAGAGGTGAGAGGGCATGGAACCTTCCAAAAACCAAACAGCTAAAGTTGGAAGTTCGAGAAAGGAGTGGCTAGGAATGAGGCTGGAGAGACTGAGAAAAGTGAGATCACAAAGAGTCTTAAAGCCACAATTCAGAGCGTCTTAATTTGGGCTGCATTAATAAAGTGCAATAAACTGAGTGGCTTATAAATAACACAAATTTATTTCTTACAGTTCTGGAGACTGGAGTCTGAGACCAGCATGTTGGCATTGTAGATTTTGAGTGAGAGCCTTTTTCTGGGCTGCATACTGCCAAATTTTCATTGCATTCTTACACTTGGGAAAAAGCATGAGAGAGCTTTCTGGAGTCCCTAGTATAAGGGCACTGGTCCCACTCATGAGGCCTCTATCCTGAGGACCTGATGACCTCTGAAAGGCACTCTCCAGTACCATCACAGCAGGGTTAAGTTTTCAGCATGTGAATTGGGGGGGGTGATGGTGCTTAGTCCATTATACAAAGTTTGGTCTTTTTCCTGAGAACAAAGGCAAAACACAAAACATTTTAAGGCAGAGTAAATAAAGATTGAGTTTTATTTCAGGAAAACCATTCTGCCTGCAACTAGTCAAATAAAGAGAAAGCCACCATCCCTGGGGCAAGAAGGCCATCTAAAGAGTGAGGGAAATAGGTGTAGTGGGGAGGGCTGGCTGAACTAGGATGGTGGTCAAGGGGATGGTGTTGCTTGGAAAGACTTAGGAGGTGTTTGGCAGATGGGCAAACAGGACTTGTGAATGGTTTGCTGTTCAGGTGGAGTGAAGGGAGCCACACCATGGAGGTTGTGGCTCAGAGGTAGAGTGCTCACCTAGCACATGCAAGGCTCTGGGTTTGAACCTCAGCACCACATAAAAATAAATAAATAAAATAAAAGGTATTGTATCCAACTACAACTAAAAACATATGTATATTTAAAAAAAAATGACATCATGTGGGCTGAGGCTGTGGTTCAGTGATAGACAGCTTGCCTAGCATGCTTCAGTTACTGGGTTTAATCCCCAGCACCACATATAAATAAATAAATAAACAAAATGAAGGTATTAAAAAATGACACCATGTTTTTGACTTTCAACTTTATAATGGAGGAAGGCAGGTTCGGAGGGAGACAATAAGAAGCTTTGTTTTGGAGATCATGACTTTTAGGTATCTATTAAGAGATAGAGAGGAGAGCGAGGATAAAGTTCTGGAATGGAGACACAGGTTGAAGATTTACTGACATGGTAAGATGGTATTCAAGGCATTAAGCAGAGTAGCATGAAGAAAAGAAGAGAGAGTAGATCTGGAAAACTAATAAGCACTAACATGAAGAGATGAGTTCAAAAGAAGTCTCAGATGAAGCTCAGAAGGAGCGGCCAGAAGAATAGTAAGGAGGAAAAAAAAATCAGATTTGTGAGGAGTTCAACACAATCAGGAAGAATTAAAAATGATTTTTCAGCTTCTGACTTGAAAGATTCATGTTGTTTCCTTCAGTCAAGATTAAGAATAAGGGAGAGAAGCAAGAGCCCATTTGACAGGAATAGAGAAAATTAGGGCTTTGATTTGGACCAACGAAGGTTGAGGTTTGTAAGACGTACAAGGGGAGGAGCTATGAGGTGAACCACTGAACATCGCATCCCCAGACAAAAAGAATCTTTGTGCTTTTGTGAAAAATATGGCAAGAGGGATCTTTGATTTAAAAATAACTTGTTGGAACATTGCTATGAGATTCTTTATGCTATCTGGAATGCTGTAACAGGATGTGAGCATTCCCTAAATTTACCTTGAGTCAAATTGCATAAATAAATATAAATAAACACATGTAGAGTGTTTGCGAAATTAGATGATAGATGCACATAATAGAATAATTCATACCTATTCAAAATTCAGTAAATAGTAACTATTATGATTATTTAAAACCGTCAGACACACAACTTTAAATTTTCCACGATTGTCTTAATGACCTCCACATTCACCAGGACAGCTGTATGTGTCCTCCCACCTACTCTTTAAATTCCTTCCAGGATTAACAGCATTCTGTGTGCGATATGCTCAAGACTTTTTCAAGCATAGAATTTGTTTTGGGGAGAAATGGGATTTGTGGATGATGGTGGGAAACAGGATGGCAGATGAGTGGGGAGGATGGAGAGTCCACAGGGGATGGCACCATTGTCTTCAAGACAATCCCCCATTGGGGAGTAAAAAATCACTCTTACCACTAAACCATTAAGATTTCATAATGCAGTTCATCCACCAGAAAAAGCAAATACCAAAACCAGGGAGGTAACTCCCCCTGCCCCCTTTGATGTGAAACTTGTCCATGCCTTAAGAGACACCTATCAGACGACTGCTTCTTTATTCATGCCTAAAAACTATAGTCACTCCATCATTTCCTTCAGTGTGTGGAAAGGTAGGTGGTTGTAGACCAGAAGCATGATTTTGCTGGAAAATAATCTTCATTTTAGTCAATTGTGAAGAAGCATAAAATTTGGAGGCTGTACTATGTTTTTCTCCATCATAGTATCTTTTTAGTTCAGACAGAGTTAGCTTCATCCCTCCTGTTTTTGGTGATCATGATTCCTATTTTGTTCTACCCATTTACCCTCATCTCATCCCTTGCTCCAGACTCCTGGCTTCTGTGTAGTAGCTTTTCAAGGTCAAAGCCTCTGAGACTTTTCATTCCTAACTTTATTTATAGGAATAGATAAATCTGTACTAGGAACAAGTGTAGGCTGTTCTTTGAGATTTTTCCCAAGTGAATTACTTGCAGAGTGAGAACATTAGCAACAATAAAATGACATCCTTCTCAGGCTAAATATTTCCATGTTTACTTGTTTAACTTCAATAGGTTATTATGCTAAAAGATCTTACTATGGATGAAGAGAGGGAGAAATAAGTGTGTGAAGGGAACTTAAAATTTTGTCCTGCTACATAATATACTAAAAATAAAGAGAAGAACTTTCTCCAGTTCTTGCCTCTGACCTCATGAAAGGTGACTTCCTCGTCATTTTCCAGCTTTTAGAAGGTGTTAAATAGTGATCAACAGAGAATCATGCTGTTTATACTCTGAAAAGAGAACTGAGAAAAGCAGCATATTCTAGTCCTTCCAAATGGAATAGAGACTTTTCCATTTAGAAAACTCTGCTGTTGAAAGTTTTGGATTATATTGCCTTAGCAATGAGAAGTTGAAAGTGAGACAAAAATCATCTGGTTCTTGTATAAATAATACATTCTATTTAAATTAGCATAGCCTATTCAATTCCATAAAGGCTCTATAAAGTGCCTATTACATGTCAATCTTAGTAGTAAGTCCTAGGTTTAAGATAAAGTTGCTGCCTCCCGTAATTAACAGTATAAAGAGATAGAAAGACAAGTAAACATGGCATTTGAAGGCATAGGTGCTAGGGAAAAAGTGAAGTGTTTGGCTATATTTGCAGACATGTGTAAGGGGAGGTTGAGGCTTCAAGGATGTATGGGGATGACAAGGGAATTGAACAAAGAACATCTAGACATGTTCTAGAAAAATCTTTTTACCTTATGTTTGTGAGTTTGCTCAGAGGAATGTCAGCAATGTTTACCACAAATCTAACTGCCAGTCACTCTGTGTGCTTATAGAATAATAAAGAATATATTATCTCAATACTATATTTGCCTCATTTTTTTCTGTTGTCTAGTTTGGAGAAGGATATGCTGATTTTTTGTGCATAATTTCATCATGTGTTGTGAAGACATGATAAATCTAGACTCAAGACTGGCTTCTATGAGCAAATAAACATGTTTTTGCATCAAACACTTAAGCTCTTTAGAAAGCTATTTTCTTTTCCTCAATTCATTGGGGATAGAGGAAAAGAACAAGACCATTGTAGAGAAAGTCAGATATCTAATGAAAAGACTTTTTTTTGTAGATGACTCTGACATTTTTAAACAGTTGCTTAACAGAAGTGTTGCTGGTTTTCCATCATATTTGTAATAATAGAAATGTTCTATTTTGAGAAGGTTGTTTTTCTCTTTTGGAATTGAGAAAAATCTTAATACTTTTGTTTCTTGGTTCCAGGGATAGGCTACTCACATGGAGATTAAACATTCTGAATCATTCTGATTAACTTCTGGCTTTCACTGTCTTTTCTAAATCTGATTAGCAAGGTCATCCTTGGATATATATTATTAGTGAGAATAAGAGAAAGGGGAATTATATTTCATTATATCTGAGAAATATTGCTATGTAATTCCAAGCACTGCTTCTTTTGCTCCTTGAAATTTAGTTTACCTGATTTCAAAAAAAAAAAAGAAGAATATATGGACATTCATTTAAGTTGGAAAAATATATTACACACGTGCACCACAGAAGTTACAGAAGTTAAGGGGTGATAAGCAGAAGGTATCCCATAATACAAAGCATCAGTAAAGAAGGGCTTGCAGTGAAGGGTGGAGTCTGTTCAATGTGACTGGAAGGAGAAGGAGGGTGTAGAAAGCAGGGTATGTAATTAGGCCTTTGTTAGTGGGATGGTGGCTTGACTGTGACAAGGGACTGCAACAAATAAAAATTTACTTCTTAGAGTCATGTTTTGGTCTTTTTATTTCCTAACTATTGTAGGAAACTATTGTGGGATCTATTGCTTTCCTTTGACACATGGAATTTGAGGGCAGGATAGCCCCTAAGTGTTCATCTGTCCTGTCCCTTTATGGGGGAAACTGGGCTCAGGGCTGGTTGAGTGACCTGGTAGAAAGAAAGAGGAGTCCTCCTCTTTTTGACTCCAGGACTTTTTGAAGTTCACCATATGCCATTGGTGGGTGAAAAATTAACACATCTCCATGGCATTTAAGTTTCAACTACTGTGTAATTTGCCAAATCAAGGTTCCAACTATGTTAATGAATTCTACCAAAAAATGTTCTAGTGAAAGGCCAAGTTGTTTTTCTTCCATTAAAAGAAATCAGCTTATTTTCTACCACTAGGTGGCATGATATGTTTTTTTTTTTCCCCAGACACTTAACTTTCAGAAGAATCCTACCCCTCTGGGTGAACACACACACACACACACACACACACACACATACTCCACTGTAGAATTTCACTTGGGGTATCTGTTTGGAAAACACCATTATTTTCTACCTCTTCCATAACTTGGTTTCTGCTTCACTGATACACATCTGTTTGTCTACTCTGTGAGGAGACGCTGAGTTAGGTTTATGTATAGTTAAATAAATGGTGGGCAAAATCTTTTTTCTCTTTTTGTCTTTTAAAGAGAAGAGAAGAAATGGAGTTGCAATTGATTCTGAAGAACCCACTTATTCATTCACCCAGTTTCTGTAGGAACAAATTATTTAGTAGGTAATTATTAACGATGTTTTGGTTAATTACCTGGGTCACTGTATCCTTTAGTTCCCATCTCAGGGAACCATAAAGAAGGAAGCTAAGGTTAGAGTTCTCAGGAGTGGCTAGCTCTGTAAATGGAAGGAACAGGCAATCACCGAGCAGGGCCTGGGAGGCATGGAAAGATTGAGAATCCAACATTGATTGAGAATCCAGAAGAACTGAAGTCAAACCAAACTGCTTTTCAGAGCCAGTCTAGCTATCTTCTGGGTTTTCTGAATCACCAGGACCTTCATTACCTGAAGTAAAGACAATAAACCACAGGATCAGGGCTCACAGAATATACCCTAGTCTTTTAATCCTGTGTATGGTTTGTAGATATTTTTCCTCAATTTTCATTTTTATTCCTTCCCTTATCTGGCATAATCTTCGATTCCATGTTTTCAAGTTTTCTGTACAGTGTTTTGCATTTAAAATAGAAATATCTTTTAGAGAATAAATGAACCGTTTCTTGGAAGGTTCAGGTGATTCAAAGGAAGTGTGTTCTCTGTCCCATGGAGACATTAAATCAGTGGAGGGGAGGGTTTTTTAAAAAACCTCTAGTATGCAGAATCCACTTCTAACCAATGGTATTGTAGTCTCTGGGATGGAAAGTGGGGCATTTTTATCTTTTAAGAGCTCATTATACTATCATGGTGTACACTGAGAAGTGAGACTCTGAAATACAGAAATATGCCACATGCCAGTTTCCCCTGAGACCAGCATCCTGGTGCTGCACCAGTTTCCTAGCGACTAATGCTCAAAATGCAGCTATTCTCCTCTCTGTTGCATCTGGGTGTAATTAGTCCCTTCATCTCACCAATGTCCTCTATCTTTCCACTTTGTCTCCCTATCAATGTCACCACTCCAATTCAAAGCTTCCCATCATATTTCTCTTTCCAACACTGACCCATTTGGCCTGATTTTCCAATATTTGATTTTTCCAATTTTTGTAGCACTCTTGAATGACAAAATTGTAAAAGAAGAAATATCAGGACTGAAGAAAGCAATAGTCTCATGAGTGATAAAACTCTTATTCAAAGAGTAACATAAAAGAAAGTCACCTCCAAATCTTATTCTTTAAGAGGAGAAAAATCAATATTTGAATTGCAAATGTTTTTTCCCTTGCCAAATTACTGAATTAACACCTACTGGTCTTATCATGAGGGCAAGAGCTGTGTATCTCTTGTTCATCACTGTATCCCTGAGGGGGTAAATGTCTTGCTGCATTAATTACAGGTATATTAGTTTCGAGTAATAGGAACCATCCTGTCATAGCTTACACGGCACAGGCAACATATTATAATGCCACAGAGCACAGGGGTAGAATTCAGTCTAGTCTTAGGAAAGAATTGCAATTAGGCCATGGAGAACCTTGAGGGTTTTATGCGTATTTAATTTTTCCTTGTTTGCTTCATAGCTCTTTGGATTTCTCAGGTCTGTTTATCTTTATTTGACTGCCAGCTGCCCCCAAGCATATATGGTGACAATTCCAGTCATGATCTAAGATTAACTAGCTATTTCCTTGCAACCTTCTTGGGGACAGAATCTGATTGGCCCAGTTTGAATGCAAAAAATCAACTCTGAACTCTGGTTCAGTTGGCCGCAAGCTCATGCATTGTGACTGGTGCTTGGAGGCTCAGTCTTTTTGAATGGGAGTCCTCAAGAAGGAAGTCATTGTGAGCTTAGAAGATGCTCCAAAGGTATCTACTGCACTGAAATGGCAAGAATACAATAGATGTTTTGAATAAACAAATGAATAAAAGAACAAATGCATGAGCCAAGAGACTGTGTTAGTTTGAGGTACAATAATTCATTCAAAATGATAGGTATTTGGCAATTTTTAAAACACCTACTTTGTACCAGCAACTGTGCTTAGTATTGCAGGAAATAAATACTGAAAAGACTGGAGTTTCTGAATTTAAGGAGAAAGATAAGAAAGGCATCATTAATATATTATAAGAATACAGATGGTGACAAGAAAACACAAAGTATTTTGGACACTCAACAGAGAGATCATGATTTGAGTTGTGTTGGTTATGATAACATCAGCTGCTGAGAAACCCAGAATCTCAGCAGATAAACACAACAGATTATTTCTCACTACATAAAGTTCAATCTGGAATAGGATAGACAGTGGGGCAAGAGCAGAAAGTAGAGGAGCAGGCTCTACTGCCCTGTCTTGAGGAGCCCCCGATATGCCACCTCCAGCATGTACTCCAGCCTATCAAATCCAGCCAACAGAAAGGGAGGAGAGTGTAAATGCTCACACAGAAGGCTATTGCTCCTGCTGACTGCCCGTTAGGGAGTCTACCATGCTATGGCCATACTGTATTGAAAGGAAGGCTGTGAAATATAATCTTGCTGTTTCCACGAAGACAGGAAGAACATTTGAGAACTGTTAGCCAGTGACTGCTACAGCATTATTTATGGCAAGAACACCAAATGAGATCATTTCTGAAGCATTGATCTTAACTGTTGGAAAGAGAACAGCAATCCTTGGAAGAAAAAAAAATAATGTGGGCAAAGATCTAGAACTGAGGAATAACTGGGGAGTGGTCAAAGTGGAATAGCTAAGTTAAAAGTGTCATAAAGCCAGAAAGGGATGTGCCTTTATTTGACTCTTTCTTTTGAATATGCCTTTTTATCAACCCGAGAGACATCAGGCTATTGATTTTAGTTAGAGTTTATGGTGATATATAAATAGCAAGGGGGAACTAAAGTTTGAAGGAAAAATAATTGTTAATACTCTATTATAAATCTCTATCTTGATCCTATCTCCAACTTTCTGTAGTCTAACATGAAACAACTACTCATTCTCTTTGTAAAATATTTGACTTGACTATTGGGTAGCTCAACTTTATTTACCAAAATGGAGGTTTAAAATAGTCAAAATCAATATAAGATATTTTTATTCCTTAAATCTTCCTATTTAAATTGAATACATGCATATAATTGTATGTATATGTAAACATGATTTTTTTGGTTGGATTGTATTAATCTCAACTAATATCTTAAGAGAATTATGAGAGTTTTTTTCTCCTTTTTGTTCAGAATTTTTTTTAGATCAGACATCTGGTATTTGGCACTTGAATTTTATTAGACCAATTGAGCACTTTTAAAGGGGGATAAATCATATGACTTTCATTTTAATTTTTACTGTAATGGTTTAATGTAGCCAACATATGCTGAGTAATAGCATTAAAATAAAATCAATAAATGAAGGATTAAAATCTGCCTGTGTTCAATTTTGCAAAGACACTAATTAGAGTAAGGTTTTTCTGATCAGAATTGGATAAGCCAGCAATTTAAAAAAATTGTAATAGTATAATGAGAAATGCTTAGATTTTCACAAGCTGTTATTGAAAAAGAAAAATTATAAGGAAATTAACACTCTCACTCCAGGTCCAGGCCGCAGGGAGAACAAAGTAGGCGAACTCCTTTGCATTTCCCTTTTTCCACTACTAGAGAGACTTTAGACAAAATTTTAAAGCCATTTAACAATTATCTATTTTAAATGAAATATTAATTTAAAAAGTGGAGTGATATGAGTTGGGTTCAGGATGATGGAGAATTCTTGACATCATATGGAGCATTCATTTTAATTTTCTCATTTCACTAATTTGGATATGAGAAAGCCTTTCTATCCCAGTCCTTAATTTTTGGAAGCGAGCCAGCTATTTTCTATGGCTCTAGTTATTGGTGTACAGTGCAGTGTTTGAAATTAAGTTGGAATTTTATTTATAGCTCTGGAATGTCTAGCTAAATGTCCCTAAATATGGCACTTCTCTGTAAATTGGAATGAAACCTCAATCTTTTCTGCATAGAAATGGAGCAAAGCAAAAAGTTAACAAGGCAATATTTAGTAGTTTCTCTAACTTCCTTCAGTTATGAGTGACATAAATAAGAAAGTTAAATAGATTGGTCTTACCATAGAGATCCTAATTCCAAATGTTTTAGATTCATATGCATGATTAATAATTCAGAGGAAGTTTTGATGAGAGGCCTAAGGCATGCCAAATCATACTGTAAAATATCATTTTCTGACTCCTGAGGTAATTTGGAAAGGTGCTGTTCTGATTAAAAGAATAAAAGGCTTTTCTGGTCAGTGAGATAGAAAAGGAAATTCTTCCCATATTATGAACAGGACAACATGTCCTGCCCGCTTCGTGGTTTTTAATAAATTGGAAACATGGCTGGTTGCATGGTGCCATTTTTTAGACATTCACCATGGTCACAATTTCTTTAAGCTATAGGAACCAAGAACAGGATAAATCAAATCACTGGTTCAGTATGCTAAATTAACATATTCAGTACTTGAAGAATTTATGGAAGACAACTTACAAAAATGCAAGTGTGATGGTGTTCTCATAGTCCTTGAAACTATTATCCCATTCTTTCTCAAATATCTGAAATTTCACATTCATTTTTACTTTCATTTTTTTTTTTTGGTTCTGTCTTTTTCTAGACAGTCCTAGTAGACTGGATAAAATAGGGAAAAATTTCAATTTCAATAAGAACCACAAAGTCATGCTCCTTTAAAAACTCTTTTTTTTGTTGTTGTTGTTGGTGTTCTTTGCCAGTTTGATTTCTTTTCTTATTTGGACAGTGGTTCTCACTGTTGGGTTCATCTAGGACATAGGCATAAAGGCAAGAGAATTACCATAAACAGCATAGTATACACACTGAGAAAAAAATATTGAGGCTGGTGTGTTCCTTCCATCTTTCTAGTTATGCATAATTTTTAAAAAATGTTTGTTTTAATATTGATTTTTTAGTTGTAGTTGGACACAATACCTTTACTTTACTATTATGTGGTGCTGAGGATGTAACCCAGGGCCTCGCTGTGCTAGGCAAGCACTCTACTACTGAGTCCCAGCCCCTTGTATCATTTCTTACTTGTATATTGCTCTTGGTGAAGCAAAAATGTATAATAATATACACTATTTACCCTCAAGGAATTTATCAGCAAACAATCCAATATACCTGAGACAAACTAGGAAGAACTGAAGAAAGCTAATTATAAATTAGAAATAAAATATAACCATTTTTAAATTTTATGTATTTATTTATTTATTTTCACATCTTCATACATGTATTTTGTATAATGATGAGGGTCTCCTTTCACCATCCATGCTATTCCCCTTCTCCCTCCCTTTCCCTGCCACCCCTATTCCCTATCTAGAGGTAATCTTCCTCCCTTGTTCTCCCTCCCAACCCCATTTTGAGTCATGCCCCCTTATATCAGAGAAGACATTCGGCATTTGTTTTTTTGGGATTGGCTAACTTCATTTAGCATAATCTTCTCTAACGCCATCCATTTCCCTGCAAATGCCATGATCTTATTATTTTTTATTGCTGAAAAATATTCCATTGTGTATAAATGCCACATTTTTTTTTATCCATTCATCCACTGAAGGATATCTAGGTTGGCCATTTTAAATATGGATGATATAGATAATAGCTAGGACAGAGGGCTTGAGGGGAGGAGTTTGAATCCAGTTTATGTTTGGAAGTGGTTTTTATTGGGCCTTGGATAATTATATGAAGGAACAATGGCATAAAAGAGGTAAAATTCCAAGTACAATAGTCACTAATACAGCAGAGATGAACTTGGTAGAGGCTACGGTACCACTTTGAGTGTGCTATGTCCTGAAAGGAATTCCTAAGTTTACTTAGCATCCACCAAAGACTCACAAAAGGAGGATTTAGACAAATGGATAGATATAACCAAAGAGATAGAATTCATCTTTTAAAATCTCAGCTTATTTCAGTGATGTTCCTTCCCACTCCCCAATTTCCAGGCACTTTAGTAGGCAGAATAAATTTAGCTGTTTTTCTGCATAAATTCTGTGCATTCTACTGCTTTAATCATACCGTAAAAAGAGAGAGAAGCAAGCTGTCTAATTTTTGCAAGTGCGCAGGTAGTTTCTACTCACTGACCAGAATTCCTCTTCCCTTGTCCAGAGGTTTGGAGCAGTGGCAGTTTTGTTGAATGTCTTCAAAACTGTCTTATGAAAATGTAATCTCTAGCAGTTACTCACTAAAAACTTTTCTCAATTGTAGGTATGGACTTTTCTTGGAATATTTCAACTTATTTTTTCTTCTCAGATTTATTTTTCATTACATAGTGTTTTTGTCTCAATACATTTGAATTAGGGTTTTCTGTCCAATATTTATTCTTTTTCATATCTTTACACTTGTTTTATTTATTTATTATTTAGAGTACCAGGGATTGAACTTGAGGGCACTCAACCACTGAGTCACATCACCAGTCACATTTTATTTAGAGACAGGGTCTCACTGAGTTGCTTAGCACCTTGCTGGTGCTGAGGCTGGCTTTGAACTCCTATCTCAGCCTCCCGAGTCCCTGGGATTACAGGCGTGCACTACTGCTCCTGGCTACGCTTGTTTTATTCTAGACTGAAAAATTTATTTCAGAGAAATCCTGACAATAGATGCAAATAGTGGAGAATTTGACATCATAAGTCATGGGAATTCCCAATCGTGGGAAGTAATGATTTCATTAAGGAATTAGGACAAGCTTAGCTCAAAATGGTTCCAATGAAATACCTTCATCTCTCACTGTTTTCTCCCAACCCTTGTGTTGCTTTTTTTTTTATCCATCACAAAAGCCTTACTGTTTCCAGTTAGATATTTTAAATGAGATATAATGCAAACCACCCCCCCCAAACCAAAAAACAACAAAACAAAACAAAAAACTCAACCAACCAACCAAAAAAGAAAAAAAAAAAACAGCTTAAAAACCTGGCAAATGTCCTTTTAATTCACATTTTCCCTGATTGTTAGTCTCCAGGTTTTCTATCCTAGCTGTCATCTATAAACTCAGAGTGTCCACATGTATGTTGAATTGAAGAAAAGTGAAGTTGTCATCACTGAGAGTAACTATTAGACATTGACAAAAAGATAAATGTTCTCTGGACAACATTCTACCTCAATGAATTTGGCCTAAAATAAGATGTTATTTTGTATTCAGATAACCACTGTATCTGATTTGAGTTCACATGGTATACTAAGGAGGACTGGGCATTTTTACAAATGTTAATTTTGTTACTCATCCTATCCACATACTTTTACTGGAAGACAAAAACCCCAAAATATACAAAATTACTGATTCCAATACATATCACAGGGCTACCATTTCCCTCTTCAAGCCCAAAAAAAAGAAAGAAAGAAAGAAAGAAAGAAAGAAAGAAAGAAAGAAAAAAAGAAAAGAAAAAAACCCTGAGTATTTGCTAGGAGCAATTGCAATTAGAATTTTTTTCATAGACTTTCCTGAAAACCCAATTAAAAAAAAAAATAGAAAGGAGAGGCTGAGCCTATTACATTTATTGTAGTTCTATAGCCTGGTTTCTATTAAGTTTGACAGTATTTGTTTTTTAAGCTAGAATAATGTGCTAAATTATGAATATAAATTTTTCCAAAATATCAAATATCTAATATAAAAAATGAAATAATAATAAAATGAATGAGAAGTGACAAAACTGAAGTACTTCTCCCCAACTGCTAAGTCTCAGGAGTCTCAGATGCTGATACTTCCTGTCTCACTGTGAAGTACTTAAGTTTAAGTCTCCATTTTTAATCCATGGTGGCATATCAATTGTACTTAATTAACATATTGATGTTGCAGTAAAATTATGCCATCAGTTATAAAACTGAGGCAAATTTTATGAAAAATTAATACTTATATTATTTTCTTTTCACAAAAATCCAGAAAATTCATATCAGTCATTCCCAAAACCTTAAAATGTAATGACATTCTTTTCAGTGCAATTATAAACCTTTTCTGAACAGTTTTCACTTATGAGATAGTGTTTCCCATGTGAGATATCCAGATTCTAACTTCTGTCCAAAACTTGACATTTCTATCCTACAACATTTTATCCTTTGATAGCTGGTCATGTGAAAAAATATGTTATGTTTCTATGTTGTTTCTCTAAGTAGAATGATTCTTCCATGAATAAAGTCTTAGTTCAATGTTCCCAGTAAGGGCCTGAACAAATAATCTTCTTGGTATGCTGTAGAACTTCAAGTTCTCTTATGGGCAGGATTTCCTCACAAATATAGCAAAATTATTGCTCATACTTCCCAGTTTTCCTTTCTTTTTAAAATAGAGGACTTTAAACTATCAAATCAGATTTTTCTTCTTCTGAACTCCATTGATTATCATACATACTTGGAAACTTTAAGCTCTGTAGTTATTAAGCCAGCTAACGATTGCTTCTGATATACCTTTTAGGCAAATGGTGTCTATTTAAATGTGGGTTCTGTGAATTTGTGATTTTACAAGAACCCTTTTGGCTTTCGAAGGAGAATGAGAACATCTCTGGATTCTTTTATCCACTTTTTAACTGTGGGGCTCAGTGTACTTTCCACTGAAGGAGTGAGCATTGTCAACTAGTTAACACAGGCTATCGGAAAAAAATCCCTGAACTTTGTAGGGGCAGAATAATTGCATACAAATGCATTCAGGAATCCTATGGAAAAATATAGTTCTGTTAACTGGCATGGTTACAGCACAATTTAGCAAGTATGTTAGAACAAATTACCCCCTTTAACCGTGAGCCATTCTGTTTCACGCTTTTTAATGAAGGGCCTGTGCCACACACTAGAATACTTCTCACCTCATTACTACTCATAAAAAGCAATGATCCATTCAAAGGCTCCTCATATCTCCCATATGAGCGGTAAAGAGCTTCGCCTCTCCTCCTGGCAAGGGGACAGGGAGGCTTCTTCCCAGCTTGCCTTTGAAGTAGATCATTAGAATGTTTACTAGATAAAAGCACTAAAAAATTTATCTGTGTAATCTCACCGTTGTCATGTGCTCATGTTCTATCCCTTTTAAAACCAAACAAAACAACACAAAACAAAGCTAGCAAAACAAAACAGAACCTCAAGACATCTCTGTCCTTATTTAGAAAATATGGGAGTTTACAAGCCTCTCAGTGCTATTTTTCTCCTTCAGTATTCACGACATATTTTCAAAGAAACACTAAAAAGCAGAAAGAATTTAACGGACCACTGAAATACAAAGTATGGATTCAATAAAAAAAAGCAGGCAGAGAAGCAAGTTGATAGGCCACTTTAGAAGAAACAGCCCAATTTTTGAACTCAATGACTTAAATGACTTTGTCTCTCCATGGAGTATCATCAAAAGGAAAAGGAGTTGATTATCTTTTGAACATTATATCAGTTCATCTAGAGCAGAATATTTCCCCCTGTTAATTTCAGTAAAATATGTAATACTATTTAAGATATATTGTATATTATTTTCTATGTTTAATAAAACTTTAGGTGAATGCCTGTTTTTTTAGATGGGGTTCACAAGTGAGAAACGATAAATTATTTCATGATTTTTTTTGGAGGTACATTACAGAGTTAATCCATCTTAAAAATTGTGTGTGGGGTGTGTGTGTGTGTGTGTGTGTGTGTGTGTGTCCCTGTATTTTAAGATCTGGCTTTGGAATAGGATAGTGAAAAAACCCGTAGAAGAGAAGAACACATCAAGAATAGTGTTTTAACTCCATTACAGTATTTCAACTAGAAGGAGAAATAGTTGTTCATCTCCATGATGTAAGAATTTCCAGTTTGGCCATTAGCTGAAGAGTGTGGAACAGAACAGTAAGGTTTGCAATTCAAGAAGAAGCCCATACTAGGTATTAAAATAGTTTGAAAGGAGAGAACTTACATCTAAATTCTGTAATGTAACAAAACACTGAAATCTGACACATGTTCTAAATTTAAATGATGTTTAAAATCAATTCCTGTGTAGGAAAAATACATTTAATGTAAACTCTTCGGTGACATTTCCAACTTTTCTTTGCGGTATCTCTGAGAATGAATCTGATCACCTGATGCAAGGCTGTCAAACCCTACCAAACACTTAAGCTGAGCAGTTTCTAAATTAAATTGGTATTCTCCAGGCGCTTTCCCAGAAACACAAGCTCAGGTCGGATCACACTCACAAAGCTACAAGAGGGAAATGTTGGTACTGTACTTTAACAGGCTCGAGGAAGCACGTGCTCTCCGAGACCAGTCGACCCCTGCAATAATAACTGCACAGCTTTGTTTCATTTGAAAACATAAATCTGTACACACATACTTACTTAGACATATATCCATGTATATAGAAAAAAGTTCAGCTAATAATAAAAGAAGAGATGAACATTGGCACTGTAGATGTTGACAGCATTATGCAAACTTTTCAATATTCCTTTGCATGCTCAACTTTAACTTTTGTTTATAAATTCCACTTAGACATAATTTACAACTTCTGTTAACTTAAGCTGGGTTCTGTTAAATCTGTCTAAAAAAATCAGCCCAGAGAGCTTTGAGATGTTACAAATATATCTAGATATCAAACATTGAGCTGTGCAAATTATATCCACTTTGGAAACTCTGAGTTTGTATTTATGTACATAATATATTTTAGTTCTAATGTTTTAAAATAATGAAGCAAGCCTTGCTTTTTTCCCCTCTGCCTTTTCCAACCATGGCTGTTGTATCTATGAAAGAGACTTGAGAGCTGGAGGTTGTCACTATTTAACAACACTGTGTAAGATGATTTGGGTAGAAAAAAAAAATCTGAAGGTCAAGCAAAACTTTTTGCAAACTACCTGAAGTTTGTCATTTCATTCTAGTACAATTTAAAGACTTCAATGGTCAGAAATGATATAAAATTTTGTATCTGTTATTTCCCCCACGTATAGTTACTGCAGAGAACTGACCTTCTCATCTTCCTTTAGGAATAGTTAGAAATGTCAGTCAATCTAGATTAAAAGAAAAAGGCAAATCCCACCTCTTTATTTACTCTCCCCATTTAAGTTGCTTTGAAGATCAAAGGCAGAAATTGAAGCTCTTCTTAGTGTCTGGATTTTAAAATAGCAGAAGAGGAAAACATTCTGCTTCATTTTTCCTTTCCTGACTTGTCCTGCAGTAGGCTGCACTTTCCTCTCTGAAGTAGTGTGGGTAGTGGAAACTAGCACATGTAGCAGGCAGCACACATTCCCAGTAGGCTCTGGTCAAAGTGAATTATTTCTAATTCAAGATGGAAATTGAAGGGATTAAATGAAAGTTAAAATTAATGGGAAATAAAATTATTTTACACTACTTCAATAAAATAGGTTTTTATTATGAAAATACGTGTGTAAATCAAGTATTCATATAAAAAGTGGTAGGCAATTCCATATCACGCTACAGTTGAATACATACACAGAGACCTTCTTAAGGGGAAGAGCAGATTCAACTGACTATTTTTTCCCAATGATGGAGCCTAATAGTTGATGAAAAGGTAGAATTTGGTAATTTTATTCAGAAGCAAACCCTACACTTCTATCAGGCTTAATTTCAGTAAAACATGTAATACTATTTAAGATCTATTGTAAGATATCTTTCAATTGAAAGGACAGAATAATCTTGATATAAATTATTCTGTCTCTTGTGTTCTAGTTATGACTCAGTTTGTGGCTGAATGTGTGGGTGATCAAGGAGGAATGTGTTAGCTGGCCTCAATTAAGAAACTCAAGCCCATCTTTAAAAAATTTGTGCTAGTGTTTTATACCCAAGCCCTGTTCTGTGACCTGTATTCTCTCCTAGGTCATATTACTCATTTACCTAGTGTTTTAGTCAGTTTTTTTTTTCTGCTGTGACCAAAAGACCTGACAAGAACAATTTTAGAGGAGGAAGAGTTTATTTGGCACTCACAGATTCAGAGGTGGATTCCATTGCTGTGGGCTCAAGGTGAGGCAGAACATCATGGCAGAGGGTGTGGAGAGGAAAGCAGCTGAGCACATGACAATCAGAAAGCAGAGAGAGAGCTCTCCTCGCTGGAGACAAAATGTATACTCCAAAGGCATGCCCCCACAAGGACCTGCCTCCTCCAGCCACACCCCAGTGGATTAATGCACTGATTCTGTTAAGGCTCTCACAACCCAATCTCATCTCTGAAGATTCTTGCATTGTTTAACACATGAACTTTTGGGGGACACCTCATATCTAGGCCATAAAACATCATTTCAGTCGCTCTCTTTCCTATCTATGACATCCAAATCTAGATTTCTAGATCACATAAGTCTCCTAAGTCTAAACCCTCTTCCTTCTTGAAATCCTTACAGGTATTTCCTAATCCGTGTGTCACAAATTAAACTCATGCTTTTCTTCAAACTTCTTCCACTTTAATTGGTTAATAATGTCAACCACCTGCTTGGATTTTTATAATAGACAATTGGGTTGAATTTTCAACTAAGTATATAATTTTCAATTGCTTTTCTCTTTTAGGAAATACATATATATGGGAAAAGATATATTGGATTGTTTCCTTTTTTTTTTGTCAGATGGGACTTTAGTTCCCTAATAATTGCCTTCAGTTGATGAACTGTCCTGTTTTCTTCCTTTTCTGTTTCCAGTATAATTCATCATAAACCTTTGTGATTTTATTTCCCAAGAAACTGAAAAAAAATACATGCACACACACACACACACAGGCATATATATGTTAGTTACTTGAGAAATACTTTTAGTTTTGTTTTCTGGTTGTGCAGCTTCGCCTCAGTAATGGTACCTTCCCCTTGTAGCAGTGAGCTCCAACAGCCTCACTGTGTCCCCTCTGGCACCATCGGGTCTTCTAATCAGAGTCCCTTCTTCATTGGTCCAGGGTTCCAGGTCCAGCTCCTTCTTAAAGCTCCTAGATCTCTTAATCATCTCTTCTTCTCTTTGTTTTCTCAGATGCAGAGGATCCTGCTTCCTGAAGTTACGATCTCTTGTTGCTGAATGCTGGTGAAGCAGTTCCTAAATCTCGTGGCTAGAATAACCAGGCTCCTTATGGACCCTGGTGATACATTCTCTTTGCCCCAGGAAGACTGGGTTTTGTGAATTTCTCAGACTATCATGGTTCTACTTCCTGACTTTCCCACGTTCAGTTCTTTCCTGAGCACCATCTCCTTCCTTCTCTTCGTCACACCTTCCCTCCTTTTGCCTGGGTCTGTGAAAAGAAAAGGTGTATCTCTGGTAGAGTGCTTGCCTAGTATGTCATGTTTGAGGCCCTGGGTTTGATCTCCAGAACTGCAAAGAGAATAAAAAAGAATTAATAACAGGAAAATCAATGCTCAAAATCCATCATTTCCTAATTAACTTACTACATTATACTATTACCTATAAGTTTGAGATCTTTTATATGTATCATGCTTGTATGGTGAAAATACTTTACATTGTTATGCTTTTGCACATCTCTTCCAAACTGTGTTTAGGGATGTTGGTAGCATGAATTCTGTCTTAGTGGGAGTACATAAACCATGGAAATCTGTAAATGCTGAGAACCAAGACTTGATTTATTGTTTTGTTTTGTTTTGTTGATGGCCTCCACTTAAGAAGACAGTGGAAAAAAATGTTAATAATGGAGTTCAAACTTAAATGTAGGCTGTATCTTTAGCTGCTCTGTTGTAAAGAGTGTAAAATTTGATGACATATCCTGTTAGTATTTGCAAATCATTATCCAGTTCAGCAGAGGAGTTGCTCCTATCATTGATGAATGAATAAAGTTCAAACATACTTTTTTTTTCCAACGTGTGTACTTTCATCTTGCCTGTTAAGGTAAAGAAAAATATTAACCAACATTCATGTTGGAACTACATTCCTTCATCAGTTATAAATAGGGATTGATTATAGATTTAAGAGTTTGAAAAACTCATATAAATACAGTGATCTGATGCTAGACAAATGTACCAAAAACATATGTTGGAGAAAAGATGACCTTTTAACAAATGGTGCTGGGAAAACTGGAAATCCATATGTAGATGAATGAAATATAAACCCCTTCTCTTACCCTGCACAAAAGTCAATCCAAGTTGATCAAAGACCTATGAATTGGACCAAAACCCCTGCAACTGCTAAAAGAAAATGTAGGCCTAACACTCCAACATATCAGCACAGGAACCAACTTCCTTAACAAGACTCCTAAAACACAAGGATTTAAAATTAAAAAATCAGTAAAAGAGATAGCATCGAATTTAAATTCTTCTGTACAGCAAAGGAAATAAGAGTATGAAGAGACAGCTTAGAGAATGGGAGAAAACTTTTGCCATCTGCTCTTCAGATAGAGCATTAATATTCAGAATATATAAAGAACTCAAAAAATTAACACCAAAAAAATAAAAAAATAAGAGTAACCCAATCAATAAATGGGCAAAAAAACCTAAACAGATACTTTTCAAAAGAAGGAATACAAATGGTCATCAAATATATAAAAAAGTTCAACATCTTTAGCAATTAAGGAAATGCAAATTAAAACTACATTGAGATTTCTATCTCACTCCAGTCAAAATGGCAATTATCAAGACTACAAATAACAATAAATATTGGTGAGGATGTGGGGGAAAAGGTCTACTCATACATTGTTGGTGGGATTACAAATTAGTTCAACCACTGTGGAAAGCAGTATGGAGATTCCTCAAAAAACTAGAACTGCAACAAACATTTGACCCACCTATCATTACTCCTTGATATATATCCCAAAGATTTAAAATCAGAATACTATAGTGATGCAGCCATATCAATGTTTATAAATGCAAAATTTGTAATAGCCAAACTCTGTGCCCTTCAACAGACAAATGGATGAAGAAAATGTGTTTTATATACACAATGGAGTATAACTCAGTCATAAAAAGAATGACATATGGCATTTGCCAGTAATAGGATGGAACTGGAAATTATTATGCTAAGTGAAATAAGTCAGTCCCCAAAAGTCAAAGATTCAATGTTCTCTCTGATACACAGAAGCTAATCTAAAATGGGGGGAGAGGAGCAGTAAAAAATAACATAGGAGAAAAATCAGTGGAATAGACAAAGGAGATTGAAGGGGAGAGATAAGGAAAGACAGTGAAATAAATCTAACCTAACTTTCCTTTGTACATATAGGAATATACCACAGTGAATCTCACCTTCATGTATATCCACAAGACACTCATTAAAAAAAAAACATTTAAGTAAATATTAGTTCCATTCCCATATTTCCAAGAAATCTCCATACTTCTACTAATAATTTTTTTAAAAATATTTTTTTAGTTGTAGATGGACACTTTTATTTTGTTTATTTATTTTTATATGGTGCTGAGGATGGAACCCAGTGCTAGGTGAGTGCTCTACCACTGAGCCACAACCCCAACCCTACTTATAATTTTTGTAGCATACATTCATTATGTGAGTAAAATGCGTGTGCATGCACTAACAAACACACACACACACACACACACACACACACACACACACACACACTTCCCCTTATGGACAGCCTGGTATTAAGTATGTACCAGCACACACCACTGACAGGAGGCACACATACAATCCACATTTCGATTAAAATTCATTCTCTGTGAATTGTAAATTAATCATCTGTTTTTTAATATTTATTTTTTTAGTTGTAGTGGGACACTATACCTTTATTTTACTTATTTGTTTTTATGTGGTGCTGAGGATCGAACCCAGGGCCTTGCATGTGCTAGTTGAGTGCTCTACTGCTAAGCCACAACTTTTATAGGACTGAGTCTTGTCCTTTGCTGTCAATTAAAGTATTAGTATAGTTGGTTGAAGAAGTAATTGCTATAAAGGCTGTTGGTAGCATATATCATGGCATATTTAAAAGTCTTCTCAACGTCAATGGATAATTTTTCCTAAATGTACAATTGGCTCAACTGACAAAGTTTTGGAAATCTTCCTTTATCATGAAGAACATATGTGGGCTATTTCTGACATCCAAGTGTGTTAGTCAGGCTTTTTTTTTTTCTTTGCACAAAATACCTGACAAGAACAACTTAATGGAGGAAAAATTTTGGCTTATGGTATCAGAGGTTCATGTGTGGTGGGCTGAGTCCATTACTCTGGGCCCAAGATGAAGCAGAACATCATGGTGGAAGGCATGGTGGAGGAGTATCGCTCCTTTTGTTGTGGCCAGGAAGCAGAGAGAAAAAGGGGAGGGGCCAGAGGTAAGATGATCCCTTCCAGGGCACATTGCCAGTGATCCACCTCCTCCAGCCAAGTCCCATCTACCTGCAGCTGTCACTCAGTCCATTCAATCTAGAGAGGACTGTTAAAGTTATAGTTCTCATAATGTAATTATTTTACCTCTCAATATTCCTGAATTAACACAGGAGCTTTTGGAGGACACCTCAAGTCCAAATCATAACACCAGGACAGCTTTAAATTCCAGCTGAAGGTTGTTTCCTCTTGGATATATTAGTGAATTAAAGAATAAGAAAAGCTTTTCAAAATGCTGAAGCTTTAGGAATTTTTGTTATCACTGTCCATGTTGAAAACTTGAGTAATTGACTCTAGAAGGCAAGTTTTAGCATCATATTAAGAATGTAAAATTGATAGCTGGGCTTGATGAGTCACTTGGTAATCCCAATGACTCTGGAGGCTGAGAGAGGAGGATTGAAAGTCTGAGGCCAGCCTCAGCAACTTAGTGATATCCTGTTTTAAAGAAAATAAAAAAAAAAAAAAAAGAAGCAGCAGCTAAATTTCTGTCATTCTCCTTTCTCCATGCTATGGTTTCAATAGGGTGTGTCTCCCCTGAATGCATGCCAGAGTTTAATCCCCAACATCATAGTGTTAATAATATTATGAGCTTGAAACTTAATCTGAATATGGTGTGTATTCTATGATCATGGTGGGGCCTTTGAGAAATGATTAGGAGTAGATAAGAGACTTAGGGTGGGGCTCCCATGATTGAAGCAGAAGGAAAGCATACTACAGACACAAGCATTTCTTCTTGTGTGATGCCATATGCTACAGCCTTGGAATTCTGCAAGTGAGAAGGCCCTCCAATATGAAGTGATGCAGGCACAAAGGCCCCTCATCAGATCCCATGTCATGCTGTCTGAACTTTCATTTTCCAAAACTGTGAACTCTGAGCTCTTTTCTTTGGTAGGATCACTTGCCTCAGGTGATTCGTTATAGTTGCAAACAAACAAACAAACAAACAAACAAAATGAATCTCTTTTATTTCTTTTATCTTCTTTTTGAAGTTTCTTTTTTTCTTTCATACTTAAATTTTCATTCATTGGAAAACTGTTGAGAACAGTGGTATGAATAATTCAGAGATATATGAGTGTACGTGGGAAATCGCAAAAAACGAAAGGAGAAAGCAAAGTCTATTTTTAAAAATGTTATTTTAGATATTTACTATGGTGGGAAATGATAAAATGCCATCTGAATCTATCTATGAGATATCTTTAATTTGTTCACGTACTCAAAAACATAATTACCTTAAACACTGTGTGTAACATGAAAAAATAGGAGTTATTTCCAATATAAAACTTGATGAATGGTGGCAAGAACCCAACCTATTGAAGATTTTAGCTCTCACATTTTCCTATGATGATCTGTTAAAGAATTAATGGATCATTTCCCACAGAAGCTGTAAATCACCCACCCCATTTCCAAGACAGGCTCTCGAGTGTGTGTGTGTGTGTGTGTGTGTGTGTGTGTGTGTGTGTGTAAATGTGCATACACAAGCACTCACAATAAATATCTTGAGAATCCTTACAAGAGTCTGATTTTCTCTCTATTTGTGAAATGTTTGTTACATCATTCTATGGTGAGGAAATTTAAAATGACAGTCCATATTTGTTTAAAGCAAAAGAAAATTGTTGCTCATCATGTGGTCAGCAAGGCAAAACCCACTTTTGTTTGTTTGGTTTAAGAATCTAAATACTTATGATTATCCTGAGACTTGAGTAGTCAACCAATAGTCCTTGTTTCCATAACTGTGGAATTGTGCTCTCAAAGATAGAATTATCTGACATATCTAAAGAGATAACCTACAATTAAAATCAAAAATGAAATTATTATCATACAATTGAACTATTATTATACAATTGAACCACTGGACTAGTGGGATGTTTGGATTTGTGAGGTCTAATAGCAAAATAAGTTTAAATGAAAAATAAATTACTTTCTACTCTAATATTCAGGAAATAGTCTAATGTGGTTCTAGAAAAATGTCTTCTTATGAAAATATTTGTATGAATTTTATAAAAAAAATTTATTGCACCTCAAGTTCTAAAAGCAATACTATTCTTTGACAAAAAGTACATACATTTTACTTTATTTTAAATCATTTGTCAGTATATATTCTCTATCTACTTTCTCTATTTACTTTTTTGAAATAAACCTATTACCTGACATTTGACAGGTTTTAAATTGAGGCTTGGAGTTGAGATTATTTTCTCCCAAGAAGCATTTGTATCCCAAATTTCATTGATCTAATGATAGAAAAAATATAGCAAATTTCCCATCATTTTATTGATCAAAACTACATACTTATTATTTTTCAATTATTCTACCTTTAAACTTTGCTAATTTGAAATCTATAACTTAAGAATTTGTCTTTAAATATTCTAAGCAGAATATGAAACTTATTCTTCTGCTTTCTCTTGAATGCCAGCTCTGGAGGGCAATTGCTTGTAAACTGTCCACTGCATCTCTCTGGAATAGGCTTTCAGTATTAAACGTTTATCTACAATTTTCATTTTGGATTTCATTGTTCATAGTTTCAAGAAATTACATGTCTGCCAGGCATTTTAAACACTAACAAACTCAAATCTTTCATTCTTCACTACGGGAATTAGTACCAAAATAGCCTATAAATTATTTAGGGCAAAACAAAGAATAGAAAATAGATTTTCAAGCTACCATTTCTGAGTTATTTTTATGAATCCTTGTGACCTCTTCTGAGGTCTAAGTCATCTCATTTTTGATTATTTTTTTAATAATTTATAGAAAAACCATGAAATTTTAGCATTTCAAACATCTGTCAGACATATAGATAAATACTTAAATTTAAATTAAAATCCATTAAGTATCTGTTGATTGTTAGAACCTCTTCTACAATTAATAGGAGCTGTGTGGATTATTTTATATGGTTGTCTCTCCATGGGTTCTGCATCCATAGTTTCAACCACAGATTTGAATCAAATGTATGATATATGATATGTCAAGATCAATGTAATGTTTTGAGCAACTAATAAATTTCTGCTGTTTAAAAAAATAAAAATATTGAGAAAAATATCACATCTATTCTAAATATGTAAAGATTTTTTTCCTTGCTATTATTTCCTAAACACAGTAGAATAACTATTTACATGATATTTACATTGTAAATTGATATTATAATAATGTAGAAATAATTTAAAGTAAATGAGAGGATGTGTATAAGTACTATAAAATTTTATAAAATAAACATGAGCATCTGCAGATTTTGATAGATGGGGGGGTACCTGGACCCGAACTCCACTGTGGATACTTTGTGGCAATATTTGCTGACTTTTAGAGCTTAAAAACAAACTTTTATAGAAGAATAAAAATACCTGTAATTTTCTCTGGGTAGAAGTAATTATACTTTATAAATTTGCAAGGTAAAGGGGCATTTCAGTTGTTCTTTCTCATTTTTTCTCTCACCTCCTCCACCCGACCTTTTTTAAGGTTCAGTTGAATTTCTGCCACCAACATACTCAATTCTTTTTTAATGTTATTTTTTTAATTAAATTTATTTGTTCTTATCAGTTATAAATGAAAGAAGAATGCCCTTCAATTCAATGTACACAAATGGAGCACAATTTTTCACTTCTCTGGTTGTACAAGAAGTAGGATAACACCATTTATGCAATCATACATGTACTTAGGCTAATGATATCCATTTCATTCCACCATCTTTCCCATTCCCATGCTCTCTTCCCTCTCTTCCCTCCTCTTTGTCCAGCCCAAATTTCTCCACTCATCCCATGTGCTGCCCTCATTATGGATTGGCATCCACTTATTAAAGAAAACATGTGGTCTTTGTTTTTTGGGGACTGGCTTACTTTGCTTAGCATGATATTCTCTAACTCCATCAATTTAACTGTAAATGCCATAATTTTATTTTCTTTTATTGCTGAGTAAGATTCCTTTATATATAATGCAGTTTCTTTATCCATTCATCTATTAAAGGGCATCTAGGTTGATTCCACAGTTTGTCTATTGTGAATTACTTGAGTGAAACCCCCTTTGACTCAACAAGGAGCCAGCTAGTTTGAATTGATGGACCATAAAGACTCAAAATATCAGAGATAGAGAGTATTTTAGAGGTAACCTAACCCACTCTTTTCACTTAATTTATAAGGTTCAAGGAAATGAGCTGATTTATTAAGGCAAAAGATATTGGTGGAGATAGAGCTGGAACCTGCCTCTGTCATAATCTACCTAATTTCCACCACAGCATGATATAATGAGCTAATAAATGTGTTCTTTTTTTTTGTCCTAGGATCTGCATATGTTGGGACATTCCTGTTTGAATTTATCTGGAAACAAGAATGCAGATATCTATAAATAAATTTATATGCAATGGGTCACATATGGGAAGGTTTAAACTTCATTAGATGTCATTTCTATAGCAATTTTTGATAATTACTGCAAAAAATTTAATGATCTTCTTCCAAGACTATGAATATAATAGGTATTATGGAAACTTTTCAGAATAGAGAGCATCCCTGCTATTTAATTGATTATGATTTAATGACAAGAAAAGTGCAATCAATTGATTTATATCTCACCTTGCTCCACAAAATTTGAGGCTACTCACATAGATTTGGTACCAAAGCAAAATGCTTAGGCATGTGTTCTTCTCACGGTTACCATGACAGAGACAATTGCATGTACCCACTTTCTTTTTTCTTATTGAGTACACAATTTAACTACATTTCCCAGCATTCCTTGCGAAATCACTTCTTTATCAATTTCACACCTGCTACTGAAAACCACTCTTGAGGTCCTCACACTAGATCTCTGCTTAAGTTCCAGCCAATTCAGTACAGGAACATGAGGCCCCGTAAGGAGAAGAGTGAAACCACAGGAATCAAGGAGATGGGCTGCAGTGTGGGGAAGAATCACCTCTACACTCTGCAAACCCAAACTGCAAGTTACTGAGATAAGAGTAAGAAACAAACTTCCACTGAGTTAAGATATTGGTCTGTTCGTTTGATAATCTCATTAAGACAGCACATTTAATCTCAGATGTATTATTTACTTTGAAAGTTTTGGAATTAAGAACTGTTTGCTTATCCCTGAAATAATTCTCAGTAAAATATTCTGTACTTTGTTATATTTGTATTGTAAGGAAAATCAGCTTTCTGAAATGTTTTTATGAATGAACTAATGAAATTTTGGTATTAGAAGATAAGTCTAGAGGTGCTTATGCATATTTGGAATGGCAAGAAAATAGAGATTATACAGTAGACAATAGTATGTGTCAACGTTACAATGCCAAACAATTTTCTAAAGTTTTTGCACCATTTTGCATTTACACCAGAAACATGGGAGAGTCTGCTTGTTCCACATTCTTGCCAGCATTTGCTATCATCAACATTTAAAATTTTTAACCATTCTGGTGGGTGTTTAGTAATATCTCACTGTGGTTTTCATATGCATTTCCTTGATGAATAATGCTGTTGGACACCTTTTTATGTTTATTAGTTGTTCATATATCTTCTCTGATGAAATGTTGGCTTAAATCTTGTTTATAAATTTATCATAAGAGTTCTTCATACAGCTGTATTCAAGTTATTTATCAGATGTGTTGCACAAATATTTTTTCCTTAGCTGTAGCTTGTCTTTTCATTTCTTAATAGCATCTTTCAAAAATGAATGACCTCTCTAAGAAATTTTCACCTCACCTAAGGTTATAAAGGTTTTCACCTATTTTCTTTCAAATTTATCATTTACATTTAAGACAATGTTCCATTTTGAGTTAATTTCTTTGGTAGAAAGCAAAGGTTGGTGTTTCTTCTTACACAAATATTTATTAATCCTATCACCATTTGTTGAAAAAAAAAAACTATTCATTCCCCCACTGAATTATCTTGAGTTTACTCTATTTCAATCCTTTCCTAAGTTCATACTTCAGCTCTATGGCAATTCTTATTTATTTATTTATTTATTTATTTATTTATGGCACTGGGGATTGAATCCAGGGGTTCTTAACCACTGAGCCACATCCCCAGCACCTTTTTTTAAAAAATAATAATTTAAAGACAGGATCTTGCTGAGCTTTGGGGGTCTTGCTAAATAGCTGAGCCTGGCTTTGAGCTGGAAATCCTCCTGCCTTAGCCTCTGGAGCCACTGGGATTACAGGTGTGTCACTGCACCCAACTCTGTGGCAAATCTTGAAGTCAGGAATTATAAGTTGTCTAACATCAGTGTCCTTTCAAAAAATTGTTTTGTCTATTCTGAGTGATTTGTATGTCTGTATATATATTTGAGTCAGTTTTCAACTTCTATAGAAAAACCTGTTGGAATTATAATTGAGATTATGCTGATTTATAGATTAATTTGTGGAAAGTTGACTTCTTCACAATTTTGAATTTTCCAATTCATGATCATAGTGTGTTTCATCATTTATCTTGAAATAAATAATTTCAAAATGCTTTGAAATTTCCAATATAAAGATCTTTCACTGCTGTAGTTTTATTCCTATTTTTGATGCTGTGATTTTTTCATTAAAATTTCCAATGAGATACTAGTGTTTAGAAATATAATATATTTTTGTATGTTGATTTTATATCCTGTGATTTTGACAAATACACTTAATTTTTTTCAGTCATATTTTGTAGATTCCTTGGGATTTTTATACCTGGGAAACCATGTTATCTATAATTAAAGATCATTTTATTTCTTCCTTTCCATTTTTATTTATTTTTCTTGCCTTATTATACTTGCTAAGATCCCCAGATCTGAAGATAGATATCCTTATCTTGATCTCAATGTCCAGGGGAAAACATTCACACTTTTACAATTAGAAATTATTTTAGCTGTAGGGTTTTTGTAATTGTTCTTTATTCAGTTGAGGAAATTCCCTTTTATTTATACTTTCCTTAGAGTTTCTATTAGAATTAAAATTTACAAATGTTTTTTTCTCTATTTATTGAAATGGCTGTGTCGTTTTTCCTTACTCGTCTATTGATATGATGGATTACACGTATTAATTTCTAAATGTTAAAACAAACCTGACATCTCTGGGGTGAATTCTACTTTGTCAAAATGTATTATTCTTTTGACACATTTCTTAAATTGATCTGCTAAAATATTTCATAGGATTTTTGTATCTGTATTAATGAGAAATACTTTTCTTTTTTGTAAAATCTTAACCTGGTTTTAATATTGATGAAATGGTGGACTTTAATATCAGGAAGAGTTTGTGGAAAATCTGTATAATTTCTTAATTAAATTATTAGTAGAACTTACTAGAAAAGCAGTCTTTTTTCTTTTCTTTTTCCCTTAAATAATCATGTTGCTATTGTTTATTTTTTCTTGAGATAGTTTTGGTAGTTTGTCTTTCATGAAAACCATATATAATTTTAGTTGTTTATTCACTTGTTTGGTTTCTGCATTAGAGAATTATAAACTTGAGGGAAGGAGCCTGTCTTTTATTTATTTTTAAATTTTTATTTGTTCTTCTTAGTTATACATGACGTAGAATGTATTTTGACATATCATTTATACATGAAGTTTAACTTTCCATTGAATAATCATTTTTAAAGTCAGTCTGACACAAAAATACAAAAGGACAACTTTATTAAACATACAAATTCAAGAAAGATTACAGTATAAGGGAGCAGATCAAAAGCCATGGTATTATATATAATATATAATATATATATATAAAATATATATTTTATATATATATATATGTATATATATAGTCAGCACACACATTATACTACATTTTTCAAATATTATACTACATATACCAAACAGATTAGATGGACATACTGACCCATCAGTGCTCAAAATAACAAAGCAAATATTTGTCCTTATGCTGTTTGTATAATTCATAAATCTCAGATCTACTCCTCCAGACTTATTTCCTATAGGAAGTTTGCTATGCTGTGCACATCATGCTACATGCTCGTCTTTTATTTTTTAAGATCCTCAAGGCTAGGATAGTATCAGCCAAATGGCACATATTCAACTGATGCTCATCCAATAAACCAAGTAGAGGGTGAATTTTTAGTAGGACCATGAGGACTTTCATGGAGAAAACCTGAAGTGGACTAGAAGGGCTTGAGATGAGAAAAGAATTCCATGAAGGAAGTTTGGCACAAACATAGGAGATAAAAGGGAAGAGCAGAATTAGGGAGTGGCAGGGTGTGCATCTTGGTATTGCAGTGGAAGTTAAACTGAGCTAAGATAAACCAGAAGTGAATCAGGGATGGACGGATACTGGATATTGGTCTGTTTACATTCTGAAACCATTGAAGTTTTTTTAGGAGGCGAGTTCTAAGAAGTGTTCTGTGTTTAGGAGCATGTGTTTAGTGACATAGTGTGGGACCGATTAGAAAGGACAGAGACAAGAAGTGATGGGAGCTGTCAGGAGGTTGCTGCAATACTGCCTAATAGGGACTCCAACCGAGCCATTCAATAAGTGTAGGGGAACTTTTCCTTTTTCAAAGTAATATTCATAAATTTTTTCACCTGAATGGGTGATAAACGAAGAGATAAAAGATCATTCTGAGGTTTGGGGAGCAATACCGTTATCTAAGATGCAAATACAAGTGGAAGGGAAGGTTTGCAGGAGAAGAAAGGCATCTCCACAGGCAAATAGAGGGCTCTGGGACCCAAGAAAAGGGACAAAGATTTTGAAACTATGCCCATGGTAGGAAAAGTCAAAGCTACTGAAATACATGAGAATAATGGATATGAGGAAGCCCAGTGAATGGCGAAAAACTTCCATATTTACATAAGGGGGAAAAATAAAGAAAATAAAGCTGGAGAGGTTTTGGAAACAGGAAGATGGAGAACCCAGGAAAGCACAGAAATGCATCTCTCATAAAGTATTCAAGAGGGCTGGTAACTTGGAGCTGAAGTCCTTGCACAAAAAGAGAATAGACCTCGGAAACAAAGATTTCTTGTGGAATCTCTCTTGAACATTTGTTGCTGCGTGATCTTGAGAAACCTTTATTTGTAAAGCAAGGGCAATTCTATAATCTATCTCATAAGCTGCTGCAAAGAATCAGTGAGAAATAATACCACTGAGGTGTTTCTCTCCTCCTGTGACAGAGAGTGAGTGATCAATGGTATCTACTATTATCAACAGTAATAACTGATCCTTCCAAAAAGTCAAAAAGAATGAAAGATGGGTATGTTTGAGATCTTTTCTGGAAGGCAAGGCAAAGATTACAAACCTGAGGGAACTTCTCTCACTCAGATGTGAGGTTTGTTCAAGTCCTTGCAATAGAGTCTCATTTGTCCTGTAGTTTGGGGAATATTTGGATGGTGTGTGTGTACACATATTCCCAAACAATAATAATTAATCCTGAGTAACATAATTTCTATAAAAAGAGGTCTCAACAAAAATGTCAGGAAGACTGCTATTTATGAAGAAAATGCCTCAAATAAATGAAACAATGGCAAATAAATGTTAGTTTCATTTCACTTCTTTGCTGAAAATTATGTTATTTATCATAGGGTAGTGTTCTCTTTTTTATTCCTTTAAAAGAAATAATTTAGATTTGAATGGTGATGTTAAACTCAAGCTGCTTGGCTTTTGAAATTAGCCATTAAACCAACAAAGTCCAGATGGCTAAATTTTAATATTCAACTAGAATCTATGGAATTAAGGATTAAGTCAGTTTTGTTTCTCAGCATTTTGATTATTTCAATAGTCTAATCAAATTGACATTTAAATTTTTGTGGGGGTTAGGAAAGGAAATTTTGAAATATCAAATGATCCCAAGTTTGAGCATAGTTTTGGAAAGTGTATTTGAAATGTAATTGAAATGTTAGGAAAGTCCTGTTGGTCAGAACAGAGTTACAAGCATAATCAGCTGTAACATACAGCACATACATAATTTGCACTCGTGTGTACCATTCATTTTATAGTGAATACCCATACATTATCCTTAAGCAATAGTGAACTTTAAGCTTTTCCACCTATTTTGTAATTTCTGCAAGGTTAACACAACTGTTGACTAATCTTTCTTTTGAGTGCAGACAAGTCTCTTTCAGCAGAATAGAATGACCTTCCCCTAAGTTACCAACAAAATGCCTTCAGAACTGAAATCCCTAGTTTCATTCTCCTGGACAAAGAAGATCTAAACAAAAGCTGTTTTCTACTTTTTTCTTTGCTAACCTATCAAGGCAGGCGAAGGAGAAGGAGCCGAAGGAGCCGGAGCCTACCTTTGATTACTGATGCGGGTCTACTGTGGTCACTGAATATTGTACAATAAACTGTTTACATAGCAGCCCTTTTTACAGGTTTTAAATCTTCCCAAGCTGCCAGTGTCTAAGGCTGAGTCTGCCAGCTGGCAGACAGAGAGGTGCTTGTGTTCTAGTTGATGGAGGTAATTAACAGCCTAAACTGTCAGAAGGTGACAGCAGGCAAAAAGTTCTTGCCCTAGGGTCACAGCTGGACTCCAACAACTTGCTCCTGATTTACCAGTAAAACTAATAATGTATGTAATATTGGTATTAAATTATAAAATTAGGGGTCAGACTGAAATTCTGGCTTGTGCCATATATTCATTGGCAGCAAATTAGTAAGAATATCTTGTGTTTATTCTATCCTCCTTAACACCCCCGTCCCCCGTCTGCCCCCCCCCCCCAAATCAGCATGTACAAATTTTGACTACCATATGTGTGTATCTTGGTACATGCAAAAGAGCAAGGTAGTATCTTTCACTTTGATTTCCCTTCATAAATATAGTTATGAATAGGATGAAGTTTTGGGAAAAAATGTTTAAAAAATCAAACCCTCTGGCATTAATTGATCAGTCTTAGATGATAAATATTAAGGCATGCTTATATTTCATTTTGATCTACAGTTAGAGTGATCAACACTTTTTTATTCAGTGTTATATTTTCCTTTAGTGAGCCCAGGAGAGATGGAGGTGGGGAGAGAAAGAGAGAGACGGGGGAGGGGTTGAGAGAAAGCAGGGAGAGAGAGATTGGATGGATAGATAATTCAGACATGTTATATATAAACTACTAACATCTTAAGCATACCTTTTAAAAGATTTTTATTTTTAAAGATAATTATTATTGTCAGACTTTAAAAAATTGAGAAAAATGCATAGGGCTTGCTAATTTGAACCAAATCTTGGCTTACCCAAATTTTATTATGTCTTTAGAACAAAGGTTTTCTGTGATGTTTCTCGAAATGACCACTTCACATAGACATTGTTTTTCAAATAATTTTTAAATTCTCACAAGCTCTATACCATCATGAACATATAACTTGCTTAAGAGATAGTTGTTATATTTGTTTAATTATAAGATAAGTAAAATAGCTTCTTAGATTTATCAGGAAAATTACATAGATATGAAAATTGACCTTTTCTGAAAATGAGTCATGCGATGATGTCAGTGATCTCATAGAGATTTTAAAATACATTTGCATACAATTGAGCTCCTTTGAACCACAGTCCTATCTCTAGTCTTAAATATGTAGGAGACCAAGTGTAGAGATCCAGAATAATACAGAGAAGCAGACAGAGAGTAGAGTAGAATGAATTTCCATTTATCCATTCAATGGTTTTCAACAGCTATCATTTTAAAAAATCTTATTTTACTTATTCTCCTACTTTTGTGAAGAGAATTTGATTTTTTTTTCACAAAAGAAGCAAATCTCAAACATCACATTATTTTAATTGAAAACACCTCTGACAAGAAAAATGCTCTAGACTTTCATTTTACCAATTGATTTTAAAACTGCTGCATTGAGAATAATAAATCTTTGCCAATCCTATAAGTATAATTTTAAAAACATTTGTTTGGTGACTTTGCTTAAGTTTTTATTTTGCTATGAAAAACCCTTGTGCTCATATGTACGTATGTGAATAAACGTATACATTCAAACTTATCAACCTTTTCCTTTATTGCTTCTGGATTTTGAATCATAATTGAGAATGCTGTTCACTTTCTCAGGTTATAAAGGAATTTACCCATGATTTTTTTTGAGTACTAGTGTGGCCTCATAGTAAGCATTTGAATCTGATTAGTCTGGAATTTATTCTTTGAAAAAAATCTTCATTGTTTGCATATGACTGTAGAGTTGCTGATGGAGACCCTTTCAACTTCCTTCTTTGTCTCAGATTCATCTAACTTTGCAGAATCTTTATTCTGGCCACTTCTCTTTTACTTAGTACCTTCAGTCACTATGCCACGTAGTTTCATTATTCAGCTTCCATATTAGGCAGCTGCGAAAAAGAGATAAGTAGTTACATTCCAGCTCCCAAAGAGTTTATAATCCACGTGGGGATTCAGAGACATAAACAAGCAATTTGCGATACAGTGTGTAGGGTCCTACAGAGACATGAAGTATGAACTACTCTATGAGCACACAGACAGCCTACATTGGGGCAAGTCGGGAAAAGCTACCAGGAAGGCATTTGATCTCAGTCTCACTGATTTTTAAAATGTTAAAAGTGGTAATCAATTAGAGAAAGTGGTATTGGGATTAGGTGAGAAGATGGGATTCCAGCAAAGGAAGCAGCACACAGAAGACAGAAACCAGAGGCAAAGTAATACCTTCAGAGAACTGAAACAAATTTAACTATAGAGAGCACAGATTTAGAGACAATTTTTTTTAATGGATTGCTTACTGTGTAACAGCCACTGGACTATGAGCATTATCAGCATCATTTCTCTTAATCCTCACAACCATGCTGATGTGACAGTAATATTAGCCTGATTATTTCAAAGAAGAAAAAACTGAGAACTTGGGACATGAAGTAACTTTCCGAAATCACACAGTGAAGAAGTGGTTGAGCGGGGACTTGAACCCAGACTGTCTGTCTGTAGGAGTCAAGTTCTTGAAGCCTTCACTGTATTGTCAGATTAAGAATGCCTCCGAGATGTAGTGGGACCCCAAATGGTTTTCAGCTGAAGGAGGCTATATTGGTACACTCAAATCCCTCTGGATGCAGGGTAGGAAAACCAACTAAAGAGGCACTAGTGGATATATAGAAATCATTTATCAACTTAATGGAACCTGGATGAGAAATGATACTTTGAGATGGAGACTAAGAGGCAGCAATGGGGAAAGAGGCATATGGATGGGGATTTTAGTGACTACCTTCTTCCCCACTAGATATAGAAGGAGAGACTGGGTAAAAGCAATTATTAGTGTGGGTAGCTAGCTGGATGGTGATGCGTTAATTACTAACTAAGCTAAGTGAAGATATCCAATAGAAAGAAGCCAGAACAAAATTTTTGGTATCTTAATAATTAAGAATCACACTGTTGTACGGTCTGTATATGATCCTTTGGGTAATCAGAAGCCAATTTATCTCAGTTAATTATAACATGATAGTGTTTAGAGCATACATTTATTAGAAATAAAGCTTATTTTGGCGTGAGATGTTTTACCCAACGGTTACTCAATAGTAGGATTTGTAGGGTAGTGACCAAACGCAGATGTCTGTTAGAATTCCACAGCTTGCCAAATCCTTTCATAGACCTAATCTCCTAAAGCTTTTTAAATTTATAATCCCCAATAATACCTTTCCCAGAAGATATCTGTGAAAGCTTGTTGGGGATTATTTATTTTTGCAGAATTAGCATTGCCCAATATTTTGTTAATTTATTGTTTGACATACATGTCAAAATAAATATTATCTTTTACAATTAGGTTAAAGAGGCAGTTTTCTATTTAAAAACTAGGCTTTTCAGTTACCATCCACTTGCACTTACCAAATATGGTGTTTGTTTAGAACCTACTTTCCTGTGCACATTTATGCCTTTGTGATTCAGTCTGGGCTGTTGTGATTTGCTCCTTATTAGACTTCTTTAGAAAATGCCATTAGTGAAGAGGATACATGTTCAGCTGTTCAGTGTGATTTCATATAGAACAGCAGTTCTAAACTGTTCTACAATCATTTTTCTTTATATTAGCTTTAATATTTTCTAGGCACTTCACATTTTTACAAAATGTGTGCAGCACTTTATTTCAAAGTTGTAACTTTCTAAAATTTTGTACTAGAGTTTTCGATCAGCACGAAATAGCCAATGTTACCCAAAGAACTACTAACATTCCAGTCTAAACCAAAGAAACATGGGGTTAGGACTTGTCTGTGAAGTTTCATAATAGATAAATATAATAGTTCAATTAAAATAGAAGATGATAGTCTTGAAGATTTGAGTGATGTGGTCACAAGCCTAGAAATTCTAGTCTCAATTCTGAATTCAGAAAGCATTAGAATGGTTTCTTTCCTAGGGTTTCTGGAGGGAGTGTGGCTAGGGACACCTTGATTTTGTCCCAGTGATAGTGATTTTGGACTTCTTGCCTCTAGAGCTATAAGACAACAAATTACCTTTTTTTAAGTCACCAAGTTTGTGGTAATTGTTACAGCAAAAGGACACTCATACTCTAGGGAATGGTATGTGATCTCATGGTTCACAATAGCCAAACATCGTATCCATCTTCTGAACAAGATTGTATAGGAGGAGGAAAGAGCATGCTCATTCCCATTATGTATGGTGAGCCTGTAATATGTTAGGCATTGGTCAAGATTTTTAGAATCCATTAATGGAAAACATAGATATCATTTCTTCTTGGAACATATTAAGAGTAGGTAAAGTTAAATAAAAATATACTGTAAAATAAGCACATTTTATTTTATGCTAGAAGGCAAAAACATTCAACAGAAAAGAAGAAGAGAAAAATGAAGAGTAGAGTAGGGGAGATTCAGAGGGGTATACAGAAGAGACAAGTACAGTTTAAAACAGGTTGGTCCTAGCAAGCCTCATTGAAAAGATGGGACTTGAATGAGCAAAAGTTGTCCAATGTTTTATACAGAAGAAGAGCTTTTGAAAATTAGAACATTACAGTTACACATAGGAGTTGGGTTCATTATGACAAAATCATGCATGCAAGAAATTTGATTTCAATTCTCATTATCCCCTCTTTCCCTCCCCTCCTCCTTCCCCCATTCTCTTTCCTCTACTCACTGATCTTCCTTTTACTCATTTATTTTGATTAGAACTTTCTATGTATACATATAGGTGAAATTCCCTTTGGTACATTTATGTATGCATATAACCTGATCTTATTAAATTCATTCATTTTCTTGCCTTGTCTGTTCCTTATCCCTCCCTCTTGTCTTTTTTTTCCCCACTGATCTTCCCTCTTTATGGTATATGACACTCGCCCTCCCATCACCATCTTTCCCTTATTTTGTTATAGCTTCCACATATGAGAGAAACATTGACTCCTTGATTTTCTGAATCTGCTTATTTCATTTGGCACAATGTTTTCCATTTTCATCTGTTTACCTGCAAATGCCATTATTTCATGGAAGAAGAGCCTTTAAAAAAAAAAAAAAACAAAAAATAGCTAGGGCAAAGACTTTGAGGCATGAGAATACCTTCTATGTTTTCTTTAAGTCATATATATTTAATTGACACATGTTTACAGGGCTACAATGTGATGTTTTGATACTAGTATAACCCTGTAATGATCATATTAGGGTAATTAGCATATCCATCACTTCAAATAATTTTCATTTCTTTATGTTAAGAACATTAAAATCTCTCTTCTAGCTATTTTGAAATATATTATTATTCAGTATATAGTCACCCTACTGTGTGATGGAACACCAGAACTTATTCTTTCTACCTAAATCACCCTTGGCCTCTGGTAAGCACTATTCTATAGAATAGTGAGATGAACTCTTTTAGATTATTCCACATAAAAGTGAGATCATGTAGTATTCATCCTTCTGTGTCTGGATTATTTCATTTAACATGATGTCTTCAAGGTTCATCCATATTGTTGAAAACAACAGTATTCCATTTTATGGCTAAATGGCATTCCTTTATGCATGTATACCACATTTTAAAAATCAGTTCATCTGTTGATTGACATTTAGGTTGATACCCTATCTTGGCTATTATGAATAGTGCTACAATAAACACAGGAGTGCAGATGTCTTTTCAACATACTGATTTTATTTCCTTTGAATATATACTCAGTAGTGTTATTTCTGAATCATGTGGTAGTTCTATTTTTTGATGAAATTCCACACTG
This sequence comes from Urocitellus parryii, assembly GCF_045843805.1. NCBI lineage: Eukaryota > Metazoa > Chordata > Mammalia > Rodentia > Sciuridae > Urocitellus > Urocitellus parryii. The sequence goes on from NC_135544.1 coordinate 37,917,249, forward strand.
TTTTAAATAATGCCTGTGATAAGTTACAATTTTGCTATCACTGTATGAGAGTTCCCTTTTCTCTATATCCTTGCTACAATTTGTGTTTTGTCTTTTTGATAATAGTATTCCAAATGGAGTGATGTGATATCTCATTTGCAAATTTGATTGTATTTTCCTGATGATCAGTAGCATTGAATATATTTGTTGCTTTTTTTTATTACCTACTGGCCACTTGTATTTCTTTTTCTGAGAAACATCTATCAGCTTCTTACCCATTTTAAATTGAATTATTGAATTTTGTGCTATTGAGTTGTTTGAGTTTCTTATATTTGAGATATTAACCATTTGTCAAATGCAAGCTCATAAATATTTTCTCCCATTTTTAGGTTGATTTATTGGTTTTGGGAACATAAAGAGACTAGTGTTATGGAGCACAGTGAAATGATAGAAGATGAAGTCAGAGAGGCAAGGAAGGGATGATCTAATAGGACCTTGCAAGTTATAGTAAGCCCCTTGGGTATTCAAATGGTCAGTATGAGCTGACAAGTGGCATTATACAATTTAACTAGTAAAAGTATAATTTAGCTGCACAGTTGAAAATAGACTCTCAGGGTCAGGAATAGACTTCAGGAGCCTATGAAGGAATTATTGAATTGTTGCAATTCAGGTGAAATAAAATAGTGGTATAGATCAGAAGTGTAGCAGTACAGATAGAGGGGAAATGGCTAACTTCTGGATAACCCTTAAAGATGGAGACAATAACATTTTTGACAGATTGAATTTGAGGTATGTGGGGAAAAATAGAAATGAAAGGCCACTTCAAAAATTGGAGGTTAAACAACTAACAGGAGCATGTTGTCACCAGGTATGGTGGGAAGGGAGTGCAATAGATGGGATGAAGGCTTGTTGGACAAGAGGGCATGAGATGTACATACTCTTAATATTGTTCCAACATATACATGGAGATGTCAAGCAAGTATTTGAATAAATGAATCTGAGAGAAATGTCTGAACTAGATATATCCAGTGATACTTTTGTTTCTAGGAATCACAGACTAGCTCATTTCAGACCAAAGTCCTACCAAGAATTACTAGAAAATCTGGAAAAAATTTAACAATAATTGTTTGGAGATGTTGGTTAGCTATAAAAGCAGCAAAGATTTGAGAAGTTTTCTTTAGACAAAAGCGAAATGTTCCAGATGGAAGCATGTAGGTGCATTAAGGGGTAAAAAAGAAAAAGAAATGGTAATATTTGTGCATATGTAAATGAAAATTAATTGTATAATTTTTTTATGGTTTAGAAGTATATGTAGAATTAAAATACATGATAATTAACCAATTAAGATGGATAATTTGGGGCTACACTAATCTCAGGTATTTGTAATATTTGAAATGATGAAATATATTCAATTTGCATGCTGTAATCTCTAGGTTAATTATTAAACATAGTAATGTTTTGCTGAAAAGAAACAGGATGAGAAATAAAATAATACAAAACATTTTATTAAATGCTGCAGTCTGGCTGGCCACAAAATCACGAGCCACTCAAACAGGAACAAACTTTATTTTTAAACTCCCGCCAATGCCCTGTATGCTCCCGGGAAATATGCAGACCCACACACGCAGCGTACTCTGGGACACACTCACCAACAGGAAGTCCCTCCTCTGGAATTCCCTCCTACCGCACTTCCCCAACCAATGGGAACTCTCCAGGAGTCCCTAGCAGGCCGAGGTGGACACCAGGGGTCTAATATCCATTTGAACGAAGATCTTAACATAATCATATCATCTCAATGGCTTGCTGGCGTCACCTTTCAACCAAAAATGCCATGCATCATTACTACTTGGCTATGGCTCTTAGCAATTAAATATATTGTAAGTAATATAGGATAAAAGTTTAGATAGGTTTGGGATAGAAAAAAGAAGAAAAATCAAGACACTTAATTTAAACATTAACGGATAAGGAATCATATTAAATATAAGCATAAAAAGATTCTGATTAAAAGACAACAATTGTCAGATTCCTTAAAATACTCTCTGTGATATTAAAAGACATATGCCTTAAATAAAAGAACTAAAAAGGTGTTGAAAGTAAAAGAATAAAAAAAAATCATTCAATATGAACTAGCTGAAAGAAAATTGGCATATCTCAACTAATGGAAAAGTTGACTTTAGGCAAGAAACATTATTAGAGATGAAGAAGGTCATTTGGGAATGATAAACTGTTCAATCCAGCAGGAGTATTTAAGAATTCCAAATTTGTACTCATTTAACACAAGGCCCGAAAATACATAAAACAAAAATCCACACAACTAAAAGGACAAACACAATATATTTGGAAATTTTAACACACATCCTCAGTGATAGAAAAGACAGAAAAAAATAATAATCACAATTCACTCACTTGACATAATTAATAGATATATAACCTTGCACATGATAACTGCAGAATACATATTTTTCTAGGGATATTTTAGATAAGATCAAAGAAGAACCTCTTCAAGACATCATAATCACAATGCCAAAACTAGGAAATAAGGTAAGGCTATTAAAAACTGAAAGAGAAGAATGTCAGGTCCCATTTAGAAGCAAATCAATAAGGCTCATTTCTGACTTCTCAAATCAGACCTTAAAATCAAAGAGGCCCTCGAATGAGATATTCCAAGCTCTTAAAGAAAACAATTGACAGCCAAGATTACTATATCCAGCAGAGCTATATTTAAAAATTGATAAAGAAACAAAAACTTTCTATGAGAAAGGTAAACTAACAAAATTCATGACTACCAAACCAGCACTATAAAGAGTACTCATAGATAAGCTGCACACAGAAGTACCCCACAACAAACCCCAAAGCTCCCAAATAGATGAAGATCATCAAATTAAAAACCAAGACAGAATTAAATTTAGCAAACAAATCCAAATGGCAGGAAACAACAATCATGTATCCATAATAACACTGAATGTAAATGGTCTCAATTCTCCAATTAAAAGACATATCTTGGTAGAATGAATTAAAAAATAAGATCCAACTGTATGCAGTTTGTAGGAGACTCATCTCATAGGCAAGATATCCATAGGCTAAGAGCAAAAGATGGGAAAAATTTTCCATGCCAATGGAAGGCAAAAAGAAGTAGGAGTAGCTACTCTCACATCTGACAAAGCAAACTTTCAACATAAAATTAATCAAAAGAGACAGAAGAAGAAGGTCACTTCATACTGGTAAATCCAACATGATATAACGATACTTAGTATTAATGGCCCCAAACATTGGATCACCTAATTACACACACACACACAAATATGATTCTTGTTGTTAAATTCCAGATAGACACCAATATGATAATACTGGGTAATTTTAAAACACCCTTGTCACCAATAGACAGGTCATCCAAACATAAAATCAATAAAGATATTTTCTATCTAAATAATTATATAAATTAAATGGACCTAATAGACATCTACAGAACATTTTCCCCCAAAACAGATGAATTAACTTTCTTCTCAGCTGCTAGTTAAAACTTTTCCAAAATAAATCATATCCTAGGTCACAATGTAAGTCTTAGAAAATACAAAAAAAGTATAATTTTGTACATCTTATCAAATTAATTCCAAAATCAGTAGAAGACAGGAAATTATTAAGATCAGATCTGAAATTAATATAATGCCTGTGCTAAGTTACATTTTTGCTGTATACAACAATACACAGAATCAATGCAACAAAGAGTTGGTTCTTCAAAAAGATAAATAAGATTGATAAACTCATGCTCTAACTAACTAAAAGAGAGAAATTTACGATCCAACAGAATACAACAGTCACTAATATGGCATTATGGAAAAATGTGGATGTGTAACCGATGTGAATGTGTAACTTGTATTTGGGGTAAAAATGGGAGTTCATAACCCACTTGAATCAAATATATGAAAGATGATATGTCATGAGCTATGTAATGTTTTGAACAACCAATAAAAAAAAGAAAAAAAAGAAATTTACGATCCAAATGATCAAAATTAGAGATAAAAGAGAGAAATACACTTCTGAAATCCGAAGGATCATTCAAAACTATTTTGAAAATTTTTACTTACATAAACTGAAAACTTTCTAGACACTTATGATCTGTCCAAGTTGAATCAGGAAAGTATAAAAATCTAAAGAGACTAATATCAAGTAATGAAATTAAAACAGAAGTTAAGAGCCTTCCAATAAATAAAAGCCCAGGATCAGATGAATTTTCAGTTGAGTTCTACAACACCTTTAAAGGAGAATTAGCACCAGTCTTTCTCAAATTATTCCATGAAATCAAAAAGGAGGGAATTCTCCCAAATACATTCTATGAAGCCAGTATAGCCCTGATAACAAAACCAGACAAAGACACATCCAGGAAAATAAAAAAGGAAACCTATAGACTAATATCCCTGATGAACATTGATGCAAAATTCTTAATAAAATATTAGCAAACTGCATTTAACATATCAAAAAGTTATGATCAAGGGGGTTTCATCTTGAGGATGCAAGGTTGGTTCAACATATGAAAATAGGCATATGTAATTTACCACATAAACTGAATTAAATCAAAAGTCATGATAATTTTGATAGATGCAGAAGTGGCCTTTAATAAAATCTAGCACTCACTTATGTTAAAAATGATGAAGAAACTAGGGATAGAAGGAAACCACCTTATTATATTACAGTCTGTATATGACAAAAGCAAAGTCAACATCATACTGAATGAAAATAAATTGAAAGGATTTCCTCTACACACAAAAAGAATACAGGTATGCCAATTATCACTACTCCTAATATGACCTATCTTTCTTGAACTCTAGTCAGAGCAATCATGCAAGAGAAGGAAATTAAAGGGATACAAATGGGAAAACAAGAAGTCAAATTATCTGTTTGCAGATGACAGGACCCAAGAAATTTCACCAGAATAATGATAGAGCTGATAAAAATAAATTCATCAAAGTAACAGGATACAAGATCAATATCCATAAATTAATAGCTGAGAAAGAAATCATGAAATGATGCACAGTAACTTTGAAAAGAAAATAATGCACTTGGAAATTAATCTAATCAAGGAGGTGAAAGCTCTCTACAATGGAAACTATAGAACACTGAAAAAAGAAATTGAAGAGAAGCTAGAAGATAGAAACACCTCCCGTGTTCTTGGATAGTCAGAATTAATATTGTCAAAATGACTATACTGGGGCTGGGGTTGTGGCTCAGTGGCAGATCGCTTGCCTAACATATGTGAGGCACTGGGCTCAATCCTCAGCACCACATACAAATAAATAAAAAATAAAGGTACACCAACAACTTAAAAAAATGACTATACTACCAAAAGTAATATACAGATTCAATGAGATTCCATTCAAAATATCAATGCCACTCTTCACAAAATGAGAAAAAAACAGTACTTGAATTCATTTGCAAGAATAAGAGACCCAGAATAGACAAAGCAGTCTTGAGCAATGTGGTAGGCATCACAATACCAGACCTCATGCAATACTACAGAGTATGTAGATAAAAGCTTCTACACATCAAAGGAAATGATTTAGAGCATGAAGAGAGAGCCTAAAGAATGGGGGAAAGTCTTTGCCAGCTATTCCTCTGACAGGGGTCAATATATAAAATATATGGATAACTCAGAAATTTTAACACCCCAAAGACAAATAACCTAATCAATAAATGAGCAAATTTATTTAAATGCTGGCAAATATGTGGGGGGGGGGGGAAGGTAGGCTCATACATTATTTTTGAACTTCAAATTAGCATAACCACTCTAGCAAGCAGTGTAGCAATTCCTCAAAAAACTGGGAATGGAACCGTCATACATACCAGTTATCCCTCTCTTTGGTATTTATCCAAAAGAACTAAAATCAGTATATGATAGTGATGCACATCAATGTTTTTAGTAGCACAACCCACAATAGTCAAATTATGGAACCAGCACAGATGCTCATTAATAAATGAATGGATAATGTGAAAATGTGATGCGTGTGCGCGCGCACACACACACACACACACACACACACACCATATAATAGAGTTTTACTCAGCCATAAAGAATGAAATTATGACATTTGCCAGTAGATGGATAGAACTGGAGAACATCATGCTAAGTAAAGGAAGCCGGCTCAGAAAACCAAGAGTCAAATATTTTCTCTCACATGTAGAAGCTAAAACAAAATGAGGGGAATGGTGGGGGAGGGCATCACCTCTCATAAAGATATAAGGAAGATCAGTGGAGTTGAAGGTGATGAAAGGGGAGGGAGGAGAGACAAGAAAGGGAGGAAATGAGGAATGAATGTAGCAAAACTATGCCATGTGCATGTGTAAATATATCAGTGAATTCCACCTTTATGTATATGTATAAAGTACCAATAAAAAATATAAATAAATGAGTCAAAGGAAGATCAGTAAAGAGGAAAGAGAACAGGATAGGGGAAGAGGGGAGAGAAAGTGGGAATCACTAGGAAATGAAATAGGGTCAATGAAATTCTAGGCATATGCCATTTTATCAAAATGAACCCAACTATTATGCACAATTATTTTTTTAAATTGATTTTATTATTTTTTTAAATACACAATATCAGTGGAATGCATTACAATCCTTATTACATATGTAGAGCACAATTTTTCATATCTCTATATAAGGTATGTTCATGTCAATTTATGTCACCATGCATGTACTTTTTTTTGCATTACAATTCTTTTTTTTAGTTTTAGGTGGACACAATATCTCTATTTTATTTTTATGTGGTGCTGAGGATCGAACCCAGCGCCCAACGCATGACAGGCGAGCGCACTACCACTTGAGCCACATCCCTAGCCCCATTACAATTCTTAATACACATATATACCACAATTTTTCATATCTCTGTTTGTATATAAGGTATGCTGGCACCCAATTCAAGTCTTTATACATGTATTTTGTATAATGATGACCATCACATTTCATCATCCTTGCTAATCCCCTTCCCCCTCCTTTCCTTTCCATCCCTCTTTCCTATCTAGAATTAATCTAATCCTCCCATGCTCTCCCTCCCTACTCCACTATGAGTCATCCCCCTTATATCAGAGAAAAAATTCAGCATTTGTTTTTTGGGGATTGGCTGACTTCACTTAGCATTATCTTCTCCAACGCCATCCATTTACCTGCAAATGCCATGATTTAGTTTTTTTTTTTTAATGCCACATTTTTTTTTTTTATCCATTTATCCATGGAAGGACATCTAGGTTGGCTCCACAGTGTAGCTATTGTGAATTGTGCTACTATAAACATTGATGTGGCTGTGTCCCTGTAGTATGCTGTTTTTAAGTCCTTTGGGTATAGTCTGAGAAGAGGAATAGCTGGGTCAAATGGTGGTTCCATTCCCAGATTTCAAGGAATCTCCATATTGCTTTCCAAATTGGCTGCACCAATTAGCAGTCCCCCCAGCAATGTATGAGTGTGCCTTTCCCCCCACATCCTCGCCAACACTTGTTGTTGTTTGTCTTCATAATAGTTGCGGTTCTGTCTGGAGTGAGATGATATCTTAGAGTAGTTTCTATTTGCATTTCTCTGATTGCTAGAGATGATGGGCATTTTTCATATATTTGTTGATTGATTTTATATCCTCTTCTGAGAAGTGTCTGTTCAGGTCCTTGGCCCATTTATTGATTGGGTTATTTGGGTTTTTTTTTTTTGGTGCTTAGCTTCTTGAGTTTTTTATATACCCTAGAGATTAGTTTCTCTATCTGATGTGTGAAGGGTAAAAATTTGCTCCCAGAATGTAGGCTCTCTGTTCACCTCACAGATTGTTTCTTTATAATGCACTAGTAAAAAGGAAAAAAATGTGTAAAACTGATACAAAATAAGTCAATTTTTTTTAAAAAAAACAGAGTATTATAGAAATTCCCGATTGATAAAACATTATAGCTATTTCAATATCTTGAAAGAAATTCATGTTGTTTTTAAGAATGTAGTCAGGAACTGAGCCTTACCCAGACCAAACCTTTAATTGGTTACAAAATAAAAGATGCCATTTCAAAGAGGACATTTCTTCTGTCAGAGATTCTACATGAAATTATGCCCTAGGTCGAAAGAACATATTAATTTCTACTGGGATATTAATACTATTTAGTTTCAGTTAATATGCTTTAACTTTGTGGTCAAGCTTTCTTTTATTGTGCTCTTATTCAGAATACATTTAAGTTTCCATTGTAAGAAACAGGTTTCAGTTATTTCCTTTGTAATAGAAATTTAGAGCATTTATTAGAATTATTAGCTGTAATGTGACTATTTAGTAATTTATTACTATTCCCAGTAAAAAGTATAAACTTTACAGTCCTAAATAAAATCGTGAGTAGAATAGTAGAATTCTAGCATGTATTTTCCAAATTTGATGCACGGACCTTATGTGACTTTAACAAAATTGGTTAGTTAATAATATTCAGTTTCTTGGTCACTTTGGAAGAAGAAATAGACTATTTATTAAGTTAAGCCACAATCTCTCCCATGTGATTGTATTTAATCATCTAGCCTGTCTGACTGAAGGCACTCCAGCCCCATTGCGAAGATGAATAATTTGTAGTGGAGATTTAAAATTTTTGACCAAAGTTATATATCATTAAGCAATGAGGCCCGATTTTATATCCACATATATGGATTTATGAAAAGCAGTTTCAAAGTCCAAGAAACTGCTTTTGTCAAGGTCATCAGTACCTTCCATTTTGCAATCATCTGCCATCCTCTTTCTCTGCCAGTTTATTACATTTGGCAAAATAAATCAGTCCTTTCTTCTTGAAAATCTTTTTTTCAATTTCTATCATACCAAATCATGCTGAGTTTCCTCCTCAGCCTCCTTTGTTGATTCCTCTGTTCTCTTTTGAACCTCTTAAAGTTAATGTACTTAAGAGATTCGCCTTAGGACCTCTCTGCATATCTGTTATGGTTTGGATATGAGGTATCCCCCACATATTCCTGTGTCAATGCAGGAATATTGAGAGATGCTATGATGAGATCATGAGAGCTGTAACTTTGTCCATCCTAGTTTGAATGGACCGACTGGGTGGTAACTATAGGCAGGTGGAGAGTGGCTGGAGGAGGAGGGTCACTAGGGGCATGTCCTGGGAGGGTGCCTCTTCCCTGTGGCCCCTATTCCTTTCTCACTCTGTTTCCCTGCCACCATGAGGTGAGCAGTGCTTCACCACCACTCTTCTGCCATTATGTCCTGCTTCACTTTAGGTCCAGAACAATGGAGTTAACCCACCATGGATTAAATCGCTGCAACTATGAGCCAAAATAAGCTTTCTCTCTTTTAAATTGTTCTGGTCAGGTCTTTCAGTCATAGCAACAAAATGCTTACTAATACAATATCTATGTCTATTCCCTTTCTGGGTGGTCATTTCTAATTCCATGACTTTAAATGCTATCTTATCTCTATACCAGTGTCTCTGGTCCTGATCTTTCTAGTGAAACTTAAATATCCAACTACTTTTTTGGTATGTCTCCTTGGACTTAAACATTTTAAACTTAGCAGATAAACCAAATTTTTAGACTTCTCACCTCCTCCCCATATTATCCTATCTCAATGGTCACTAACTCCTTAATGAACCACTATTCACCCAACTGCACAAGTCCAAACCCGATAAGTCCTTTTGATTGACCTTCTTTCTAATTTTCTATGTCCAATCCAAAAGCAAGTTCTGTCAACTGTCTCCAAAGCATATTTTATGTTAGTCCTCTGTTTGCCATTTTTACTGCTACCACCATAATCCAAGACAAGATTATTGCTAAATGCTTCCAAGCAATCACTATAACTGCCCTCTTTTTCTTTATTCTCCACATAGTAACCAGATTAATCTTATATATCAAGTAAGACTGCATTATAATAACCCTACTTATCTTCAATAACGTCCCATCCCAGTAGAATAAAATTCAATTTGCTAATACTTTTCAAAATGTGATAACTCCCTGTCTCCTTCTCTTGACTTAATTTCAAAACATTTCTACCATATCACCTGCTCCTTACTACAATTGAGCTGTGGGATTGCTTTCTGCTACCTGTTTACACCACATTTATTCCCACTTTAAGGCCTCTCTTTTTTCTTGTTTCTCTCTTTGTAATGATTTACTCTCAGATCTTGGAATGGTTGTCTCTTTTTTTGGTCACTGTAGTTTCAAGTGAAATATCACCTTTTTGGAGAATCCTTTCCTGACTTTTCATTTCAAGCTATCCTCCTCCAGTGATTCTGCTACTTCTTGTTTTATTTTTCTTTTCTCAGTATGTTTGGATCATTACCTATTTATTTGCTCAGTTTCTCCTTTCTCATTTTGATGGATCTCAGCAACTAGCAGAGACATTTATTAGAATCATTGACTTCAAAGCATGTTGTTATGATGAATCCTGAAGTTTACCTACTTTTCTGTCTTGTTGACGTTAAAATGTAGGCTTCATGAGAACAAAGATGTGTCTTACTTATTCACCACTGTTTTCTGTACACTTTGTACAGGGCCTTTTTGGCTGTCAATAAGAATTTGTGGAATACAGTGAAGAAAACAATCAAGAACATGAAGAGAGCCTATAGAACGGGAGAAAATCTTTGCCACCCACACCTCAGATAGAGCATTGATCTCTAGGATATATAAAGAACTCAAAAAACTTAACACCCAAAGAACAAATAACCCAATCAATAAATGGGCTAAGGAAATGAATAGACACTTCACAGAATAAATAGGGGTCAACAAACATGAAAAAATGTTCAACATTTCTAGCAGTTAGAGAAATGCATTTTAAAACTACACTGAGATATCATCTTACTCCAGTCAGAATGGCAATTGTCAAGAACACAAGTAACCATAAATGTTGATGAGGATGTGGGGAAAAAAGATATACTTATACATTGCTGGTGGGACAATTGCTACAACCACTATGAAAAGCAGTATGGAATTTCCTCAGAAAACTTGAAATTGAACCACCATTTGACCCATTTATCCCACTCCTTGGCATATACCCCAAGGACTTAAAATCAGCATACTACAGTGATGTGGCAGCATTAATGTTTATAGCAGCTTAGTTCACAATAGCTAAGCTGTAGAACCAAACTAGGTGCCCTAAAATAGATAAAAGGATAAAGAATATGTGGTACATAAACACAATGGAATTTTACTCAGCCATAAACCAAAATGAAGTTATGGCATTTGTCGGTAAACAGATGGAACTGGAGATTATCGTGCTAAGTGAAAAAAGCCAATCCCCCAAAAACCAAAGGCCAAATGCTTTCTCACAATGGGTAGGGGAGGGGAGAGGAGGTTCATCAGATTGGACAGAGCAGAGTCAGGGGAAATGATAGGGGATGGGAATGGAAAGATAGTAGAATGAATTGGATATAACTTTCCTGTATTCATATATGAATACACAAAATGTGTAACTCCACATCATGTACAACCACAAAAATGGGAAGTTATACTCCATGTATATATGATATGTCAAAATAGTTTCTACTGTCATATATAACTAAAAAGAACAAATGAAAAATAAGAAAAAGAATTTGTGGAACAAATAAAAGAACTGATGAATGCATGTCTTTCACAGTATAGATGAGTATGAACCATATATAGGTTTACGTCACAATTGTTCCTATATAAAATCCAACAAGACTTCATTAAAAATATTGTCTTTATAAACAACACCAATATTCACTACATAATGGATTATTTTTACTCCTTGGCATTTTTTATTTTACATAACCACTTGGTCACTAGGTTCTGTTGAATTTACCTTAATTCACCCCATCCCACCTTGATACTCTTAGGTTTTGATCTTCACTGTTTCCCCCCTGGACTCCAAGCAGAAGCATCATTTAAAGTGGTTTCTTTGTTACTTGTCTTGCTTCTCCTGAAAACCGTTCTTTTCTGAATACCCAGTTATTTTTCTAAGATTCAAATTCGATCACATTATTCCTTTTACTGTTTTCGATTGTCTTCACATGCAAATATACCAAACCCCTCTAGACTCTTGAAGATTTGGTGACAGCCTTCCTCTTCAATCTTAATCTTTCTCCCTCCACACTCCAGCACCTTCTACTGCAGCAGTTACAGACTTCAGAACCCCAAGCATTCCTTGGTGTGTCTTACCCTTGAGCATGCTGGTTCTATGTATTGGAACCACCTTACTTTGGCTCTTCACTTGGATATTACCTCTGTATCCCTTAAGACTTGGCTCAGGCTTTGCTGGCAAGACACTGTCCTTGAAGCTCAGGTGTGGTGAGGAGCCTTTCTCAAGTGCTTCCCCCAGGGTCCTGGGACTCTTTCTACTCAGACTTCACCCACACTACCTTCTATTATTCGTTACCGACTTATATGTCTACCTCTCCATTTTCTCAGTAACCATAAGATTCTCATAAACATGGATTGTTTTCTTAATCACCTTTTCATCCGTAGCCATGGCACAGTTCCTAGCTACAGTAAGTGCGTGCGACTGGTTGAGTGTTTGTATCCCCTCAGAATTCAGGTTTAAACATAATCTCCAACATGCTGGTACTAGGGGGATGGTGCTTTGGGAGCTGATTAGGACATGAATGTGGAGCTCCCACAAATGGAATTCTTGCTCTTGAAACTCCAGAAAGCTCCCTTGTGCCTTCTGCCCTGTGAAATTGCAGCTAGAAGATGGTCATGTGTGTGAACCAGGAAGAGTCTCTCTCCAGACACTGGGTCTGCTAATGCCTCGAAAAGCTTTTCAACTTCCAGAACCATGAGAAATAAACATTTGTTGCTTATAAGACTGGTCTGTGGTGGTTTGTTAGAGTGGCCTGAGCAGACAAAGACAGTAAGCTTAGAATCAAAGTTAACTAAAGGATAAAATTGTGAATAATAAATTTAAAAAAAAGAATAATAAATTAAAATATTTTTATTTATTATTAAAATATTTAACAATAATTATTAAATGATAAATATTTAATAGTAAATATTAAAAGTGAATAATAAATTAAAATCTTTTAAAATTTTCTTTGAAAATATTTCCTACGTTTCTCCTTCCCCTCTTCTACTGTCATTTCTCACTTCAGGTTTTAAACATTAGAAAGAGAAACCTTGTAATGATGCTTAAAATATTCAGATGAGTTAAGGTTCCCTACTTTCCTTTCTTTTCCCTTATAAACACACACACACACACACACACACACACACACACACACACACACACACCCTTCTGCTTCTATCAGACTGTATCAGAACTATACTCTTAAATATTGTCTATGTCACTCCCTTGGTCAACACCTTGGTGCTTCCTTTGCAGGTAAAACTCTTCACTTCCACCAATCACATTACATTCCTTTGTCTCACCCATGAAATGTTTCTTCACTGCCTTGAGGTTTGAAATCTTTCAGCTGAATTTTTTTTTTGTGGAGACCTCAAATTTTGTTAGGGGTGAATATCCAACATGGATTATATCCAACTGGCATATGTGTAATTTTTGGGAGAAGAGGGCACGTTTTAAAAGTCTTTGTGTCTGTATTAGTCAGCTTTTTTCGCTGTTGTGACTAAATGTCCCTAGCAGCACAATTGTGGAGGAGGATTCTTAGGCTAAGGCTATAACCCAATCCTTCCTCCTCTGAACCTTCTTGTGTTGTTTCATAGGTGAGTTTCAGGGAGACATTACATCTAAAGCATAACAGTGCCCTTCGACAGAATAAAACCCCAAACTGAGAACATAGCTGGTGCTCAGTAACTGCTTAGCAATTGACTCCATGGTGTTTGCTTATAATTGTTTATTGACATTTTCATGGAACTGTTATTGGACACAAATGTGATTGGATGCTCACACACAAAGGCCTGGCATTGTATTTCAGTAAGACTTTGTGGATTTCTGCATTTCAGTTTCAGATATATTATTTTGCTCATATGTTTGACTAAATCTTAAAAATGTTAAAATTTCAAGAGGTAAGGCAATATAATTAAAAGTTTGAGCTCTTAGGTTTTAGATACAAATTAACTGATTTAGAATGATTTGTTTGTTTGTTTGTTGGTATCATTCTAGGTGAATAACTAAAGCAAATTATTGAATTTCAAAGCCTTTGCTTCCTCATCTAGGTTTTTGTTTCATAGGACTGTAGAGAATTAGAAGACACAAAACATTGAAGATATTCAGCATTGTTCCTGGAACAGAGCAAAAGCACTTGATATATAATAGGATTATTATAAAATGAAAAAGAATGTTAAAAATGCATTTAAAAACTCAATTTCAAACTTCTCATTTTATCTGAAAGGCAAATGAGATTCAGAAAGGTCGAAGGACTTGCCCAAAGCCACTAGTTAATGAGAGAAATGAAAAATTCAAGTTTTGACAGTTTAATGCGTCTTCTAATTCATCTATTGTTTTTCGATCTGGCTGAATTCTGAAGATTCCCTGAGGATCTTGGAAGGATGCTTGTTCTATTTTATCTTCTTAGAGGTGTGTAATCCTCTCAGAGAGTCTGATACATTGACTTTTAAAATTAACAGAATAAAGTCAGATATATTTGTTTCATTGTATCCATTTTCTTTGTTTTTAAGCCTGCGAAGCAAGTTTTATTTCAATTTACCCTGAATTGAGTTATCTTTATCTTTTTAGAAATGTTAACCTCATTTTGAGTGAATTACAGTGGTTTGTTTATTTTTGTAGGAGTCTGTTGCTTTATTTTAGGGCTTTTCAAACTTACCTGTAAATTCATAAAAGCTTATACTTTTCCTCCTCAAAATGGATCCTGCATGGAATTTTAAAGGTTGCTTTCTTAAAATGTGAAAAGAATAATTAATCCTACTATTTGTTTGTGGTTGAATAATGGGAAGCAAAGAAATTCTCCCGTGGACAAGAGTTTCCAAGGGGGAGGATCTACAATAACCTTTGAAAACTTGAAAATAATTTCTTATAATAACTTACATTATAAGAACATATTTATTTTCTTATAATATTAAGTTATTTCTTATAATAATTAAAATTGTTCTTATAACAATTTAAAGAAAGATTTTTTTTCATATTTTTATGAATACTCACTTGTAACAATGATTCATTTGGCTCATTAAGAATCATAGACCTTTTGAGAGTAAGAAAATTCTTCTAGAGGGAGAACTAAATCAACTTCTGTGTTGCTCTATGGAATGAATCCCAATTCTTTCTTGTTTCTGTTTCTTTTTTTTCCCCAAAAAATTGTATAAATGAGGAAGTAGTGCCAAGGACCTATTAGTAATAGTTATTTCCTAATTGCAGCGGGAAGCATCCTGCATGTTTAAATAAATATTGTTAACTCTGACCTCTCGCTTTGCCAGGACTGATAAGGCAATTGTTTGACCTATATGAAGTACATACAGTATACACAGAGTGGACTGCAGCAGGAAAACAGGAAGCAATAAATCAGAAATTAGAGCACTGATTGTTGTAGCTAATTACATCAGGCTTCTGCTTAATTTCTCACTCTGTCATTCTAACCTGATTTTCTTGCCAACAGACTTTGCAAATTGCTGGTGTCACGTACATTCAACAAATAATAATCCTTAGTTACTGTGACTGACAAATGAATGAGCAGGAGAAGATAGTTTATTATGCAAGGATGAACTGAGACATTCACCAGATACCTGCCTGGATGCTTTTTTAATTCATTTACCTAGATGTGCTAGATGATGCATTTCTCCAGGAGCAGAGATTTTGGCATCAGGACAGGCTAATTAGATTTGTGGCTTGGTTTGATAATATTGAGCAAGAATAAAATACAGTATTGTATAAAATAATAAAGGGAGGGTAGACATTGGCTTGGATAAAGAAAGAGATAAAAGCAGTAACTTAGCTATTTAAGTCAAATCTGAAAATAATATGTTTACGGTAAGTAACATTAGTCAGTGGACAGGAATCCTAATCCTGTCTACATACAGATTTGGTGAGCTAACTTGGTGTTTTCAATCCATGATGGTTTTATTCTAAACCACATGTATTAGGAACAAATGATAAGAAGGAGATGATGCTCTCAGTCAAAATTAATTGTTTAATTACTCCCAGGTTCTACTTCTGCATGTAGATAGCACATGCCACCGTTTTTCCATGATCCCAGTTCTGAGATTGTTTATAGGGTCTAAAATCAACTTTCCTTTATTATTTTATAAAGTTTACATGGTTTCCATGCTTTAAAAATTTTTGCTAAGGCTCCTGAAGACTGATCGTGGATGGTATAATTGAGAAGAGTGTTTACGCTCTTGTTGTTTAATAAAGTTTTCATATTCTGGGTATATTTTCTATCGGTGTTGTACTGTTTAAATAATTAGATCATACTATGACTAAGCAGGTCAAGGTCTAGCTGCCCCTTCACTCAGCCTCTCTTTCTTTCAATAAAAACCCTATTGGAAATCAGCATACTGCTATGACACAGCCACATCAATACTTACAACAGCTGAATTCACAATTGCTAAACTTAGGTGCCCTTCAACAGACGAATGGTTAAAGAAAGTAGGGTATATATACACAATGGAGTATTGCTCAGCCATTAAGAAGAATGACTTTATGACACTTGCCAGTAAATGGGTGGAAAGGTAGACTATCCTGCTAAGTGAAATAAGCCAGTCCCCCAAAGCCAAAGGTCAAATGTTTTTGCTGATATGTTGAAGCTAACCCACAATAAGGTGTGTGTGTGTGGGGGGGGATTCAGTATATTAGAAAAAGGGAAATGAGGGGAGGGATAGGAAAAGGAAATGTAGTGAAATTAATCAGACATAATTTTCCTATGTGTCTATATGAACACACCATAGAGAAGCCCACCATGGTATATATCCACAAGAATGGGGTCCTAATTGGAATAAGGTATACTCCATGCTATTTAATTACAAAATGGATTGTACTTTCATGTATAACTAAAACAAACCAATAAAAAGAAGTATACAATGGGGAAAAAAACCAACCTTATTTGTCTGTTTAACTGAAGGTTATATCTATGCATGTTCTTCAGAATGAAAACTGTTTCTCAGTTTAAAATAAAATTTTCTCCATCCTTCCACTTCCCCGGGGCTCTGATTCTATCACTGCCTTATTTTGGTGTTGTTTCCAGTGAACTTCTTTTGGAGATGTGGAGAGATCATACAGAACCTTTTTTGGAAACCACTGTTCCATTTGGTAAAGCAAGCGGTAAGATTTAAGTATTTATTTAAACGTGTAGGTGCTGTCTTACATTCCAGTGATGGCGTTGGAATGCAGGCCAATTAAGCAGCCCAGAAAGTGTGGTGGAAGGGCCAAAACTGAGAGTGTGGGACACAGCCAGCATTACTGTAGCCCGTAGGTCAAAGGGAGCAGAATATTTCATTTCTGTGTCTTTAACCCAATTCTCTGTGTGCAAAGTGTTTAAACTTCTCCAGATCCCAAGCTGACTTTCCAAGAAACCTTCTCAATATGTTTTTTTAATCCATGTTTTCAGACAAATTTTATAAATACTAACCATTCTTTGTATGCCTGTTGAGGCCGTGTACATCCTCTGAAGAGAAAAAGTCTTCATACAGAAGTTTATCACTAAGACATGGCTCTCAAGAGTTAAGGATGAAACTCCGATTTATAAAGCAAGCATTACATAACACACAGCAGAACATAATCTCCTAGATAACCCAAATGGGTGGTATTGGGGGTTAGAGCAATGGAATTTTTTAAAGGGAGCAACTGTTTCAGACAAGACTTAATGGAGATAATTTGACATGAACTTAGAAGGATAACTAGTGTTTGAATGGCTGGAGAGGAAGGCAGAAACATTTTAAGCAAAAAAAAAAAATTGCTAAAAGCAGATGGAAGAAGGAAAACTGCAGATAGACAGATGAGTGATAAGAAGTATGAGGGAATTGTGAGTGAATAAAGAATGTATGGCAGTATGCATAAACGTGGCTGTATAACCAATGTGATCCTGCAAACTGTACACGTGGAAAAAAAAGAATTCATACCCCATTTGAATCAAATGTATGATATATGATATGTCAAGATCATTGTAATGTTTTGGGCAACTAATAAAACAAAGAGGCAGAACAAAGAATAGGAAGGAATTTAAATAATCCAGATTTGATGTGGCCAGGTCTGGATTTCAGGGGGGATCATGAGTGGGAAAAGGAAAACAAGAATTTGAAAGCTATTCCAAAGCAGAGACTGGCAGATTTGACGAGATTCCCTAGAGAGGACAAAGGGGGACGTCTGGCACCTGGAACAATTATATCTTGGCTTGGAAGAATGGAAATTTTGGGAGAGAAGTGTTTAGATGGGCAAATGGAAGGGCATCGGTTACAAGAGAGAAGGAGAAAGATCAGAGTAGTTTTCTGGTCTTAACTGTTGTGTCTTTCAGGTGCACACCCCTATCAGTTGGAGATACCACTACCAACACAGCATACAGACTTGTCTGAGGACAATGGGTGTGGCGATTGTGTAAAACGTCTCAAAATTAAAAAGATGTATAAGGGAAGTGACAACTGATGAAATCTCAAGTACCACCCCTTAAATAACAGAGGCAGTATGATGTTTGGGGATGTGGCAGCCATATACGTTAACTCTGCCGTTCCAAACGAAGGAGGGTTTCTTAGTTTCTTTTCTTCCTTATCAACTCTAGTCCTTTCTTGTTTTTTTCTTTTTCTTTTTTTTTTTTTTTTTTGGTACCAGGAACTGAAATCAGGGGCACTCAGCCACTGAGTCACATCCCCAGCCCTATTTTGTATTTTATTTAGAGACAGAGTCTCACTGAGTTGCTTAGCGCCTCGCCATTGCTAAGGCTGGCTTTGAACTCATGATCCTCCTGCCTCAGCCTCCCAATCTAGTCCTTGCTGATCTTAACTATACTATAGGACACTGGTTCTTGCATCTGCCCTGCTTGGGTTTGGCATCTTCTGCTAGTTGCTTAGTGTCTGGCCTCTTTCCCACTCTGCTTTTGCTCCAGTGTCTGACCTCTCACTACCCTCAATCGATTTGCTTTGCAATGTCTGCGTCACCAGTCTTCATGGGAAGGGTATAAACTGTCCATACAAGAATTCCATTTTCTCACACTTTTCTCCCATCCAACCTCTCTTACAGCTTGAGACACAAAAGGCTGACGCTGTGCCTATTACTATGCTTTTACTCCCTTCATCTCATTGCCAATGACTACAGCTAAAAAAATCAAAGTAGAAGCACATTGGCATTTTTGATACATATAGGGATCTATGAAATTTCAAATTTCTGTGCAAAAGAAAAGGATATGAGTGTGAATTATGTTTTCATTATTTTGTGTGAAGCTTATGTCCTTATCCAAGATAGTTCAGAGTAACCCAGATACTGTTTGTGGTTGCAGGAAGATTCTAAATATTTATATTACTCCCAGAGAAAGGCCATTTATAACCACTTGCGATTGTATTACGAATGATCTCTCCAAATGAAACTAAGATAAAATTAGAGGTTGACTTTTTAAAATGAGCCAATTAGAGTTTTAGGAGCAGAAGTTTGGTTTTGAGCTTTCAGTGAAGCCAAGACCGGAGATCTGTCATTAATCTCGTTTCATTTTTTGACCTTGTTTAAACGATGTTGAAAGTGTTACCAGAACTTATATGGAGATCAATGCACTGGACGAATCCTTGGATCTAGATCAAGGTTGGTCAAGGTTGCTTTAGACTAGGCAACCATTATAGGAACCCCTTCCCATTTCCAAATAATTTAAAATATTATTTCTCCATAATAATTTTCATCGCAGCCAATCAGTAGGATAATTTGCTATAAATGGGGTGAATTAATTGTGATTTCCAGAATATTCCATTTTAAAGTAGCCCTCGTGTCTTCCCATTTTCTTTTTAACCATGTAGTATTCTTGTTTTCTTGGACCCTGATGACACTGTAAATGAGAATATAAGTAAAAGCATGTGCTGCTCATTAGTGCAGCCCTAACACACCTGTGCCGTGCCATGTCTATAAAAGGCTGCCTTTCTGCCTTAAGAAGCACCATATAAAAGTGGTTGCTTCAGGCAAGATCCCTCTTGGGAGGAGTATCGTTTTCTTTTAAAAACATTAGTTCTAATAGTTTCTTTCTGTAGCATCATGAGATGGGAAAGAAAAATGCTTAAGAGGAGAAACACACAATTCTGTCAAAATCCAGTTAATTCCTCTCATGAAAAAACATTACTACCATAATTGTGATCTTTGAGCTCTACTGATTTACTGCAAGAGCCTAGAAAACTTGTTTTTAAGTGTTTGTGTCTGGAGATGTTAAAAGCATAATTATTAGAAGCTGTGGTTCAAATGAGGAGTCTAGGGGAGCTCAGAACTCTCTACACTCAACAGGTCCCCTGCGCCTCTACCCTCATACTCAGCATCCCCAGTATACATGGCCATTTAAGTAAGAGTACCGCACTGACTATATACACAGGCTTAAATAAGAACACTTAAATTTATTTTCTGCCAGCTGTTATCCCCAAATCATCTCAAGGTAGGAACTCTGGAACCATCACACACTGGAAAAACAAATCTTAATTCAAAATAGAGGTCATTTTGTAGAAGGCATAAAACAGCAACCTCTGCAGTGGTCCTTGCTGGTCCTTGCTGGTCCCAACTCAATACTATTCATACTGCAAGTCTTCCTTACTATGGATCTCTGCTTTTATTCCAGGGGGCATGTGCAACTAACTGTGAGCTCACCTTCCCAGGCTTGTCTTCCTGTGACTGAGGTCACATGACACAGTTCTAGCCAATGAGAAGTAGAACACTCAAAGTAGGGATTCTTGGGACACTATGCATACTGGGACTTAAAAGGTAATGCTGTAGGTGGAGTCGTCCTCATATGTCGGGAGGTGAGGAGTGTGAAAGACAAAAATCACATGCCGAAGATGGCTGGACTGAAAGAAGAGGTTCAGGTCCCGGATGGCATTGTAGAGTCAACATACCATCCTACAAAAAGAGAAATCTTTGTGTTACCCAACCTAGTCCTGAATGATATAGCCTCCAAAGTGAATTTTTCAGTAATATCATAGGACATAATAAAAAGCAAGTGTGTATTTATTCATATTGATGTAATAAATAAGTTCTGGATAAGTTAATTAATATTTATTATAAACTTATTAGATATCAAGTAATTGCTCTTATGCTAACTCATTTAATCTTCATAACTATACTGACTGGAAAATATTCTTATTTGTCATCATACAAAAAAGAATCTATGCTAAGAGGGGTTTAAAAATTCTTCAAGGACACAGAATATCAGTGTCTGACATTTCAAGGTCACACTCTTTCCACTATACAACATTGCACATATTCATTGTTACTGTGCTTCTTAAATGAACTTCATTTTCAATATCTTTGTGTTGAAATACCTCAAAATTTAAGGAAAATCATAAAGGATTACATAATTAATACCATAATCTTACTCTCCTACTTTAAAAATGCATACCATTTTGTCTATTTTGCTTCAAAGATGCTGCAGGAAAATAAAATGTCATAGATCAACTAAAAACCCTCCCTGACTTCTGCAGTGACATTCCTTCTCTCTCTCTTTCCCACCACCCAGCACTAAATACAACCTTGAGGTTGCTGTGTATTCATTCATGCTATATTGTATATTATTGCATATATTTTTAAATGATTTAAGGTAGGATTTTGTATATTTTTTGTAAGCGATAAATTGATCAATTGCCACTTAACATTCTGTTTTTGAGATTTAGCCATATTAATACTGTATGATTTTTTCATTGTGTAACTAAAAGAATACTTATCTGTCTGCCTATATTGATGAATATTTAGGAAGATTCTGGAGTTGCATCATAAGTAGTTCTGTAACAGACAGCTTAGATACATGCATTTCTCTAGGATATACATGTAACTATAAGTAAAACTCCTGGGCTATAGGACATATAACATCTTTACCTTTGCCAGATATAGTTAAATACTTCTTCAAATAAAAATATTCTTCACATTCTTGCAAATAATTGTTTCAGTTAGACCCTTCAAGGTTTTGTGCATTTAATGGAATGTGATATACTGTGTTATTGTGGTCATTGTTTGTATTTCCTTCATTACTACCAAAGTCTAATATGTGTTAATACGGACCATTCAGGTTTCCACTTTTGCTATTTATTTATACCAATTCCATAATTTCCCACAGGAATCTTTATCTTTAAATGTTTAAAGTTCAAAATTCTGAGAGTTCTTTGAATGTTTAGATCCTAATCCTTTTTGTTAGGCATCGTTATGAATATGTGTTGAATGCGGCTTGCTATTTTACTTTATTTATGGTGTCTTTTGCTGAAGAGTTTTAGCTTTCAAAAGAGACAGGTATATCAGTCTTTCCTGATCATTTGCCTTAAGTAAAGGTGTGGTTCTTTTCGTTTTCATAATCTGTCTTTCCCTTAAGGTACCAGTTCTGGCCAAGACACTGGCCTACTTGTCCCAGAGTGAGACTCCTGGTCTATGGGCAGAAGTCTGGGAGAGGACAGTAGACTCCGGTCTTCTAAATGAACTCATCATAGAATGGGATCTTCACCCTATAAGTGAATTCTGGCAGAAGTATTTAAGGCCTAGTATTCTCAGTCTATTGCTCTTGGAGCAGAGCTTCTTCTTTATGAATGGGAGTTGAGTCAAGAAAAACCGACCAGTTCTTTCAGTCATGACTACCTGTAATAGCATCTCTGCAATACGGAACAGGGTAAAAGTGAAATGTGCCCATGGCCTGCCCCTCCCACAGTGAAACCTTATTTTAGATGGCCAGCAGGTAGAGGGGAGGACTTGCCTGGGTAGAGTGTCCATCACACTGAACTGGTGAAAGGAGATGCAAGCGGGTCTTGGTTCAAATGCCATAGATTCTCACTGATCATAACAAATTTTAATTGATTTTCTTGAACTTATGCTTCAATATTTGTTATATGCCCCTAGCCAAATTTCCCAACTTTTTTTGTTGTTAATAATTGTCAGTAGGTAATAAATGATTTGTTTTGTGGTGTTGGGGATTGAACCCAGGACCTTGTACATGTGAGGCAAGCACTCTACCAACTAAGCTATATTCCCAGTCCTGTTTTTGTATTTTTATTAGAAAATTTCCAAAATACTACTCACACCATCGTTCTGGGCATGAATTTTCCTACAGTTTTTAGATGAGTTAATTTTGTCCAGTTAAGAAACTGTTCCTATAAATGTGATTTGGAACTAAAAAAAGGTCTTATTGAATGTGGGGGGTGTTGATATTATATTAGTTTTCTAAAAAAGATGGAGGGCTGGGGATATAGCTCAGTTGGTAGAGTACTTGCCTAGCATGCACAAAGCCCTAGATTCAATCCCCGGCACCACACACACACACACACACACACACACATAAATTATAAAAAAGATGGAAAAGTTTTTTTTCTTTCTCTTTTCCCCAAACAGATTTTATAAGATTTATATATTCCTTGAAATTTTGGAAAAGCTGACTTGGTGTTTAAACTTCATGTCATTTGGGCGAATTATATATTTGTCCACCAGTTGAAATGTATTGATTTTTTTTTTTATGAGTAATGAGCTTTTTTCTACTTTTTAACAATTTTTCCATTTTGTTTCCCTCCAAATTTCCTAATTTCATTTACCTTAATGAATTCTTGATTCTTACAAAATGCATTTAAAGCCATATATTTACATACAAATATAAATTTACCAATAAATACTGCTTTTGTGAAATTCTACAAAATTTTTTTGTGTAATTTTATTTTGGTAATAAAGTTCTAAGTTATAATTGTTACAATTTTCTTTTAATCAATGAATTATTTAAGGTTGTTTTGTAGTTTCCAACCATATTATTTAATTTAATTTAATTTTATTTTTTTTAAAGAGAGAGAGAGAATTTATTTATTATTTTTTAGTTTTTGACGGACACAACATCTCTGTTTGTATGTGGTGCTGAGGATCGAACCCGGGCCGCACGCATGCCAGACGAGTGCGCTACCGCTTGAGCCACATCCCCAGCCCGATTATTTAATTTTAAACTAGCACTTTACTGTTGATTTTTAACATACTTTTCTTTTGAAGTAAAACTATGTATGTATGATATAAATTCCCTGAAATATGTTGAGTCTTTCTTTTTGAAAACAGTATGTAATTCACCAAGATAAATCACATTTGGTCCCATAACACACATCTTAACAGATCTTAAAGGATAGAAATCATACAATGTACACTTTCAGATCAAAATGGAATTAAAATATCAATCAATAACAGAAAGATATCAGGAAATCCTAAAATATTTAAATATTAATCAACACATCTCTAAATTATGTGTAGATCAAAGAAGATACCTTGGGAGAAATTAAGTATATTTTAACTAAATGAAAAGGAGAACACAACTTATCAAACACTGTGGGATGAAGTACTTCAAGGGACATTTTTAACATTGAATGCTTATTTTAGAAAAAGAAATGGTCTAAAGTCAATAAGTTTTTACCTTATGAAACTAGAAAAAGAAGAGAAAAATAAATCCAAGTTAAGCAGAAGACATAAGAAATGTTGGAGCAGAAATCAATAAAATTGAGATCAATAGAGAAAATCAATGCAACAAAAATCTGGTTCTTTGAAATGATCAATAAAATAGTTAAATCTCCCATTAGCCAAATTAAGGGGAGAAAGAGAGAGAGGATTTGGCTTACTAATATTAGACATGAAAGAGGGGGCATGACTACAGATCTCCTGGACATTAAAAATATAATAAAGAAATACTTTAAACAATTCTAAACAACAGAATTCTAAAATTTCTAAACAACAAATTTTATAATCTAGATGAAATGGTACAATTTATTGAAAGATACAATCTGCCAGAATTCAAACTTAAAGAAAGTAAATAATCTGAGTGGGCCTATATCTATTAGAGAAACTAAATCAATATGTAATAACCTTCCCAAACAGAAAACACCAGACCCACATTAGTGCACTTGTGAATTCTACCAAACATTAAGAGAAGACGTACTAATTCTATACATTCTTTTTCAGAAAATAGAATCATAGGGACTATTTTCTTGCTCATTCTACGGGACAACAAGATTACTTATATATTTGGAATTCATTATATCAACATTATTATAAATTCATGATATTAACTTCAGTAGTTGAAAGGCTAAATAAACTATGGTACATCCAGACAATAGAATATTATTCAGTGCTATAAAGTTCAAGAGTCTAATAGACCACCATACAATAATCATGGGAGACTTCAACACACCTCTCTCACCACTGGACAGATCTTCCAAACAAAAGTTGAATAAGGAAACTATAGAACTCAATAACACAATTAACAACCTAGACTTAATTGACATATATAGAATATACCACCCAACATCAAGCAGTTACACTTTTTTTCTCTGCAGCACATGGATCCTTCTCAAAAATAGATCATATATTATGTCATAGGGCAACTCTTAGACAATATAATACCATCTCACCCCAGTAAGATTGGCAGCCATTATGAAGTCAAACAACAACAAGTGCTGGCGAGGATGTGGGGAAAAGGGTACACTTGCACATTGTTGGTGGGACTGCAAATTGGTGCAGCCAATTTGGAAAGCAGTATGGAGATTTCTTGGAAAGATGGGAATGGAACCACCATTTGACCCAGCTATTCCCCTTCTCGGTCTAGTCCCTAAAGACCTAAAAAGAGCATGCTACAGGGACACTGCTACATCGATGTTCATAGCAGCACAATTCACAATAGCAAGACTGTGGAAGCAACCTAGATGCCCTTCAATAGACGAATGGATAAAAAAAATGTGGCATTTATACACAATGGAGTATTACTCTGCATTAAAAAATGACAAAATCATAGAATTTGGAGGGAAATGGATGGCATTAGAACAGATTATGCTAAGTGAAGCTAGCCAAGCCCTAAAAAACAAATGCCAAATGTCTTCTTTGATATAAGGAGAGTAACTAAGAACAGACTAGGGAAGAAGAGCACGAGAAGAAGACTAACATTAAACAAGGATGAGAGGTGGGAGGGAAAGGGAGAGAGAAGGGAAATTGCATGGAAATGGAAGGAGACCCACAGGGTTATACAAAATTACATACAAGAGGAAGTGAGGGGAAAGGGAAAAATAATACAAGGGGGAGGAATGAATTACAGTAGAGGGGGTAGAGACAGAAGAGGGGAGGGGAGGGGAGGGGAGGGGGGATAGTAGAGGATAGGAAAGGCAGCAGAATACAACAGACTTGAGTATGTCAATATGTAAATCAATGGAAGTGTAACTGATGTGAATCTGCAATCTGTATATGGGGTAAAAATGGGAGTTCATAACCCACTTGAATCAAAGTGTTAAATATGATATATCAATAACTATGTAATGTTTTGAACAACCAACAATTAAAAAAAGAAAAAGATTAAAAAAAAGAAAGAAATGAGCTATCACTCCATGAAAAGGCACAGAGGAAACTTAAATGCAAGTTACTGAATCTAAGAAAGACTATCTGAAAAGGCTACATACTGTATGATTCAAACAGAATGAAATTCTGAAAAAGGCAAAACTATGGAGACAATAAAGAAATATTCGTGGTTTCCAGAAGTTAGAGAGGAGGGAGAAAAGAATAAATGGATCACAAAGAAAATTTAAGGCAGTGAAATTACTTTGTAAGACACTAGAGGTAAAAACATGTCATTTATGCATTTGTCCAAACCCATACAATGTCCATGAGTGTAAAAAGAAAAGTTATGTGGCCCACTTTTGTAAATATTCCAAATTACTAAAATAAATCTTTTTCATTTATTAGCTGTAAGAGTCTTAATTTTGTTGTTTAAATTTTCCATGTCATATTTCCTCTGTTTAGTTGTAGGTATGCTAAAACTTTTCTCTGTAACTATTATTAGTTAAATTAATGAAATTTCTCCTTGCAATTCTGTCAAAGTTTGCCTTAGGTAGAAATATATTATGGAAAATTACATCTTTATGATTTATTTTTCCTTTTGGAATAATAAAATAATACTATTTATTCAGAGGGATGATTTTTTCATTTTATTACTATTTTGTTGGATTAATAGGCAAATTAATCAACTAATTAATAAATGATTAATATTACTATGTCAAATTCTTTTAGCCAACACTTGCATAATACATTTTTCATCATAATCTTCAAATTTTATATGTAGTTTTGTTTTAGGTGTAATTGTATGCCTTTGTGTGTGTATACAAGTGCGTGTGTTGTAAAAATCATGTGGTGCAAACAAAAACATCCAACTGATAGGTGTGATTAATTTATTTAAATACTTGTGTATTTGGATTTCAATAGATCAATGTTATTATAGATTTATAACATGAAGTTTATTATCAAGTCATTGCATCAACTTATCAGCTTGATATTTCAATCATTTGTTCCTTTTTCCTTCTTTCCTGCTTGTGTTAGTCTTCTAGGGTTGCCACAACAAATAGCACAGACCAAGTGGCTTAAAAAAAATACCAATTTTCTTTTCAGTAATAGAGGCCAGAAGTCTGGGATCAAGTTATCAGCAGGCTTGCTTTCTTCTGAGGCTCTCTTTGGACAGGAATGGCTGTCTTCTCTGTCCTCACATGACCTTTCTTCTATCTATGTGCATCCCTACAATCTTTCTTATTTATCCAAAATGTTCCCTTTTTATAGGGCTCTCATCATGCTGGACTTATTACGTCCTTTTAACTTAATTACCTCTTTCAAAGCCCTATCTCAAAATACAATCCTGTTCTGACGCACTAGTAGTAGTCAGAACTTCAACATATTAATTTCGGGGAGACAAACTTTGGCCCATAACACTATATGTTACTGGATAATGTTATTTTTGTTGTTGTTGTTGTTGTTTAGAAGAGACTGGTTTGTACTTTTGGTTTTAAATTTAATATGCATACAAAACTTTAAACTTCTCTAAGAAATTAAATAACCTTAAGCATCTATTATTTACTCCTCTCAAGGTGTACTTTTTTTAAAAAAAAAGCTTATGAGGGACAAATTTTCTTATCCTAAATTTTTAAAAAATGTTTTATGCTGCATTTATTCTTCAAGGATAAATAACCAGGAGAACAAATTTTAAGAACTATATTTTCCTATGTACTTTAAAAATATTGTTGTGTTTTTGGTGTAATTTTTTTTTTGTATGTGTGTGTGTGTGTGTTCCTTCTAACATAACATGAGGCAGCTCCTTTACCTTTCCACCATGTGAGGACACAGAAAGCACCATCTATGAGGAACAGATCCCTCCCCAGACACCAAATCTGCTGGCATCTTTGTGTGGGACTTCCCAGCCTCCAGACTGTGAGCAAAAAATTAACGCTACTTATAAATCAATCAGGCTAAGGTATTTTTGTAACAGTCTAATTGGACTATGATAATTATGGATTACTGTCTTGACTTTGGTTGCTTCTTTATTCTTCTAAGTTTTAATTTCCATGTTTTATTTTATTGCTCTGTGTCCAGTGAGCAGGAGATGCTTTGGAATGTGAACTCACCATGCAACTCTGACTGGTAGCCTTTCATGATCTTCTTATTAAGAAAATATATAATATTGGAGTTTCAGTTCTTAAAATAATGAATTTACTCCTGATTAAATAGATGTTTCCAAAGCTTATTTTACTTACTCATGTAAATGTATGTGTAGATGATATTACCTGAATATTACTTGATGATTTGTTATGAGTAAGCAGAGTACTAAAGAGTTACATTACTGGGATCATGACACCAATTAAAGATTTTGGGAAAATTTAGACCTAAATATGGTTGTAGGGAGAAAGATACAGAAACTACTCTAAGTCAGTTTTTAGGGCTAATAATCCAGTAGAATGAAAATACTATATTATAGGACTTTCTGTTTTTATTGGTAAAGAGATCCGGGAAGAATATTTGCATTTATATTTTTTCATTATTGAGAACACATAGGGAAATCCTACAGTTGTGAGTATAAATTTTCTTTACATCTATACATATGATATTTTAACATGAATGATTAAAAGAATGAAATTTCTCAGTAGGATACACTATAATTAAAGTTAGAACTTTGATATATAACCACACTAAGTATTTTATGTTACGAACTATTTTGAAGTTAGTAGTGTATTCTTTTCACTCTTCCTCCTCTAATGACCAACATGTTAAAATTAACATCATAAAGTAAGTCTTCTTTTAAATGATTTAATACTAGTTAGATTTTATTATGCATTTTCTATATGCCAAGCTGCATTAAATTCTTTATGCATCTTTTCTAATTAAAACTGCACTCCCATCTTAAAAGATAAACATCATGATTATTCTTGTGTAACTGATGAAGGAACTGAGACATAGAACTTGCATAGAACTGAAATTTAAGGTTGGGCTGGGATACAATTCAAGACAGTCAGGCTCTAGCATGTAGCTTCTGAAACACTGATTACACACTGAGTTTTTGCTTGTAGGAAAATATATAGTTTTTGGATAAAAATAGTTTTGAATAGATAAATGATAAAGCCATAGCATAGAATTGTCTTTGCATATTTAAGTCTAACTAGGTACCAAATCTATAAGGACTGTATCCCTTGAGAAAAAAGGCAAGACAGTTGTAAAAATAATAAGAAAGATTTACCAAACGGGAATTTAAAAAGCCAAAGCATGAAAACAGCAGTAATAAACAACTGGTAAAAGGAGAGATATGGAGCTTGTAATGTTAATAAGGAAAGACTTCTTGATGGATGTAGAAGAGTTCAAGATTAAAGGGAGAAAATTACAATGTGTACAGTGGAATGGAAGAGGCTCTTACATGTGTATGTAGAAATCTAGGGAGTGTTCAGAAGGAATTCTGCCAAGCCCTTAGAGACCAACAAATTGGGCCATGATTGAAGAAAAAAGCACATCCTAAATTGTTTCAGGGAACACATAAATGTGATGTTTAAGGAGTGAATGGAGAGGTTTATATGGTCCATTTTTGAGAGCACTAGTCATGAGAGCCATTCAGAGGTTTTTCAGAATGGAGATGGTGCCGTCTCAAGACGAACACGGGGCAATTGTGTTGTGGTGCTGTGGGGACTTGTACGGAGAGACATAGTTATTTAGTGGATTTCTAAGAGATTGAGACATGTCAGCTGAGAAACACTTTAAAAACAGAGATGTGTTGCTTATCTGTAAGTGATATGTAAGAAAAGGAGGTGGTCTGAGGATTCAGGAGAAGGCTGTTACTGGCACTATGAAGTGAGGCAATGGGAAAACACAACACAGATTTAAGTTAAATTAGACTTTTGGAGTCATGGAATAGAGCTAGATGAAAAACGTTATGTGTATAATAGATGATTCTTCAGTTACAGAAGTCTGAGACGTAGGTTGCAAATGACTGGATGCAACCTGCACGTAAAATGGGAAGCAGGTCAGTTACAGCGATCCTAGGAGGAGCAGTGAAAGAGGAAAACTATGAGATATTCACAAGACTCTGTAATCAAGAGAAAGCACTGGGGAAAGGAGAAGAATAATTCCTCTGAATTTGATCTCCCTTCTTTATTAAATCATATGTCAAATTTCTAGGTTTGCATTAAAGAAGTACTTTAGTTTCAGCAAATCCCCACTAGAAACTTTTATAAACTTTTCAAAAACTTTTTGTTTGTAGATTTTTCTTTTCTATTGTTTAATATTTATTTTTTAGTTTTCGGTGGACACAACATCTTTGTTTGTATGTGGTGCTGAGGATCGAACCCGGGCCGCACGCATGCCAGGCGAGCATGCTACCACTTGAGCCACATCCCCAGCCCCTTGTAGATTTTTCTTTATTTTTTCTTTTTAGTTTTCCACTGCGTGCAAAAAACAATGAATCTTTAACTTTCCAATTAAATATATATATATATATATATGTATATATATATATATATATATATATATATATACCTGAGCAATGATAAAGTACCTCAACAAAAGTTTAAATCTAATATTTTTAATTTAATATTTTATTTTTTAAAGCATAATTGTGTTAGATTTCTAAATGGTCACATTAAAACATATTGGGCTAATGGGGAAATAATTTCACAAAGACTGAATGGTAGTTAATACATTTACTACGTTGAATACATTAATACATTAGGGAAATTAGGAAATTTATTTATTTAGAGTTCCTCTCTCATCCTCTGTCTCCCTCAGAAGTGTTTATATGTTAAGAAGGAGTACCATCACCAGGGATAATTAGTTTGGTCTTTGGGAACAGTTCCCAGATAATAACATCATGCCCCAGAGACCTGAGAAGAGAAAGCACATATGAAACTCAGTTCTAATGGATACTCAGTCACTCACACTCTGATTCTTTGAGCAATTTACTTAACCCATCTCTAGGGCCTGCAAAGCACAAAGAGAATAATGCCAACTTTCAGACAATGTGGTAAGTATTAGCAATTTCATGACGGTAACATTTCTTGAAAATACAAAGCTAGACTGTATAAATGAAGGCTAAGCAAGAATGCAGAAAACAAAGAAAGAAACAAGCTTGGAAACATGTTAAGAATAATTCCAGGAAAAGTCCTCTGAGAGGCCCGGACTCCCTGCAGGGGCTCGTTCTGCACAGCAGCTAAGTCAATAGACCACCCTTCCTAGGTAAGAGAGGCTGAGGGACCCTGTGAACTTCTCACTGGATAAGCACAAATTAATATGGTACAGGTGTTTCCTTTAGACACCGAGGGAGAACGTTCACAGTGTCCTGTAGCCTTCCTACTCCTGCGGTGGTCTGCACTGAGGAAACACTAGGTTGTCATCTAAAGCCTGTCAGAACACCAGCTGGATATAAGGGGCTAAAATACCATATGCTGACTTAGTTTTGCTATCCTGGATGTGCAGAGAAGACGCAAGTTATTCCAGGAAAATTGAAGAAGACATGGAAGGACACATGTCTATTGTTCTTTACTCAAAATCTCAAGGCTTCATGTCTTTCATTTTTTAAAAAATTTTTCATTTTCGATGTAGGGGGTAGACAGACATACACATATAGATGAATGTCCACATATAGCCATACACCGCGTATTGTGTAATACCACCAGTTAACACGGAGGCATCTTTCTGAAATTCAACACATGATTATTCACAAAACATTGTATGCTACAAAACATGATTGGCACAAAAAAATATAAATAGCCACTTTATATTACTTTAAATTTTTTTTCAGCTTTAAAAATTGGGCTTTTGCTTCTCAGAATTGCAGAAAGGAGACTCAGGTCTGTTTAAAAAGCAAAACAAAGCTATGCAATTCTGAGGTTAAAAACTAGAAACTTAGCTTTATATAAGGGCAGAGTGCCTTATGATCTGGACTATATAATTTTAGGGGGAAAATCTGTCTACTTAAGTGGGGATTATAGTTATGATTTAATGGCCACAGTTCATTTAGCTCACTGCAAAATTGTGTGTGTGTGTGTGTGTGTGTGTGTGTGTGTGTGTTTTAACTTAAAATCTGTGGTCCTAAGGCTAGGCTCCAGGAGAACGTGAACCCAATTAACTCCTGAAATCCTCTGCACATTTCTATGTACACATGTGTTTTTCCAAGGAAGATGCTTCATAGCCCCTCCCCACACCAAATCTGCAAGCATCCTGAGTCAATAACACTCACAAACCTCTGTCTTTAAAACAGATGTGAATGACAATAATCTCAAAGGTGGGTTCACCTTTAGGAACACATTTCACACTCTTTAGCAAGACCAAGAAGGCCACACATGGCCCATTCCCCTCCTGGTCACACTCATTCTACTCCACCCTTCCCAGTTCACAGGCTCTAGCCACACCTGCCTTCTCTGTTTTTTATCCTCAGCAATCTCATCACTGCCTCATGGTTTTTGTACTAGTTCTTTGCTCTGTCTGGTGTACCCTCCCAAGATCTTCCCATAGCTGGATGCATTTTGTCATTTAAATCTCAGCTCATATGCCACCTCCCCCTACAAGTCTTTCCTATTAATCTAAAATCACTCTCTACTGCTGTATTTTCTTTACAATATTAACAACTTGCATGGCTAGACATGGCAGCTTTCGTAGTGTTTATCTTCTAACTAAAATAATCTTAACATATATTTCCTTATTCGTTTTCTCATCCGCTATAACCCAGAGTGTAAATTCACTGCTATCCTCTATGCCTAGAATAGTGGTTGGCACACAGTAGGCCTTCCTGAATATTTTTTAAATGCATAAATAAATGAATTGGCGACCTTCATTGTAGTTGTTATGGTTTGGGTCTTGAATGTCCCCTACAAGCTCATGTGTTGAAAGCATGGTCCCCAATCCAGCAATGTTCAGAGGGAGGGCTTTTAGTCAGCAAACACTCTGACCTCATCAGTGGATTAATCCACTGAGAGCTGTATGGACTACTGGGAAGTGGGACCAAGTTGGAGAAAGTAGGTTACTGGGGTGTGCCCTAGAAGGATGTATCTTTGCTCCTGCCACTTTCTTCTCCCCCCTCCCCTTTCTGCTGCCATGAGCTGAGTAGACTTCCTCAGTCATGCCCTTCTGCCATGTTTCTGTCTTAAGTCAGACAACCATAGACGGAATCCTCTGAAACCATGAGTCAAAGTAAGTCTTTCCTTTCTAAGTTGTTCTTTAGTCATAGTAAGGAACTTATTGTAAAAAATAGGAATTGGTAAGTCATGATCAATTAAAAGCTACTGTATAAACCAGAAGAGTTAGTTAAACTCTTTTAGGTTATTTTCCTCATTGGTAAAATAGATACAAAAGTACTCTCCTTGTAATTTATAGTGAAATTTAAATATGTAACTGCATTGAAGACACTCGGTACAGTAGAAACAATTTGTCAAATATTATTGTCATTATTGTTACTCTGAAAAGTTGAAACAAAAAAAAAAAACATTTAAATGAGACAAAAATCATATTGAATAAAATCAAAACAGGTATACTCTAAAATATCTTATCTAAGATTCCAGATAAAATTATTTAAAGATTAAAATAATACAGTCATGTTAGTATTAATTTTAATCTAGAATCTGTATTGAAATAAAAAGACCTAAGATTTTTGGATCTAAATATCTAATATAAGAGTATTTTAATGATGTAAGTTTTATTTTGGATTCCACTTTTTTTGAGAGTCAATAAAATTTTGAAACTATGTGCATGAATTTTGCTTTGTACTGACACAATACATAAACAGAATACCAAGCAGTTAATCATCATAATATCTAAGACTCTCCAGAATTCAACACTCTCTGCATTAGTAATTCCCTAGAGACTTGGGATATCTTGAGTATTCATTTGTCTTCATAAAAGGAGCACTCTGAATTTGCTGACTCACTAGATAAATGAAGAACGTGATTTGAGGGATGTGCTCCCAGAAATTAATTTTATTTCAGAAAATTTTGCCATTCCCCTTTACTAGAGTTAACAAGAGATTTTTCCATGTGTTTACTTCTAGCTACACATTTCCAAATCAAATAATATTTTATCAT
The DNA here is from genome assembly GCF_045843805.1 of Urocitellus parryii. NCBI lineage: Eukaryota > Metazoa > Chordata > Mammalia > Rodentia > Sciuridae > Urocitellus > Urocitellus parryii. The sequence goes on from NC_135544.1 coordinate 37,951,558, forward strand.
TAATTCTGGTCAGCTGGGTTTCTCTCTCTTGCTGAAAAATGTGGTGATAAACCAACTTCTAAAAACCACTGCATGTCTCCTAATTCTGTTCATCAACTGTCACACCCTAAAAACTTTTCTTCTGTTTTCTTTCAAGCTACGCATGTACCAAGCTTGTTTATCTCAACGGAAGCAGTTGTTTTATAGCTTTATAATATTTTAGAATGCAGAGTTCTTAAAGATCATTTAAAAATGAGGAAACTGAAGTCCAGAAAGGAATGTGTCCAAGATGATCCAGTTAGTTAATGGAAGAGCAGAGGATAGGACCCTTATCTGACTTCCTTTCTTCAGATCTCCAATCACCAATTCCCAAGTGGCATTCGGTCCCTAACAGGCTCAGAGCTGGCGATAGGCTGGGAGTCACTTTGTAGTTCAAAGTCATACTCAGGATGGCTCTTAGGTTATCAGTTTTTTTTTCTTTTCTTTTTTAAATAGTGGAGAGAGATTTCCTTAGAAAATAGAACACTCAGTAAAGGGAAAAATGTTTTCAATGGGAGATAAATGCTGCGGGGTCACTGCCTTCCAACTTGGTTTTCTTGATGATCCCTTGCTGTATGAGTTAGACCAATTGCTAGCAATTCCATTTTCTTTCCTTAAAGTTATTTCCTTTCTTCCCTCTGGAAAACATTCTTTTCATCTTTGGATAGAATCTAGCAAAGCAGTGAAAAGTCCAAATGAATACACCCAGTTAAGTAGAATGTGTACCAAAAAGTTAACTTTAAAAATTGACTCAATTACTTGGATCCAAAGTGTAAAGAAAATGCCAGAAGCTTTTCTCCTAAAATAGCCAGAAAATTAAAACAAGAAACTCATTTTTTTACATGAATTATGCAATTAGTCAATTCTTTAATTCATTTTACCCACATAGACATACTCTATTGTTTGCCTATTTTTTTAAACCAGGCCTTCATATATATATTTGTAGAAGTACTCATAAATGCTGCAAGGTATTAAAATAGACCATTGCTGTTATATAAACCTTAGGAGTATTTTTTCTCCCCTCTCTCCAAGAATTTATGCCATCTTTCAGACAAGGGATTGTAATCTTAGTTTGCTCACTCTGAAGGCAAGATAAGATTCCAAGCATTTCTAAAATAGTTGGTATAATTTATTGTCATTGCAGTGCAGTCAGATTTAGATCCTTTTGGACGCAATGCCACAAAACAGCTATTCAAAGTTCAAAGGGGGAGGCCTACACATGCAACGACGTTATCGCTAATGGACCTACCTAACCCTGGCTGTGTGCTGGCTGCTCCTGTGTTTCAAAGATTATGTGATACTGGGAAGCCTTCAAATACCTATTGTGCATATTTTATTGCATAAATCACAGGTGTCAGAGTAAAACACATTCAATGAATTGCTTCCTACCACTGACACAGAGATTATTTTCAAAATCAAAAATCATGTTTCCTCAAGAATACAAACTTCTCTTGACAAACTTCCAGTGCCAAATGTGGTTTCCATTTGCTGTTTGGGGATTTATTTGACTGTGCCAAAGTTCAGGTGTGCCAGCTCTTTGTAATAAGCCATTTGGATGAAAGCTTGGCCAGCTCAAAGGATCTTGATGTATTTTATTGCTGCCTTTTAAGATTATTGTTCAGAAATACCAAGTCTAATTTTGAAATCAATTAGCCATTCGGTCTGATGAGGTGTTGGTCCAGCTCAGGTTCACACCCGCTGTCCACAGATTATTGTTCACTGGAGTCGGGTCCTTAGTATCGTGTTGTTCCCCAGCATCTGGTGGACATATGTTGGATGTTCTCGCAGAGTGAACGGATGGTTTAAATAGCAAACGCTAACGAAGAAAGCTTTGTACATTGGCTGCTGTTAGTCAGGAAAACAATTTTTTTATAATACTCTGTAAAAATGAGAGAAAGAAGAAGAAGAAAAAGAGGAACCTGATGGCTTTCATATTTTATTTTTCTATGATCTGTGCGTAAGGAACTTAAGTCTTCCAAATAAATGTTCAATGGAACAGATATAATGAGCAGGGAACCAAATTATTCATTACCTACAGGGACCAGACAAATAGTTCTCTTTCCTTGGGTTCTCCCCATGCCAGACGAGAGGTGTAATATCTTTCCCAGAAAAATGCTTCCCAAAGAGGACTGTATCTTTCGCTCACAGTCAATCAGCACTTGTGAAGGTGCAAATTCTGCTTGGCAGGGGCAGTGCTCCTGGGAACAGTGCCAGAGGCCCCCAAGCACCACCCATGCTGTTCAAAAGAAGTGGCCGATAGTAAAATAGAAAACCCAAGCACCCTTCTTCAGCGTTTCCACTCACGGGCCACCTGACATTTTGGGAGAGAAAGGAGATCTGACTTGTCCTGGAAAGGGCTCCTAGATGGGGGTCCCATCGTGAATTCAAACATTAGGGTAGACATGGGGTGTGGGGGGGATTTCTTGTCTATTTATTTTATAGACAAGAACATTTTTAAAAATTCTTTTCTGAGCCCCATGATGAAGGCATTCTCACTGCAAAATGAATTAATTAAAAACCTTATACAAGCACACTGATCAGTGATCAGATGGCACAGAGGACTGGGTGCTACTTGCGTCTCTCATTTCCTTCCATGAGCTGTCCTGAACCAGGGGGGTTGGCTGTCTGCTCCTGTTCTTCACTCACTCTTACCTTTTATTTTTTGTGCTGCTGGGAATTGAACCCAGGGCCTCATCATGTTGGGCGAGTACTTTTCCACTGAGCTATAGCCCAACCCCTCATTTGCTTTTAAAGGAGCTTCATGAGTTTTCATTCATTCAACCAGCAACTATTAAATGCCTGCTGTTTTTGTTGTTGTTTGTTTTTGCCTCAGAAAAACAATAAGGAGTAAAACAAACCTGGGCCTTAACCTGATGAAGTTTACAGTCTTGAGGCAAAAAGAGGTGATAAAGAAGTCAAAACCTGATAATTCAATTTAAACCTACAAAAAAAGAAAAGAAAGACCTGTTTTGTGTTTTTTTTCTATTATTTAGATCTTGAATAGTCAAACAACTTTTATTAATTGCCTCATATCTGAGTGCTCTTGATAGGAAGAGAATAAATTTTCAATGCACAAGAAGTATAGCTTGTTAAATATTTTCTACTGCATTTTAACTAAGTATTTAAAAATTCATTTCTGTGCTAGGGGGAATAGCTCAGTGGCAGAGCACTTGCCTGGCGTACACTGAGACCTGGGTTCAATTCCCACCAGGACCTAAATAAATAAATAAAATAAAAATTTCATTTCCCCTTACTGAATGTATATTGTATATGTATCACTTCATCCCACTTTTTAATACTTATCACATCCCTGTACTCAGTTAAGTAGCATGCATCTGTTCCCAGAGCCTGTAAATAAGAGCTGAGATTAAATTAAGATGGTATTTGATTCCAAGTGCTGTGCTATTTTCCAACATTACTCTCAGCAGTCAAACTCCTAAAAATAATGACAAAACCTCCTTTCATTATTGTTGAGTGCTGTTTAGGTGCTCAGCAAGTAGGTAGCTCTAAAGTTGCCACTTTGTAATACCAAGTCTCTTCAGAGGTGTCTAAATTTACTTGGTGGACACACTTAAAAGTCTCAACCACCTTTATATGTAAGGTAATGATGCAAAGAACTGTGTGGAACTCCAACCTATGGATGAGAGAAGCAGCATATGGGTAAACTCAGAAGAGAACATCCTTGGTTTTACTAAAAAGGAGGGAGAAGTCAGATGAGAAAAGAGCTTCGCAGTAAGAAAGTTTAAATGAAGTTTCTGCTGCATTTGTTGAAAATTTTTCTTTAACCTCTTTGGTCATTCCCTAGGAAACCTTTTGCTCAACTTTCCCAAAAGAAATATGAAGAAAGATAGTGATGTAAAGGGGAAGGTAGTTATTATTTGGAATCATAGAATATTACCTTTATTCCCATTCCTTTTTCATCAAAGGAATATACTCTGAGGTTAATGCCATTATAATAAAGCATGCCTTGCTTAATCTTTCTAAAACCAAAAATGCACAACTTGTACCAGAGCACCAAAGTGGGATTAAGGTTGTAACTACCACTATAAGTTACTGCCATTAGAAATTATTGCCCTTGTAAGTTTCTGGCTGAATAACAGACTGTCACAAGGGATGTCAAAGTTAAAATGGCTTATTCTTACCTCCAACATGGAAAACCTGCTGGCCATTTTTTATTATAGATAGAATATGATGAAAAAATTAGACACAGGGAAGTTTTTAGCTTTTTAGCATTCCCAAATCTCCTCTGGATCTAAGCTTGATAAATCTTCAAAACCTCAGAAATTTGATTTCTGTAATTACATACCTAAAAATAAAAATATTGGAAATTTTGGTGACTTTGATTTTTTTCTACCCAATAGTAGAACTCTAACTTGAAGTATAAGAGGATCCTTGGTACATTAAAAAGATGACCTGTGGTAATAATATTATTCCTTAAAATATAAACAAAGACACATTGGATTGTATAATAAAAAGATGCATTTTATAATTTTCTTCATTGGACTCCTTATTGTCAGGGTGAATGAAGTTCAGTAGTGTGCAATAATGCAAAATTATATAAATGTTTGTTTTTATTTTATTTTCATGCTGATACTCCAATTTTCTTTCAGTTTGATTTTTAGCTCATTAATTGACTGTGGCTGTGAACACTTTACCATCAATAACCATAGTGTGGCAATGCAGTTAGATATACCTTACACAATAATCCCTCTTGACTACAAGGCTATTGTTCTACTGATTAAAAGTTCTTTCTGAGATTTTGTTCCTAATTTTTAGGCAGGCATCATCAGAGATTAATAGATTAATAACAGATTAATAATTAATTAACTTGCCTCTTATTGTTGTAAAGTAATGAAAAAAACTTTAAACATGGGTAATCTTCTTATTTAGTTATTTTTTGAAACTATTAAACACATTATCTATCTACCTCTGAAAAGTATAGCTGGCATAGTGGTCCCTTTTGTAAATGAAGAACTACAAAGAAGGTACAGTGATCTGGATTCACATTGCTGGTGAACCTATATTCAAATACTGGATTTTATATAATCATTGTCTTTAAATAATGAAAACAACATGAACTCATTATAGAAATTTTGTAGGAATATGTTAAGAAAAAAATTCAAGGTGGGTACTTAACACATTAACATTTTGATATAGTTCAACTTAAGTGTTTATGTCTTTGTGCTATTACAAAACTTGAATGAAGTATTTATAACACATAGTACCCTCATTTTCTTTTGAGTATTTTGCATGCCATTTAGTATTCTTCCAAGATATGATTTATATTGGTTGTAGAGTATTGCATTTAATGTGTATAATATAATTTACTTAACTCATCTTTTATTTTTAAGTTTTTAAATTATTTTTCCTTTTTCCTATTATAAATAAAACTGTGATGACTATCCTTATCCATAAATCTTAGTGTATATCTAAATTAATTCCATATGATTAAACCCCGGATAAAGAATTTCTGGACCATTGTGTGTAGACATTTTTAAGGATCTGAATTCATATTGGCAACTTACCTTTCTAAATTGCTCTCAGTTGCATTCCACCTGAAGTACATGAGAATGTCTGCTCTACCCAAACAACACTAAGTATTATCATTTATTAACACTGAGTATTATCATTTATTTTTTAGGTTTTCCAAGAGGAAACTAAGAAGTGCTTCAATTTAATTTATATTTCTTAGATTAGAAATGGGATTGAACATTATGTGATATGTTGAATGAGTTTATGTTTATTTTTTGTAAGTGGCCTATTTGTCATTTATGTGTGATCTTACCGATGTGTTTGTCTTTTATTTATTTGTAGGGGTTCCTGGTTATGATTTTTGGCCACTAATCCACCATGCATGTCGTAATGCCTTTCTAATTTGTACTTTTCTTTTCGTTTTTGTTTTCCATTTCAAATGTTTCTATTTTTATGTCATTAGAACATTCTTATTTTGCCCTTATGATCTTCCTTTGCTTCCATCCCCAAGTTCTTCTATATCTTGAACTCACATGAATATTCATCTATATTTTCTTCTTGGTCAATAAGTGATTTGTTTTAAATATTAATATTATTAAAGCATCTAAATGGCTTAGCTGGTGAAAGCATGCTGTTGCTGGGTAGAAGTATAACTTTATTTTCTCCTCTGGAGGGCTAAATATATTATTTGATGGCTTAGTCATTCTTTCCCAAGTGCTTTTAAGTGATTGATATATATATAACATATAATAATATATACATGCATATTCTTATTTTCTGTGGTGTTTTTTGTTTCTTGGAACTCTAGTGGAGTTTATTTTATGTCAATAACACCACACTTTATAAACTATGGTTTATAACATATTTGTATATCATATGGAAAGACTCCTCTCAAAATTCTGTTTTTTTTTGTTTTTTTTTTTACATTGGAATTAGATTTTCATACCATACAACTCAAGGAAAATTTAGTTACTAAAAAAATACCTTTGAGGTTTTGATTCAAATCTTAGACTTTTGGATTCTTTATCTTATGTTCTAAATTAGACTGTGAGAGGATCAAACTTAAAAAAATGTTTTTGAAATTTTTGGTCCTTACAGAGTATTTTCAATATATTTAATTGTCACACTTCCCACACCCCATTGGTTCTATAAATCAGAGTAAGAGGGACACTGAGGTCACAGAATTAGTGTGAGGTACAGACTTGAGAAGGAGTATGTAAGGCTTTCTTTTTGTTTCTGCCATTGCATGTATGTCATTCAGCACTCTGTGCCCCAATTTTTTCCCTCTGAATTGGGACAAAACTCACTTGGTCCAAGTTGTTTAGACACAGAAAAAATGCATGGAAACAGATATATAAAAATTTCAAGTGGACAAGGGGATTTATTTTCACAGTTTATTTTTATCTGTAGATCTCTTTGCAAGTTTCAGAGGTTGTATAAAACGGTAATACAGCCACCTCTCTGAGCAAACTTGTGTGTAAATACAGTTTATTTCACTTGAAGCCTGCCCCCATGACTGATGGAAATTGTAGTAAAACTTCCACCTGGGTTGTCAACTACGGGAAACTTTCTTATTTATTTTTATTTGTCACAGCAGGTTAAGCTCACAAAGTCCAGGTGTTACATGGCTTTAAATCTGGACACAGGCATAGGAATAGTCTGTTGAAGCTAGTTTATTTAGTATCCCTAAACATGAAGGGGACTTAATGAAATGGATTTTATCCAGTTCTGTGAGTCAGGACGTAAATTCAGTGTACAATGACCAGAAATAGAAGAACACAAAAGTAGTCCCAGAAGAACAAAATTCTGTTGCATGCACTGCTATATTTGTATCATTTTTCTGAAGATGGCAAAAGGAAGGGAGGAGGAAGATGGAGAATCAGCAAGTTTTCCTGTTAATTCATCTAATTGTTTACAACTTAGCCCGAAGTGACTATCCCTGTTAGTAACCGTTCTGGTTTTTATGAACATGACTGCTATTATCAGCAAATACATTTTTCCCTTGTTTGAATATACAATGTAATAGATCTTAACCTTTCAGCATTTAATCTTTATCCCATATTAATTTTTTAAACTTCTCTGACATATGTACTTTTAGAAAACATATTGTCTTTGTGACTTTTTTTTTCATTTTTACATTGTTTTGTTATCAAATAACTTTGTCCAAGCTAACAAGTAAATCTTTGATTAACATGATAATTCACTGTACCATAATTGAAAATATATAATTTGCTTAATTAGTCTATCATACTGGCTATATTTTCTGTCTCGTTCCTAAAGCAGTCCCAAATAAAACCATGTTCTTTCTTTTGCCTACACAGACCAGATATCCAATAGCATCCATGCAAATGTTTCTACTTGTGAGTATACAAATAATTTGGATCCAATTAATGCACAAGTAATTCAAGTTGATTTCTGTATGTTATTCTAATTTCCATCACACTGCGCTTGTGTTTCAATACTTTGGCATTTCATAAGCTGTCAGCTTGTGATACATTCCAGTTATAAGAGACTTTAGTTGACTCTCGTAGGATGTATATAAGTGCATGTATCAAATTGACCCATCTGGATAGCACAAAATTCCCAGACAAGCCTGTTTGAACTGGGCCACTTGCGTGGTCTGCTGTAATAGTTTACTCTGTCCTGTTTTACATTTATATTTGACATTTGCTTTCTACTTCCTGTACATCAATACGAGAACACAGGAATCTTTTTCCAAATTACCCCTTGGGCTAAATCTACACTTACAGTCCATACTTATGCCACCCAAAATTGGGAGTGTTAAAAGAGAAATAAAACTCTACTTGTCACCACAGTAAATATGTTCAAGTAATCCTAATGCAGTTATTAATTTTTAAGAAACTATTGGCCCAGTAAAACATTATTATATTTCAAACACACTAATTGATATTAAGAGTTAGAAAACAATTCTTCTAGAAATTCAAAATTCAATTTTGTTTTGTAGTTCTCTTCCTGAATATCTCTAGAAAAATTTTTTAAAAGTAAAGCAAGGAGGAATTCAATAACTCTCTAAATGTTATGGAGGCAAAAGTTATGAGAAAATATTAATTTCATCGAAATAGTTGCCACTACAAAAGTTACATGATTGACCATTAGTTTCTTTTGAAACTATATTTTATTTTTCATCCTACCTTAGTCACTGGATCATAATACAGTATGAAACAGACAAATATATAAAATAATTTTTAAATGAATGAATATTACCTTATATATAACATAATATTTTATCTTGTTGTCTGCATCTCCTTTATCTCCTCTTTGTTTTAATAACAGGTGAATTATTGTGGAGAGTTGGAATAATTATGTCTCTTTTCTTCCATTAGTGCTATTTTTCACCTGTGGTATTGAATATATCACTTACTCTTCCTATTCTTTAGTTATCTTTTTCTGAAAACAATAATACTTTTTATATTTCACACAATTGAACCATATACAGATAAAATGAAAAAGATTTATGCCTACCAAGGATATTATAGTTGTAAGATAAAAGTCACTTAAACTTTGAGTTAATTTTGTTGTTGCTCCTCTTGATGCTCTAGGGTTTTTCTTCCCACTAATGCAACTTAAACTGGGGAGTTTCAACTATTTTCCTATTGGCCCATCTCTAACTTTATATTTTATAGTCCTCTGAGATTTGTCACTTTCTAAAAGTGCTTTGTATATGTTTAATTAAAAGAGAATTGAATTGAAAGCATTTAACTTTGAAAATATTGAAGATTCTTTATAATACCTCCTGGTGGTGTGGGAGGATGTAGCTAACCTGTTTCATAAAAACCATGGTTTAGGATTAAAGTTCCCAACCTTTTCTCTCCTCATGAACCTCTGGAACCCCTGTCTGTCTCCTACTCCTAACACGTCTGTGGGTACAACTGAAAGTCCCATTGACCACTCAGTTTGTCAAATCATCTATCATTTCCCTGGCAAGTTAAATTGGTCAATGCATACGATGAATTGGAGCTCAGACAGTTGCTTCTCTTTGAAGCTCCAGGCATTTGTTTTCAAATAAACTGACCGATTAGTGAGTCCTTGTATAATTTATGATTTTTCATTTACTTGACTTATTTCCATGATGATTGGAGATTAGTCCATTTTAAAGAAGACAAGAGAAATTGGGTTTAAGAGACATTAAAACTAGACCAAGAAAGCATACAAAGATCAAGTAGTTCAAAGTTATGGTGACAGATTGTCCTTAACTCACACCCCACTCAAGAAAAACGCTTTTTTTTTTTTTTTTTTTTTGGCTAATGCATGTGCTTGAAGAATTTTTATTTTATTATTATGTTGATAGGAATTAAAATCTGGGTTTTATTTAAATTTTAAAGTCACTACCAAACTCCTGGTTATATGGGGTTGATAGTTTAAAACGTGAAAAACTCTTATGTTTATAGTTGGAGTTGGGCCTGCTTGGGGATTAAGGTCTGAAGGCCGCAGTGATGTCACTGGATTAGAGTTAGGAAGATACATTTTGGTAAGACTGAAACCAAGGCCAAATTCATGACTCCAAAATTTATGATTGAACTCTAGACTGCCTACAAATTCATGACTCCCAAATTTATGATTGAACTCACGACGTTCCAGCTTACAGATTTAAGTGCATGCGCTAATAAATAAAGATTCTTGAACCTCAAAGTAAGTTCAGTTAACTGTGATGTGCAGTTACCACTTAAAATACGGATCCAGGAATTGCCAGTGCGATGACATCGTGTCTTGGCAGTACATATGTATGAGGCTAGGGGGATTGCACCATTTTAGAGGCCATTTAAAATGTTAATGTTGATAAAATTATATAAATTAGAATAGGAACAGACTGATAAGCCATGTGATTTTTTTTTTCCTCTTTTTTTTTTTTTTTAGAATTTATTTTCTTATGCTAGGTTTCATTTTGTTTTAGGTCTCAAGGGGTAGTAGTAAGACTGCTCCCTTAGAAATGAACAACCAATAAAAAAAATAATAAAAAAAAATAAATAAAAAAAAATTTCCAAAATCCAATTCAGATATTATTTGACTTTTATTCAAGGCTTATGTTTTCTTGATTTTTTTTATCTTAAAATTTCAAGAAGAATGATGGGATATTGCCAAATATCTGAATGAAAGGATCAGTTATCCAGATGTTTTTATCTATGTAATAACACAGCTGTAGACTGGCTTTCAAGGATCTCTATGCCTTGATCTAGCTTACCACTTTTTCATAGTCCTGTTTTTTTTAAAATTTTAAATTTGTTCTAATTAGATATACATGACAGTAGAATGCATTTGGATACAAAACAGAGCACAACTTCTTATTCCTCTGGATGTACATGGTGCAGAGTCACACCCGTCATATAATCATACATGTATATAGGGTAACAATGTCCATCTCATTCTACCATCTTCCCCACCCCCACACCCCCTCCCCTCCCCTCACTCCTCTCTGACCAATCCAAAGTTCCTCCATTCTTCCCTACCCGCCTCCACCCCCATTATGAATCAGCATCCACTTATCAGAGAAAATATTCAGCCTTCTTTTTTTGGGGGGGGGGTTTGGCTTTTTCACTTAGCATGATATTCTCCAGATCCATCCATCTACTTGCAAATACCATAATTTCATTCTTCTTTAAGGCTGAATATATTCTATTGTGGGTATATATCACATTTTCTATATCCATTCATCTGTTGAAGGGCATCTAGGTTGGTTCTATAGTTTAGCTATTGTGAATTGAGCTGCTGTATACATTGATGTGGCTGTGTCACTGTAGTATGCTGATTTTAATTAATTTGGGTATAAATGGAGGAGTGGGATAGCTGGGTCAAATGGTGGACCTGACTTCCTTAACAAGACTCCTAAAACACAAGAAGTAAAATCAAGAATCAATAAATGGGATGGATTCAAACTAAAAAGTTTCTTCTCAGCAAAGGCATCAATAACATGAAGAGCAAGCCTACAGAATGGGAGAAAATCTTGGGGCTGGGGATGTGGCTCGGGCGGTAGCGTGCTCGCCTGGCATGCGTGCGGCCCGGGTTCGATCCTCAGCACCACATACCAACAAAGATGTTGTGTCCGCCGAGAACTGAAAATAAATATTAAAAAAAAACTCTCTCTCTCTCTCTCTCTCTCTCTCTCTCTCTCTCTCTCTCTCTCTCTCTCCCCCCTCTTTCTCTCCTCTCTCACTCTCTCTTTAAAAAAAAAAAAAAAAAAAAAAGAATGGGAGAAAATCTTTACCACATGCACCCCAGATAGAGTACTAATCTCCAGATACATAAAGAACTCAAAAAACTTAACACCCCTGAAACAAATAGCCCAATCAATAAATGGGCTAAGGAACTGAACAGACACTTCACAGAAGAAGAAATAGAATCTATCAACAAATATATGAAAAAAAAGTTCAACGTCTCTAGCAATTAGAGAAACGAAAGCATAGTACTGTTTTTTCCAAATAGTAATCCTACAGTTTAGCAAATTAAGAAAATCTGTTCTCTCATCTCCTTCATTTATTAGTTCTATTTCCTTGCCCCAAACTGCCTTTACTCCTTTTTTCCCACCAGCACACATGGCTTATTCTCTGAGAGCCCCGTAATATAGCAGAGGTATTTGCTAAGTGCTTCTTCCTAGTATGACTGTGAATTTACTGTAGACCTCTCCTGAAGAACATGGCCACATGCCTTCTGCAAGCTTCTATTCTCCCCTACATCTAGCACATAGAAAACATTCAACAAATATTTCTAAAAATGCATCATTTAAGAAATGATCAACAAAATACTAGTCGATAAGTCTAGAGTGTGATCTGTTCATTTCTTCTCTGAGTAAACAATTTCGGGTTTCATGTGTATCTTTAAGATACCAACAGGCAAACTAATAACTATATTTAGTATCAATAATACAGATGCATTTACACTTGGAACATTTGAAAATTGAGGAGTTGACAGAAAAAGAATCCCAAGATTTTAGTTTAACAAAGTTGCAAATAGCATTATTATTTTGTCATCACTACAATTTTATGAAAGTATCTTCATCTGTTTGGGCAGCTATAGTGAAGCACTATAAATTGAGCTGCTTATAAACAACAGAAATTTATTTCCCAAATGAATAATAGATTTACTTAATTTTGCAACTGGGAAATCCAAGCCAAGGCACCAGCAGATTTAGTGTCTGGTGAGGGCTTGTTTCCTGGATCAGATGGTGCCTTCTCCCTGTGTCCTCACATGGCTGAAAGGGTGAGAGGATCTTTCTGGGCTCCTTCTTATAAAGGCACTAATCCCACTCATGAAGGAGTGTGAGGTATTATTTTGGGGTGCGCTTGCTGTGTTTCAAAATTTTATTTCTAACAAGAAATGTTACAATTCCTTTAGTCTTTATTTTTCCAGCTGAGCCAGTTTTGTCTTAATCTATAAATAATGTGTTCCAAAACGATCGTATTTCTTCCTAAAATTTACTTTCCATCCTCAATACTACTTCTCCCTCTGCTACACTTACTGGCCAGAAGACAGAGAGCTGGGCCTTATACCACTGGTTAGAAGTGACATTACAGCATCCCACAAACTAGGACCAGCACCTCCTGCATGCATTGCATTTCTTTTCGAGGTAAGCCTGTGCACTCTCAGAGGGTCTTCATTTCCTAATCTTCTCAAGCCAAGCATTTGAGTTCATTTTTATTTATTTAAAAAAAGTATTTGTCTTATTTTTCTAATCATGTATGTGCATCACTAGTTAGCTGTTTTGCTGGGGAGTGGAAAGGCAAATGGATTTAAAAGATGGCTCACCTTCTTCCTCCTGGCTGCATATCTATAGGCAAGTTATTTACTCCAAGGAGTTCAGTTTTCTCACTTTCATTTGTCAAAAGTGCCTGACAGTACAAATCTCATATAACTGTTATGAGAGGCAAATAAATTAATAATGTAAGGTGTTGAGAATTCTGCTGGGTGGTGAGTGCTTAATTAGCATTGGCAATTCTTCAGAATGATCAGCCTATTCCAAGACTTCTAGGTTAGATTTAGCATAATCATCCTCACAAGCCAAATGAGAAGATTCTAATGTCACGTTCAAGAAGTGAATGGGCAACAAAAAAATGTAATAATAATTGGATGATATCCAGACCCTTCTTCATTTTTGGTTCAGTCTGCTAAGTTTTATGTCCTCATCTTTGGAATGAAAGTAGAGACTCATTTCATAATTTAAAATCATATTTTAGTACTTTTTAAATAATTGTTTTTGCAGAGAGTTTTTAAGCCGCAGTTATTATTTATTTATAATTAGTCAAATCACCTGTTTTTCTTCCACCTATTCATTCTTTTTTAAAACACACTATGTTATTTTTTTATTTGTTCTAATTTGTTATACATGACAGGATAAAGCATTTTGACACATCATACATATATGGAGTATAACTTCTCATTCTTCTGGTTGTACATGGTGTAGAATCACACTAGTCATGTAGTCGTATATGTACATAGGGTAACACTGCCTGATTCACTCCACTCTCCCTCTTACCTCATACCCCTCCCCTCCCTTCACTCTCCTCTGTCTAATCCAATGTAGCCACCCCACTTTATTGTGAATTAGCATCCACATATCAGAGATTTTTTTTTAATAAAATGAAGAAGTAAACTGTTTCTTTTTGTTCTTTTACCAAATAATAAACCATGGAAACTTCTGAGGCATATTTCATTTTCTTATGTCTATATTATTTGTGTAATTGTATTTTAAATACTGGATTCAGTATAATTAGTTCATCTCTCTACTACATAGAATGAACCTCTGTATGTTCAACCACAGTGTGTTAGTAACAAATCTTTGGTTTACGGGAATATTCCCCTTGGACCACTTATTTTAAAGCCTTGATTGTATCCATTCATTTATTCTGATGACTGTCAAAAACCTGCCATTTTTGTGGAACATTGGAAGCTAATGAGTACTTTGCAATGTCTATCTTTGGTGGCTATTTACTTTTGAGTTATTTGGTTCAACAGCCTTTTGCAAAGGATACTTTTGCCATTGGTCTTACTCCTTTTCATTTTATATTTTTATATAGCCAGTGTAGATCTTGTCCTTTTATTTTCAGATACTCATTCCTTGATCACTAATGGCAAGTCATCTCCCAAATCCCTAGGGATGTCACAGCTAATTCTTGGATGGATTGTTACTGGACCTGTCTCCTCATTTTCCCTTTAACTTAATTCACCCCCATCCTTTTCTTCCTTTCCCTTTTCCTCCCTTCCTCTTCCTCTACCACTTCCTTTTTAGTAGTTGTGCTTCAGTGTATGCTCTGGTTTCTTTAAACATCCAGTGCAGGGTGTCTTATTTTTATGGTCTTATTTAGTTCTTATATCTTTGTCCCACTTCTTGGCCATGCTGTCTTCTCAGGTCACACTTATAAAAAGTTTCATCATAAATCTTTAAGGTTGTGGAGAGTTGTATTTGAGACACCACCACCTATTTATAGACTTAAGTCTTTGGTAAAACTTTTAGTAAATACGATCTCTGATAAGCCCCTTCTAGGTAGTGGTTGTGCTCACTTTATAAATGTCTTTGATTTCGTGTTCACCATATTATTGGAGATGACACTTGGGAATCATAAACTTATATAGCATGTTATGTTTGGTTAAGACTTAAGAGAGAGCCATTATTTTTCCAACATGGCATTTATTCTAGGTTCTTAGTTAGATTTTAATTCCTGTTTCAAGGACAATTATGCATCCCAAAGATTTAATCAGGTTCAGTGGATTCCTCTTTTATTCCTATAGAGATATAGGTTATTAAATGTGTAAGATTTTTATTGCAGAAGGAATCTTGAGTTTTTCACTCCAAGTTCAACTTTTTCTCTATATGACTGGAGAATGCAAAGTCATTTGAAGATATCTAGATTGTCAGCATAGACTCATTTATCCTGAGTTAGTGTTTCTTAGTTTGTGAGGTACTGCCCTTAGGAAGCATTTGTCAAAAATACTAGACAGATGTATGAATACATGACAAGTGAAACTTCACATCATGTGCAACCACAAGAATGGGATCCTAATTAGAAAAAGTTATACTCCATGTACGTATACAATGTTAAAATACATTCTACTGTCATGTATACAGAAAAAAAAAACAAATAAAATAAATAAATAAAATAAAAAATACTGG
Source organism: Urocitellus parryii (assembly GCF_045843805.1). Classification (NCBI taxonomy): domain Eukaryota; kingdom Metazoa; phylum Chordata; class Mammalia; order Rodentia; family Sciuridae; genus Urocitellus; species Urocitellus parryii. Next base: position 37,967,168 of record NC_135544.1, read on the forward strand.
AGAGATTAATTAAAATTTAATGGGCAAGAAATTTTATATTTCTATAATACATGTGCCAATGATACTAATAATGAATTATTCTGGAACAAAAATTCCAGTAGGGACTTTATCAAATACTGAGGAATTTTGCTCCAGTTTTGATGTGATATAGACATATAAAATAACTAAAAGAGGGGTGCATAGCTGTCATTGATTTGTTGAACACACTGGATCTGGGAGAGATAATCAGAAACCAATTTTATTTCTTTTCTTTCACTGCTTTTTTAAATCAACTTCACAACTTATTTTTCCCCACACCTGGAATGACACACAGGCTTGATTCCTTAACTTCTAAATATTCTTTGCAAAGAAAAAGACTGGGCCAGTCCAGGGCAATATCAAAACTCCAACCCCTTACCCAATTTAAATTTGTCCTTTCCTGCAGTGAAGTCTGACTCAAGCTATGAAGACTAAGTGAGAGAAAGGAGGCATGGTTAATTTCTCCTCTCTCTCTCTCTCTCTCTGTGTGTGTGTGTGTGTGCGCGCGCACTGGGGACTGAACCCAGGTCCTGTGCATGCAAAGCAAGTACTCTACCAACTAAGCTATATCCCCAGCCCCAATTTCTCCTCTTTCTCACCCACCACACCTCTTAGTATAGATGTGATCAAGCACAAATGACCCCTGCTGTGTAAGAAATATCTAGAAATGACTATCTCTGTTTAGCTACACTGACAATCTCTTATTGCCTATCATTTCTTCTCTGCCTAGTTCTTTATGAGACCCCATTCTTCCACTTGCTTTCCTGTGTCCCATCCATTTATAAGATCACACTGGTCTTCTAAAGTGATCATGGGTTCAGTAATCTTTAATGCATCCTCAGGCTAGTATATTGCTATAGTATCCACACCTGATCCATAAATCTCTTTGTACCACTGCAGATTAAAAGCAGTTACTTCCCAGTGCAATCCTTTCTATGATGCTAACAATTTCAGCCAGACTTTGCATTTCTTCTGGTGAGAATCTTGCACCAGTCAAGACCAGAGTAATTATCTTAAAGCCCTCTGTCACTTGGCTTCCCTCCTAGGAAGTTTTAGAATATTGACCTCCTTCTCTAAAACACTTCACACTGTCAGATTTTAGCCTTAAAGTTTTATACTCTGAAGTTGAATAATGGGCAAAGGCTGTTGGAATTAGCACACAAACTTTTTTTTGTTTTGTTTTGCAAATGTAGCTTCTATAGCCTAACACTTCGCTTTTGGCCCCCATCATTCTCAGACTTTGTGGTCTCAGCTAAAACTGAAAAAAAAAAAAAAAACAGGAAGGGCCCCATTTAACAGCCTATTACACAAAATAGGCAAAAGCCTGTGCCACTGATCTTTAAGAATAAGTGCAAGGAACTTTGTATTCAATGCCAAACCCAGGGATCGCATCTCAGTAAATGGTAGTGGCATTTAATTTAAGGATGGATTGTGTATGATCTGGTTTCAGGGCTTCTAGCCAGAGTCAAAGGGCAAGTTTTATGCCAAGGGAAAGAATGTGAGAAAGGAAAAAGTGCTTCCTCTTGCAAATTATTATTTTTATAGGTTAGACAGATTGCTGGGGAACAGGAAGATTGCTGCAGGCTCTAGGTATTAGAGTCAAGAGCTTCTTCCTAAGGTCTGTGCCATTTTCTGTCTTGTGAGTACAGAGGAATTGCATTTGGAACACCCAGTCAAACCAAACCCCAACAGCTGGGCGCCAGAGACCAGATGTATATGTCAGTAGCAGTCATGAGATACACAGAAGAGCCCCCTCAATGATAAGCAGAGCAGAACCCCAGGAGCATGGGCAGAAACTTAGGCAAAATGGATATTATATGCAACATATAACATCCATTAAGCAAAAAATATATAATAAGAACCTAGCATATGTTGAAGGTGTAATCACAAATTGTGACCAAGAATAAAGCTTTTTATTTTTATGGGGCCAAAATTATTTGCTTAAACTTTTCATGGCTACTGGATTTTACATAATTACTAGAAAAACCTTTATCAACCTGAAGTCTTGGTTTCTATCCATCCTGTTTTTTCAAAATATGAACATTTCATAACTGGTGTTAGAACAATTAGCTAGTCCTATGGAGTAACTTAATGTTGCATATCTTATAGCAGTACAAATTCTAAATGAATCAAAGGTTGAAATTTTTTAAATGAGATCAGGCAATTGCTACAAGAAAACATTAAATTCTTTTACATCTCTGGAATGGGGAAAGCCTTTCTTAACATAATACAAAAGAGGTCATGAAAGCTAAGAACGATCATTTGGACTACATAAAAATCAAGAACTTGTGTGTGATAAAGGCTAACTCCCTAGTATTCAAATTTCTTCAGAAGTTGAGATAAAACAGACCAACACCCTCCAAAACAGTTTAAGGTACTTACAGATATATACATAAAGGACCCACAAACATAGCAAAAGAAGCAACAATTTTATAGTTATGTGAGAAATGCAATTTTAATCTAAACAGATACCATTTTTATATATTTTATTTGCATAAATCCAAACGTTGACTTACTTTCTCTGGTAAGACTGCAGGGAGATCCTTGTTTTCAAGATTTCGAAATGGAATAACTTCAAAGGAAGAAATATGACCTTATTTACCTAAATGCATTTAACCTTTCCTACTCTTCCCATTCCTGGAAATTAATCTCACAGGTACAAACAGACCTGAAAGAAATAACATGCATGAAGTGTTAACTAGTTGCAGAGTGGTTTATAACACTATTGGAAACTGCTAGACTCTGGGATAACAGGTAACTGACCACAAGAGTTCTGGTGTATCTGAACTGAACTATCTCAAGAAGGTTTAAAAAAGTTTAACAAAGATCTTTTGGTAATGAATGGTGAGGTCTTCCAAAGCCTTCTTTGTTAAATAAAAAAGAAATAATAGTAATATTGATAGTGAAAGAAAGGGAAGGTAAAAACATATATTCATATTTACTTGTATATTTATAAATAACTATGAAAAGAATATGTGCAAAATATTAGTAAAACTATCTCTCTGTAAAGGTGAGGATGAGGACAGAGGAGACTTCTCTCTGCATATGTCTGTATTATTTTAATTTTTGAACCACATAAGCACCTCTTTAAAAAATAAAATTACATGCATGTATATAGGTATCTATATTCTGGGAATAATTTTAAAATTCTAGATTCACATGTCTCCCTTGGAACTCTGAATAAATATGTGAATAAATAGCTTCATTTCCACTGAGTGTGTGATTGATTGATTAAAGTCTAATGCAGTCGATTCTTGATTGTTGTTCTTTTGTAGGTAATTTCTCACTTTTTCTTTCTCTCCCTCTCACTTTGCCCTCTCCTATTCTCTCTCTTTTTGGAGGCTGGTAGAGTTTTTCCTCCTTATTTTTTTTTAATTGCAGAGTTTCATCAGGATGGATGCACTTGGCATTTTGTATGCTTGCTCAATCTGAATATGAGCAAATATATTGTAAGCCTAGGGGACAGTAGTTTTACTCCTAATATTTTGATTTTTTTTTCTCTTTATCTTTTGGGAGATTCCCATATCTTTATCACTTATTTCATGAAAATATGATTCTGATATGTAAATATAGCTTAAATATGTGAACAATTCCCAAATGGACTGTATATTCCTGGGAGAAAAATTAAGAGATCTAAACAAAAGAGATTGTATCCATATTATGGAATTTATAGCCAAGATATATGATCTTTTAAACTTCACACTCCCTACTATTTATCATCTCCTCCTCAAAAAACCCAAAGATCTCTTTTCATTAAAAGGCAATAAAAATGTAGGAAAAACTTCTAAAAAAAAGCTCTCCTGTCTTTTTTTGTCTTTTTTTTGACTGGCTTTCCAAAAGACAAAGATGTATAACCTAAGAACAGTGTAAGACAAATGCTTTCTACTGCAGCTTCATATACAAAAATCCAAGACATTTATCAAAAATAGGGGAAAATCTCCAAATAAGAATGTGAACATTTGAAGACAGTTAAAAATCATCTATCAGCAAAAAATCATCTATCATGCAATTCCTTTTCTAGCATTTTGAAGAAAATAAGGAAATGTTTTATCTAATAGTGTACATAATTACAATAAAATGATACAAACCAATAATGTTTTTTAAAACTTAACATGATTAATTGTGGATTTAGGTCAGAGTAAAAGTGGGCAATTACTTGGCAATCCTACTCTTGCTCTCAACTACCTTTTTGTTAGTTTTTTTTTTTAAGTCTATGAAATTTAACACTGAATGTTTTCTTCAAATAGATGTATTAAGAAATTTTGATTTTTTACTAACATTATCTTTTTAATTCAATATTTTTATTAGTTTCTTTCACTTTGACTTAATGCATGCTAAATGAACAAATCATTGAATATCTGACCAATTTATTTTTACATGTTACAAATTAATGGGCTGTATAATGTAATTCAGTGCACTGCATGTGGTTTTTCTTTTCTTTTTTTTGGCTGGGGGTGTAGGTACCAAGGGTTGAACTCAGGGGAACTCAACCACTGAGCCCCAGCCCCAATTCTATTTTCTATTTTATTTAGAGACAGGATCTCACTGAGTTGTTTAGCGCCTCACTGTTGCTGAGGCTGGCTTTGAACTCACCATCCTACTGCTTCAGCCTCTGAAGCTGTTGGGATTACAGGTTTGTGCCATGGAACCCAACTATGGTGTTTTCTCTATGGTGTTTTTTTTCTCCCTTCCTGGATCATGAAGAGCTCACAGTCATACATTACCATTTGAAGTGATCTGGCCTCAGATTCGTTTTTCTATTTGGTTGGATGGAAACTTTCTCAGCCCACAGTAGCACTTACTGCACTGACTTTTCTTTTCCAGTGTCTACAGGGGAGATGTGTTGATCCTAATAAGTGATTTTAGTGTCTCTCTGAAGCTACTTGTTCACTACTTGTTTATATGCCTATAATTTATTTTTTTTACTTTTTGTCTTAAAAATGAAGGTTGTTGAGTCACACATGGACTTTTTTTAACCTTGGTATTTACAGTCGTCATGTTGTAGCATAATTCTTTCTTCCTGAATTGCTAAGTATTGTCTATACTCCCCCAACCTTGCCACATTAAGATTGTTCCACGACTTTCTCTTGACTTTATTGTGAGCAGATGGGTGCTACTCATTTTTTTTCTACTGCATCCTGTCCTAGACCACTTTCTTTTCTCTTCAACAATCTATCTTACCCTTCTGAAAAGTCTCCTTCAATCTTTCCCTAGGACTTCAAAGCCCCACTCAATCTGTTCTTTGTCTTTCCTTTGAATAATAATAATAATAATATTGCCATTTATTAAGTGCCTGTTCCATTTAGAACTTGTAAAATTTTTCTACTGAAGTGCCTATTTCATCAGAGAAGAATGGACCCTACTTCAAGGGTGGGTAGTGTCCCTTCAAGGAGTGGAAGGAAGGTCTATATATTTATTTAAAATGAGATGTATGTTTGAAAATAATGTGTTAAATTTATTCCCATCTGAGTTGATTTCAGGGGTTGGATGATTCAGGCACTTGTGTGGAAAACACAATTATAAAGCATGCTGAACATCCACAGAAGAAATTAGAAATGTGCTACTAGATAACTCAGGTTTTCACACATAATTCCTTATATAAAGAGTGAGATGTAAATTAACACTACTTTCCTTGAAGAAGAATGAATTCTTGATTTGAAGAAAGATTGATCAATCAGAGGGAAGGAAGGAAAGAGAGAAGGAGAAAGAGTGGCTTATTTTCAGTGGCCCCACAGATGATTTTCCCAATTCAGTTGCAAGATGTCCATCAATGGTGAAATCTGATAATTGACTAAAATTGGCAGTCACTAGAAACTGAAATTATGAAAATGGGTAAGATATGAAATAGTACTTTTTTACCTGAAAAAAATGTAAATTTTAAACTCCAAATCTAATTCCTCCCTATTATATGCTACTCACGTGTAATAGCTTTCTACTGCTCTGATCAAAAGACCTGACAAGAACAATTAGAGGAAGAAAAGTTTATTTTGGGACTCGGAAGTTTTAGTTCACAAATGACCAATTCCATTGCTCTAGGCCTGAGGTAAGGCAGAACATCATGGGAGAAGGAGGATATCAGCTCAGGACACGACAATCAGGAAGCAGAGAGAGATTTCTTCACTCACCAAGAACAAAATATAGACCCAAAGGCATGTCCCCAATGATCCAACTACTCCAGCTACTCTACCTGCCTGCAGTTACCACAAGTTAATCCCTATCAGGGGATGAATGCACTGATTAGTTTAAAACTCTCATAACCCAATCATTTCACCACTAAGCTTTCTTGCATTATCTCACACATGACTTTTTGGAGGACACCTAATATCTAAACCCTAACATTAAGTAATTTCAATAGGAACTCACAAATTAAAATAGGAAATAGCATTATCAAAGTAGAAATATTTTTTTTTGCTAATATAAAGCCAGAAAGAATAAACTCATTTAGAACAATATTTTGAACCACAGCTGCATGATTTACCTCTAGGTGTAAAGAGTGTTGACAATATCCAATTATGAACAAAGAATTAATAGACCATTTCAAATAAATTAGAATATTGTGTTCTATGAAAGTAATGTAGTCCTTGTTAAGAATATGAAGAAGTATAAGAGTTTTATGAATTGAAAACTGGTTTCTTTACTTCTTCACTTAGTAAATGTAAAATGGAAATGTTAAGGACTAAATCTGTGGTGTCCAAATTACTTGGGTGTAGCACTATTCTCTGCAGGGTGAGTTCCACTCCAATAAGACATGCAGAGGCCCTATCAGGCAGACACTGAACTAAAATTCTTGCATATAATTTCTCATGCAATTCTTTTTAAACTTCTTTACATGAAGTATACTCAAAACTCCTCAATCAATTCTACTTGAGCTTTCCTTAAAGTCTGAAATCCTTATTATGGTTTATCAAGACTTTTATAATCCACTCTCTGTCAGACTCCTTGATCTCAGAAAGATATTTCTTTTAGTTTTACTTTTTTTTTGTTGCACCCCACTCTTTCCCTTTCAAAATGGTTATTCCAGTTTTGGTTCTTATCATTTAATAAGCACTCAGACCATAACTGCTGTAGTCACCATTATATCCCTATAGCCTCATGTAAGAGACAGACACTCAAATATGACTGACGAAATTACTAATACCATCCTTGCCAGGGAGATTAGTATAGGCCCCTAAAACTGTTGCTTCTCTTTGCTTTGATACTTTAAAATTGTATAAAGGTGTGTTCTTATCTGAGTTTTTATTCATTCATTTTAAAAAACAATGGGTAGGGCCATTCAACAAGGAGACTGGCTTTTTTTAGAGAAATGTTCTCATAATTATCTTTGATTCTTCATTTTTCTCTTTCCAGAACTCTTGTTTATTGTATGTCAAACCTCCTGTGATCGCCTGAATTCTTCATCATTCATCTTCTACTTTCCTCATTTTTTGTGTGTGTTTTGTTCTACTTTTGAAGAAATGTTCTTTATTTTTTAAACTCCAATTGAATTTCTAATTTCAACTTTTGTGTTTTTAATACCCTTACTTTCTCTTTTTTAAAACTAGTATTCATTTGTAATTGTACGGACCTTGGATCCTCTCTTCTTCTAAGAGAAGAAAGTACTGTAAAAAGTGCATCTAAGGGTTTTAATTAGATGCACTTTTTACAATACTTTCTTCTCTTATATCCATTAAATGAATTTTGTTTCCTCTGGATTTTTTTTTCATCTGATTGGCATTTATTTCTTTAGATCTTTTTCTTTCATGTTAGAGACTTTCCTCAAATATCTGATGGTACTGGCTATGTTTAAAAACGAAGCACTTAGAATTCACTTATTCATATACAGTAAATATTAATTGAGTGTTTACTATGTCTTAGGCACCATTCTGGGTGCTTACAATTCATTAATTAAGAATGGAATAATTATGCTATGTGATCGGTTGAAGAGTAATTGAGGCCACTTTCCCATTGTTGAAATATTCTTTAGATAATTTTCTCTTTCTCATTTCTTTGTCCTTATGGATTTGTTGATTTTTAAGTTAATTTTTTTAAGTTAATTTAAATTGTCATTTTTATGAGGTTTTAGGTGGAAGAGGGAGATACGCAGAGTTAAACCACCATCCTTAACTGCAAGGGTTCCTTCTTGAATTTAACATACTGTTATATGTAATTGTTGAATGCTGATATAAGGATCCCCATTTTTCCCCCCTCCTTCTTTTATACATGACCTTGGGTAGTTCAGTCTCACACTGAATGCAGTGTGGCTATGTGATTTGTTTGGCCAGTGGAGCAACTTCAAAGGAGAGGCAGAGATTTGAGATTTGCAACACTCAGAGGTGAAAAGGCCTGGACTAGTTGGCTGCAGGATAAGAGACAACATGGAGGAAGATTCCAGTCCTCCTCGCTGTCCTTAATGGAGGCATTCATAAAGTAGGAACCCCTATCTGCCCCAGTTCACCACTTGACTGTGGACTCATCAGTGAACCCAAATGAATTCAACCTTGCTGGCATAGACAGGAACTGCCCAATCAAGCCCCATCCATATTGCCAGCTCTGGATCATGAATGGGCAATGGTTTGTTTTGCAGCAAGAGCTATCTAACTCCTGTAAGTCGCTAACCTTTTTTTCTTAATATTTGCTACATGCTAAACAACATGCCAGGAACTGTGTTAAGTAATTGATCTATATTAATTCATTTAATCCTAATAAAAATTGTATACAGTTTATATCATAAATTTAAAGATGAGAAAAGTGGAAACATAAGAAAATAATATGATAGAAATAATCATAAAAAATAATATGATAGAAATAATAATAAATAAGTAGACAAAATAATAAAAAGAGAATTACCTGGGAGACAGAAACTCAGCATTTTCTCAAGCTTTGCCCTTTACTTAAAGTGCAAAGATAGAATATAATGTATTGATCTGCCTTATATTCCCATCACACATCAAATTCTTGCTCCAGTTAGACCATGTCCATATAGATCCTCCAAATATCTTTCCAACTAGAAATTCAGAATTTACATAGCACTTAACTTGTCCTGGACACAATTATAAATGCTTTACATACATTGACATTATATAGATGTATTACCATACATGCTTTACATATGTTAATTAATTGAACTTACATGGCAGTAACAGGCACTATTATTTTCCTTTTTTACAGATAAGGAAATTGAATAGAGTAAAATGTCACATTAGGTGTCACAGAGACAGGTTTTGAGCCCAGGAAATTTAACTACAGAGTCCTGTTCTTATCCCTATGCACACTGACTCTTACATGTGCCTTGTCATATTCATGCAGGGGTCCAGCTATACCCTCATCTCAAGTCTCTTCCATCCTTCCTACCAACCCAAATGCTGCTCATTGGCTAAGACCTGCTTCCCCATAAATCCTCATGTAAGCATGTCTGCTCACACTAATTTCCTTATTCCTCAAACACATACATTTACCACTGGGTCACACAATTGCTTTGTTCTCTCTTTCTCTTTTTAAAATATATTAATCTGTCCTCCCCAGCAAGAATAAATCCTTAGGGGAGAGAAAACCTTCTTCAGAGCCCTTATCAAAATACTAACTACATAAGAGTCACGTCACAAAAATCTGCTGACTTGAGTCTAACTAGAGCATTTACTGGATTAATACATGGCTCAATATTGGAACATTCCAAAGTCATAAGATCTATTTGACAAAAGTGTCTTGTTACTTCAGCCCCTGCTGTAGCTGATTTGCCATTATCACTGTTCACAGCCTGGCAAGAGTGGAGAAGAGTCAGTGACCCTGCACACTGAAATAAAGATGATCTGGTTCCCCTGTATAAACTGTCTCCCTTGGGAAAAGAGAAGGTAATTCTCCGTTGCTCCGATTTGTTCAACCTATAAATCGATGGTTATAGCTGTTTTATAGCTTGACTTACATTTTTATATTTCTGTACCAGTGTTCTTTTTGCTATAAACACATATTCCTCATTATCATTACTGATAACTGAAAACTTTCAAAGCAAACATAGAATTCTAATTTTGGAATATATTCGAGATATTTTTCAGTCTACTGTTCAATGAGAACATTTATTAAGTAGTTTCCACTTTGGATATTGCAGTGTCCTAAAATCTGTGGTAAAATAGTTGAATTTATTTTAATTTTATATAGAATAAATAGTATTGGCTGTGAGTAAAAATACTTTTTGGAGAACTTCTTGCAACCCATCTTTGCTTTATAAAATAACTTTTTTTTGGCAAGATATAAAAACTGGCCACAATGTAAAGCCTGTACATAATTTTACCTTTTAGAAACTCATATGTATATATGCATTTGTGTGTCCATGTATATCTGTCTGCAGGTAAAAACAGAGAATTGCCTAACAAATGAAGATAACTCACATGACTTCATAGAGCAGTTATACATATTTGTGTCTTTTGAAACATTGCCTAACACATGGATCTGAAAACCAGAGAAGCTTTGAGATAGTCATTTCAGTTCCTCTGGTAAATATTTTGTGATTTATGGTTTTCCATTTATGGAAGAATTTGGGTTAAGAAACTATATGACTATCAAATGATGACTCTGAAATGTTAGTGAAGAGTCTGATAACATACTTTCAGTTGGATAATTCAATGTGAGGGTGCTGAAGGGACATCTTGCTCTTAGGCCTACCTAAATCTGTACATGATAAATCTTATATTTTAAATGTATTATAAATCATCAAGTGCTTTTCCATATATGATCTCATTTTGATTTTGGTCCAGATACATGGAAATATATTTCTATTATATGTATGGACTAGATGCACACATTCATGTCAATTCAAGATAAAATAGAATGTACTCATATATCAACAGTCTCGTGGATAAACTATAACAAAAGCATTTATTTTTTGCTTGTTGATTTTGTCTTTGTTTAAGATGACATCACTTGGAGATTACCTTCATATTGTTTAATCAATCCCTGAGATTTTATTTTTCAGCTGGAAAGAGCTACAATTTTTAGAATGATGTGGTTTTCTCTATGGTCTGCAATAGGCCATCCTTACTTCCTTATCTAGAATGACACCGTCTGACCAATATTTGGGTTTGCTGTTCACAAAAGGAAAAACAAAGCTGGATCCTGGGGTTCCCATAACCACACAGGGGGAAACCGTTTCTGGGTTATATCTGACTGAGGGTGGGGGGGCAAAGATCATCTTCAAATTCACCATCATCGTTATTGATACTCATGATTAGGTTACCCTTCAGAAACCTAATTTTAAAAAGGTGAAGACAAGTCAAATTCATTAAATTACATTGTGATTTCAAATAATCAAGCTCTAACATCAAACGTTAAAGACATAAACAATCAGTGACAAAATTCTAACATTAAAAATTAAAGGTGTGAGTGATTAGTAATAAAAAATGAAAAGAAAAGATTTCCTGGCCCCAACAAAGGCACAAACAAACTAAATTTCAAAGCCTCTCATAGTACCCAGTAAACTGTTTAAAAAAAAAAATAGGAAGGACAGACAGTTTATAATCCTGAGTCTTTCATACGGGTGAAGGAAACTTGGAATTTCATGCGTTAATGAAATATTTTTTATCCTCCTTCATACAGTTCTACAAAGTGAGATTTCTTTATAGCTTCCTGATATGCCTTAATACAAATATTCAGGGAGAGTCTAAATGGAAACAGACACATTCATTCCAGTTATAAATTTATTTTTGGAAGTTATAGTTGTGATTACGGCAGTGTCTGCATTCATTGATGTAGCCCATGAATCTTTACAGAGGTATTCTTTTCCTTGAGGACGGTATGCTTTGTGAACTATGGGGAACATACACTAAAGTAGAGAAAAATTTTAGGGAGTTGGCAGTTGAAGTTTGTTTTCCTCTTGTCTAATGAGCACCGGGCCCTCTTTTTGTCGTTATTTAAGGGAAGCAAAGACCATTAGAAAGCTAATGGCCTTCCCAGTCCTCAGATTATACTGATACTACTGATGGACGAGTTAAGCCAAATTGCATTCAAAAAATGGTTCTGGAACACACCACTTCCAGTAATGGTCCTATCAACCAGACCTAAAAGCAGAGAGGGCAAGGATGCACTTAAAGGCAATTATCCATCAACATTGGAAAATATGGTTAGTAGATTAAGAGAGTTGAGTATGTGCAATCTATCTTGATCGTAGCAAAGCAGTTGATATAGCATTATTCAATTTACTAGCTAAATTAATTTAAATTGGTTTAGGCAGAAGTATAGTCAAATGGGCTACCAGCTATCCAGAGGGCCATAAATAAAAGATAATAAACACATTTGTTTTACATGCTCCTAATTTAGTTATCCCCCCCCAGAACTCCCCTTCAGATCAGAATATGACAGTTAATATAATATATGCCACCCTCCAGTAATCTTTTCTTAAGATCTTTTTGAAATCCCATCTGTTCCATAAAGTTGCAAAGACCAATTATAGTACCAGAAACAATTTCCATTATTCAGTGCTTACTTTATTTATGCATAGTCAGTTTTCAGCTCCCCCTAATACTTCTGTTTGATGTCTGGACGTTCTCTTCATATAAAATGTCCTGAGCAGAAATAAACCTCCCCCACCCCCATGAAAGTCACTGACTGGATTCTCCTGGCACTTTGGTGGAGATGACAGAGACAGGAAAGTCTGGTCCGGGCAGTGATTTTCCTTTTCTCCCTGCATTGTCCACCTTCACCACAAAATAGTGTTTCCTGAGCAAGTGTGGACCCATTCAAAGTTATGATGACCAGGCCAAGAATTTCCACTCCTTTATTGAAAATCTAAAACAAGTAATAAAGACACATATTTGGAGATGACATGACCTTATTAAACAAAGGAGAAAATGAGAGCACCAAAGAAGCAATTTCTTCTCTCTCTCTTTTTTTAAAGGGACTCTTGAGATCTCTACAAAGTCTTCATGCTGTTTTCTTGGACCATAATTCTCAAGATGGTGATGGTGGCTGTGAGGATCCAGGGAAAGGCTAGTAAGAGAAGATATACACATCTAAGAAAACTTTTCAGTGTATGAGGAGAAATTTGGGGGCTGTCTGATGCACCTTCCTCTATAAATAGACCCTTCTAAGAAGAGTTGCACCCTTTGAGAATGTCATCTACTTCACGTTGTAGTGATGGAGACAATCTTGTACCCATTTACCTTTAATATTCAGGTTTTTTTAAATATTTGCTTTGTAATTAAATTCTCTGATGTTTGATATTTGTTCCTTTAAACATGTCAAATCTTGAAATTGTATACTATTTTATTATTTCATTTTAAAATTAATTATCCATTGTCACTTTTAATTTTTACCTCTCTAGTATTGAGATTAATTTTGGGGTTTTATAACAGCCTGGGAAAATGCAGGACCACAGAATATAGCAGTCATAGAGAGACACACACCAAACACAAGACGTTGAAGGACTATTTCCTTATTTTTCCCTATAACCTTCTATTTGGGTTCTTCAAGCAATCTCCAATCATTTATAAGTAATTTTTCTAAAAAAGTCATAACCCTGGTCTACTCAGGGACTCATAGGTTAATGCTTCATGAAGCAATTTATTTTCTTTATGCAAGTTCTATACTTTTCTAACTATATTTTCTATATTACCCAATCTTTATATTTGCAACTGTTGTTTTAATATCTGTGGTCTCTGACAGAAGGCATCAGTGGGTATTTTTGTTTTTTGGTTTTTTTGAGGGAAGAAAGAAATTTATTGAGGTTGCAAAATGTCCCAGGTGCAAACTTCATTTATCACAATTAAAATAATAACAAAATTTGGAAAGGAGAATGTTGCTTAAAAAAATCATGTATTACAAACCAAACTAAAGAAAATGGACTTTGTACAAAATTGTATTAGCATTATAAAAAAATCAGATAAAACTGTCCTGTCTCCAAATCTGCTATTTGGTGTGAAAAATGCTGAAAGTTTTAAAAACAATTTTTCTAAGAGCATAGGCTATGTTTTGAGAATGGGTGACAGATATCACCAAAAGACTACTGAATTACCCAGTCTGGAATTGTTTTATTTTCTCTCTGTGCAGTGAGAGGCCTGCAGCACACAACGTTAGTGTTTGGGTCTGCCCATCTTCCTGTGTGTGCACTCTGCTTTCTATATGTATTCTCCCTATGTGGGTGTCTCCTGAGGATCCTCAGGTGGGCATGGGCTCCTTTTTAAATTTTTTTTAAATTTTTTAATTTGTTATGACAACAGAATACATTACAATTCATATTACACATATAGAGCTCAATTTTTCATATCTCTGGTTGTGCACAGAGTCACATCCTTTGTGTCTTCATACATGTACTTAGGGTAATGATGAGCATTGCATTCCACCTCTTTCCTACCCTATATTCCTTTTCCCCTTTGCCCTATCTAGAGTTCATTTAATCCCCCCACCCACCCACCAGCAGCATATTATGAGTCAGTATCCTTAAATCAGAGAAATCATTCGACATTTAGTTTTGGGGGATTGGCTAATTTCACTTAGCATTATATTCTCCAGCTTGATCCATTTACCTGCAAATCAGGCACCAGTGTTTTTTTTTACCAGCTGTAATAAGCAAGCACAACCTCACATGTGTCTTATCCTTTAGGACCAGAAACTCCAGCAATGAATTGAAGCAGAAGGCGGACTGAAGAGGGAGTGGCACTTGACATTCCTAGATATGAAATCAGTTGTGGGATTCAGCTGAGCCTGGGAGAACTGAGAGGGGCTCATGTAGGGATTATGGTTTTTCTGATTTGCCAATTCTGGTAAGAGAAGATGTAGGGCTGCTTCAGAATAACCAGAAATGAGCTCTACCCATTACAGTAAGATGCCTGGGGTGGGGGTGGGGGTTCCTGCCAGGCCAGCTGGGTCATATGGAGACAGTTATAAATCTTCAGATAGTGGATTGAGATGTGGACATCAAACAGCACTGAAAGTAAAAGGGTTTAAAGAGAATCCACCCAAAAACTTGCTGAACTTGTCCTTCTTCAAGAATGAATGAATTCTTCTTTCAACATAAGGTGAAAAAAGGAGAGAGAGAGAGAGAGAGAGAGAGGGGGGGGGGTGGAGAGGGAGAGAGAAAGGGAGGGGGAGAAGGAAAGAAAAAAGAAAAAGACAGGAGGGGAAACATCTTCATGGGGATTGTAATATTTATTTATTTGTCTACTTATTTACCAGTTTTGCTGGAGATCGAATCCAGGGCCTTGTGCATGCTATGCAAGCACTCTGTCACTGAGCTACATCCCTCAGCCCTCCATAACAATTATCCTGCAATAGAAAAATGGAAAACATACTTGGGGCATTGAGGAATATCACATTAGCAGAAAAAGTGAACTAAAGGAAGCAGAACTACATTTTTTTAAAAAAATTTGGCTTTGTATTCTTTTAACAGTCAGTGAAAATTATTATTAGAAATTTAAAATAAAAATTACAAAAGAAAACAAAAATTGCAAGAGAAGAAAATGTGTTGAGTAAGGGCTCTTTTTGTTCTAAGAAACCAAAAATAGGGTTACTAGATAGGGATACTGCTGGGATAGCTCACTGATATCAGTGTGGGTTGGAACTGAGAGGCCAGAGACCCACCTGAACACAGGGGAGTCTCCCTTTGCGTTAAGCCTGCTTCTCCTCTGTGCATCTGCATAGGTCTGCATTCTCTTTAAATACTTGTCCACACAACTCTAAAAATATGGTCAGAAACACAGACTCAACAGCTGATAGATTCACATACTGATGTCTCCTTATACTTCTCTTGATCTCAAGGCAAAGGGATTGTTATTTCCCACTGCACATCTGGTAGTCCAAGGAAACCTTGCGTAATCCCTCTGAAGAGTAGAAAGTTAATGGAAAAGACTGGCAGGCCCACCATACAATACTGTCCTAAGAAAGGACAGGGAAATGAAGGCATAACATGAAAAGATAGTGGAATGGCATCGGGAAAGAGCATTAAAGAAACTCATCATAAAAGAAAAACAATTTTAGAAACAGTTCAGAGCAGTATCCATACTGCTTTGATTCCAACTTGGATTCACTTTTTATATTCACAGTAGAATAGGAAAAGGAATAAAAAGTAAGAGCAAAAAAGGTTTAACAATTATTTTTATCTACTTTAAAATAATCAATTTATGCTTTTGTTTTCTTTAGTCTTTTTGTGAGCCTTTAGTTGTTAATGTATAAAAAATTCTTGAATAATTAGCTCTATTATTTCCATACTTTCTTGTTTCATATTAAAAGTATGTCAAGACTATTATTTTCCTGGTACTTATTGATTTGTCTTCATCCCAAAAATTTGATAAGAAATATCCTCATTTGTTGTTTTCCTAATAATATGTCATTTCATGTAAGGATATATTTAATTCCAAGATTTTTTCATTTGATATAGTAAGTAAACTCTAGACAAAGGCAGTGACTTGTAAAAAATCTGCTTTTTGGATTTAATTTTTATTGAGGCTAGTTTTCATTAAACTAGGTATAGTTCAACATATGAACAGTACTTATTGGCTCCAAGCCTATGCCATGTTTTGTGAGAAAAATATAAATACAAATGAATTGTACCTTGTCTTCTTATTTAAATTCTCTGAGCCTTATTTTTATTTTATTTAGTTTTACAGGGTATGTTGCTTTTGTTTCATAAATACAGCAAAGGCTAAAAGAGCTCATTAAGAGACATCTGTAACTATTCTGATTCTATCTTTCTTTATAGAATGTGAGGCAGTTGTTTGACTCATAAAGGCCCATAGCTTATTCTTCATGATGAATATTATCTCATTGACTTATTATGAAGATTAAATAAGACAATTCTTGCAAAGTACTTATTCGGTAATTGGTATAAGGTAAATCCTCTGTAAATGTTAACTATTACTCTTTCCTCAATCAGTAATCTCTGCTTTTATCTTTATTAATTTCCAGCTACTGCATTTTTCCTGTTTCTTAAATTGAATGGCTATTCCATTCATTTTATATCTTTCCTTTCTAATAGTGAAATATTTTAAAGCTGTGAATTTTCCTTTAGCTGTATCCTATAGATTTTGATGGAGGATATTCTTATCCTTATCAGCCTAACTAATTTAAGGTCTTTAGTTTTGGTTCTATTTTTAGCCCAAGGATGTGGCCATAAAATAGTCACCGTGGAACCTAGTAAAATTTTCTCTGTGATTAAATACATATCAACTTTTTAAAATATTTAATAGGCCTAAGGAAAAGTGACCATTCTAAGTTTTTATTCTGTACACAGTGCAGACATTCACTGGCATTCTTTATGTTCTTTACACCATTTCTGTGAGGTAAGTTTTAAATTCTCTCCCTCACCCCTGAATTCTATGTATGTGCACTGTCTTTAAGATCCTTGGAAAACCATAAACATTGTCTTACTGTGTCCTAGGTTTCAGAGCTGCAGAGGAAACTCTATTCTGATTTGTGATTGGAGAACTTTCCTCCTTTCTTTATCTGTTTCTGAAACTCTTATTGTTGAAATATTTAATCTTCTATTTTTATCTTATCTTCTTTGCACCTAATTACCACTGTTTCTTTTTTATTCTCAATTTTAGGATTACTTCCAGTTCATTTTTCACATTATTATTGCATTTTCATTAGCATTCGCTCTATTTTTCACTGCCTATATTGAATATTTTTAATTAAACACAACATAATTTTCCAGCAAAAATCTTTATTCTAAGATTCATTCTTTTAAAAATAATTTACCCTCTGTTCTCATTGAATTGTTTTTTATTCATTCCTGCTTCCTTCATTACATTTCTGCCACACAAAAAAATTCCCTATTTCAGTGTGATCCATTCTCATGCTTTTGGTTTCATCTACATTTTCAAAATTATCAATGTATCTTGTATGTTTAGTCATTTCATTTCTGATTATGATTGGTCACACAAGGCCTATGAAGCACCTCACAGTTATTTCCTCTGAATACAGTTCGCTTTGTCTCAGGGAAGCTAGGCCGTGGAGGTGAGCAAGTCAGGGATCATAAGTTACCAATCTGTTTCTTAAGAGGAGGGCAACAAATAGGAGACCAATGGGCTATGGCAATTCTCTGGAGGATGATTGTTTTTCCTTCTGATTGATAAAAGCACAACAGTTTTCAGTTCAACATGGAAGAATTATTCAAGAGCAGCCAGGATGAGTAGGATGAGAAAGTTTCTCCTTCTGTTCAACACAAGTGAGCAAGAGGAATATTTATTAAGATTTGCTTAAAGCAGTAGTATTTTCTCAGGAATCCTTTGGGTTAGTTAGAATGGCTTTATCTGCAGCATTATCCAAACAAGCCAACCTCAACTTCACTATGGACCACTCTACAAACCACTGTTTGCTTCTTGCCCTCTTACTGGTACCACATCACAGAAATCAATACCCATAGATTTCAGTATTAGACCAAACTTTGTCCTTTAATGTAATTATTAGCCAAACAGGTACATTACTTTACCTCAGTGGGGGTTAACGGGAAAAAAAATCCAGAACACAAAATATATAAATTATTTCTTCCTCAATCCCACACATACTGAAAAAGTATAATGATGGTATTTTTGTATTATATTAAACAATGACTAGTTTCAAAAATATAGCTGACCTTGATAGCAATATTCTCTATGAAAGAAAATTTCTGGATCAATTTTTTCATAACTAGAGTCATAATTTTTCTTACATGCTCCTTAATTTTGAACTGGTTGTAGCAGTCAGATTTCTATTACTATAACAACTATCCAAGATAATCAACTTATAAAGACAAAGGGTTCATTTGGGTTCCCAGTTTTGGCTGTTTCAGTCCATGATTAAGTGGCTCCCTTGTTTCTGCACTTGTGGTGAGGCCGCACACCATGGTAGGGAGTTCATATTTTAACAAACCCGCTTGCCTCATGGCCAGTATGCAAAAGACAGGAACAGGAAGTGGTTAGGTTCTACCCTTCAAGGACATGTCCTCAGTGACTAAGGACCTCTCACTAGGTTCCACCTCTTAAAGTTCCACCATCTCCTAATAGTGCTAATGTGTGTACTAAGTAAGCCTTTAGCACATGGGCCTTTTAAGAGCCAAATTATAGCATGAGCCTGTTACCAGCCCCTCTAAGAAATTTTTAGCACACAGCCTTGATATTTTGGCCTTCTACAATCCTTTCTGGAAAAAAAAGGGAGAGGGGGAGGATTGGCTTTATAGATTGCAAAAAGGAGTTGAGCTATAATGGCCCAGCTATTGTCCCTGTCTTTGTGTTACATGCCGCCTCCCTCATCTCCCATATGAACTAGCCAAAGCTCTCTTTGCCTGGTTGCTGCCCATACTGGTTGCACTTTTTTCCTCCTTTCATGCTAAATGAGGATACATTTCTCTGTGACTATGGTCTGGTAGCACTTAAAAACCTCTATCCTCCTATGGTGAATCTCAGTACCAGTTTTTCCAATTGGGTAAACATGTAGCTGACTGCTAGATTAGCAGGGAAATCCTGTTTTCCTGGCCACTCCCTCATGACAGAATTAACAACAAGGGCACCATTTGGATATTATCATTTGTGTGTGTGTGTGTGTGTGTGTGTGTGTGCGTGTGCGTGCGCATTATTTGGCTTCTTTTTTTTCATTTGTTCTTTTTAGATATACATGATATACATGACAGTAGAGTGTATTTTGACATATTATACATACATGGAATTTAACTCATTCTAATTATGATTAAATCTACTTCTGTGTACTCACCTGCAGCCTCCTTCCTAATTCAAACTAATCAACAATCCTTGAAGAGGACTCAGTTTATTACTAAGTTGACCATACAATTGGTCAATATGTTCACAACCCTTTCCTATGAACTTCCTTCAATTAATTGGCCTAAAATCCTTATCCTTCATTTCTAGAAAGCCTTATGTCTATCAGTATCTTATTTTTATTTCCCAAACTGTCAAGAACTGTGAAGGATATAAGGTTTTACTTTACTTATAAGCCACAAGTTAGCCCCCCACCATGTCATGGAAGTTGGGAAAATACACAAATCTCCTGGGTTAGGAACGAAGGAGTTTATTACAGATAGCAGTAATAGTCAGAAAATCAATGCTTATTCTGGTTCCCTGAGCCCTAAAAAAAAAAAAATAACTAGAAAAGGCCAGGGATTCCTGAACACGTGTGGGTTATGGCACAGGACAGGAGCTCCTGCTTAGGGATCACATGCTCCAGAGGAAGCTTATCTCTACCCGTCTCTATTATCCAAGGCTGTTTGCCATACAAGTGCTCTTAGAAAGGTGATCTGCAGCAAAGACAGCAAGTCCTTCTGCTTGTAAGATGTGCAGAACTGCAAGACAATCATGGAAAACTTTTTTCCAAAAAGAAATTGATCAGGAAGAATTGTTGTAACAAATAACTTTGTGGTGGAATGTAAGTCACTGCCCGGCTCCAACTAGCTGCCATGCTTAGAATACAACCCAGACTCCCTGCTGCAGCCCAGGAGAACTGACATGACTTGGCCCTGGCACTCTTTCAAACACCATCTTCCTGAATCCCAGCACACTGGCCTTCTTGCAGTTCTTGAACACCAAAGCATTCTCCTTCTTGACCTCTGTTGCTGGATATGTACATGGATCCCTCTGTCTCTTCTTTCAAGTCACTGCTCAATATGACCTCACTGGAGTGGATTTACTTGAATACACTAAAGTAAGACATCTCTTGCTCTAATCTCCTCACATTTTTTTCCAGCACATTTATCACTTCCTGCCAAGACCACATCCTTCTAGCGTATTTCTTTATGGTCATTTCCTCCTTCATACTATAACCTCTCTGAAGCTAAAGATTTTGTTTAATATGTTCTCAGCCTTACAGCACAGCCTGCCTGTTACTTCATGGTATTTATGAAATGAAATCAGTACTTTTTGAATAAAACATGATAAGTATTTATTAAATGAAATATGATTAGTATTCATCAAACACATAATGCTGATGTCAGTTGTTTCTTCGTTAAAAGTACCGTTCACTTACTATTCATAAGCAAACATGTAGGGAATCAGGTCCTGGCACACATGGAAATATAGGCATTAATGTAGATTGATTCCTTGTGAAAAATAAAACTTTCAGTTTCCCAGAGTATGTATTTATTCCTTCAGAGAGCATGTAGATAATGATACCTAGAGTACATGTGCATGTAGACCACGACTAACATGTTGGAAGAGTTTCTAACAAAACTGTTAGAACAGTTTCTCAACATCATATTTGCTACTCCACAATACATTTTTCCTATTACAAGTAATCAACTACACATCATATCACCTCCCTTTTTTTCCCCCCAAAATCTCCAAGACATCCATCTCATCACATTTAGAACAAATTAGTCTTAATTATGACCTCCAGGCCACATCCTAGCACCTAGCTGGCAGAAGATACAACTATAATTTTAGAGAAAAAGCCTAGAAATGAGAAATTTGCAAAAGGGATGGCTCCCAGAGTCTATATATAAATTCTCTCCAAATTCTTGGATAACTGCACCTATGCATATGTGGGGAAATGACTAGAGAGAACTTGGAATTAACGGACCAAAATGAGAACAATCTATCCTTTTTTTTTTTTTCTGAGCCACCTCCTCAGGCCTTTTTATTTTTAATTTTAATTTTTATTTTGAAATGGAGTCTCACTAACTTAAGCTGGCTTTGAACTTGGAATCCTTCTGCCTCTGCCTCTTGAGCTGCTGGGATTATAGGCGTGTGCCACCATGCCCTGTGAGAAGAATCTATCTTTAAAGACAAACTATATACTGGGTCAATCAATAAGTTTGAAACTTTCATACTTCAAGAAAAATATTGGTAAACACAAAAGAAGATATTTCATAATGATTGTCAACATATCACTCAGATATTATAATCATAGAATGAAGCTTCAACATGCATGTTGCAGAAGCTCACAAAAATAAAGGGAGCAACAGTCAGATTAAACAGTCCAATTAAAATGGGATATTTGGGAACCCTCCTCTTAGTAGTTGATAGCACAACTATATTTAAAAATCTGTAGGAGAAGATCTAAATGGTTCTATCAATCACCTCAATCAAACTGATATTAATACAACATTATACCCAACAACAAAAGAACATATCCTTGTTTTTTCAAATTATTATGGAAAGTTCACCAAATTAGATCATACTCTGGTAAATAAAATAATTCTCAGTTGATCTTAAGAGATTGAAACTTGTAGCATTCTCTGGCCACATTGGAATTAAAATGGAAGTCACTAACAATATACTATCTAGAAAAGCCCAAGATCTTTATAAATAATTCCTGAGTCAAAGGAGAAACTGCAAAGTTTATACATATATGTATGTTTATATATATATATATATAAATAAATAATAGTGAAAATTTAACCTTCCAAACTTTGTAGGATGTGGCTGAAACAGTGCTTAGAGGAAATACATAATTGTAAATGCTACTGTTAGCAGTTTCAATAACCCCATCTCCTATAGTTGCAGCATAAAGTCCAAGAATCATATTATCGTGCATCAGGCCCTCATGACCTGGCTGTTTCTGAGATGTTCTGTTGGCCTCTGCTGCCCCTCTCCACAGAGATCCAATGGCTCCTTCTCCACTCCATGCTTTTACGGCATGCTTTGTGGCAAGTCCTCTACATAGAAACCTCTCTCTACCCTCCACTTCTTAAAATTTTCTTATTAAATTCTGCCCAGGCAATGTCTCATCCTTGGTCTCTCAGGCTGAGGAACGTGTCTTCTGTTCCTTTATTTTTGGCTTCAAATATGGCAGCAGAAAAAAATGTTTGTTTTCTTTAGCATGGTTGGAGGTTGAGAGGGCAAGCGTCGCTTCGTGGAGACCATTAGTCTTCCTGACATTTTTCATGTTCATCATCCTATTGCTTTCAGCCTTGCTATATGCCAAATTCTTTTTACTTTGATGCTTGTATTAAGATTTTTTTGATGTCATTAATTATTACAATTGAAATTCTATACTCTTTGTAACTCCCTTTTATTCTGCATTGGATTGATTGTGTTTATAAGGGCTTTGTGACTTCTCAAATGTTCCGGACTCTCTTCTAGAAATTCAGGTTTTGGAATCAAGTCTATTTTTTTTTCTGAGTATGTTGAATTGCGTTTGCCTAAAACTTTGGATACTATCTTAGTCTGTTCAGGCTGCTATAACAAAATACCATAACTGCATAACTTACAAACAACAGAAATTTATTTCTCACAGTTCTGGATTCTGGAAAGTCCAACATCAGTGGATGTTGGTGTCTGATGAGGGCTCAGCCACCAACACTCTGCCCCAAACTGAGGATCTGTGATCAAACACCGGACTGGTTACTTGGACTGGTTTTCTATCTCCATTCAGTGTGACTATTATTCATTTGAAATACACAATACTTCATTTGTTTCTAATTGCTTTAACATTAGGTTTGTGGGTTGTTGTTTTTGACAATTAATAATACGTTTCTTGCTTTCCCTTCTTTTTTTGCACAAAAGGTTACACAATATGAATGCTATTTTGCACTTTGAATTTTGCACTTACTGTCCTCTAGAAATTACTACATATAAGTTCACAAAGTGCACACACTCTCTCTCTCTCTCTCTCTCTTTACAACTGCATGATTATTCTTTTAAGTGTTTTTAATTCAGTTAATTCTATCAACTTCTAATACTTGGATATTTAGGTAACATTCAACATTTTACAACTGCAATTGTGACATTGAATAACTATATATACATATTATATAACTTCATATCTCTATGGTACATTCCTAAAAGGTTAGGTGAATAAGAGTATTAGTCAACTTTTCATCTCTATGACCAAAATACCTAATAAGAATAACTTAGAGGAGGGAAGATTTATTCTGGCTCACAGTTTCAGAAGTCTCAATCCGTGGTCAGCCAACTCTAGTGCTCTGTGTCTGAGGAGAAGCAGAACATCATGGTGGAAGGGCATGATGAGGGAAGCTCCTCAATTCATGGCAGCTGGGGAGAAAGTTGGGTGGTGGTGGTTGGAGGACTAGGGAGAAAATAAACCCATCCATGGCCTGCCTCCTACGACCTTCTTCCTTCATTCCTCCAGATGGGTTCCACCTCCCAGCAGTCCATTCAGCAATAAAGGGATTAATCAATCACATGGATCCACACTCGAGATCAGAAACCCTTTGATGTAATCACTTCCCCAAAGCCCCATCTCTGAACTTTGCTACATTGGGGACCATGCTTTCAACACATGAGCATTTGGAGGACATTCCAGATCTAAACCACAACAATAAGCAACTTTGCAAATCCACTCTAAAGACTGGACCATTTTGAGTTACTACTCATACATTACTTGTACAAGAACTTCAGTTTCCCAACATCATGATCAAGAATAAATGGTCAGACTTTGAGTTGTTGCCAATCTAATAGATAAAAAATAGTATTTCAATTTTCAGTTGGCCATCTGTGTCCCCAGGTTCCACATCCATAAATCCTACCAACTGTGGATCAAATGTATTTTTAAAAAATTGTACCTGTATTGAAAAAGTGCAGACTTTTTTCTTGTCCGTATTCCCCAAACAATACAATATAATAAATATTTACATTACATTTACAATGTATTGAGGATTATAAGTAATATAGAGATGATTTAAAACATACAGGAGTATTGCATGGGTTATGTGCAAAAACTCTAACATTTATATAAAGGACTTGAGTATCTGCAGATTTTGGTGTCTGCGGGAGTCCTGGAACTGATCCCCTGTGGATAGCAAGAGACAACTGTAGTTTCATTTGAATTTCCCTAACTTGAGTGAAATTGAACATTTTTTATGAGTTTAAAAGATTTTTTTTAGTATCACTTTCTGTGTATTCTCTTTTTGTAATATTTGACCTTCCTTATACAATTTTGTTGTTTTGTTTTTCCAATTTTTAAAGTTCTTATTAACATGTTAGGAATTTTAGCTCTCTCTGTGGTATCAACTATAAATATTTTGTCCCAGTTTGCCACTTTTGAGTTTATTTATGGAATTTATTTTTCTTATTTTTTGTTATATAATTTTAAAATATATACTTAGTTCAACTTCTTTTTTCTTTTACACTATATTTTTTTATTCACAGTCTTTCACCCACCCAGAAATTTACTAAAACTCTCTTCTAGGGCCGTATAATTCATGTTTACTTTCAGATCTCTGATCTCTTTGATTCAAGAAATGGGTTATGTGCAAAAATAAAAAAGATCTAATTTTATCTTTTCTCAAACAGCTACCCATTTACTCCAACATATTTAATAAATATAAAATAAAAAAATTGGTCCCAGTGCTTTGAGAACCATTTGTACCATACAAAGTGTTTCCATACATAGCGGGAAAATTTTTATTCTGTTGTATTGATATTTCATATTTTCATGCATCACTATCAAACCATCTTAATTAAAATCTTTTGTAGTTTGTTCTATTATTTTGTAGGTCTAGACATCCCTTATTGCTCTTCCTTTTATAGCATTTTTTTTTTCTAGCTGGTCCTCTGTATTTACTATTTCACATATAAT
The DNA here is from genome assembly GCF_045843805.1 of Urocitellus parryii. Lineage (NCBI taxonomy): Eukaryota > Metazoa > Chordata > Mammalia > Rodentia > Sciuridae > Urocitellus > Urocitellus parryii. Next base: position 37,992,614 of record NC_135544.1, read on the forward strand.
TCAGTACAAATTTGTCTAGCTCTGTCAAAAAGTCATTGGTATTATTATTGGGAGCAAGTTAAACCTATACATTAATTAATGAAGAACTGGAATCTTAATATTGAGACATCCAAGATAAGGGATGTCTTTCATACTATCAAGAAGATTTTGTTTTTCAATAGTGTAATTATATTCTTCGAGTACTCTTTGTTAAGTTTATTCACATAGATTTTTTTGTTGTTGCTCTTGTAATCTGATTTTTCTTATCCATGATAAAGATATAATTTTAAGGGTTTGGAAATTATCTTTTATTTACATTTCTCCATGACTCACTATAGGAAGCCATATCTTGCATAGATATGATTACAAATTTTAGTAAAAAATAGTGGAAATGCTTGTCTTCTTCTGGCTTTCATGTGTGTAAAATCTTCTGTATCTGCATTTCTTCATCTCAATTTGCATTTGCAATGTTTTGAGATAGAAATTTTTAAGGAAGTATGTTAAATAATTTAAAAGTTAAATTAATATTTCAATAACACAATTGAAAATTTCAGTGTAACCTTATCTTTCTGTTTCTGAATTTTAGCTAACTGTCCCTAGAACTCTATACTGACTTGTAAATCATAGTAAAAATAAAATACTCTTCAAGAGAGAGAGCAATGTAGGCAAACAATGTTTTTTAATTTTCACCAAAAATAGGACCAAGTTATTGTTTATCAGTAATGTTCAAAGTGTTGTTTGGTTTCTTGGCATTATATCTATGATTATTCTGGAGCTTTTTATAGCTCAATGTCATGGACAATGCCTAATTTGCCTATGTTTTAATATGGCTCTGTCTATCCTAACTGGACAAGTTTGAGCCATAGAATTATGTCTATATTTCTATTTCTCCAGGTATTTTCTAACAGATTAAAAATGAATGAATTTAAATACTGTCAACAACAGGATACTGAAGTAGAAAGGAAAAGCAGAATAACTTAGGAGAGAAAGGCCTGTCATGAATTCCTGTGATAACTAGTTATAAAAACTTAAAGTTATTTCACTTATTTTAATTGTTTCTAAATCAGTAAAATAAAGAGGTCAACTTGGAAATCATCAAGTTTAGTATTAAAGTGCTCTGCTTCTAATTAGGTTGAAATAGTGAGCATGTTTATCATTAATAAAATCCCCCTTTAGCTTTTGTGACAAAATGGCATACAGATATAACTATTAATGATCTAGTCAAATAATTCTGAAGAGACTAAATTAGATATATTTTATAATGTATGAAGACATATAGGATAGATTCAATGAATTATATTAGTGTACTAGAGTGAATAACCCAATCTCCATGGTTCTTGAGCCACATTCCTTTCTGTTATCCACATACATACAAACGCACACACACACTAAACAACAGAACATCAAACAAATCTATTTAAATTGACATTCAGAAAATACATTTTTCTCAGATGAAGTATGAATTTCAGAGCTATATAATATGTTATTCCCAATGAAGAAAGTATCAGGTGCTGGGATGTAGCTCAGTAGTAAAGTGCTAGCTTCCCACTTGTGTGAAATCCTAGGCTCAATTCCCCAGTTCCAAAAGAAAGAAAAGTCAAGAAATTATCAATATTAGTTTCTCAGTATGGTTTAAGAGAATGATATAGAAAATAGCTCTTTATTGTGTGTTGTTTACTTCCCACAAGGTGTTTAATATGTACTTTTTTCCTGAAAAGATATTTTTTAAAAATATTAATATAATTCTTAATTAACAGCTACTGTGAACTTCAAAGGTGTGAGGGACCCTGGCCATAGCATTCAGTCAATTCCTATTATATTAGCCAGGTCATGTCCTGTGCAGGCGCATCTAGAAGAATATCTAGCCCTTGCCAAAACACAGTGCCCTGCCACAGGAAAGAATCATCTCTGATCACTGTCTGATCTTATTTCAGAGCACCAGGCATTGCAGATTACCGGAGAGATAGTTTATTTTTTTCCCATAAGTCCCATTGCCAGAATTTAAAACACAAATTGAATTACTAGAACATCACAGCAAAATTCTGCCACTGCATATTTTGGAAGGAAAAGCAACAGAAATAGAAAATGCAATGAGAAGAAGTGCTCTTAATTCTCCTACCATATTTTAAATATCAATTTACTTGGATTTCCACTTCAACATATGAAATAATGTTAGACTACATTGATAACCCTAACAATAATCTATCTGCAAAAATTTGAGAAAGTTTTTCACATTTGCTAGTATTTAAATTCACTAACATGAAAAGTATTTCTTTTTATATATATACAAATATTTTTAGATGTTGATGGATCTTTAATTTATTCATTTATGTATTCGTGGTGCTGAGAATCAAACCCAGTGCCTCACATATGCTAGGCAAGGGCTCTACCACTGAGCCACAACCCCCAGCCCCCAAGAAAAGCATTTCTTTGCCCCTAGCATTTCGAGTTTTGGCCTAAGTTATATGCTTATAATACCATCTTGCTCCAGGAGGTCAGCTACATGCAGCAAGTTTTCAGATACATACTTCAAAAAACAGGCAATCTATGTATCTTGCATAGTGTCAACAAAATCTGCAAACATGTAAGTAAATGATTTGGCGTTTGGCTATTTGACAGTGTCCCTGGTAGCATAAGAAACTCAAGAAAATTTCTATCTGACATTTAAAAGTTTTTCTAGGTTCAGCTCAGGATGTTGTGGGATTTCCATTTTGGTTCCATTTTAATGACATTTTTGTGTCTCAAAAGTACTGAAACAGGAAACTTTTCTGGGAAGGAAAGTATTTGCCCGGGAAAATTTGTCTTTTGCTGTCACAATCTTTAGCTACCATTCAGCTAAATGTTGTTTGGAATAATATGGCCTTAATGCCCCTATCTCCTGCTGAATTGCTCAGACGGGTAGGAGATTAGAGGGAAGAGAGGTGCCGGTATTATCTCTGCGAGTGCGCCAGGGGTCACGCTACACTAACAAGGCCGCCCCAGTCGGGTGACAGAACCCAGCTGCCGATTCGCAGGGCCTTGGTGGTCAGAAGGTTCCACTTACTGCGGAACTCTGTCTCCAGAGGACCTGGACTCTTAACTCGTTTTTTTTTTTTTTTTTTTCCACCTCTAAAGTAAGTGGCTAGCTCATCATTATTGTCCTCATTTTAAGTTGTGAAACAACTTACCTGTTTAACCTATGAACTTGGGGAAAACATGTAATGTCACTTAAAACACCTCACTCAGGTTCTGTACCCACTGACTCCTGGTGGCACTGCCCTAAGGAGACATTTATCAAGAAGTAAAATATCTTTGTTTGTTGGTTTAACATACATACATTTTCAACCTTGAGATTTGGCGTGACTACTTTGTGCAAATTGTTTAATTCTTTCTTTTCTTTTTGAATCCTGAGAAAAGGGACACTGCACACAGATAACTGCATTTACAGTTTAATCTTCAAGAAATCGTCTTGGTAGTTTGTTCTAGCTTTCAAGAAAATATTTCCTGTTTTTCCTATTGAATACTCTTTATTCATGATAAGCATTTTGTGTTTCTAAGATGGAAAGAAAATTTCCAGCCTCTTTTGGCATAGAGCTAACTTCAGGAGTAGAGTAGCTTTCCTTCCTTCTCTTTCTTGTTTCTGGAGGTGATATTCTTTAGGTCAACAAACTCAGAAGACTGGGATGATAATTTAACCAGTAGAGGGAGATAGAGCTATCTAACTGCTTCACAGGGCACAACCTACAGCTCCTTTTTTTTTTTTTTTTTTTTTTTTTGGTATAAAAATCTGTTTCTTAATGTTATGCCAGTAATAAATTTTTGTGCATTGTTTTTTTTTTATAAAGGTAAAGTAGTAAATGAAGTTATCCATACCCTTTGAGGATAATAAGTTAGGAGAAGATTTTTGATTTTCAAAGTAATCTGAAAGAAGTGAATAATTTGAAAGACAAATAATTTTTAGAATTATGTTCATTACCTACCATAATTTAAAAATATTATTAAAACAAACTTATTTTTACACAGAGCCAAAAGGGGTGGGGGAAACATTCATCCTGAGGTTAAGCTCAAAGGAGACCTCAGATTTGATTGCTTCTTATATGATTGGTCCTTAAGTGGCCTTGCTATGTTAATGTATGACATAGATTTCTTCCACCCATGAATGCACTTGGACTGGAAAAAAAAAGGAAGTTATGAAAGCATTTTTGGTGCCCTATTTTTTTCATTTATCAACATTTGTAATTATAGTTAAGTGTTTCCAAAACAGAGTCTCCATCTAAGAAAGGTCCTGCATTTATATGATGCTTTTAACTTTTCCAAGTATTTTTATATGTACTATCTCATTTTAAAGTAGATCTGACACAGCCCCAATCTATTAAGGAAGTGACCCTTTAAACTTGAGAACACTCTGGAATTTTTTAAGCTATACTTATCTTAGCTACCATTATAAAACTTAATGAAAGTAATGGTAATGCTAAAATTTCCATACTCAGTATAAAATTTAGCTAGGTAGAATAGTAAAAAGGCCATTAATTTATTCTTTTAACATCTAGAAGGCTTTTATACTTTTATTTCATTGATTTGGAGTTACCTGTTGCTTGTGTTAAAAGTAATACTGTTAATAATTTATAATGGCTATCACTTTGAGAATTTGGTAGAAACAGCAAGTTTTCTGAATGTGTCCACACTTGTCTAGAAAACAATAGGATATCGAAATATGATTTATTTAAAATATATTTTAGACTAGGATAAAATTCTCTCTCCTTGAAGAATTATATCGTGACCTTTTTATAATTTAGAAACAAGATGCTCAAGACTGTTTTTGATTGTCTAAATTTCTGTAGCTTGGAAACAGACTTTTCTGGTTCTTGTCCATCTCCTGGAGTAACAAGGCCATTCTGTTAAAGGCCTGCAGAGATATTAACTTTGTCAAAGTTGTTGATGCGATTCTGAATGTGTCTGAGTTAGTGGTCATGCACTGAGTAGTGAAAATTGAAAAAGGAGGATACTAGACACAGTAAGTAAAAATCAATTGCTTCAGCTGGGCTAAAATTTCCGGGGGAAATATTTTTTCCCTAAGCTTGAGCCAAGACGGAGATGAAAAAGCACCATTGTCATCTCCTGAAATTAAATTATCAGCGAATCTGGGCTGTTTCCCTGATAATTCCAAACTGTCATTTTATCCATGATTTGCTTCTTTTTCTCTCTGTTATTCTTATATGCAAAAAAATATTAACGGAGCTATGTGTAATTAATATGTAGAGAAATACATTTTCTTTTTTCTTATTTAGACAAGAACACTAGGGCAGTTAATTTTGAATTAGTGATATTTCCCATGCTTTTTTTTTTTTTTTTTTGTACTGGGCATTGATCAGGGATGCCTTATTATTGAGCTGTATCTCCAGTGCTTATTTGGTTGTCCAGGCTGGCCTTGAATTTATGATTCTCCTGTTTCAGCCTTCTGAGTAGCTGGAATTACAGGAATGGGTCAGGGTACCTGGCTTTTCATAGATCTTTATCATAGAGAGTGTCAAAAAAGATAGTATTTTGGTAGCTCTTTACATTTTAAATTTATTTTTTTTACATTCTCTATTGATTGATTTTGAAAAAAACAACAGTTTGTGGACTAGAAGTACAGTAGTAGTAGTTGCTTTGTAAGTAACCAGTCATTTCAGAAAAATATACTTGATATAATGTTTATACAATCTTTCAACTGCATTTTCATGTCTTAAAGAGAGTACCTTGAGTTTGTTTCACCTTTGTCCTTCATTGTGTCTAGAAATGATGACAAATATTGCCCATTCCAACTGTACTGGATAAGGCAGATCTGCCCCATTGCTCTGGGGGTCCTGAATAACTATTGTCTTTCCTAAACTTTTACATAAGAAAGAACTAATTTCCAAGGTTTTTAAGCCTCTATTGTGGCCTCCTGATTTAGTCAAGAAGGCTCAAATATGGACCAATAGAAGACCACAGACTTGCTGATGGTCAAGATAATTCCAAAGATTTTGGCTTGAGCAGATGAAACTGTCATTTTCTAAGATGTCGAGGACTATGAGAAGAATAGGTTTGGCAAAAATATCAAGAATATAATTTGGATTTTTTTATATTAACATGCAATAATTGTTATGGGGTTTGGTGTGCGAGTTTAAATAAAGGCAATTAGCAGTTTCCTCAATTCTTCCTATTTGGAGGCTGTGAGCTCCTGTCTTCTAGATCTTCATAAAACATATAATAAATAGTTGTGAACAATAGTGATCCCACTGAGCTGTGGCATGAGAACATACTTCTTCTATCTGAGTCTTGGTACCTCTTATCCAATGCTTCTTTATCTGTTGTTCCCACCCTCACCCTTATCAAATTCCATTATTCACTATTGAACATGCAGGTTGACATTTTTTTAGCTTTTACATATGACAGAAAATATGTGATGTTTTTCTTTCTGTATCTGACATATTCACTTAACATAGTGACCTCCATTTCTATTCATTTTGCTGCAAATGAATAATATTCCACTTTGTATATATACTGCATTTTATCCATCCATCCATTGATGAGCACCTAGGATGACTATATGTTAGCTACTATGAATACTGCTATGGGAGTTCAGGTCATTTTGGGGGGAGAGTGGCTATATCCAGTTGTGGGATAGTGGAGTACATCTATTTTTAGCTTTTTGAGAAAACTTCATATTTTTTTTCATAATAGAGTAGAGAATTAACATACTCAGCAATAGTATATTAGTTCATACTCTCTCCACACCCTTACTAGACTTTTTTTTTTTTTGGCTTTTTGACAATAGTCATTTTTATCTAGGGTGAACTGATATGTCATTATAGTTTTGATTTGTATTTCCCTGATGACTAATTATATTATTTTTATATACTTATTAAACATTTGTATTTCTACTTCTGAGAAATGTCAGAAATGGTTTTTCAGGTCATTTGCTCATCTTTAAAGTTGTATTACTTTTCTGTTGTTGTTTAGTTTAGTTAAGTTGGGGGGTTCCTTATGTATATTCCAGATATTAACCCTTTTTCAGATGAATTGTTGGCAAATGCTTTTTTCCCATTCTATAGGTTTCCCCTTGACTCTATTGTTTCCTTTGCTGTGCCGAGGTTCTTAGTTTGATATAATCTCATTTTTCTATTTTTGCTCTTGTTGCCTGTGTTTTGGAGATCATGTGAAAAACATTACCTATACAATAATATTAACATGTTCCCCTAAAAAAAAAAAACCTCAAACCAATGTGCATATATATGATAATTATAATCTATTGTTTATATAATAACATGTTTATATTGTTTTTTGCCTGTTATCCAAATATGCATCCAATGGAGAAAATTTAGAAATTTTTTATGAACATATAAATTTAAATAAAACATAAACGAAGTATATAGCAATGAATATTACTTAAATCCTACTATAAAGGAAAAAATATATATGCATATTTGTGTTGCATGCATATAGATATATAAATTTGCAGCATAGTTCTTTAGAAATTTTAATACTTATTTAAAATTTTTAAAAAATTATTTTTGCATGAACCTAGCTAGTGGTTTTTAAAAACCTAAGACCTCTAAATTCACTAAATAATGCACAAAACCAAGAAGAGATATTCTTTTCTCTCAAGGGGCTCACAATTTAGTGGAAGGCATATAGTGGACAACATTAAAAATTTCTAGAGGGACAGTCATTCAAATTTTAACTGCAAGACTTTGTTATTTAAAGTACTTTTTATGGGTCTTTCTGCTTGCATACTTTATAATAGTAATTATCTCAGAAACTAAGCATTTATTTGATATGCAAATATTACACAATGTCTTTCTTTATATGCAAGTCAATTTTATATGATCACATGCTTTTATTTCTTTATACTTGAGCAAAGAGTGATTTTTTAAAAAGTTATTTTGAATAGTTTTGTTCTATTCCAAAGAAGTAATGCTGCTATTTGCTGTTTTCTCCATTGTTGTCTTCTTCACCATCTTTTTTTTTTTTAATTTGCTTTTATTTTTTGTCTTCTTCACCATCTATTCCACACAATTAATAACAAAATCAAGACTGGCATCTAAGAGGCCATAGAGGCATAGCTAAAGAAAATATTTCTGACCACTTTAGGATCACTTCCTGCCTATGTCTATCAATCTTATTCAGGTACATTCTTTGCATTCCATAACTAAACCAGTTTCTCTCAAAGCCCAAGACCACCACCCAAGACCTACTCCTTCATGCAGACAATCTTATTTTGAACCTGTCTCTGGGGCTTGTGGGTGCCAACTCTTTTTTCCTTTTCTTTCTCATCAGCATCCAGGTCACATGTTTCATCCTCTTCTGTTTCTTCCAAAGTCATACAGTTTGATAAATTAATCTCCTAACAGAAAAAGGCTACAACACAAACCTTAGTTTTCTCCCATTCAGCCTGGACATTTTACAGTAATATTCTAGACACACTTCAACAGTGGTGACTAGGAGTAAATATCAAAATTTCAGAAAAGGAATTAATAACATACTTCAGAAGTCAGTTGTTTCTTTTGCACATAACAAGATAGAAATATAGCATATTGGTTAAGAGTGTGCTCTATTGATGACAATACAGGGTATTAGTTAATACAGTATATTGTAGACTCAGAAAAACCCAGGCTTTGAACATGTCTATTTTCTTTGATGTGATCTTAGCACATATTTCATTTGACTTCCTTAACTCTCAGCTTTGTCATCTGTTAGACAGGAAAAATAAAGATTTTTATATACCAAAAATAAGATTTGATAAATCATCTTGGGTATGAATGTTGTAACTCCTACCAAGCACTTAATTCAGAACCTTAGACACAGAAAAATGAACCTCAGTGAATTCCGAATTAAGCTACATAATTAAGATAAAAATCATTTTTACATGTGTTTTCATTTTTCAATCTCATCACAATTTTTATGAATGGGGCAGGTTTAATATCTATTTTGCTGTTGAGGAAACTGATGCCAAGAGAATGCTGAGGGATCCATATCAAGACAAGTAGTGTTAAAGGGAGATTTAAGCTGAATGGCTCTTATTTCATCAATACGCACTGGTAGAGAGTTATTGTCTGGTTTTCTCCATACACACAATGGGTGGATAGCAACCAAATCATCCTTCTCTTCAGATAATCTTTTATCATATACAGTTTTTTCATGCCACATCTTCTTGGTGGGGTTTAAACCCCCTAAAGACAGAGATTATGTTTTTTAGATTTGTACTTATTTTACAATCTTTAAATCAAGATTCGAGATGGCTAAATCCTTAATGGCTAAATGTTTGTTAAATGACTAAGTCTGTAAACACTTTTCTGATGTCTAGCTAATTTTTAAAATGTCTCATGATGGGCTGAAGTGAAAAAACATAATTTATTAACTTAGTCAAAGTCTAAAGTAACACATTTTTTCCTATAAACTGCATTTACATAAAACTTAAGTAACTGCTCAAATAAAAATAGAGGAGCTTGAAACTATTTTCAAAACAGTTTTTAATAGAATGACTATTAGAAACTGAGATCTATACAGCATAATCCAGCCACACTTGATGCACCTATTGAACTATTTTAATGTTTTTATGTTCCATTGGCATCTTCCTTGGTGGGTTAATTTTTACAAATGTAATACCCATTGCATCCAGAGTACTTTTTCCTGTGTCTTGAACCAGAAGGATTTTTGTATTATGGGATGAGAATAAAATTGGTTTTGAATTTGGATCAGAAATCTGCATGGTCTGGATTACAGATCATGATTAAACTTGAAGGCAGCCAGGCAGAAGATTTTCTTCAAGAAGAGAATACAACAGTCACTAATATGCCATTAGGTAAAAATGTGAGTGTGTAACCGATGTGATTCTGCAATTTGTATTTGGGGTAAAAATGGGAGTTCATTACCCAATTGAGTCAAATGTATGAAAGATGATATATCATGAGCTTTGTAATGTTTTGAACAACCAATAAAATAAATAAATAAAGAAGAATTTAATAACCTGGGCATCATGGTTATCAATGGAAGGAGCATAGTGCCATAATTCCATTCTGTTCTTCGCTTTCCCCATTCATCTTCCTCATGTAGGATTTGTGGTTATTGTTGTTGTTTTAAACTCAAAGAGGTGAATTTATTATTTGCCACAAAGCGTACTTGGTTGAAGTTTCTCTATTTTGCAACAATCAAGCTGGTTGAACTCAGAAACACTGTCAGAAACATCTTATATCCATCTTTCTTATGACTTTTAAAAATATTACCATCTTCTATGAACTGACATTGGATATATATAATACTCATATGTATTAATAAAAAATATATATCATGTTTAAAATTCCCTGGAAACTTTGTTTTCCTGACTTATTATTAAGTTTACTCAACTTAGCAGAAATACTGTATTCAGAGAAATTTTTCAAGATAAACTTTGCATTGTAAAAAATAGTATGAAAGAAAAGAAAACAAACTTGGAGTAAAATGACAGATTCAGAAACTATCGGAATAAAATGAGAAAATCGGAATTTGAAAATCAGCTTTACAAACTGAAAAGTGGGAGAGAAGGATGTAGAATACATGAAATGAAGCTGTGCATCCATTCTGTTCAGTTCTTGCACCCCCACTTTGTATTTATTACACTTTCTCCATTCATCCCCCTCTTATCTTAGAGTTGGTGTGCTGAACCCTGGGAATTGCTCTCACTCCCCCTTTTACCATCAACATTTCCAGGAATCTCATTCAAATAGCCCTAAAGCTTAGTAAGTGTAAGCAAAGTAAGTCGTTTATACTCAGAACTACTCTTGGGAGGGGAGTATTATCACTGAAATGTTCAGCAGCATGTTTGTGAAATATAATTTGGTAACATTTTCCCAAGTGGTGCATCAATAAGTCACTTGACACCACTATAGATAAAACATAAGACAAGGCTGATGTGGGAAAATGTATGTGTGTGTGTGTGTTTTTATTTGTGTGTGTGTGTGTGTGTGTGTGTGTGTGTATATATATATATATATATATATATATATATATATATATATATATTTTCTACTTACAAGAAAAAAAATCATACAATTAATGACCTTAAATCATAATGTAGCCAAGATAAAATCTTATGAACAAATTACTAAGAAGGCATTAAACAATGGAAGTATATATGAATAAATATTTGAAAAAATGAAATTAAAAATGTATTCTGCAGAACTAAAGCAATTGGAGCTAGGTGGAACTGCTTGGGACATGTTTAGATTTTTGCAAAAGGTAATTTGTTTTAAATGGTGAATTCCATGTGATTGAGCCCTACATAGATAATAATCAGGAGGGCTAGAGATACAGTTTCATTAAATTTTATAACTATCCTCTACTTGGATAATGTGGGTTAATATTTCCAAACCTGATTGTATTTCAAAATTATCAGAAGAGATTTTTTTCCAACATGCACTCCCAATTTCTACCCCAGAAATAATAATCAAGAGAGTATTAATCTCAATCTTTATAAAGATTTTCCTAAATGCTTCTCATATTTGGCCTGGCTTGGGAATCACTAAACTGGGGATACTTTTAGAACTTTTATCTTTTTTATTGTTCTCCTAGCACTTTGTTCTTTTCTTTTTTTAAAAGCAGATTCACAATGTAGTTTGTACAGTCATCTATTTTGTAGAGCTTATCTCCCTTTGCTCATATGTTCCCTAAGGATAGTGCTGAATATTTCCAATTATTGTGTCTCCTAGAGTGCCTGGCAGGTTTTGGTATACAGTAGGTATTTTAAAAATAAGTTGAACTGAATTTCTACCTCGATGTATTTTGCTGCATCTTGTTATTCCCTGCTCACTTACTACTTGACCCTATTCCTGACTGAAGAACAATATTCTGTTGTTGAAAAAGAGACAAAAGCTAGGATGAAGTTAAGGGTAAGTGAGTTGTTTCCACTTGAAGATGTTTTAATACCAGGGTAATTGACTTATTTCTCTTTCTGAACATAAAGCAATAAGGTTGAGCAAATTTGAATGTGCTTATGGGAGCAGAGTACTTTTGAAAAATTCTGGATGTGTGGTCAAACATTGAAAGCATGTTCAGGGCAAATTCTTCTTTGTATCATGCATTCATACATACTGAAAGACAAAACCTCAAAGATTTTCTGAAATATAATTAAGATAACCTCCCTTACATAGCAGCAAAGAATCTGTTGCCATTTTATAACACATTCTTTAACCCAAATCATTTTAATACAATTTTATTATGTGCATAGCTCTCATCTAAAAGTAGTAAAATTCAAATTCCAAAATTACTGGGAAAAAATTAATTTCAGAGCCTATTGAAATGTAATTCTACCGATTTTAGTGAGTTTTTAAAATAAACTCCTGATTACAAAATTAAGAAAAAAATATGTTTCACTTTTAACATTTAAACTATATCATCCATTACATGCTTTAAAAGTCTTCAAAGTAGCTATAACCAAATTCTATTAATATCCTTGAGTGAAATATAAAATCTAGTAGAATTGCATCTGCAAAGTTGCGTAATTATGAAATTTTGGAAAATTGGAAAAATAATATTAAACACACCAAACTGAATAGTGTTTTCAAGACTTAAATATGTAAAGTTGTACTTCAATGTTAGCATTGTCTACCTTAATTTTACAAAACACAGGCTAGAGGGGAACTAATCATGAGAACAATTCAAATAAACACTGCTACATTTTTTTCCAACTTAAAATACAATATAAAACTTGTAGGTAGGAGGGTGGGAGAAGTCGTAATTTTAAACATGCTTACCTCAACCCAAGTCTGGTTTAAAAAATGCCAGCATTTCTTTGATTTTTAATTGTTCCTGCGTTACTTGTGAATGTGACCACATGACTATAGTTTATGCTATTATGTTGTCAGGCTTCTGATAATGGGAAGGAATGTTTGTTTAGACTGTGTAGCTCTTCACTTTAATTCACTCTGGCTCCAGTGTGACATGTTAAAACTGCTATCAATGGAAAATCCAAATTTCCCAGAAAGACTTAAAACAACAGCCACCCCTGTGAACCGAAATTATCTCCTGTTGAGGCTAATTACCTTAGTTCTCTTAGGAAGGGATAGTTATTTGTTGCTTTGGAGGTGCTCCTATAAGGAGCCTTAGGTTGAATCTGAAGTCATGTATTTGCTGATGACTCATTTGCATTTTTCAGCACTGGGGTAGGTGTGAGGAGAAACACAGATACACACACAAAAAAACCTGAAATGACAAGTCGTGTCATAAACAAACATCTTACAAATGTACACAACTGTCCTGTAAGATTATAAAGACCCTACTTAGAGAATTTACTTTAGCAGGATGTGATTTTTAAAGGATCAAAGTGGTAGCCTTAAAATAGGGGGAAAAATTTAGAATTACTAAACAAAATAATCTGGAAAGATATATAGCAAATAACTTATGTGATTTAAGAAATGAACTGTGTTCTTCTTTTTCCTACTGTTTGGACAATACCACCACTGAATCCTCTAAAAATGCCAGTTCTATAGGTATTTTATTTCTTGTATAAAATGCTAGTTACACATGGAATAAAACAACCATAATGTGAGAGATTCCCAGAATTGTTTCACATGTCACTTTTTACAAGCTAGTTTTTTCAGAACTCTCTAAAACTATATAGTTTACTTGAGGTAAAATTGAGTGCTATTGAGTGCTAAATGGAGAGCTAAACCAATTCTGGAACCTAAACAGAAACATTTCTCACTTTTCCTTCACCACTAATACTGCAAATGAGCTGTTGCAAATTGGCAAAATAGCATCTGCCCAATTTACAGCTCGAATGTGATGTTTCATGCCCAAACACAGGGTTTTTGTTTATTTGTCAACATCTGACTCATCAATTTTCCTCTCTATAATTATAATTAATAATTAACACCCATTCTATAAATATTCAATTTTCCTACTTTTTTGTGATCAAAATACTGTTATTTTTTCATTGAAACAGCACATTATGATATTTGGCTTTCACTTAGTGTGCATGAGATTGTAGAAGCACAGGTAAACATGGGAACTGGACTTGAATGGCCATACACGGGGTAATGTGTTCATCTATATGATTCAGTGCATGCACATATTGATTTTTTTACATTATTTTAACAGACACAAAATTGAAGTTTTATTTCAGACAATTTGGTAATGCTAGTCTGAGGGGGGAAAGCAACACAAGAACTATCTGAATGGTGGTTATTAAAAGTCTTTGGCTTTATAATACTTCACTTGAATATTTTATGGATTTTTTTATTACTAGCATTTTATTGACATGTCGACTGCTATCTCTTTTTAGCATCAAGTTATGAAGTCAAAGCAAAAACAAATTAATTAAAGTAAGTGTTAGGGTAAGAGAAAGCAAAATTTTTGACAATATTTCTCAAGTAATTCTAACACTAAGTCAAAATACTTTGAATGAATTCATGAAAATTACATGTTTGTAGCTGACACTCTGGGGAGAAATATGAAAGATTTATCATAACCAAATACACAGGAAAAGTAATCGCCCTCCACTAAAGAGAAAGTCAGGTTGTAAAATGAAGTTCTTAAATTGTCTGCCATGCTATTTTCCACAATACAAAAAATTCTATTGTAAATCCTACCTCTGTCTCAGTGTGGGCTGTGCCCAAAGTCTTCCTGGACTCCTTCTTCTGCCTTATGTTTTACAACAAGTCATCAATGTTTGGAAAGCTGCTGTCAGCCTTTCATAAAGGATTCCTTTTAGAATAATACTTGCAAATCTTTCCCCCAAGGCCTTCATGAGACTAGAGTTTAATTATTCCAGAGTGTGAGTTGTGAGACTCTGTGCTTTTGTCTACATGTCTTGACTGTATGATGTGCGTAAGTTCAAAAGTCACATAGATGTGTGCCTCATTTTATTAACATCCTTGGATGAAGGATCAGCTGATTAAGAAACAACTCCCTACATCTATTGGTACACAATGGTTACCCCAAAACTTGACAGTTTAAAACAATAGGCATTTATAATAGCACAGTTTCTGTGGGGGGTCAGAATTCCAAGAATGGCCATTCTGGCTTGCATTCCATCTCAGGGTTTCTGATGAGATTGCAGTCAAGGTTTCAGCTGGGGCTGCAGTCATCTGGAGGCTTGATTTGGTCTGGAGAATCCGTTTTTAAGGAAGTTTGAACATGCCTGGCAAGTTAGTACTGGCTGTGTTGATCTTCCCATAGGGCTGTTTAAATGTCCTTGTTCAGCAGAATGGTTGATCCAAAAGGTAAGGAAAGCAGAAACTTCAATGTCCATTATGACTAAGTCAAGTTAGAAGTTGACGGCCATTTCCTTAATATTCTTTTGGTTACCTAGGTCAGCTCCAATCTAAGTGGGAGGACAAAACCTGTGTGGATACTAGAAGATGAGAATCATCCGGAACAATCATGAAAACTTGGCTGCCACAGGGTACTAGCTTAGCAAATTCTTTCTTGAGTGGAGTCTACAAAATATAAAATTTAGAAAAAGATATTTTAAAACCTGTTTGTGGCACTATATTCAATTCACATTCTCTAATTTCTCTGTTATAGTATTTTAGCTAATATTTTTTTTATCCACTAATCTGTTGAAGGGCATCCAGGTTGGTTCCATAGTTTAGCTATTGTGAATTGAGCTGCTATAAATATTAATGTGACCGAGTCATTGTAGTATGCCAATTTTATGTCCTGTGGGTATAAAACAAGGAATGGAATAACTGGGTCTAAAGGTGGTTCCATTCCAAGTTTTCTAAGGAATGCCCATACTGCTTTCCATAGTGGTTGCACCAGTTTGCAGTCCCACCAGCAATGTATGAGTGTAACTTTTCCCCCCACATCCTTACCAAGGCTTATTGTTGCTTGTATTCTTGATAATTGCCATTCTGACTGGAGTGAGATGAAATCTTAGTTTTTATTTGCATTTCTTTAATCGCAGAATGAAATTATGGCATTTTTAGGCAAATGGATGGAGTTGGAGAATATCATATTAAGTGAAATAAGCCAAACCCAAAAAGCCAAAGGCTGAATTTTTTTCCTCATAAGTGGATGCTAATCCATGGAGAAAGGGAGGTAGGGAAGAATGAAGGAGCTTTGGATTGTGCAGAGGGGAGTAAAGCAAGAGGAGGGGGTACAGGGATGGGAAAGATAGTGGAATGAGACAGATATTATTACCCTGTATACATGTATGACTACACTACCTGTGTGACTGTGCACAGTGTTCAGCCAGAGGAAGGAGAAGTTGTGCTCCATTTGTGTATAATGTGTCAAAAAGCATGTTACTGTCATGTATAACTAATTAGAACAAATTAAAATTTAAGAAAAAAAGATAAGCATATGAATTAACTTCCACAATTGATTCCAGTCAGCAGACTGAGAAAACCTCTAGGTCCTTTAGGAACCATAGCTCTCTGCATATCACCTGTGCTGGGCTCTGTTGTTCAATCAAGTATCAATCAAGCTCAAACTCAAAAGAGAAGGGAATTAATCTACTTAATAAGAGATGTGCTAAGATTTTCAACCATCTTTAATCTACCACAACAGTATAAAAGAACAGTTTTAGAGAAAAATTATCTCACTCAATTGAAGATATGAATTTCTTAAGCACCGCTTTATCACCCACCCCTTTCTAACACCTCTACTGCTTTCCATAAAGAACCTATTAACTACATTTTTTCATTATTTAATTTTCTTGTCTCTTATTCTGTTTTCCACCAATACATCCTAAATATTACTGGTGAATTAATTTTCAAAAATTATTGAATTCCTCAGTTTTTTTTTAGTATCTTCAAGGCCAATGGGATAGAAACCAATTTTACTACTTAAAATATTATCAAAACTGAATTTTATTTTCATGCTTACTTACCAAGACTTCTTCCTTATTTGAACAAGTTGGCTCATCACTTTAACTCTCTAAACAAGTTCTTCTTAGTATGGTCTTAGCATCTTTTCTCATTCCACTAAACAAAATTATTCTTACTCTTTCCTGATTAAATCCCTTCTCACACATAAAGTGGACACTGAAGTTTGCCTTATAGTTCTCTTTTCTAAAGTTTCAATATACCATATTTCCAACAACTACATTCACTCTTGTATTGACATAAATACACATTATTTGTGGTAACATAAGTTTTCTATTTTATTAAATTATAAAGTCTGAATTCGTCCCATTTGTTGATTCTTGGTTTTAAGTCTTGTGCTATAGGTGTCTTATGAAGGAACTTGGGGCCTAGCCCCACATGATGGAGATTAGGGCCCACTTTTTCTTCTATTAGAAGTTATTGGTGTGTGGTACAGAATAAGTATTTATTGACTTGAATTGAAGTATACCTTTTCTTTGCTACTTCTCTTATACCCAACTCCAGTATCTATACATAGTGTGGGAATGATATTCATAGAAATATTTTATATTGTTTCTAATTTATAAATTAAAATCACAAGTTAAAATAAATATGTTTTGTTGGAAATAAATGTTACTTATATAATATTGAAAGTTAAGCATAAATAACACCTAGACAGAATAATTCATTATGGCCAAATCTTTTTATGGCTATATAGAGATACTTACAAATTATCTCTCCCACTTTAAATGCACCTTAAGCAATATGATTGCATTTTTTTTTACCTTCCATTGTTATGAAATGAACAACCTTGACTTTTAAGTCTACTTTTACTTAGAATCCCAGTGGCCTTGTTAAGTTGTTAGTGTTATAGAAATACTTCAGTGATGACAATATTGGAATAGGTTATAATATACACAAAGTGAAAAAAGGAAAAGAATTTTAAGATAACTTCGATAAATCAAAACATACATAAGAATATGTTCATTTTGAAATGTCTTGTGAATAATATTTAAAAATCTGTTTCTTGCAATTCAATTATTGCCCTTTCTTAGTTGCTTTGTATTTTCTACTAAAATTTATAATTATGTAATTGTATAAATTGTTTGCAATGTGAACATCTTGTACAAGTCATGAAACCTTTTCATTAATTTTCATTAATACTATTGTAAAATTATTTTTATGTCCAAATACTTTAGAAGAGATTCTTTTTCCTCCCAGGAATTAGAATGTCTCTTCTTAGCAAAACTTCAAAGTAGAAGCATAATTTTGTATTTGGCACATCATAAATAACTCCTCTGGCTGCCAGATTTCCCACTGATTGAGTTTATGCTAACTTAGTAATCTGTTTTAGTTAACTAAACCACAACTTTGAGTCATCCTTTTCCTGAGAGACAGAAACTGTAATGGGGGAAATGAATGATGTGTCACAATTTTGCATAAGTGATGTCACCCATTTTTAATGCATTAATATCTCAGCTTCCTATGTTGTGAATATGCAAATTCTAACTATATGAGACTTTATTTTCACTGAGGTAGCTAATTTGAAATTGTCCTCAAGTTGAAATCTGAAATAGGAATGTAAAGTGAAAATCAAAAATGGGAATAAAGACAAATATGGCTGTTACATCTATGGATACCCATATCATCTAAGAGAATGTTTTATACATATTTTATTCTAGATTTATATGTATGTGAAAAAGCTGTTAAAGCTACTAAATCTTTTTGATGAGGTTTAGAAAGTCCTAAAGTAAAATATTCACTCATTAAAGGCATATATCTCTATGTGTTTTCAGTAATTAATGTTGTAAGATCCTAATTCACACACATATTATCTTTTTTGAAATTAAGTATTATTTCTACTCTGCTCCCAAAATTAGATATAAAAAGATGGTTAGTGCTGTCAAAAATTCTTCACTCAAAATGTTTTTATAATTAATAATGATTTTACTTAAATGACACATGTTCTTTTTGAAGAAAAACTTTTTTTTTGTACAAAGATGAATTATTTAGAGATAGGAGTACTTAAATTTTCTTTAAAAGTACATTTCCCATAATTTGGTTGCTTTTACAGAAACCCCATTTCCCATACATTTACATTAAAAGGTTAACAGCTCCCTTGGCATCATGAATAACTGACAGCAGAGAAACACTCTGCAGGGGTGGGGGGTGGGGGATGAGGGACAGGGCAGGAGTAGGCCTCAGACTCTTTAATATAGCACCTGCGATCATTTAAACCCAAGATACAGCATCATATTTTTGAAGAAAGAGTGTTAAAATTCATTGAAAGTTATGAATCTAAAAATAACAACAACAAGTATTCTTCAGCCCTGACTGGCAGTACTTGTGTATAAAGGCCCTCTTACGTTTGACTCAAATCTCTCCTGTCTTACAATACAAATATAATTCCAACCAGGGGTGAAATTGATAAGACTGCAAAGCATCCAACACAGAAATCTAACACATTCCACAGCTGCATTTGCTACCAGTAGGGGCCATTTATAGCATGAGTTCAACAGGGCAAACAGACAAGTCTCCGCCTAAAAATTCAAGTACTACATGCCACATAACACATGTCTGGCTTTTCCCTATCTCTTTTATTCTTTTCCCCAGTGAGTTCAGAGCAGAACTGATGATAGTGTTGATGGAAGTAAAAGAAGAAGCCAAAGACAGAAAAAGTGAAAGACTGGGAAGTCCACCGCGATCTATTGTTTTATAATATTTTTCCCGACCATTGACCCAAACATGTATTGCAGCAAAATTCAAATCACAGTTTTTTTCAAATGTGGCCAAGTGCAGCAATCTTTGTATATGTCAACAGATTAACTGGATTAAAAATGCTATGAACTGGTGCTAAAGACCATCATGATTCAAGGTCACACCCTCTGACAGTTTAGAAATTTAAATTTAACCTCCTGGTTTCTGACTATCCGAAGGGCACATGGTTTTAAAGATATTCAACTCGTGTGTAATTTCTTTTTTAGAAAGATGAAAAATGATAAGCTGCCTTGGAGGTCTAAAATAATTAGACCTTTGAAAGCAAAGGAGATGTCTCTTTTTACCACCTATTTACAGGGGCGTTAGAAAGAAATACCTTGAGATCTGCTCGTGAAAATGTTTAAAGCCCTCGGCTGTGAATTGATGGGGTGTGGTGGTGCAGAAGAAAAGACCGTGTGGATAAATTATGAGGCTTTCCCAGCCCAACTACCACTGATTAAGAGTTTATGATCTGCCCACCAAGTGGCCAGATATAGTCTCTATGACCTTCACCACACACTTGGTTATTGGCATTTTGACACCTTTTTTGCACAGCGGGGGGCATTCCTGACACTATCAATGTAATATCCCTGTTTCAGATCACAAACATTACTCATTAACCTTAGGGCAGAAATTTAACATAATCAAATATCCTTTTGCCACCTAATTCAAGTCACCAGGGGACTGGGTACTAGGAAAACATGATGTGAATAATACATAGGGAAATGCTCCAGGGCTTTAGGTCTTTTGCTGTCTTCAGAGTAGAGGAATTATTCTTTCCCACAGTCTGACTTTTCTTTTGATAGGAAAATATTAAGGGTTTCAAGGAAAGCAGAGAAAAGCTTTCAAGAATTAAAGATCTCTTTCATTTCTTTCTGACTTCCTGCAAGGTGCATCTTACGATCAACACACATCATATGTTTCTCTATTATCCTTCTAAAACCTGTATCTTTTGTTTTTTGTGTCTGTCATTTAACTTGTATTTTACAAATTATCTGAAAAGTTTAGGAGCGGTGGAGGAGGGAGCTGTTTACAACAAAGTAAACTAAATGTGCTTTTTGTTCTGCATGTCTAAGTTGTAGTGTGGTACATTTGTGTAAAATCACAGAGAGAGTAAATTCAGAACAACAGTAAGTTAGTCTGAGCCCAGAAGCACACTGGGCTTTTCCCTGAAAGGCTACCCCGATGCCCAGACTAGACTCCCAAGGGCTCACACATTGTCCTCGGAGGCAAATAACTTCTTCAGGTTTCTACCCACAATCCTTCTCTTCACTCACCACTTCTCAGCCATGATAGATAGATACTTTTACCAATGAGCTAGTCAAGAGTCTCTTTGTGACACTGTCTCCATATGAAGCCCAGGTATATGGGCCTGTAATTGGGATTGTCATATCCTGCTCTCCAAGCCAGCTCTATAGTGAGGACATGGATCCAGGGTAGAGGACCAGGCTTCCTTCTGCCCTACAGCTTGTTATTTAAGCTTCAAAACACATTGAAGTTGAGTTCTCTCTCCCTATTATGGTTCCTTAAGACTCCTGGAAGGATATTCTCATTGAGTTTCCTCCATGCCCCTCACTGAAGGAGTCCCAGGTTCTAGCCTTTGGGTAGAAGCTAAAAACACTCACCTATAAATATAATACACTCTCTGCCTTCAAGTCAGTCAGCAGCTTAAGATAAAGCTCAGACATCTGTTTGCTTCTTATTTCTGCGTGACTGACAGGCTCCTGGAAAGCTCCTTCTATCATCTTCACAATTGTTAATTCTTATGTACTTGTGTCTGATCATTACTTCGAAATCCTCTTTGACAATGCTCCCAGTGGGCTTATTTGGTCCTTATAAAATTTGGACCCATGTTTTCTCCTCTCGTGTTGTAAACACATGCTTTATGCTAAGAACTCTATTGGGTATTTTGGATTTCGTCCTTAAACAGAAGGATTTCATAGACCCGAATGGGAGGCAAACAGAGGAAACCTGATCTCTCAAAGTAATTCAAAGTAATTCACATCCACACAAAGTTAATATAAAAAGTACAAATGAATTCTTAAATCTTTGAACATTGGGCTTCTTTAGTTAAATCTGCTACGATTTTTCCCTTACGGAAATTGGGATAATGGCTATAAGTGTCTCTCTGGTTCTGCTCAAAACAGTGTACAATTTACCAGACTTTCATAATCACTGAGCTAAAGCTGAAGTTAGTGGTGTCTAAGCACACCTGAAATGTCTCCTGTTTATATTCAGCCCGTGTTCAGAAACCATGGAGCTGAGAATGAAATATGCATGGCATCTCTTGCCTCCTGGATTATCAACTAATGGTAGCAGAGTTGACATACAAAATTAATTTTACTCAAGGAATCAGAGACAACAAGAACCAAGGTCCAAGAGGTGAAAAATGAGTGCCTTATCGGCTAAAGTACTCAGCAACAAACTCCCTTGCTTCTTAAGTACCATGTCATCTAAGTAATGCATCGCTGGTTTTTGGTGTTACATTGCATACCTACCCATCATGTCATAATTAAAAATCTCTGAGAAACCTAAAAGCTGTTAAGAGCCATCCAAATGCTTACCAAATGAAGTACACTCACAAAAATGGATTTTTTTGAACTACTCAATTCATAAAAGACTAAATGTGACATGGTTATCCCATAACAGGGCTTTAAAAGATGAAATGGTAAAGATAGTCTTTATGATTAATGCACTTAAGTTTTCTTCTGTTTTTTTTAAATGAATAATTTAATCTTTGTTAAAATAAAATGCTTTAAAACAGGGAATTGAGATATTTGCATTTATATCTTTTATCCTTAAAAATGATTTACTTTTGACATGTGAAAGCATGATTTGCTTACAGGATTAGTGTACAATTACTATAAATCTATAATGTTAACACTCTATGTTTGGGGACATTCCAACTACGATACCTAAGATACCAAGGTAAAGTAAGAAGTTAACTTAGCCTACCATTGTAACTAGAGAGCCAGCAAGTGATTGAGATTCAGCTCCTGAGGTCTACCCAGGTAAGACTTTGGCTTAAGAAAGAATGACATG
The DNA here is from genome assembly GCF_045843805.1 of Urocitellus parryii. Taxonomy (NCBI): domain Eukaryota; kingdom Metazoa; phylum Chordata; class Mammalia; order Rodentia; family Sciuridae; genus Urocitellus; species Urocitellus parryii. Next base: position 38,015,179 of record NC_135544.1, read on the forward strand.
CAATAAAAGTTAGAAGAGCATCATATCAAATGACAAGCTTTGCGGGTAAGTATTAGGCTTCACAGTGTTATAGTCTTTGCTTTTATGGACCTTTGGGATGACTTTAAGGAAGTACATGAAAAATTTGGGGTTGAACTTCTCTTATTATGAAATTAGAATTATCCACTCATTTTGTGTTTTCATAAACTGTAAAAAAAGTTTCCTAAAGTGAGTTTTTATTGATTTGTTTTAGTTATACATGACAGTAGAATCTATTTTGATATAATTACACAAGCATGGAATGCATCTTATTCTAGTTAGGACCCCATTCTTGTGGATGTATGTGATGGTGGGATTCACTGTGGTATATTCATATATGTATATAGGAAAATTATATCAGATTCATTCCACCGTCTTTTCTTCTACTACCTCCCTTTCTCTTCATTTCTCTTTGTCTAATCTATTGAACATTTATTATCCCCCACCTCCCACCTCATTGTGGTTTAGCTTCCACGTATCAGCAAAACATTCAACCTTTGTATTTTGGGGACTGGCTTATTTCATGACATTCTCCAGATTCACCCATTTACTGGCACATGTCATAAAGTCATTCTTCTTAATGGCTGAGTAATGCTCCATTGTGTATAATATACCACATTATCTTTACTTCCTCATCTGTTGAAAGGCACCTAGGTTGCCTCCATAGCTTAGCTATTGTGAATTGGCTGCCTCACTGTAGTATGCTAATTTTAAATCCTTTGGGTATATACTGAGGAGTGGGATTACTGGGTCAAATAGTGGTTCCATTTCTAGTATTTTGAGGAATCTCTCTATTGCTTTCCAGAGTGGTTGCACCCATTTGCAGTCCCACCAACAAAAAGTCCCTTTTCCCCACATCCTCGCCAACATTTATTGTTACTTGTATTCTTGACAATTGCCCTCTGACCGGAGTGAAATGAAATCTCAATGTAGTTTTAATTTTCATTTTTCTAATTGCTAGAGATGTTGAACACTTTTTCATATATTTGTTGACCATTCATATTTCTTCTTTTGTGAAGTGCCTTTTGGTTCCTTTACTCAATTATTGATTAGATTATATTTTGGATGTTAAGTATTTTGAGCAGTTTTTATAAATAAGTGTTTTTCAACTTTATAAACAATGAAAAAATTACAGGTTTTCAAAAGTAGGTGCTCATTTGGGGTAACCTTTGAAGAATATGAGAAATGACTAAAATCAGGATTTAAATATGCTTTTAAAAGTTTTTACTTTATAATATCAAGATCTAATGACCTTTTCTCTGTTTGCTGCCTTAATTTTGTTACAGATTTAAAAACAGATTTGTCACTTATTCTTTTTTGAGCTGACAGTTTCCCAAAATAAAACACTGAAGATTTATAAGTTTAAAGTCAAGTTATCCTCTTACCATGAAAGGTGGAACCCCTCATGTCATGTTAATGCATGTGGTGCCTGTGATGAAGACCAGTTACCATGTAGCTTCTAGAATCCTGTGTTCTTTACATAACAATATAAGCTCATCACTGATCTCCATTTTGCTGATTTGCTGGATTAACTTCTGCTTCTCATCTATGACTATAGCACAGTAAGGCTCCTTAGGACCCACTGAAAGCTTGCAGCTTTTGCTCAGGGGACCCATGCACTCTAATGGCCACCTTTGAATCATCTTGGAACCAAGAATAAGCTGTTTTTCTAAACCTATTTATGTGAATTGTACTTGTTATTATATGTATGTAGTTAAGTTAGATAATACATAAATCCATGAAATATTAGTTCAAATGGAAAGACAAAAATAAAGGTGATACTTCAGAAAGATTTAGTAAAGCAAGTCACTTATTTTATTGTTATTGAATGTGATATACATGACTTTGAGAGATCTGGAGAAAATCAAAATGTAGATGAATTTTTTGAATTATTTTAAATTCATTTTAAAAATAATGTTTTGAACAACTAATAAAAAAATACTGAAAGTAATTCCCAAAGTGTGTGATTTGCCCAAAAGTAATGACTCAGAATCCCAATAAGCATATTTGTCAAATAAAGGCCTTGGGATTGCATCAAATATTAAATTCATGAACATTTATTATTTTCAGTATAATTAAAATGTTTGAGGTTCACACGTGGTTTCTTTCTAATGATTCCCCAAACACCACTAACAATTGTGTCAGATAAAATGGCTTCCCTTGTAAAACCAAATGAATTGCAAAATAATTTTTTCAAATCAAACAATTATTACTAAAGCTTCCCACTGGATCTCATAGATTTAATAAGTCCCCGGATTCTATTTTTCCCATTTTATATGCTTTTGTCACCTATTTGGACCAGACTTCATTACCTCAAGCCTAAATTGCCCAAATTATCCTCCAAACTTATCAATCAATTGTAGTCCCTTTTGGTCCCACAAATATCTCTGGGTACTACAATCACTGCAATACTTCAGTGCTCATTACATTTTGACACTGTCTTCTTGCTGATATCATTAAGCCCAGATTATCCAGCTAGTACTTTAATCCTGATCAATTTGGTCATCCCCTCCACCTTTTTACTACTCCTTGATCTGAGCACATTTCTAGTCCTGGGAAACTTTCCAACTATCACCTAGATGCATGTTCTCAACTCCAACTGCAAGTTGGTGATATATTCTTTCTTCTCTCAGTCCATTCCTGTCCATCCTTGAGATCCTGCTTTAATTGTCCCCTCCTCCAGTGACCAGTTTTCTTTACTCCTACCTACTTCAGTTATTTTGGCATCTAATCACATTGTGGCCTAAAGAGTGTGATTATTGAGTGTGTAAGTTACATGGCTTCTCTCTCCAACTGAATTATAAAATATCTGAAGATAGGAATCAGATTTTTCCATCTTTTTTAGTGCTCATCAAAATGCAGTGCATATATTAGGCCCCTAATAAACCTTCATTGAAGAAATGATACTAAAAAATAAATGGTATGCTTGAAATTTTCATAAAGCATTTCTATATTAGAAACATAGAACATTTAGCTCCTTAAAGCTGGGATAAAATCTCATCTTTTTCATTTATGAGTGACCTTAGACAATCCTCTGGTTTCCCCTTCCTTACAACTCTGTAATCCATTCATAAGCTTTTAGAGATGAAATCAAATAATTTAAATAAAGAATGGGACCTGATACATATCACATTATCAAAAAACTTAAATTATTTTCCTATTATTTATTCCTATTTACGTATTTTATTAATTTTACTTCGCTATAAATATTTAAATTATAATTTAGTATGACTTCAAACACATCCCCTTAGTAATCTGTATAGTATTTTTTGATAATTATTGTGGGAGTGAGAGGATATCTCAAGAAAAGAAATGGTTAATCAGATAAATATCACCCTTATTATATCTACCTAAAATCTTCAAGCAGCTCATACTTCTTAATAGAAGTTGGGATCAGGAGGTGAGTTGATAGTGTGGCTGAAAATTTAAAGCTGAGCAAGAGGCAAATATCCAATTTAGGTGCAGTTTTACCATCTCTCCATAAGTGAAAGTGAAGGGAATGAATTCTTAAGTAATTGCTTCAATAGCAGGTTTTTTAAAAAGTGAAAATAACTAAATAATTCCTATCTGAGTTCAAGGCTGTAAGTATTTGCATATTAAACTACCACATAAACCCAAGGTAATACAAAAGGGCATTTTTACAAATAGAAAGTTTCACTTTGAATTGATGGAAAGTTTTTCTTCGAGTTTCTTGTCTCTTGAAATCAAGGTTAGAATCAGCCATGATGATGAAGAATTCAGAATTAATAACTGAGAAAGTTAGTTACGGGTGTTAGCATTTCTTTAAATTTTGCTTAGTTACACTACTTAATGCTTTTGCTTCATTCTTCTTTTTATTATAATTATTTGATCATATTAATTATACAAATGAATGGGTTTCACTATGACACTTCCATACTTGCACAGTGATGATCTGATCTATCTACCCTCTTTTGCCCTCTTTACTACCCCAATAAGACTAATTGTTCAGCCCCAAAGTCCAAAATTAAGGCATAATTACCTCATAATTGTAGAGAAAGAACCTAAGACAAAATAAGAATCATTATAGTTTTTATGAACCAAAATAAATAATTATCAAACAAAATGATTCAAGTACATAATTTTTTTTTCAGTATGACAGAAATAGAGTACTAACTAGCATGGTGACCAAGAAATTAAATATTAAACAGTGAGGCCTATTTTCTTTTGTGCATCCACCTAACCCACCTAACCCTCAAATTTTCTGAGAGGGCAGATAATTGCCTACCATTGAACCCTAAGGATAACAGCTTAAAATATACCTTGAGACACTTAATGGCTGTTAGCCAGGCTGGGTGGGCTCTTATTTCCTAAAGAGTTTGAACCCAAGATGCTCCATTTTCCTAAAAGACACTGGAGCATAGACATGACCCCCTCTTTGGGTAAACCAGTAAAGCTTGAAATTTATTAAACTATGCATCTTTCCCGTGCACACTATTATGATGACCTGATCCATTCATGTTTTTGTTAACCTGCATGAAATATATTTCATTCTTCTCCTTGAAATTCATTTGAGGCCACGTTGGGATAGAAAGCTTCTTTGTAGCTGGGCTGCATTTCCCCCTGAATATTAATTTTAATTAATATTAATTAATATTAATTAATATTAATATTAATTGCAAATAAATACATAGCTCTTACCACATGTCAGGTGTTGTTCTGAGAGGTTTACTTTTACAATCCTCACAACATTGTGAGATAGACCCTATTATTATTCCTGATTTACAAATGAGGAGGCAAGAGTACAAATGCTTCATAATTTATCCCTGGCACACAACAATTCTGTAGTGGAGGCAGGATTGAAACTAACTTAAGAGAAACTTAAGAGAAAAGGCTTCTTATGCTATATATAGATGTAAAATAAAATATCCTTCCTGAGTACCAAAAAAGCATGGTCAGGTACAGCAAAAGAACTGTCAATCATATTCATCTCTTTCTCTATCCCCAAAACCTCTGCAAAGAATAAGCTTGGTGTGTATAAGCTTCAGACATGAGTGCCATGAGTTTATGTATGTACATGTACTTATATGAACATGTGTATGTAAGACTGTGAACATATGCATGTACTGCAGTAGCATGTGACTACATATTCACACAGATTTCACACATATGTGTGTGAATGTGTACATGTGTGTTTGAACTGTACATATGTGTAAGTGGCAGGGCCAAGTTGAAGAAGCAGATCTGTTTCATACATCCTTGCACTGTATTTTCTCAAATAAAGCAAGAGAAAATAATTACTGATATTTATGATTGATTTTAAAGTCTGCAGAGTTCTTTTGTGTACTTTGCCTCAATTGAATAAAGAAAAGATGTGCCAGAGAATCTTCCATCTATAGATCCTGTGATTAGCTGAGAAAGAGGATATTTAAAAGGTTAGTAGTTGTGAAAAGTTTTATATATTTAGCCAGGCCAGGAGAAGAGGAGAGAGAAATACACATTACAGGGGGAAAAAAATTCTTTCATCAAAAAAAGTCTTGAAGCATGCTATAGATATTTTCTACCCAATTCTCCCAGGCATCAGGGGAAGACCATAGCAGTTCCCTTATTTTTTAAGGGAAAAAAGTTGGCAATCAGAGAGGTCATATGATTTTGCGGAATGAGACTGCAGGTCAGGGATGTGGCCAAGATGAAAATTTAGCCTTTAGGGATTTGGCTGTTTGGGCATCCCAGGACACCCCAAAGCAGCCTTTAAACAAGTCAACTATTTTACCACATTTGAACATAAATGATGCTACGTATCTGTATCCTTCAGAGCACCTTCACTTTTGATGCTAGCTGAGTTTCCTCTCCATAGCTCATCTTTACCTATTACCAAGCTCCATAAATAGCTTCAAAAGATTCTCTTGGAAAGAATCAAAGGCAATTGCAGCTGAAGCTCTCCAAAGGAGACTCGAAGCAGACACTCTCACCTTCTGGGAACTCTGACACATTAATTTCCCTCAGCCACCTCACTTAAAGTAGTAAGTCTGGCACCACTGTGGCGGGGAGCTCTAATCAGATACCAAACCCGCGCTGGCTGTGTCAGAAATGATGTCAGATGAACGGCAGTCCCTGGGCCACTGCCTCATTTGGAGCAAACACTGAAACACTTGTTTTTTAGGCTACTTTATGACTTGCTTGAAAAATGACTTTGTTCACCATGGAAGGCCACTAATGTATGAGGTGTTACCCCAGGATTTTAGCACTTCTACTATGTGCACACCATTCTTTTTTATAAACATAGCTACATAAACAGTGGAAGTATCATTGAACTACTTATATTATCGATACCATATATCAGCTGAGAAACTACATGGCAAAAGGCATATTAGGACTTGCCTGCATACAAAATCTAGTAAGAGCACATTTTACCAAAGGGATAGGAGAAAATGTTTTCATTTTATACCATATGGTTCGGCTTATATCGGATTTGCACATTTGGAGTTTCTTATTTATTTTTAGTGGTGGTCCTTCACCTCAGCTACATGAATGTGGTTTTCACCTCTCCTCTTTGGGGACTGTGCCTGCTAAAGGCTCTGTCAGACAGGTCTGTGAGAATTTGCTGGCTCTCCTGTTGGCACATCCTTCATTCCCTCATATCTCCTTACAATATGGCTCTGTCAGGAGGGGAGCATGGGGACCACTGGAAGAGCCCACTAACCCTGTGCTGGGACTGGGGGTGGGGACTGACTTTCTTTCCCGATATTGTGGGAAAGAAATCATCAGTCACCGAAAAGCTATTGCACAGAGAAAATTGTTCCTCCTCAAACTCTTCTCCCCTTCTGTCCTGCTACTGGAAATCAGGCCCAAGCTGAGTCTCCTTCTGGAAATTATTTGGTAATAAGAAACAGACCCAAGGCAGTGTTGTGAGGTGAGGCTGTGACCTTTCACCTTTAAAGACCTGAGTTCCAAGCCTGTCTGGAGGTTGGTGGTCTCTGCCTAGTCAACAGCAGGTATTTTCCAATGTCACAGAATCCTACAGCATTTGGGAGCAATAGGACCTTGATCTCAAGAAAGCAGCAACAAGTTATTTAGGCACAGGACAGTGATGGGATTATGGATCATTTCTGAAACTGTTGTTTCAGACCTGGGAGGCTTTTTATTTTGACTACAGTGATTTCAAGTTTTGTAGAAAATAATTGGTAGAAAAGGTGTGGGTGGGGGTAGTAGATCAAAATCTTTGGGGACTCTCAACTTCATAGCTTTGACTTGGAAATATTTCTTTATGAATTTTGATTTCACCAGATTCTAATCTAGAATTTCCAATAGGATGATCATTCCTTTGATGTATACTTTTGAGCCTTCATCTTGGTGTTCTCTCAAATTGTATTCAGAAATCTTAACTGATGCCGAATACAGTTGCTATAATTTTCTGCCTTATTTACCTTTAAGTACCACCTAAAGTATCAACTCCATTTATCAGAGACCTAGATACGGTCCTGTTTGCTTTAGAAAGACACTCACTCCATTATAGTAACTGAGCATGGCTGTATAGCACTACCATAGTTTCCAGATTAAACTGCAGACCTTTAGAAAACAAAGACACAGGTCTTTCCAAAGTATCATGGCCCTAGCACATAGAAGCTGATTACATAATCAAACTAGCTTTGAGTGCTCTGAGACTAGTGGGAGCCACAGTGCTTGGGTTTAAATCACAGCCTTGCCCCTAGTTGTTTGTATGACTCTGGACAAGTTACTTAACCTCTAAGTATCTCAATTTTCTTATCTATAAAGTGAGACTGATACCAGTATCTTTGTCACAGGGCTGTGTTGAGTCTGCCTATGTAAAGTGCTCAGGACTGTGCAGGTGCTCAGAGTATCATAGAAAGGTTCACTCTTAACTTCACAAGAGAAAAACAACAAACTTCCTCTAGTTTGACAAGGACTTCCAGAAGGTCACAAGAAACTCTATTTGATAATGAAAAATATTGCGTATAAAAATGGAAGAACTGTATGAGTCATTTTCAAAGGCTAAAGAGAAAGTGTATAAGCATGACACAGTGCCATTTCCATCACGTTGGCCAATTTCAGGACACTACTGCTGTCTTGGACCAGACAGCTCCAGAGAGTAGAAATTAAATGTAGAAGAACCATATATGATACCTCTTCCCCTTTGGACTCAGGTTTTGCCTTTTTGTATCTTCTAATGGTGAGTGATTAGAGATTCTTTGGTATTTTTATTTCAAGATAATATATCCCAAATTCATAAGGGCTTAAGTAGCATCAACTCTAGAATGTAGCTTTTGGGGCTCAAGTTATCAAAAATAAAGCAAAAACAAAAAAATTAGGATTAAATAGAGAATCATACATTTTGGGCAGTGAACAGAATTTAGGAATAGAAAGATTCTACTTAGATTGATGTGTTCTCACTATTTGACTAAAGAATTGCACTGTTTGGGAAAACATCTGGACTGAGCAGAGCTCTTTGCATGCCAGGCCTCCTTCTTCGGCACGATAGCCTTAACTTTCAGGTCTTAGCAGTAGCCCAGAATGAGCAAAGAAGTCCAGGCAAGTGATGAAATAGATTCTCCTGCTGCGTCATCCTCCTTTCTCGCTCTGTGGGGGCCTCTTCCAAGAGAATACAGAATACATAGCAACAGAGGTGTCGGGGCCACACACCACCATGTGCTGCATTTCTGATTGCAAGCAATACACCTGGATTTCAATGGCACCCTTTTATAGAAATGGGTGTGATATATCTAAAAACCTACTTAGGCTTCAGGTCTCAGCACTGAATAGTCCATGAAAGTTAAAGAAAAGCAGATTCACATTTAAAAATATTTTTAAAGTGTTATGATTAAAAACATTTTCCCTTAATCAATATTAACTGACATTTTGACATGTTAGATGAACACTGACGTACATGTCTTTAAAAATACCAAAGTATGTTTTTAAAATACAATGTATCAGGGATTAAGATAAAAACCTAGATGCTATCTATAAGTTTATATAAAATTAAATTGTTTTGTGTGTGTGTGTGTGTGTATTTATATAAATTTCAATTGTTACAGAAGTTGATTCCAAAGTCTCTGGTCAGAGGGTTGCAAATTTGAAGCCAGCCTCTGCAATTTAGCAAGATCCTGTCTCAAAACAGAAAAGAAAGAAAGAAAAGAAGCAAATAGAGCTGGGTTGTAGCTCAGTGGTAAAGCATCCCTGGATTAAATCTCCAGTACTGGGGGAAAAAAAAAATCCCAACAGGTTGGCCTGCTGAATCTGGAAAGAAAGATCCATTTTAAGACACTATAAGGTCTAACTTTTAAAAATGGTTGGGGAAATTTGAAAAAAGTAAAAGATATTATGTGCAATATTTACATCCATTACTCAAGGGCAACATTTCTTATAAAAGTCACATTTTGGTAGTGATATTTCCCACTACCACGAACCAGATTGATATTAAGTCCAGGAAGTGGATAAGATGAGCCTGGGAAGTCTTAGTGGACCAGAAAGCAATAAATTTATTAAAAAGGAATTGGAACATGTCAAACAAACAGAAGTAACAACTTGAAGAAGCCTCCAGGGGCCTAAAATGAGACAATTTTAGTATAAAATGTAAGAACTGCAATGAATTAAACATATCACATATACATAAATCCATGAGGTCATAACAATGCAAAAAAAGAAAAAGAAAAGAAAAAAGAGAAAAGACCCCACTTTGAATATTTTTGGAATTGATATGGATAGTACAAATGGCATGCTACCCTAAAACTCAAAAATTAAGGAAGACTCTTGATTGGTTTCATATGAACTATACTTCAGGGTAACCAATAATTCATAAAGTAGAATTCCTTTTATAAAATATTGCAGAAATGAGAAAATTAAGAAATCATTTTGTTAACTCCATTGAAATACTTGATTGATGCCGCTGTGGTCAATAGATGCTTACATAATTAAGAGAAAGTGTGACGGGGATCATTATAATGGAGAATCAGGCTGACCTCTGACCTCACTGATCAATCTTAGCAATACTGAGAACACGGTGACCAGACAGGTGCCTCTTGATGGGTTGCAGTAAAAACTCAGCACCATCTATGAATAATTGAACCTGAATGCAATTGACTTCTAGATCTGAATAACAGTTTATTGGGGAAAAAATCTAAAAAACAAAAATGATAACAAGAGGAAACAACTGAACAAGTCCAGAATATAGGACTTTTTAATAATTCTGTCAAAACAATGGCACAAAGTTTATGTGGCAGAGGACAAAATAAAAGAGACTTAGACGGACAACAGTGTATTGATCCTATTTGAATCCTCATTGGAACAAACCAGCTATAGAAAGACATTTTTAAGGTGAACAGGACAAGGTATATACAGATTGCAAGTATGACTATGGGTGACACTTGGTAATTATTGATTTTGTTGGCATGGGTCAAGGTGGTTAATTTTTTATATGTCTTTAGAATTTGAAGTGCATGCAGAAAATGTTTTCAGGTGACATGCCATGATATTTTGGATTTTTAAAAATTACTTTTGAAAATATTGTTGAGGGGAGGTGTCTAAAGGAAAATAAAGCGTTACAAAATCTTGATCACAAGTGAAACTCAATAGGAGGTATGTGTGGTACTGTTTTGGATAATCTTCACCTGTTTGTATGCTTGAGAACATTTTCTGAAATTAGTAGGCAGGATCTCAGTGATGATTCTGAGTGTTTCCAGTTTAGACATTAGAACAAGTTTTTCACATCTGGATGCCCATAGTTCTGTAAAGCATGTGAAATGGACTGAATTTTGAATTTTCTGGAAAGATTTCCAGGCTATTTTTATATTGCTAAAGAATGATAAAATATGACATCATTATTAACTATTTTTGAGGTTTTATGCTTTTCTTATACTAATTTATTAAGCAATAGCGTGACACAAATTGTACATATTTTAGGTGTTTTCTCACTAATATTCTTGGCAACAGAACACTCCTAAAGAGTTTCCTTTAAATATTTTTTTAAAAAGAGTTTCCTTTAAAAATAAAGTTAATGTAAACAGCATTAAGCTTTCAAGAAGGCATACTGAGGTAGCAGAGAAATACCTAACAACACATGTCAAAATCTTGCTTTAAAATTCTGGTCAAAAGCAGAAACATCCTTAGGCAAAACTCAGAAAAGAGAATGGGAAAACATTGCCTCTCCCTTCAGGTTTGTGAATACCACAGGAGGAACTATTTGTTACATTTTCTACTAAAGCAGCAGCTGTTTGATGTTCTGGGGTTCTCCTAAATGATAACTGCCAAATCTGTCATCTGAGGAAGGGCTAACCCCAAGCACCAAACTGCTTTCTCTGGGAGATGCAGCCTATGAATGAAAAAGTCACAAGTTGTCACCATGGGTGATGTCCCGTGTCTCTCTGTACACATCACCATAGTGATATCATTCATCATCTTGACAATTTTATTATAATATATCTTTATTTGGTGGCTGCCTTATGCCTCAAATTGTAAAGGTGAACAAATGTTTCACAGCAATATTCTGGAGTTTATAGTTTACACCTGAGACAAACTTAAAAATATCTGTCTCTCTATCTCTATTTATAAACATACACACAGAGATAATAGATGAAGAGCACAGGATACAGGATAGTCCATGTAACATGATTTTTTAATAAACTCGTGACTCCGTTTAAGAACCCTCATAATTTATAGTCAGGAATCATACTAGAATTATCTAAAGGTAGTTCATTCTAGTAACTGATATATCCCAGAGGCCCAGGAGGCTGAGATAGAAGAATCACAAGTTTGAGGCCAGCCTCAGCAACTTAGTGAGACCCTGTCTCAAAATAAAAAATAAAAGTGGCTAGGGATGTGATTCAGTGGTTACACTCCCCTGGATTCAGTCCCCATACCAAAAAAATAAAAAATAAAAATAAACATAGCAACAATGACCCCAAAAAATGATATAAACATCCTGCTTTATGTGAAACACAAAAGCAATTCAAGAATACATGCAAATGAAAATATCTTTCACATTATGTTTCTGCTGGACTATTTGACTGTCTTAAAGGTACAGGTACCTTTAATAACCTCTAACTGTCAAAAGGTATGCATTTTTTAAGAGAAAAGAGAGTGTCTGTGATAGGTCACTTTTCCCTTGTAATACATGAGCTAAACCATCTCTTCGAAGTTCAAAGAGAAATGACAAATGGAAGTACTGCTGTGATTCTTCTGAAACCTAAAAGAGGTGAAAGAAGAAGCTTAGATGGTTTTGGATTTTCTGTGGCTTCTGGGTATGGAGAACAAAAAGTTCCTGATTGCTTACTCAGGTTGCCCTCTGAGGTCCAACCCAGCTCCTATATATCTGGTACCTGCATACCTCCCTCACCAAGCCAAGATTGTAGTATAAAAAAATCCTAATTTGTTTCTCCCTCTTTTGCAAGTAGATTAAGCCTAAGTATCTTTCCATTGAGGGATTGTGTAATTGTCAAGCCACACTGAGTGGAGAAAAGGGCCTGAGGGTCTACATACATTGAAGGTCACGATACAGTGGAAAAGTTACTTCCTTAACATATTATCCCACTACACATTTTATTTACAAAAAAGAATACTTCCTACTACATAATTTTGGAATATTACAACTGGCTCACTTACCCACTGTCTTCCATTATAGCAATCTACTGGGTTTGGACACTTGGGATGTACCCCAAGCTATGACGTTTTCTAACCTATGCTCCATCCTTCTAAACATGTACTAATCTTGTCTGAAAGAATGTATTATTGTCAAATAGGTGAAATTCATCCATAAATGTGAATGTATTAATATAGAATAATGTGAATCTTCTTCTAAACAAATGGGTAACAGTTACTTTTAAAAGTTGCTTTTAAAAATTTGACCTCAGAAGGTCGTAGAGATTAAACTTAATGATAAGACTTCATAATTTTTCAAACATAAATTTAGCATCAAGGGGCTGGAGTTGTGGCTCAGTGATAGAGCACTTGCGTAGCATGTGTGAGGCACTGTGTTTGATTGTCAGCACCACATATTAATAAATGGATAAAATAAAGGTCAAGTAGCATCTAAAGAAATATTTTTTAAAATTAGCATCAACCCTTTGTGTCATGTGAACCAAAGATATTCATAAATGTTGGAATAATGATACCATTTGGTGGTCCCATGATTGGCTATTTTTTACCCAAATGAGCTTTTTGTTTTATTGTATTTAATAATTTAATAGAAATGCTGTTTCTCAGCACAGTCCTTCAAAACATGAAAAAATGTTTCAAGATTTTGGTTTACTTTTTTTTAACAGACTACATGAAAAGAATATAGATAAATTATATATACCATTTATACATAATTGTAATTCATGTTAAAACTAATATGGGGTCAGTCCTTGCCAATGGACTTGTTTGTCACAAGCAGAGAGGAATTCAGAAGAGCATGCATACAGCCACAGCAATTTTGAAGGGATATGATATTCTCAAATTGGGAAAAAGAAGCTGGGTTACAGGAATGCCCAGTTTTACTGGTACAAATGCAGACAGATCTAAAGTAAATGAAAAGTAAGGATGTTAATCTGAGATAATCTAGTTGTCTGCAAAAAAATAAAACCTTGAAAAGATCAAAAAGGAAGAAATAAATTAGAAAAGACACAGCAAGACATAAAAGGGAAGACCAAAAACAACAGCAAGAGCAGAATGTTGATCTTATTCCTGAATCCAATATCTAACCAAATCAAAAAAAGTAGCGAACTGGGCGTGGTGGCACATATCTGTAATCCTAGAGGCTCCAGAGGCTGAGGCAGAAGGATGGCAAGTTCAAAGCCAGCCCCAGCAATTTAGTAAGGCCCTAGGCAATTTAGCAAGACCTCATCTCAAAATAAAACTTAAAAAAAAAAAAAGAATCTGGAGATGTGGCTCAGTGGTTAAGCACCCCAGGTTCAATTCCTGATACCAAAAAGAAAAGAAAAGGAAAAAAATCACTAGATTTCAATAAAGTTTGGATCTCTCTATTTTCTAATGAAAGGATTATGCAGAGAATAATCAAATGCACTCAGGACTTCCAGTGACATCTCTTTTCCATGCCTAGTGCCAGGGACCATGTGCCCATGTGGTGATGAGAAAACAAGTATAAATATTTTCATGTTGTGCTTGTTAGTAGTTTTTTTTTTAAAAAAAATGTGGTAAAAAGTGGTGAATAAATAAAGTGAAAATATTTTTATAGGGAATATAAACTCTTTTATGGTCAATTGTAGAGTGAAAGGAAGCTTCTGAGGTTCAGGAGCCCCAGTTCAGCTCCTGGTCTCTTTCTCTCAGTCACCCCATGTGCAGAGTGAATACACTAAGGGATGTAAGAGCTTACAGACCAACTTTTATTAACATCATCAAAAGTGGAGAAGGCTAATTTAAAATCAACCATGGTTTTAAACAAGGGCTGAAGCTGTAGCTTATGAGGCAACATGGCAAGTTGTGGAAAAGTGTGAGCCAAAGAAAGTATTCTTTATAAAGGCATATAATTCAATTTAAAAGGAAAATTTAAATGATGCATTAAGAACTGAACTGTGAATGCTGTTAGGTTGTAGGTTGACCTTTTAAAAGAAGCAGTGAAAAATTCTATAGCTTTTATTAAGGGAAAGGATATGTGTTAAGGTGGATAATGACCCTGTTCTGCTATGTAATTGATTATGCATATGTGTGTACATTTATCTATCTATAGTCCATGTTAAAGCAGGAAATATGTTATATGAATATATAAATGTATGTGTGTATATAATAAATGTTTAATTATTTAACTATATATTGATTTCCTACTATATCCTGGGCAATTTTCTAAGAGCTTAAAGATACTTCAGTGAATAAAACAAAAACTCCTGCTTTCCTGAAACATGTATTCAAGCAAGAAGACACCCAAGAAAGAATGATCCTGCAGTGTATTATGCCATAGAAGGTTATAAGGGTAAAGGAGATCAGGCCAGGGGTAGGCATGGTGCAGTTTGAGGGGGTAGGCAGGGTAGACCTTATTAAGCAATTGCCCATTTGAACAAAGATAGTGAAAGTGTTACAGACAGAACAATATGTGGATGAGGAGCAATTCAGACAGACGGAATAGTGCAAAGGAATTATAGCTGCCTTTGTGTGTGGAGGAATGGCAAGAAAGCCTGTGTGACTAGATTAGGTGAGAGTGAGTTGGGAGAAGCAGAAGACAGGTCTGGAAGGCTAGTTAGTGGGCAGATGGTTTGGATCTTTGGGCATGGAGAGGATTTGGGCACTAATTAAATTCATTATATACTCACATACCCAGATAAAGGGCATATACAACCAGAGGGCAATCCCTAACCTTAAGGAGTTCTCTGTCTGCTAGTGGATACAGACAATTAAAATGCAGTGTAGAAAATGTTAAAGAGTTGCAAGGAATATTACAAAGCCCTATGAAGCTGACATCTTTCCCAGATACGGAGATGAGAGGTAGAAAAATCTGCCCAGAGTGACATAATCTTGAAACCTAAAGAAGAATTTAGGCAAGGGAAGAAGAGCAAGGTTTTTTTCCAACCAAAGGGAAAGCACGCAGACATCACTCACTTGTAAACCATGATTTGACTCTTAGCACATTCTCAAAACAGCTCTAAACTTTGGGGATACAGTAGTGATCAGAACTGACATTTTGAAATTTCTTGTTTTCCTAGACAGAGGTCAAGCAGCCAAAGAACTTTAGGTACATTAGTACACCCTGTGTAAAATGCCTATGGGAACGTGGTAATGGATGAGACCAGATGGGTAAAAAGTGGCAGGTCCTAAAAGTGTAGTTTTCAGCTAAAAAGTTCAGCTTTTATTCTGAAGGAAGATCGAAGGAGGGAAGGATTATGGAAGGATATGACTTCTGAGTAATACATAGCCAATTTGTATGAGACCATGTCAGATTAACCAAAAAAAAAAAAAAAAAAAGATTATGCAACTGAGAATATAGGAGATATACTATCATTGTTTTCAAAAGATAACTACAATGGCCTTTCACCTCCTCCCCTCGCCCCCCACTTCTCTTCTTAAGATGTTTGGAAAGAAAACACTACAGCCAGCAAAAGATATTCGAACATAACTTCACATATATAAGAAGCTTGGGAGTGTTTACATTGTTTATGATTCATTGCTATTCCCTTCTCCATGGGAAAATTTCACTTGTGAAACACTCACATTCTTCCATTGTAAAATAAAGGCTTAAAAATAATACCCATCCATTCTTGTAAAACGACAAGCCAATTTAAACTGAGGGGGAAGCAACTTGGAATGGGATGGGGAAGGGGAGCAAGGGGTTTTCATTTACTGACTTGTGTTGCTTTACTAGATAAGGACACACTCCTTGGCTTTTATGTCTGCTAATCTCCCATTGACCCCATAGCAACATCCATCACTGAGTAAACAGGGTTTTTTGCTTTCTGGTTGTATCCACTGACACTCTTTTTCTCCCTGAAGACAGATTATCTTCTTCTTGGAGTTTCTTTTCATTATCTGAAGTCAGCCCCTATTTTATTCAAAATCTGAATCTGGGCTGTTTGGCAAAAAGTTTCTCTTTAGGTGCACTGAGATCCAATGGTATATACAATTTTCACATTAGCACAAATTTCTTTTTTTTTTTTTTATAATTTCCAGTATTTTCTGTAATTATCACATCATGCCTGGCTTTGTGTTTTCCAAAGAGCAGCACAGTTAAGAATCAGCCATGGAATGGAGCCCCACAGGCTGGTTTATAGCCTCAGAGTTTCCTGAACCAGATGTAGATGTTTTAAAGCAGCATCACTAGGCTGACCTTCTTTGAGAGGCGAAATGCAATTCTTTTTTAAAAGTCGCCTGAGAATCGGCTCCACTTAAGAAACCAATGGCATCCGAGGTGATAACAGAACCGAGTCATTTCAGGCTGGCTGCCCAACTTGACTGAAAACTTAGTGACAGATAAAACATAAATCAGAGCCCTTATCATTTCCCTTCCTTGCTTGCCAAATGGGGGGTGAGTTTATCAGCAGCCTGTGAGCCCACTGACTGCTTTTCCCCTTGGTGCGGGGCAGAAGGGTAGAGTGGGCTGGAAGCTAAATGGCTGTTCTAAAATGTGTTGGTGTAAACAAGCTGGGGTAAGACTTCCTTGAACTGCCAGTTACTGAAGCGTCATCCATCTCACTAAACTGTACATTTGATAGGGGCATATCATCTATATCTCGAAAAGAAAACAAATAAAAAACCAAGTTCCCTGGTTTAGGCTCAGACCCTTCATGGTGATAAAAGTACTAAGAATTAAATAGCCTGACCCAAACAATGGCCATTCATTCAAAGGGGGGGTGGGAGTTGGGATGGGGACAAAAGTTTTTTTTTTTTTTTTTTTTAGGACATTTGGAAACATCATTGGGGTCCTTCATAAAAAGCATATGGTAGTTATTCTAATTTTCATTAGTTACTGTACTATCATTTCCTAATATTTGAAAGAATGATTCCATGAACCTGTAGGAAAGATGTTTAAAAAATACTACTTTTTTTTCTTTATTTTTCAAATAACTTGCCTGCAGTATCAACAAGGTTTTCCAGCCACGGGTTTAAACCTCAAAACCCCATTCAACATTTCTCCTCTGGCAAAGTAATTTATTGCTACTTGGAAAGTGTTAAGTCAACTTTTTCCAGGCACTGGTAGTTTTTTAGGTATCAACAGTGGGAGTGGCTTGGTGTAGGATCCTCATCAGTGAGAAGCCCTCATTTGTAGGAATGGATACATGTTTTCTGGCATAGCTAGGGTGACTCTACTTAGAAGGAAAATATGTGACCTTTATAAAAGGCCAAATAGTTCTGTGCTGGCATTGAAACTGAAGAAACATTGCAGCCAAAGGTAGAGTAAATGGCTAGAAATCAACTATTTTTGGCATTGTTAAAAATGTTTGGGTGTGAAGTTGACAGTTTAGGAAAAAGAAAAAAATAATAGATTCTTTGCAGGAAGACCTGGTTAAAAGTACCTTTTCTCAGTAACAGAGTAAGAATAAATCCAATGGTGATGAAGTTTACAATAATTCTTTGTGTGTCAGAAACTGAAGATGCACATAACTACATTATTTGGGCTGCACCCAGATGTTAGACCAGGTGTTGTATGGCAACTGCTTCCTCATTTAACATTGGCTCATCTTCACTAAAAACTTGCATGTTTCAAAATTGGTGCGTGGATATTGAGAAAATACAGCTCTGGTCCACCCAGATATCAGCATATAAATTAGCTCTATAGAAATGGAAGACATAAAAAAAAATGTCTTAAAAACCCCTAAACACTTCTACTCAAGAAGAGACTTTGGTAGATGTCAAGTAATGAATCACGGGCTATAAACTATGTTCTAACTTGATTACAGGGACTTCTTTTAAATTGAATACTTCTTTTTAAGTTTTTTTTTTGAGGGTTTTGTAATTCCCTTTGTTTTTCTCACATTGATATCAAGAGGTACTATTCCTTCAGCAAGTAATTTAATCTATAGTAGTAGAAGAACTTTCTTTCAAAAGACTTTAAAATATCAATGATTTTAGAGAACAAATCGACAATTTAGGAAGACAGAAAATTGTATTTCATTGGTAAAACAACCAGACTTTCTTATTCTTAGATGCAGCAATTGCCCATCAAGGTTTTGTTATATAAATGCATTGAACTTCACTTAAGGTAAAGGGCTCCTCCAACTTTAGCTGCTTTCTCTACCTAATCTATGGAAGTATAGACATTTGGTTTAAATAATTTTTCATCAAATATTTCTGAATGGCTATAGTGTCTTGTAGTGTTTGAACACATTTAATCATCTAATAAACTTTTTTACATGTGTGTAAGGGTTTTTAATAAGGCAATAGAATACAGCTTCATATTTTGAGGTACTTTCAATCAGATTGTCTATATGTAAGATTTTGGTGTATTTTGAAATGTAAATGTTGGAAGAGAATGATGAGGTGTCATAAAGTCATCAGGCTGAAGGTGACTATCATTAATATCTAAGGAGAGAAATTATAGATGGCCCCAGGTGGAAGCTCACTGTATCTGAAAGGGCTGGTAATCTAGCTCTGTCTTGTCATCAACTTTCAGAGGCACTCAAAAGTATCTGAATAAGTGCTGATATTGGGCTCGCTATCTTAAATTGTCTCTTCCAATCTTATATTTATCTAGGACTTCAGAGGAGACCCTGCCATATTATCATTGCCCTCCTGAGAAAGGAGAGCCACATCCTGTCTCCAGTGTTAAACAAACCTGACTCTTAGGGAATCATTAAGTTAACCTCCAACCTTCACGGGGCAATCTTAGCCGGTCTCACTAGGTCCCCAGAAATTGCTTTTTAAATTTTATCTTGAAATTCTTTCTTTCATGCTGAAAAATGACAATTTCTACCTTTCCAGAAGTAATGCTTCAATTTTTGAGTATACTACTGATGCCATTACATTTATTTTCCATTTGGTATTATAACAATTCCAGCTCTTTGAATAAGAGCTAAAAGTTTTTGGATGTGACCTGGCTTAGGGGATTAGAATAGATCAGAAAAAGCTTCTCTCCTGAGTTACTGGATCACATCTGACCAGGTCAATGATGATAACAACACAAGTGACCCTTTATTAGTCTCCACCAGCACTGTCCAGTAGAAATATAATGCAAGCTATACATGTAATTTTAAATTTCCTAGTAGCCACAGGAAATAAAATAAACAGAAACAGGTGAAATTAATTTCAGCAATATATTTCATTTATCTCACTATATCCCCCAAATTGGCATTTCAGCATATAATCAATGAATAAAATTATTCATGAGAAAGCATACTTTTTTATACTTAGTCTTTGAAATCTGGCATTATTTTACTCTTGTAGCACATCTCGGTATAAACTAGTCACATTTCATGTGTTCATCAGCATCATGTGGCTAACTGGTACTATAGTGGCACATGAAGGCCTACAGAAAACTAGATGGTAGTCTTTTTAGTAAGCTTAGCTCAATGGACAGCCTCTCTCCTGAGCTTTCTAGGCTCAATGGATTTGAAAACTGAAATTCCTTTTCTCTGTCAGAAGTGGCCATTTCAGTCTCTGTGCTAACTATTCAAAGTTTAAATGGGGGTCATTATAGTTAGTTTTATCATATTATGCAATGTTCAAAAATTCTACCTTGAGTCTACATGCTTAATGGAAATTACCTAGTATTCCTGAATAAAAAGAGACCTGGGTGTGCTTTGCCTTTTTTTCTATATACCTTTTATACAACTGCTCTCCGAGTCAATCAGACACTGGAGTGATATTTATTAGGGTCAGGCATCCGTGCTAGGGTCAAACCATGTGAAACCCAGAGTTCTCATGAATGCAAGGGGCTTCTCCTCTAGAGTCTACTCAGGTAAAATCAACACTACTCTTCACGAGTTTTTTTCCTATGGTGGCTTACATGTACTTCTCAAACTGGTATAGTACCTTCTTAGGCATCTAAAATAAAGATTTAAAAAAAAAGTCTTTTTCTTTTTGTCCTGTGACATGCAATTTGGCAAGATTTTTAGGAAATAAAAACTTCCTTGCAAACAAATGATCAACTTGTTCCTTTTAATAAACACTCCATAATCAAATGTGCTATTTAATTCATCTTGTCTTGAGCATTGTATCATATCTGGTTTATTTCCTCTCTAAAAGTCAATGTGAAGGGAAAAATGTCAGAAAACCAAAGAATAATTTAAATAAAAGCCATGAATCTATACAGTGAACCACATATTTCAAGTATTCTGTGGGCAGGAGTTTCCTATCTACAGACAGAAACCCACTAAAGAGCAGAAAACCATCTCCTTTTGAACCAAATGAACTAAATGGTTTCTGATCTTGGTTGAACGCTAAGACTATGTTCTCATTAAATGTTCTACCAGCTTCTAACAAAACAAAATGCTCAGAACTTCCTGGGGTACAACATGCTCTTTTTCTCTATTCATCCACCGACTTTCATGTACCTTTTCTTTAGCTTTCAAGTCTCTGTGACCTTAATATGACATTTTGGTTGGGTAATTAATCCCTATTAAATGGCACTGAGCTGATTAGATGAAGCCCTCCTTGGCATAATAGTCGGTCACAATGCTTCAATTCAGCGTGATAAGCTTAAGCACACACAGTTAGATGCAGTAATATCCAATTTGTCAAAGCTCTTATGGCTTAATTTTCTGCCACAAGGCTTGAAAGAAACAGTGACTGGACAAAGCTCCAGATTTATTGCTTAAGTACCTTCAGTAAACTGATCTTGCCCATCGTGTAATCTCATTGTGGACATTTGGGGAGACAGTGGAGCTCAACTAGACTGAAACCTCCTTAAAAATCGGGCCTGAGGGTTCCTGAGCACAGAACTTGAAAGCAAAGCAAGCAGATATGAATGTCTCTTCAGAGGCAGACAACAGCCAATTTGCTTAGCCAGAGCTTTCCTCTTAGGATAATTGCATAAAAAGAATAGATGTCAGGGAAAGGATGAAAGATTCATGGAGGGAAATAAAAATATATACCGGGTCCTGAAAACATCACGCTGAAGCAGGCCACAGCTCTATTATGAGAAAAATAAAACAGGAGCAGCTGATGTTTCTTTTAACTCAGTTACTACAATCGTAATTATCTTATCCTAACAATAGGCAGTTTTCCTGGCATGTGTTTTCAAAGCTGGTGAGTACTTTCTAATTGAGGGGCGGGGGGAAGATATAAGATAGCCTTTTCTTATAATCTGTGAAATAACAATTACTCTTCTCTTTGATCAATAGGAAAGGAGTCAATAGGAGCATTTTCTGCAGATGAGATATGAAAAACATTTATTTCAGCCAAATAAATATGCAGAATAAATCTCATATTAATCAAATATACCACAAACATTTACTGGATTACTGAGGACTGGTTTGGTACAAGACATGGCTGCAGATACAAGGGAGAGAGAAAAATTAGATTATAATCCCAGTTCTGAAGTGTAGAATCCATAGACATATGCATGGTTATTCAATTAGGCAAAAAAAGAAAAAAAAATGTACTGTGAGAGAAGTGCAAAGGAAGAGATTAATATCAGGATCATTGTGGAAAGTGTAGTGTCATCTAGAGGAGAAGCAAAAGTGTTCAGAACTATGAAGTTGATAGTATCTGAGCAAACACCTTGATGGAAAAATGGAATACAGACCCCTGGGTATGGGCACTGCAAGAAGAGCAGATGGCATGAATAACCTGCTGCTGTAAGTGTACAAAGCAGAATTATTTCCTACTTAGGTCAAAGTTCTATTAAATATTTACACAGATTTTCGTTCTTCAATATTCATCAGTATTGGTTGCTTATTGAGAATCAATCAAGAGATTCCCCAAGGTGCAGTTCTCAAACAAGATGGAAGCCTTGTTCTCTTCCATGGAGAAGGCTCAGTGTGAGCTGGCAGTTCAGACGTTAGGTGCTTGTGCCCACAAGGTTATCCAAGATCCAGGAGCCCAGGTTCCTTCTATAGGTTGCCCTCCTCCCCAAGGCTGAAGCTAGCTCCCTGTAATTACATCTGTATTCCGGTGCCTGGATATAAGAAACAAGGTGGAAGGCAAGAAACTTCCTTTCTGAGGAAGTGAACCAGCTACAGCACATACGGCCCAGCAGCAGGAATCAGACGGAGAGGCTCGGGCCCCCGTAGGAAAACCTATGAGTTTTATTACTATTAGGGCAGGGACATAGGATACGATGGGACAAATGAGCAATTTCTGACATCCTAGGCATTCAATGTTCACTGCTGAATTATTACTTCGATGAAGCAATAATTAAATGGACAGTTGAAAGCCTCTGTGTTCCCCAGAGAACACAGTCTAAAGTGTGGGACATCAGTAACTTCTCAGGTTCTTTTGTGAATCAAAGGAATTGAAAAGGAGCCGTTGTGCCAGCTGTTTGAGTGTATAAAGAGGCATGTTTGAGTGTGTAAAGAGAAAGGTGAAGATTTGGCACTTTCAGAGGAAGATTGCTTGTCACGGGTCACAGTAGCCTCTATTAGGAAGTATTGTATCTCCTTAATTAAGAGAACCATTTCTCAGTTTCTCCGGGTTTTTAGCCTTTGCTCACCCCTAGGGTTATGTCAGCTCCAGAGCTTGTTTCTTCCAGCCATGTCTTTTCATCATCTTCAGACTTTGATGTAGAGATGATCTAAAAATAAATTAGAGGACTTTATCTTTTTATAAATATGTTTCCCTTACACAAAAAGCAGCATGATATAAAGAATGGGAAATTTTAGCAAAAAGAAGATACTACTTTTTTGTTGCTCAATGATGTTAAAGCTGACTTCATTCATTTTGTCAAATAGTTATCTCTGTGATTCCAGGACAGAGGATGCTCAGAGATTATATTCTTTATAGAGAATGCCACCTTAAAAATTGCAGATGCCATAGCTCCCCGAAGTCAAAGAATGTGAATCACTGGAAACTTATTTTTTCATTCTCCCATTCATTCACTCCTTGAAGAAACTACAGGCTAGGTGATTTATAACCCCTACCTTCAAGAATCATACAGTATAAGGAATTTATGCTCTATTGAAAAAAATGATACTTTTACTTTGATCTTTTTTACCCATCTGTAAACAAATGCTGTGTTTATATGCTTAATTTTAATTACATATCTATAAATAATATATGAACTAGTATACTAATTGTATGTTATAAAATATTCAGAAATATGAATTCTTACATGAGCTATAAAAAAGAAATTATATTTTGAGATGGTTTAAAATGATGGATTTATTAGTTGATATCTCACTACACAGTGTATAATTAGTGCAAGGTTCAACTTAAACTGGTAAGTATAATCCGTTTCATGCAGTTTTCTTGGTACTTTTTTTCTTTTGGCTCACCACTTGATAGATAGTATCAGACTGTTTTTACCATGTTTTGTGTCTGACCAAGACCTTTATTAATAGCAGAAAATGTATTGATGACACAATTTTCTTTATTGGTCCCTGAGGCTTGCAGTATTAATATTGTTTTATGTAGCAATTTAACAAGAAGGAATATTTTAGTTCACATGTTCATTATGTGAGGGGCGTCTTGGTGCCATAAAACTACAAAATGAGAAACACACTAGAAACTGTATTACATTGCAATACACAGAGTTGACCAAATGATCTGATGAAGACACTGTTGTCAACACTCCTCACAGTAAAACCACTACTCTACCTCAATTTACTCTGAACAGAGGGCATGACATTGAATTCCCTGATATTCAGGATGTATGGTGGGGTGAGAGGGATCAGGGACAATTCACTTGCTAAGATAAGTTATTTTCTTTTATAGATTAAAAAATAATGAACCATGAAGAGAAATTCTAATATTTTTACAGAATCCCAAAAGACTACTTTGTACACTCCACTTTGGAGACCACTATAGTTGAGTAGAAATTAAAATAATTATTCAGAGAGATTACAGAATTAAGATTTTCCTGATTTCAGGAAACCAGAGAATTATCATTATCAAGGTCTTGTTCTGTTTAATTAGTATTTAAAAGGTAATTTTTATATAGTTCCTAGTTATCAGATGCTCTGTGTTAGTCCAAAAAAAAAAAAAAAAAACAATTTCCTCAACTTTGGCAAATTTTTGATTTTAGGAAAAGCCTCTTCACTCAAATTCTAGAACTCACAGGTCACACTTAGAATTGAATATGAAAGATTAAATGATCAATTGCTGCAAATAATCACAAACCATAATTTTGTGTAAATAAAGATACTAACGTGGACTTCCTAGATAAAATGAGCCATTTCAAAAGGATATTAGCCAGGGTGAAGTCCTATGAAAGAGGTATATTTGAAATAGTGTGTAATATTAACAGAAGGCATAAAGGATTTTTATTTATGTGATTAATATCATTCACCTATAGATACAGAATTAAAATGTGACTTGCAAATGTAACTTGAGGTATGCCCAGAGTGAAAGGATTCTGAGTTATTTGATATAGGCAGATGGGAGAAGACCTAGATGAAAAGTATCTTTTCTATCTGGTCTAAAATTTATCATGTTGGTGACAAATACAACTTGAGGTACAGAATTCTACAAATTTTTAAAATTTCTCATCTTTCAGTTCTTAACTTTTTTCCTATGTTGTTTTTTTAATTATTAAGCTTACTTTTTGTTGTTGTTTTATTTTGTGGTGCTGGGGATCAGCCCCAGGGCTTTCTGCTTGTTAGGCAAGCACCTTACCATTGAGCTACATCCTCAACACCCTTAAATTTATTTTTTTAACTGATAAATAAAAACAAAGAATTTTATATATTTATGGGGTACTATGTGATGTTTGATTACACATATACACTATATAATGTTTCATATATATATATATATATATATATGAGAGAGAGAATAATTTAAACATTATATATGTACACACACACACACACACACACACACACACACTTAAGTATTTAGCCTTTCTTTATGGTGAAAACATTCAAGATACTTTCTTCTAGCTTTTTGAAATGTACAGTCTATTATTGTTATCTATAACAATACAGTCTATAACTGTCACCCTACTGTGCAATAGCACCCCAGAACTTCTTGCTCTTGTATAACTATAACTTAGTACCCATGGATTAATTTTTTCCCTATCCTTCCCTCTTCCCCTACTCTCCCTAGCCTCTGATAACAATCATCTACTCTCAACTTCTGTGAGATTGACTTTTTTAGATTCTACATGTGAGTGAGATCATGCAGTGCTTGTTTTTCTGTGCCTAGCTTATTTCATTTACAGAATGATCTCCAGTTCCATCCATGTTGTTACAAATGACACAATTTTATTCTTTGTTACAGGTAAATAGTATTCCATGGTGTATATGAACCATATTTTCTTTATCTACTCATCAGTCAATGGGACACTTAGGTTGATCACATTTTTCAGGTATTGTGAATAGTGCTACAGTAAACATGGAAGTGCAAGTGTCTCTTCAGTATAATAATTTCTTCTTATCCTTTGGGTACATACCTAGGAGTGGTACTATTGAATCATATGGTAGTTCTATTGTTAACATTTTACACACACACAAAAAATAGTTTTAAAACATTTTGAATAGTTAATATATACTAGAAATTATCTAATTCAGTCATTACATAACCAGGCAATAAGAATATCCCTATATTGTCAATGAGAAAAATTAAAGCCCAGAGAAATCAAATTACTCCTCTAGGGCCATAGAGCTAGGGACACAAGCCCTGTTTGTCTTTGAAGCTCATGTTGTGTCACTGTTTTTGGAAGCTAGCAGGTTGGGAAAAGCTGATACAATTTCTTTACCTCCCTTAAAAACAAGAACAAATAACATAAAGGAAAGCAAAGAAAAATATTTTTAAAGGCATATAATTTAGACTTGTATAGGTTTAAAGTGACAGTCTACTTATTCTTCCCACAGGTAAAGATACTGTGACAACGTTGGGAAGACAAAAGTGTGGGCATTCAGCCTCACCTATGACGAGGACTTAGTTACCAGAGTTGTCCAAGAAAGACTTTAGAAAACTCAACAGACCTGTCAGAGTCGAAAAAGAAAAACAGAATTGGAAAGGGTCTGGCGAGATTGAAACTTGTCTATGGTGAACCTTTCTTTTGACAATTCACATCCATCTTAAGCAGAAGTGTTGTTTATTCTTATTGTTCCAGGTTTCCTCTTCTGGTCTGCTGATTCTCTAGGGTTTTGTAGGCCAGTAGTGAGAGTTTTGAAAATTCAAAAGCATTTGGGATTTCGAAAAAAACAAAATGTAAAGGATACCAGCAGCACAGTTTACTTAAGAGGTTTTAATCATAAAAATCTGCATAGTGTATTATGTGATTCCTACTTCAACTGTCTCTTTTCTTTCTCTTTGGTGTCTGAGAAAAAGCCAAGAAGCCCTCCCCCCAATTTAAATACCCTAGAAAAATTTTAGTGGAAGCATTTCATCACATCCTGTCTTCCTGATTCTTTTTCTGCTATAATGAACCAAATTGACTTATAAAAGCCATCTATGACACAGAATAACAAACTGGGTCACGGGTGGAAAGTTGAGCGCTGCTTCACGGCACTTAGCTGTCATTACCCTGTGGGATTTGACAAGTTCTCTGAATGAGAGCAGGCAGCATGGCTTTGCATTCATTCTATGGCTTCTGAGATTTCAAAGACTTACTGTAGCCATGACTGGGAATGAACTTGAAATGCTAAATGAAAGTGATCACAGTTTAATCTGAGCCAAAATGCATTTCTTTGCAACAGACGAAAAGCAAGATCAAACTCCCATAAGTCATACATAACACAGAAATTGTTGCAGAAGAGATGCAACATCATTATGCCAGACACTCAGTGAGTTATTTCTCTTCTGCCCCGACTCACCACAGTTTCCTCCCAGTTGGTCACACATGGTAAGCATTCATCTAACCTCAAATGCAGTTCCCCAGTCTTATCAGCAGATCTGTACTCCTCTCCACTGGACGGCCATGGTGTGCATATTTCCAATGTAAAAAGACTGACGTCATCATTATTTTAATTAACCAGTTGCCAGTTTGCATTCTTTTTCTCCCTTACAACCATTCCATTCCCTTATTCAGTGCCAGCCAAGGAAAATTTAGTTTTCTACATTTAGTGAAAAAATACTTTAAGTATAGCATATGTGATTCCACAATAATATAAACTGTTTTCTTGACATTTGTAAGAAACTTGTGACATCCCAAATCACAATACACTTGGGATCACAAAATGTTGATCTGGGGATGATGGTACCTCACACTGAGGTCTTTGAACTACATTATGATTTTTATTAGCATTTAGAAAGGGGAGAGAAGGACGTTTTCTTAGACAATCGGGCCAGATGAACAGTGGGTTACTACCAGGTGTAGTGGCACACCCCTGTAATCACAGGGACTCAGGACGCTGAAGCAGGAGGATCACAAGTTGAAGGCCAGCCTGGGCAATTTAGCAAGACCCTGTTTCAAAATAAAAAGACAAAATGGATTGGGAATGAAGTTCAGTGGTAAAGTGCCCCTGGGTTCAACCCCCAGTACCAAAAAAAAAAACCAAACAAACAAACAAAAAAAAACTCAGAAAAAGTGGTTTATTATTTCAGCTTCATCAATAAAGATCTGAAATAACAAAGATGTTAACAATTCACAAAAATAAAATAAAATAAAAACTCAGCATGTTTCATCAAGGGCAATCCTGTTTAAAATCTTGCTGTGTATACAGTAATTTTATAGTTAGTTCTCAGTACATATTTTTATACATACTCTTTTTAAAGAACTGTGCATTTATATGTAAGAATTAACTAAAATGTTTTTCAGAGGCTTCATGAAGACAGACAAAACAGGAAGCTGAGATTTCTTTAAAGGACCTTAAAATTTTTTATTGCATTTAAAAAAAAATAAAAAGGGTTTTGGCCACACATATACATTATCTGACTTGGAAGACTAACTTCCTGTTATAATCAATACACATTACTTTTGGATTTTAAAAAAATCAGACAAATATTCTAAATTGTTGAACTTTCTGGGCACATGTATCTTCTGCCGTAAGTTTATTTACTTTATACAGTTTCCCTTCTTCTCTTACTTTAGTGCCTGTTCAATATCACTGACTAAATCGCAGAAAGAACTCCAAGAGTGCCTCGCCAAGCCACAACCACTGAAGAAAACACACGCTTGTTTAAAGAATCAGGGTAGGTGGTGATCTCCTCTATTTTTAAATCATTCTGCAGCTAGAAAACATAAACATCATTTTTAATTACAAAATGCCTTCACATATTTTGTATGTTTACAACTATGTCTTTCTATCAACTCATTTGAAAAACTAAACAGTCCAATAATCGTACATTTTAAAAATCAAATTATTTGTTTATATTTTCTTCCCCTTTGCCTCCTACTAATTTAAATGCTATATTTTATTGAATGCTTTATCTTCTTGATAAGTGTGATATTGTTTTGCACACATATCCAAGATGCCTACTTCTAAAGTCATGACTCAATGGCAAGTGGCTGAGTATGTCCTCCAATTGAGTGTCCTTCTACAAGGTAGACACTTTAGAAAAAACAGATTTTACTGCAGATTTATCCCAACTTCAGTAACATGCATCTATAAACACCCCTCACATTGCTACCCTTTGGTAATGGCACTTGAGTTGAAAAGAGGGAATTCTTCAAGAATAACACATGGTGATCAAAAGTATAGCTGTGAGAAGGTAGCAAGTGGAGACAGATGAAGGGGTGAATCAGAATTTCCAACATCTTTTATGACCAAAGGATATGCTCACACTAACCTGGTCAGCAATACAGAAGAACAGCAGGTTTGAGTACAAGTTTACATTATAGAGAAGATAATGGGAAACAAGAGACCTGGGATTAAGCTCTAATGATTACACACATCACATCACATAATTTCTTTTTTTTTTTTTCATCCATCCTCATCAAATAAGAATGATTATATTCAATAGGAAACCTTAGTGCTCCAGATTTGACTCTGTATAAGCTTCTGATACTTTGTAATAAAAAAAATTGCGTGTTCCATTGTTCAATTTCCCACAAATTATCCTCTTGCTTCTGAATTACTTTAGATTTTAAAAATAGAGTATTTTCTTGGCTATGTTAACCAAATGGAAATGTGATTACTACCTTATGTTACCCTCATCAATGACATTCAAAAGAAAAAAAAATACAAGGTCATATTGTCATCTTGTTTCATCTGTATAGGGCTGCATAGAATTTAGTCTCCAAAGAGCAAATCATTAAGGAGCAGGGTTGCCTAATGAGGAAAGAGAAGTCAAACCTGCTATATTAGCTTTCTATTGCTACAATAAATACCTGAGTTAAGTCAATTATAAAGAGTAAAGGTTTATTTGGGTTCACAGTTTTAGAGGTTTCCACTCATGATTCATCTGTCCCATTTCTTTGGTTGGACCTGTGGAGAGTTGGTACCTTGTGTCAGAAATGGAGAGCAGAGAGAAATTGCTCACCTCATGGACAGAAAGCAAAAGAGAGAAAGAGCAAGGGATTGGGGCCCCACTATTCCTTTCAAGTAAATGACCTCAATGGCCCAAGACATCCCAATAGGCCCCACCTCTTAAAGTGTCTAACACCTCCCAATAGCACTGGAGACTCAACATTTAACCCACAAGATTTGGGGAATATTCCAGATCCAAACCACAGCACCTGCTTAATCTTCTGTCTCAAATCACCAAAACATTAAAATGGATACTTTAAAATGTGCCCCAAATTCTAGATTGCTAAAAATAAACACCTAAATCATTCTAGTTGACTATGGATTAAATATCTGAATTAAAATTTCTGTCATAATCTATCTCCTATTTGCTTATTTGATGGAAAAATCATTATTTATTCAATATTCGTTTGATTTCAACCATAAAACAAGTTAATTTTTAAGCATTAAGGATACAGCAGAGATTAAAAACCCAGTTTCTCTTCTCAAAGACCATGTGGTCTAATTGGAATATGAAGGTTTAAATACAGCAGTGCATGTATGAGAAAGACAACTGATTATTCCAAAAGAAGGAGATAAACCTCATATTGGTAAGCACAGACAAGGTCACTAATTGGACAGCAAATTTTAGCTAGCACCCTGGTGTCTTTTCTTACCTCCTAGTAACTTTTCACTTCATCATATGGCTATTTTAATATAATAAGTTTACTACTGAACATTAATTTTTTAAAAAGATCTATCACTAAAAATAAAACTACTTCTTCTACTTTCTGTCACTTCTTAGCAGAGGTGACACCAGATTAATATTTCTAAAGTATAATCTTAAACATGTTATTCCTTTATTTTTAAATAATTATATAATATTTGATCATGATCAATTAATATAACTTCTTTTATTGAAATAGTCTGCTATTTTTCCATCTCACTTTATATTTTATACTATTCAGTTGACTCACTTAGGAGACTAAAATAAATAAGTAGAAGGTACTTTCTTTCCCACCAAGTTGATTAGATGTTTTGTGGATCATAACACTGTCACAAATTTGGTTTTATCAGAGAATACAAAGAGCACCTCAGGAAAGAAGGAAAACAAAGTGAGTCTCTCAATAGGTTCCCCCATCTATTATTCCATATTTTCCTTTTGATAACCTTCACCTATCAACCAAGTCACCATTTAGCTCTTAGTTACCATTCATCTTATCTGTACAAGTTTCCTTCACACACACACAAAAAGGAGTCTGTTGCCTTGTAGATACAGTTAGCTTTAAATGGAAATACAAAAGGGATGTATTGCATTCTTATAAATAATCATCTATCAGTAAGGAGATAGTTTGAAAAAAAGAAAAAAAAATGTCATTATAGATTTTAAGTTTTTAACAGTGATTCTATAAGGTCATTTCTATGTGAAATCTGCATTGAAAATGTCACATCCTCCCCAGTTCATCTTCCTCACAACAAAAGTTTGAGAAGGCTTCAGCTGAAATGTCATAAGCCAAGGGACACGTGTCCTGTAATGACTATACAAGCCTAAAGCGTGCGAAGCCCTGCAATACTGGAAGTGGTGGTAGTGTTCCCAGGATACCTGCTCCTGAAAACAGAACCCAATGGTCTTTCTGCTTTGTATCCCTCTCTGTGTCTGAAAGCAGACCTCTAGAGTCAACTACTCCAACACAGTCTCAGAAACTGTGGCTCTCATTCAGCTTCTTGTGTATCTCAAAGCATGTGCAGGTTTTTGTTTGTTTTGGTAACTACAATAAAAGTTACTGAACATTTTTGTGTTCCCTCAAGAGTAACACAATAATGGACTCCAAAATTCTTGTGGAGAACAAACAGAACATTATAGACAATTAAGGCCTTCCCAATTCCACTGGCCATTGCGGGCTGGGTTCAAGGGTTGCCATTCACTAATGGAAACTTGAAAGAAGTCATTAAAAAAAATGGAATACTACTTGTTAAGAACATTATTGCTTCATTTGCATAGAAGCTTTTGTATATGTGACGTTTATATAGCTATGGATGTGAGAGACAACTGAGAAAGAAAACCATGATTATTTTATTTTTGAAACACTATTTTTTAAATATGCTGAAAGTCAGAGAATTGAAACTTGAAATAGTTAAACTAGTAAAGAGACTCATTCATTATTTTTCAGAGAAGAAAATCTTCTTAAAGCTGAAACATTCAATTCTTGGTTTCAGTCCAAAGGTTCTGTTCAGTTGTTTTGAAGTTGCAGGGAAAAAAATGTACTTTTCCTATCGTACCCATTGACATTTTTAAACAAAAATAATTCAAAGATATTTAAACAGTACAACTTCAAATGTCTGTGGTTAATCCGTTGGGGAGAAGAATCTGTAGGAGAAAAAAACTATGAAAAAATAAACTTGGAGTTTGATCATCCTTTCAAACACTGGAAGCAAACTAAAATTCTTCTAGGTTTATGATTGTACTATCAAAGTCAAGAAATAAGAACAAAGGTTCTTATATTGTCTTTTATAAAAGTTTTTTAAAAGAACAATAAAAAATTCTATTTTGAATTTAGAATCACAGAACCTGCCAATGAGTTCTGCTTCATTAAAAATTAGTCTAATTATCCTTCCATTTCAGATTATTTCTTGGTAACAGCTTCTCTTTAGGATTATGCAAAGGAGAATTAACATGTGATCTTTCCCCACATTTTTCTGTCATAGTTTTAACTCAAATTGCATTCTTAAGGAGTCAAGAATGTATAACTTAAATTAAAGGGAGTAATATATGGTACATTATCCCAGAGATAAGAGCTTACAGATGTGTCATTGTTGCAAATGTGACAGCCTCTTGAATTTAGAGACTTGGGAATTCTGTGGGTTCAAATTCTTGCGTGAGGTACTTTATCTCTTGCAACTTTGTTTTCCCTACCTGCAAAATGAGGATATAATATATGTAAAATAATATGGGTAATATCTAGTACACATTTCTTAGGAATTATTAATTTCCTTTCCCACTGTTGAGGCAAGCCTTTATTAGTATAAATAGAAGTTACAAAATACAGGTAAAATTAAATCATTCTCGGTAGCTAATACAAAATGAATTTATGTAATAAATTACTCTCCTTTTAATCAATATTTTCCAAGTTGCTATTGATATACCACTAGTGGTAGTTGAGTTTGACCAGAAGGAAAGAAAAGATAAAATATTAGAATATTTCACCTATAAAATAGTATTATTTCATTAAACTTTGATATTAGTTACATGTATGTCATGTACATGTATTGGACTCTAGGTAAGCAAGTAAAATGTATTTCTTATTGGGGTTGCAATTTAAAAAAGAAAGAAACAAAGAAAAAGAAAATCATAGCTTTATCTGTTCCTCCAATTCTTGCTGATGTCTTTTTCACTTTTTGAGTTCATTAGTATATTAAAAAGATGGGCTGGAACATATGCCAACCTTCAAAAACTCCTTATGCATTTTCAACAACCAGCACACATTTTTCACATCCAAATGAATTCTACTTCTAGTTGGCTAAAAAATAATTATCATTTCTTGAATGTGAATATGAAGCATCACGAGGCTCAGAGATGTGAACTGAAAGTCAGGATTAGAGTTCAGTTCAGTTTCTCCCATGCCCTTGCTTTCCACCACTAAACCATGAGCATGTTCCAGGGCAGAATATAATTGGGTAGCATGGTAAGTGGAGAAATGGTTCCTATGGCCAATGCTTTTCTCTTAATGGTTGCTGAGAGTAGATCGAAACAGACTCAGGAAGGAATGTACCCCACAAAGGAAAGAGCACATTGATGGTGAAGAACACTTCTCTCAGAGAGCAAATTGGGTCTATCAGTGACTGGTGTAGTCATAACACAATTTAGCCTTTTCAAGAGTCAGAACTGTATAAATACAGTACAGGAAGTTCAAAAAGTAATATTTTAGAAACCACATTCTTTTCTCCAGAACAGACAGCACAGAAGGTTCCATTTCCCACATTAAAACACTCTGTCTTCTCCTTGGGACACAGTGAAACATTTACTAAGAAGTCTGAACAGCCAGGAGCATGAACCCTGATTTTTTCCACTGTGTTCACAAGAGCAATGGATTCAATAGCAGTCCAGGACTCTGAAATAGCCTGTTCAGATTTCTTTGCTCACGCTCAGCTAATATGAATCACTTTGACTAAGTATTGCCCTGCTTTGCAGAATGGTATTCTGACATTATTAATAGTTGGCGAAGTTGAGTTGACCACAATAAGAGCTTTCTCCAGCCTGAGATAGAGCCAACAAGAGCTTGTGAATGTCGGCTTTAAGCCTGGGGATGGATTCAGATCCAAATTTTAAAATATAATAAACACTTTCCAAAGATATATTATAATAGGCTAGCTACTAAAAACCATCATAACAGGGAAATTGTTGAACTCAAGAGGAAACTTAAATTTTGTATCATATAAGAACATGTTACAGAATGAAACTTCTTAAGATTTTCTCAGTACCTACTAAAGAATGCATTTGTCTTCTTTCTTTCTTTCTTTCTTTCTTTCTTTCTTTCTTTCTTTCTTTCTTTCTTTCTCTTTCTGCTTGTTTGAAGCTACTCAGCTTGAATCTGAATCAGTTTGTTATTATGGAATACTATGTGATCTCAAAAATATCTTCTGTTTCAAAATTCCTCACTTACAAACAGTATGTACTCAGCAATAAGATGTTGTAAAGGAACATTTAAAAAGTATTGTGTCACCAAGAGGCATGTACCCCTTGACCACATGTAACAGAACCTTTGGCACAAGGAAAGACACACAGAACAGCTTGGGAAATGATGTTAAGTAATGCCCATGTATCTTGAACTAACATTCTTTCTTACCAAGAAAACTATTGGAGAGAATTCCAATCAAATTGGTCAAAACCACCATATTTAGAGTAGCAACAACCTTTTAAATCACTAATTCATGCCTTACTATAAAAGGCAGTCATTTAATGAGGAACCTATAATTTGTCTGCTTTTTTAAGACTCCAAGAAGAAATGATAATTTACTTTCAACAAAAAAAACTTTTAGACTATTGACAAGTTTACTTTCACCCTCCTACTCCCATTAGACCAAATTTTATTTAAAACTGCATTTCTAAAACAAAGATGCTATTTAGCTCATGTTTTATCATACTGAATATAGAAAAATAATCATAACTGTAACAGCTTAAAACATAATCATTAAATTCTCACACAGTGTTTTAGGAGCTGGTCTCAAAATCATTACTAAATTCTTTTTCAATTTTTTAAAATTATGATTTCTGTATTTTCTACAGTTCTTCTCTAAGGTGCATTATCCTGATTACCCATGTTAATATAAGCTCAGTAAAGAAAAAATTAGAGAATTTTGAAAAAATAGGGATGAAAGCAAATTAAGTTCCCACAATCCTGCCACACAAAAGAAATCACTATTAACATTTAGGATTTTATTCTTTTAAAATTGGTTTCCAAGCATATAAATATGAAAGTTGTGCAAAACTATCAACATATGACATACATATCTTCAACGATCAATTACTACTAATTGCCCCTGTTATTAAAACTTACCAAAAATCTTTCTGATACTTGCAAATTTTATACTTCCAGAAGGTGTAATTTAGCTATCTTAAATAATTAAACCTAAAGCATTTATTTTATTTCATACTTTTACATTATAATTTATGCAGTGTGGATATCTTCTTTATTCTCTAGTATTTGTTATCTCTTAGAGGCAGAATTGGCAGGTCACAAAGACCAAGAAGAGGTTAAGTTTTGATAGATACAGTCAGCTCTCCACATCCACAGGTTCTATGTCTGTAGATCCAACCTTGGATTGAAAAATATTCAGGAAAAAAAGTACATCTGCATTGAATATGTACAGATGTGTTTCTTACCATTATTCCAGAAACAATACAATAACTATTTATACAGCATCTACAGTCTATTAAGTATTGCTAGTCAGCTTTTCATAACTGTGACTGAAATGACTGACAAGAACAACTTACAGGAGAAAAATTTTTACATCAGCTTATAGTGTCAGAGGCTCCAGTCCATGGTCAGCTGGCTCCATTGCCAGATTGCATCCAGACAGAGAGAAACAATACCTTCTCCTACCTGTTCCGTTACTTTATGGTCATGTTGGAGATTATCATTGTGTTGGGCAGCCTTTAAAATGGTCCTCAATGATTCTCTCATCTTAAGAGTGGGCTTCATGTAGTGAGTTGCTGCTAATGAAAAGAAGATGGCAAAAGCGTGGGCTTTTGCTTCTGAGGTTCAGTTAAATGGAGACTGCTTGTGTCTTTGTGCTCTTTCTTTGTCTCTCCCTCTCTCAGGTCACTTGTGCTAGGGGAAGCAAGTTGCTCCATGACAGACCAATTGAGAGAGGTATGTGATATGAAAAGGAGCTCCAGTCCTCAGTGTAACCACCCAAGAGGAACTGAAGCCAACAACCATGTGAGTGAGCTTGAGAGAGGACCCTTCAGCCTCAGTCTAATCTAGATGACTGCAACTTTCTGGAAAACCTTGAGCCAGAACCATTCAGATAAGTGGCTCCTACATTCTCAATGCACATAAACTGTGATAAACTGTTGTTTAAAGCTGCTAAGTTTGGCTTAAGTTGTTAAACAGCAGAAGATAGCCATCAAAATCATATTTTCCCATTCACATCAATTTTTACTCAAATGATTTCACTGAATAGAAAGCTAAAATATTGTTTTTCATTTGTTTGCTGGTCATTTGTAGATCTTGTGTTGAGAAGGATCTGTCACCATGTTTTCCTTTTTCTTATTAATTCATAAGATCTCTTCATGCCTAAAGATATAACTTTATCTATTGTATATGTCACAAACGTCATTTGTTTACATTTCTCTAGACACTGAACTTGTTTGGTATGAAAAAAATGCTTTTAATTTTTTGTAGAGAAAAACTATTCATGTTATCTTTCCTGATATTATATATATACATTTATTTATTTATTTTGGGGAGGCAGGGCAGAGGCAGGGAGGACTGGATATTTAACCCAGCGGCACTTTACCACGGAGCCACAAGCTCAGCCCTTTTGTTTTTTATTTTGAGGCAAGGTTTCACTAAGTTGCTTAACACCTCACTAAGTGGCTGAGGCTGGTCTTGAATTTGTGATCCTCCTGTCTCAGCTGCTGGGATTAAAGGCATGTGACACCATGCTTGGCAATTTCCTGTTCTTCTTAAGGCAAGTGGGCAGCCAGGAAGCAGAACTGGAGAGTTACAATGTTCTAGGCTACATAGTTATTTCAAGGAGCAAATTGTATTGGAAAGAGCCCTCCTTCACTGACTGAGATATTGAGTGTGCCACTGAATATGCTTGAGCATCAATTTCCTTATCTGGAAAGTGGGAGTTAATCATAGTACCTACTTCACAGGTTATTGTGAGGATTAAATTCGAAATATGTGGGGAAAGTACTCGCAAATTGTTGTGTGAAGTTGTTAAATATTCAAGATGGCCAATTAGAAGAAGACTTCCTATCTGGTTCTGTGGCTAAGGAGTGAAGCAGTGGGAATACTGCTTCAGAGAGAAGTGGGCGAAAGAGGAAGCTCACTGAAATCTAATATTGGACAGTTAGTGTCTCTTAGAGACTCAGAAATTCAGGCGCATTGAACAAGGAACAAGAAAGAGTACACTGGAGTCAAGCAGGTGTGGCAGCAGCAGCAGCAATACTAGTTCATCATGGGGGAGGGATCACAGAGAGAGAAACACAATGGACAAATTTCATATCTAAAACCTGCAGATCAGAAAAGTAACCTCAACCTAGCTGCTCCAGAAGCTGCCCAGCATCTGGTGTTTGGAAAGTGCTCCATGTTTCTCAAATGACAAGCAGACAGCTGAGGTGGGACCCACCTGGAGGATTCCAGGCAGCAGCTTGCTGCTACAGGAGCCTGGGAGATCAGAACTAACACTGCCATATTGTCAACAGGTACCTCCTGGGTGACCTAGGGTGTACTCAGCAGAACATGCATGAAACAGACCCAGAGAAGACTGTGCCAGGGGGATTCAAATCAGAAATGTGGAGAGGAGTGCATCTTGCTTTCCCTTTGAATCGGGCAGCTTTTTGTGGAGAGCAGAGTGTGTGAGACATGTGGAGGGTGGATTCCCCTGCCCTGCTCCTGAGATCCAGACTCCCAGCAAAGATCTCCATCCGCTTGGCCCTAGGAATGTGTTGACCCTAGGGCTGTGTTGATCTTATCTCTCCAGAGCAGTATCACCAAAGTCTCAGTCTGATGAGACCTAAGCCCCAGCCTCCGGAACTCTACTCATGGAACTCTGCAGCAGCCCACCCTGGGAGTGCATCAATCTGGTCTGTCCAGACGAAACTCCAATCAACAGTACTTCCCATTCTGTTCTACCTTGTGCTGGTGAGAAGGAAGCTGAGAGCAGTTCAACCAGCTTCAGTTTCTGACCACTCCAGTGGCATCTCAATGAGCAACACAAAAGAGGAAGGGGTTAACAACCCCCAGCCTTGGGGCACTATCTCAATCCCTGGGCACTATCTCTATCTCTGTCTCTATCTCTAATTTCTGTCTGTACATAGGCCAAAAAGAAATAAAAAGAAGGGTCAGACAAAGGCAGACACCATTCATCTTCATCGACAGTTTTGATCACCTCAGTGGAGACGACTCTTATTTTCATTAAGAATCCTTTTCCCTTTGTGTGCACGTAAGCACACCCATGATTTTGTTATGCTGGTTGGTTTGTGGATACATGTGCAAATTTGTTTCTTTTTTTTTCTTCATTTTTAGCTTTTTTTTTTTTTGATAGTCATTTCTCTTTGTCTTTTGAGGGTGAGAGTTTTTTTTTCTCATTTCTTTTTGTTTTGTTTTGTTTCTCCTTCTTTCCTTTCTATTACTGCTGATAGCCAAATTTTCTTGTTCTCTTTCTCCCTTCATTTTTCTATGTCTTTCTAATAATCTTAAATCCAACAACACAGTGAATGGGAAAAAACTGAAAGAATTTCCTTTAAAATCTAAACAAGGCAAGAATGTCCACTCTCATGATTCCTATTCAATAAATTACTAGAAATAATAGCCAGAGCAATTAGGGAAGAGAAGGAAATGAGAAGGGTAAAAACAGGAAAAGAAGAAGCAAAATTATCATTGTTTGCAGATGATATGATCCTATACTTAGAAGATCCAAAGAGCTGCACCAGAAAACTGACAGAGCAAATTCAGTAAAGTTGTAGGTTAAGAAATCAATAGCTCTCCTAAACTCCAAAAATGAGTTTGCTAAAACAGAAATCATGAAACAATCCTATCCACAATAGCCTCAGATAAATAATATTAAGGTATCTAGGAATAAATCTAACCAAGAATGGGAAAGATCTCTACAATGAAAAGTAGAGAACATTGAAGAAAGAAATTGAAGAAGACCTCAGAAGACGGACACACCTCTTATGTTCATGGATAGGCAGAATTAATACGGTTTAAATAGCCATATTACCAAGAGCAATATAAGATATAATGCAAACCCCATCAAAATGCCAATGA
Source organism: Urocitellus parryii (assembly GCF_045843805.1). Lineage (NCBI taxonomy): Eukaryota > Metazoa > Chordata > Mammalia > Rodentia > Sciuridae > Urocitellus > Urocitellus parryii. The sequence goes on from NC_135544.1 coordinate 38,054,522, forward strand.
CATTCTTCACAGAATAAAAAACAAACAACAACAACAACAACAACAAAATACAGTCCTAAAACTTATTTGGAAGAATAAAAAACCCAGAATAGCCAAAGCAATTCTAAACCAAAAAAAAAAAAAATCAATATTGGAGGTAACAAAATACAAATTATTCTACAGAACAATAGTAACAAAACCTGCATGATACAGGCATAGAAACAGACATACAGATCAATGCTACAGAATAGAAGACACAGGGACAAGCCTACATATCTATTTGACAGAGTTGCCAAAAACATGCATTGGAGAAAAGACAGTCTTTTTAACACATGGTGCTGGGAGAACTGGTTATCCATGCATAGAATAATGATACTCTCACCCAGCACAAAAGTTAACTCAAAATGGGTCAGAGATCTAGGAATTAGACCAGAAAGTAAACAAATCCTCAAAGAAAACACAGGACAACACTCCAATATTTTGGCACAGGCAATGACTTTCTCAATAGGACTCCTAAAGCTCAAGAAATAACGTCAAGAGTTAACAAAGGGGATGGTATCAAAAATCTTCTGCACAACAAAGGAAACACTTATGAATGTAAAGAGAGAACCTACAGAACTGGAGAAAAATCTTTGCTGGCTACTCTTCTGACGGTGGATTAATATCCTAAACATAAAGAACTCAAAAAAACAGCACACACACACATTCCAAAAATAATAATAATAATTTAAAAATCTCAATAAATAACCCACTTAAGAAAGGGGCAAATAAACTAAACAAACACTTTTCAAAAGAAGGAATACTAAAGGCTAATACATGAAAAAAAAATGTTCATCATTGTTAGCAATTAGTGAGATGCAAATCAAAACTACACTGAGATTTCACTCCAGGTAGAATGGCAGTCATCAAGAATGTAAACAATAATAAGTGCTGGAGAAGATACAGAGAACAGGGAACACTTTTACACCGTCAGTGGGATTGTAAATTAGTACAACCATTATGGAAATCAGAATGGAGGCTCCTCAAAAGACTAGAAATGGAACCACCACATGACTCAGCTATACCACTTCTCAGTATGTATCCTAAAGAATTGAAGTCATAGTTCTAAACCCATGTTTAGAGCAGCACAATTCACAATAGCCAAACTCTCAAACCAGCTGAGGTGTCTGTCAATGAATGAATGGATAAAAGAAATGTGAAATATATACACAATGGAGTTCTGTTCAGCCATGAAGAAGAATGCAATTATGTCATTAGCAGGAAAATGAATGGAACTTGAGAACATTCTAGTAGACAAAGTAAGTCAAACTCAGAAAGTCAAGGAGTTTATGTTTTCTCTCATATGTGAAAGCTAGAAAGGAAAAGAGAAATAAAAGTTGTGGAGGGATGTAATAAAACTAGAAGCACAATCAGTAGAACAGAGGAAAGGACTGGGAGAGGGAGAGAAGGAAAGGGAAAATACTGGAGAATATGGGTCAAATTAGATTGTGATACTGTGTGTGTGTGATTATGTCACAATGTATTTCACCATACGTATAACTATAATACACCAAAAAATATAAGGAAAAAACTGTCCCTATTTTTATGGTTTCTTTTTTTGTTTTTATGCATAGAAAACTTCATTTCCCTAAAGCAGATGCATATTCACCTATATTTTCTAATAGTATTAGATACAAAACTATAAACATGTAACTATTAAATCTAGTAAAATGAAGTTGTATAGCTGGGCCTAGTAGCGCACATCTATAGTCCCCGCTACTCCAGAGGCTGAGTCAGGAAGAATATTTGAGCCCAAGAATTTGAGACCAACCTGGGCCTCATACTGAGACCCCATCAAAAAAGAAAACTTTTTAAAACTTTTGGTACAAAATCAGATACTAACATAATTCTTGCCTCCGAAAGGGATTTCTGATACTGTTAGAAATAATTATTTAGTCATGTTTTGCCATACTGAAATAAATTCAGTATTTATTTACTTATTTATTCTTAGGGTAAGCCTTCTCAAAACATGGCATATGGGCCTAAAGTTTCTTTAGAAATTTTCATGGGTTCTACAAGATCAAAACCATTTTCATAAAAGAGAGTGAGTGAGAGAGAGAGAGAGAGAGAGAGAGAGACATTGTTTGACTTTTTCCACTGTCTTTTCTTTTTTAAAAAATACTTATTTTTTTTGTTATAGTTAGACACAATACCTTTATTTTATTTATTTATTTTTTAATTTTTTATTAGTTGCTCAAAACATTACAATGATCTTGACATATCATACATTTGATTCAAATGGGGTACGTAATCTTAATCTTATTTATTTTAATGTGGTGCTGAGGATCAAACCCAGGGCCTCAAATGTGCTAGATGAGTGCTCTACCACTGAGCTACAACTCCAGTCCCTCCACTGTCTTGATGTTTGTGCAGATGGTAAAATCAAGGGGCGGGGGCAGTGGGGTAGAACTTTGGGTGTCTGAACACAAATCACAGCAGTTTCACTGCCTGTGTTAGGTATCTTGATGTTCTTCATCTTCATACACCTGTGCTAAAAAATAAAGATAAAATGCTTATTTCACTTAATAATGACTTTGATAAGGCAGTAAAATGATTAATTTCATTAAATCTCAAACCTTGACTACATATCTTTTTAGCATACCATTTGACACAATAGTTCAGTGCATATAACACTTTTATTGTATAATGGAGAATGATAATTGCTCAAGAAGAAGTGTGCATGTGATTGAATTGAGAACTTTTCTCATAAAACATCATTTTACTTGGAAGAAAGATGGGCAGAGTGGTTTATTTAGACTTAGGTATCTATCTGAGAGGCATTTTCTTAAAAATGAACTAAGTGCAATTGTCACTTCAAGGAAAATGAGTGAAACTAATTTTTGCCAAAGAGTGCATTCAAGCTTTCAAGTAAATATGAAAATTTTGAGAAAATTATATCTACTATTAAAAGCTGGGAAGCATCCCGATACTTGAAGATGTTTCTGATGGGATCAGTGATAATATTAACAAGTGGGAATTTTTTAAATTAATTTATTCATTTTGATAAGGTAATATGACAGCAGAATGCATTTTGATTTATTGTACACAATTGCAGCCCATCTTTACATTTCTATGATTGTACACAATGTAGCGTCACACCAACAAGTGTGAAATTTTGACGTTGTGAGGTAAAATCTGTCAGCAACTAGAAGATTTGCATAAGAGGTTCAAAGTGCAAGAAAGACACAGATTTTGTAGTACCAAAGTTCATTTTTTCACATTCTATATTGTGGCTCATCTCTAAGAAACTACCACGTGGTGAGTTTTAGTGCAGTATCAAAGAAACATATTCACACTTCCTCCATATCCAACTACAAAGCTGTGTGAGGCCAAAGTTTTTTTTTCATGTATATTAATTGAAACAACATATGGCAACAGATTGAATGCAGAGGCAGATGTGAGAATCCAGCTGTCTTTTATTAAGCACATTAAAGAAATTTGGGGAAAAAAAGTTAAACAGTGCCATTCTTATCACTAATTTATTTTCATTTTGGAAAACACAGCTTTTAACATTAAAAAAAATGTTATTTATGCTCATTTGTAATTGACTTATGTTGGCTAGTTTTAAATAAGTTAATGAATGGATATTTAAAAAATTTCTCAGTTTTGGTATCTCATACAGTAAATATCAATACACATGTTACCTACATGTAATATTAACTACATCCTCTCTGGAATCCATACAGTCATGTCGACTGCACCCTTCATTTCAACATTTAAATAAATATGCTCAAGTTCTAAAATGCCCTTAAGAACTGCTCTTCCCAGTATTACTTCTCACCTCTTTTTCAAACCACTTTCTTCTCTGGACTTCTCAGTGAAAACAGAAGGCCCAAGTTTTCCTTCATGAATGCCCCTCATGCTCAGATAACGTTGTATACTCACCATGCTCTATCCTGACTTTTCAAATATGTAGCATCAAGTTTATCAATATTTATTTATCATTATGTAGAGGCACATGATTTTTTTTCGTTTTTTCCTCTTGTTGCTATAAATATTTAGTTGAAAAACATTGCTGATGAAATTTTTAAATGTGTCATCCATCTTCTTTGTGGATCTATCAGCCAGAATGCACGTTAGAGAATGGGAAAGTGGATTAGATCCAAAGTTCTGCCAATTGTGTTCCATTCTGGCATATTTTTAATGGCTATTCACGGATACATAGATGAGTTTGGAAAGGACAGGTATTGGTAATTTATATAAGACTGAAACTGCTGCTAGAGGAAACTGTATAAGTAAATTAAAAAATAGTCTACTAGAAAGATCTTTATTTCTCTCCAAGAAATTTATAAACTTCTATTATCAATAGTATAAATCTCTCAAAACAACCACATCAACTAAACTGAATTGTATAGATTATAATAAAGGGCCAATGGCTAGAATAATTCCAGAGCATTTGAACTCATTAGGTCTGACTTATCCCTCATCTTATTTTGATAAATGATCATTCCTTATTCTCATGTTTCCTAGGAATCTGTTTCATTAAATTACACTTTTTGTCATCAATTTAAAGTGTTTTATCAATTGGACCCTCCAAATCTGAAGCCAGGATTTACCCTTCTCTGTTCCCTACCAGCCCATCGCTTACTATTCTGCCTTCACAGTGGAGAAAACTTCATTTTCAAATTTCAAATGCTAGTTTTTTTATAGTAGTAAATGATATTCTGTACATTGTAAAATATTTCTAAAACACCATCCCTCTTACCTTCAAATGCAATGGTAATACTGGGCACATTATTCAATCTACCAATTCAATTGCCTTATTTGCTAAGAGGGCAAAAAGATACCTACCTCCCAGTGATGCTGAGAATGTGAATCAAAAGGGCACATTTTAAAGAATGCAGACAAATTATTTGCAGTTTCTAGAAATTAGGTCCATCTTTCCCTTTCTACAGTATGATTTTCTAATAGCTTCAAAACTATGTGAAGTGCTTGCCAGATGTGAAATCCTGCTGCATATGGAAGTCCTATGTTTTAGAAACTCTTACAAAAAAATAATTTATTGATACTGCTACTTTTACTGTTTGAAGAACACCGCTAATTCATTATTTTGAATGTAACCTTAGCCTGTGTGACCATACAGGTATTCATAGATGTAGTTGGGTGCATGTGTTAAAAACTATTTTAGTGGGTTCTTATGTGAGTGTATTGTGTAAAATGCATCTGATAGATTCAATTATGGACACAACTGTGCTAATTTCTACCTTTCGATTTTCCGGCAGCTGATATCCTCCATGGAATATCATTGGCTTTTTGGCCCTACCCACATTCTCTAGATGGTTCAAAGCCCTCCTCAAATCTCTCTCTTCCAAGAAGCTTATCACATTGCTCTGATATCCATATAAGAATTTAACGCCTGCGTGTTTTAGGCAAGCCTGCCCTCCTGAAGCTTTGGTTTCTGATTGTAATTGCTAAGATTATTATCAGCATGACCTGTATCAAATATTTTAACTTTGAGCTTCAAATACATTAATGAGTATGGAAATAGCTATACAAATAAAAGTCCTGTTACAAGTAAAAGTGAATCCATGAATCTTCTATTAATTCATTTCATTACGTTAACATAACTTTTTCTACTTAGGAATACATTTCCTTTTTAAGATGTGCCCTGACACAGGGTTGTTCCATCACAACCTTCAAAAAGCATGTTTTTTACAGAGTTGTCCAAGAGGGTAGCAAAAAAGCAGCCATGGGTTTGGGGATCCATACATTTGCACATGAAAAAAAACTGACGGTAGACCACCAACTTACTTCCCATTGAGACCAAACAGCTCTCAGATGGAAACAATGACTTTTAGTCATTAACAGCCCGATTAAACAGAAACCATTGACCTGAAGGTGAAAGGCTCCATTCCCCATTCCCTAGTCTTGGGTCTGAAGTAACCTACCAGTTTGCTTTACTTAATTACTTCACTCTTTAATGGAATGCCAAACTTAACTGCAGCATGTGTGTCACACACACACACACACACACACACACACACACACACACACACACGCATGCATGTCTACCACCAGAGCAGATTTTATATTTCAACTGTCCACATTTTTAGCTTTCTTTTGGAGTTGACCTGGGGGATCCCATGGCTTTCCTTAAGCTACACATATCACATAGGGAAATACCTGGAACACTGAAAGGATGTTTAAAAAGATCAGAGGAGATTATATTATAAAATAATATTTATACTACTCACATATACCAACACAGTCCTAAAATGATTAGGGCCATGTTTCGGGTTTCAGAGGGAGGCATTTCTGGCAGAGATGAGTTATTGCAGCACTAAGAGCTACGTGGCTGCTGAAAGACTACCAGCCCATGATAGGCTTGTGAACTGATAGGGTCTTTTTTCCCTGTCTCCAGATGAGTGCTGTCAAAGACCCAGCGAGAACCTTAGTGTGTTGCTCTGTAGCAGCACCAAGGGGAATATATTCACATGACATGATTATCCCTGATGTTTCTGGACAATCTAAAGATACATTACATTTTCCTAATAATACTTACCTTCTTTTTGATACGATATTTTAGAAGAACAGCTTGAGCTTATAATCAGTACAATTTATCACCTATCCCCAAAGTACCTTGCCGATGAAATGTCTGACATATATATTGGGTGTCATGGATTTAGCAAAAATTGAATTATAAATTGCTCTGCCAGTTTTTGCCTCTGGAAATAATGAAAAAGTAAGCTAAAGAAATGTTCTTCTGAAGGATTTACCTCTAAAATGACTATGAAGAAAGAAACAACCAGTGTGGATTGCCAAAATATCATCTCTCTGAACATAGATTATTTGAGCAACTAAGAAAATGAAACAATAAAATCAAGATAAAGTATAAATTCTACTTCCAGGTAAAGAAATCAGTGGTAATAATACTGTTTATTTTGACACTCAAGAAATTCAGTGTCTGACAACCTCAGGGTCCATCTGAACCCAAATCCAGTGTCATGCAAAATTCCTCTTAGAAATTATATTTTATTCTTTTAAATGTACGACAATCCATTGGAGCTAATTACCTCACTAATGAACAGTCAAAATTGGTTTATTGCTCAATAACACTCAATTTATTTGAACATACTTACGAACAATTTTATATGAGCTTTTTATTAACTATTCATTCAAAACTTGGAAATGCAAAAGAAAAACTAAATTTTATGCCTCCACTCAATTTTTGTGCATGTTTTCCTAGTATATTTTGCCATATTTTTAAACAAAATTATGTGTATGCTCTGTATTTTTATATTTGCTTTTTCTATCTAATTATAGGCTATTATATCAGATAATATTATGAAGTAAACTATTTTAATCACATATAAAAGTATGCTTCCTAAAATAGTTCTCTATTTTTGAACATGCTATTTTTCTATCTTTTGAGCAAGAAAAATAAAAATAAAATGACTATTTATACATAATTTATTTTTTTATGTCTGACTGCTTAGAAATAAGATTACTGGACCAAAATCTAAAACTTTTGAAGTTACTTAATGATATTTTTATAAATGTTTTTATCACTTTTCTTCTACCAGTGACCAGTTGACTGCCAGTCGCAGAATGACTCACCAGGTTTAAACTTGTTAAGTTTTCTGCCTTTTGATAAGTAAAATATTTTACTTCCTTATAATTGAAAATTTTAGTAACAAGCTACAAGATTATATATATGTATATATATATAAATGAGTAACTTCTTTAAACTTATTTTTAATCAAATCAATATTATATTTTTCTCTTAGTAATATCTTAGGATAGATGCCATAATTAACTGCATGGGTTAATTGTATAATATATAAAAATATATAATATATAAAAAATATTCTCATACTGTATATTTATAGGTTTTTTAGAACATAGTTTTAATGTTCTGAAAGATGCTGCATCATTATTTAAGTATGCTTTCTAAGTTGTTATACTTACAAGAACTAAGTAGCTGAGGCTTTCCAAATCTTAGTCGATAGAATTTATTTCAGTTACATTCATCTGAAGAGAAAGATTGCTGATGTTCGCTGATATCTTCCAATCGGTAACATTTTGTAGTTACCTTCCAGTTTTTCTCTGACATTAATCTCACCGATGCATTTGCCATTGTTTCCATCAGCTTACTCTGGAAATTTACGGCATATTCAATATACTTGTTCCTCTTAGTCTATATATGATATAGGCAGAGTTGTTCACAAAGGTCTTGGCAGTATTGAAAAGCTTCCCCCAACCATGCCAACTTCGAAAAAGAAAGAAAGAAAAGAGAGTTCTGTTACTCTGTGTTCTCCTGGATCCTAATGCAAAAGTTGCAAAAGTGGAAATATGAAACTAGTAATGTCATAATAACAACTTCAAATAGAAAGAACAACAAAGAACTAGAAATGAATAGATCTGTGTTCTTTTCTGCCCCATAGACGTGTAATAATCATTTGCAGGGGTGTGACATTATTCTGCATTTACTTGCTGAGGCAAACTGTTTCACTTTACTCTGAAGCAGTTTTCTCATTTGTGATGTGGTGTTTTTAAAATCTCCTTTAAAAAACTACCATAAATATTAAAGAAATGCATGTTATGAACTTGATATTAAGAACAGTTTTTAAAATATACTAAAATGCTACTGTGGTTTGGATAGGATTTGAATTAGCCCCAGAGTTTCACATGCTAGAGACTTGGTCCTCGGTGTACCAATGTGAAGATGGAGTGGAACCCCTCAGAGGTGGGGCTTAGTGGAAGACAGCTAGGTCATTGGGGCGCCACCCTCAGAAAGGATTAATGTAGTTCTCATTGGACCCTGGTTCGTTCCTGCAAGAACATGTTGATATAAAAAAGAGCAATCCTAGTCCTTGAATCTTTCTGGCTTTCTTTCTCACCACATGGTCTCTTCTGAACATTCTCCTGCCATAGTAATATTGTTGGCTATAAGACCCTCACCAGACGCCTAACAGATGGTGCCACCTGATCTTGGACTATTAGACTTCATATTTGTAAACTGAATAAATGTTTTTTTCTTTATAATTTATCAATACTTAGGTATTTTGTTATAGCAACAGAAAACAAACCAATACAGATGCTTAACAAATGATGGCCACCACCTCTATTTTGGCTACTTTAATTTCTACTACAATGCTAATTTTATTTATATTTGAAGTTCTTAATTTTTTTAAAAAATGTTCACTTGGCTATCTTCATAAAAATATTTTCAAATTTCTATAAAATCATAAAGAGTTTTATAGTAATTTTCTCTAATATTTCACTTCATCTTTGGAAAAACTCTGGGATAAGCAGAAGTATCCATTTTATGTAGAAAACAAGTTTCAGAGATGGTAAGTGCCAGGACTAGAATCCATATTTTTGAAACTTCATTTAGCCCTGCTTTCATCCTCACTTCCAACTATCCTGAGGCTGCATGCAGATTTCAAATAAAGAAATAAGGACATTTCTGATCTCCTAGTACTACATTTCCTTACTTCTTTTGCTATTCCATACATCAAACACATTTAGTCTGAGTTGTAACAATAAGATATGTTCTTCTCAAGGTGAGCAATATAAATGAAATGAATGGAGGTACAAGGGACATGATGGGAAGTGTTAGTCATTAATGCTGGTGGTTAATAAGAGACAGCTGTGGCCATGAAATCCCAATGCCTTCCAGTAACTATCTCTTCCCCCAAAGTTTCTGCTATGTCTCCATATTTCATTGCATGCAAACTTGTCAGGTTAAGCTTCATAAACATTTCTCTGAATGGGGTGGTCTCTATCTATCCCATGAATTGCTCCGTACGTTGTTGAGCACACATTTCAAAATTTTGAAACCATTGTCTTGACTGGTGATTAGGAAAAAACGAAGAATCCAGTCCTTGATTGTATTTCTGAGTCTTAAAGCTCCATCCTTCGCTGGAGAAAGAAGCCCGAGCTCTGCAATGCGCACAACCCTGACTCTGCTTCTAATGTCATCACGGCCCCTTGATCTCCCAGGAGGTGATATTTCACTCCAGAGAAATTATGAATCAGGTATTTAAAGGAACATCTCAGAGACAGAGCAAACCATAAATCTGCTAACTCTTTTCTTCTGGGTTTATGTGTGGCAGGACATTCAAGGAATTCAGAGCTACAGAAGAAAAAAGTAGCCAGTATATCCTTGCTAATGGTGGACTTGCTGCCCCTGGAATTACTGTCCTAAGGAAATGCTATTTTTTAAAAAATCTCCTGGGCTTCATTTTATTCTCTCTGACTTCCTGACCTTCCAAAATAGTGAGACAAGTCAAGACCCAAAAGGGGGAATACAGCCAAAAAAGAAGAAGGAGAAATGTCACATAGACACAACACAGATGAGCTAAACCCACCTTCACCTGACAAGCCCGAGATAGTAAAGGCAGAGAATAGAGCCATGAAAACTTACAGAATAAATGCAACCAATCTCAAACACTCATTAGAGGTGGGAAGTTCAGTGTATATGTTCATACTATTTAATTCCTTCCTCTAAACTTTAAATATGCAAAAAAATAATTATAGAAATGGCTTCTGATTTTGACAAATCTAATCTGAAGTGAACTTGGGGTTTAAGGCTGTGACATTGAAATATATATAGGGGTGCATCTTCTTTCTTTCTGTAGCCTAAGCTTGGCTAGAAGCAAGAGTTTTAGATCAGACTCTTTTAGGTTTTTCTAATCTCACTGTGCAAATAAAATGAACCACAATGAAGTAAAAATATAACACTGACTTTCACATATGAATGTCCCAATTCATTTGCAATCTTCATAGCTTCATTTGTCTTGCTGTGTATGATTTTAAATTACTTAATTCTAATGGCCGAATGCCATATCAGTAAAAAAGTTCTGCTATGAGGTCGGGATTTTTATCTCTAGTTTCTAGAATGGGTCCAAATGTACCCATTTAACACTCTCTTGTTCTAGGAAGACAAAATTTTATACACAGGGAGAGCAAAAGTGATTCTGAATTCCTAATGCTTTTCTATTTGGTAAAAAAAAAAAAAAAAACTGAAAGTCTTAGGTGTATAAATTTATATGGAATAAAGAAGATGCTGATATTGCAGATATGATATGAAATGTGGAGATGTAAGAAAAGCTATCTAATGGGGCTGTTTGTTAAATGTATAAGCAGGTGAGTTGAGAACATTAATTTTGGGCTGGGATTGTGGCTCAGAGGTAGAATTCTGCTCACCTAACACACATGAGGCATTGGGTTTGATCCTCAGCACCACATAAAAATAAAATAAGGGTATTGTGTCCAACTACAACTAAAAAAAATTTTTTTTAAATAGAACATTAGTTTCTATTATTCAGACCTCACAAATTATAACATTCACTTGGTTTTCCCATCTTCCTTCTTGGTTTGCATACCCCCACTATCTCTTTCCCCAAATCGTTGGTGTTGGAACTTCTGAGCTTTATCTATGTACTTGTTTTGCTCAGTGTTTCCCAAGTCTGTCTGATCATGAGAATCATTAAACAGGGATGAGAGGTGGGAGGGAAAGGGAGTGAGAAGGGAAATCGCATGGTAATGGAAGGCGATCCTCAGGGTTATACAAAATGACATATAAGAGGAAAGGAGGGGTAAGACAAGATAATACAAATCGAAGAAATGATTTACAGTAGAAGGGGTAGAGAGAGAAAAGAGGAGGGGAGGGGAGGGGAGGGGAGGGGAGGGGAGGGGGGATAGTAGAGAATAGGACAGACAGCAGAATACATCAGACACTAGAAAGGCAATTTGTCAATCAATGGAAGGGTAACTGATGTGATTCAGCAATCTGTATATGGGGTATAATTGGGAGTTCATAACCCACTTGAATCAAATTGTGAAATATGATGTATTAAGAACTATGTAATGTTTTGAACGACCAACAATAAAAAAAAAAGAACATAATTTGCCACTTCTCAACCATGAAAATTCTTACTCAGTATGTCTGGGGTTGAACTTTGGAACATATATTTTATATAGTTGTGCAAGGTTCCCTGTGAACCCACATATTTGGGAAGGACTGCCCTAGGCCATCTCATCCATCCCTTTAGTTCTAGGAACCAACTATATGCTGAGATGTCTAAATATATTGATCCAATCTAGACGGTTTTGTATTTGACATCATTATGGGCACCCTAAACTTAGCATGTTTAAAACTGATCTCTTGATCATCTACCCCATATTTACCCTCTTTTTTTTTCTCCACAGATGGCACTATAAGTCACTTAGTTACCTAGAAGTCTAGTAGCAATCATGACATCCCTCTCATTCTTAACTCTTACATTTAAACCATCACCAAGATGTGTGAATCAGATCTCCTAACATACTGCACCCGTTCCCCTCATCTTTTACCACCACTGTCCATGGAAATAAGTCAGCAGTTTCTTGCCACAAGCATTATAAAAACCCCATAATTCTTCTCTCAAGAGTCAGATCCTAAAATGTAACCTGGATCACCCTTTGCTCAAAATATCTTTAAAGAAATTTCTTAGGGTAAATTCTGTTTCTTCCCGGATCTTGAGTGAGTTACCATTCTTCCTCTCCAATCACTTCTGCTACTGCTCTCCTATTCACTGATCTTCTGGCCTCTTCCTTCTGACCACTCCCTAGTCACCATCTGCTCTGAAACTAAATGTTTCTTTTTTCCTTTCTTAGCACTTATATGTTTATTATCCATTTTTTTTTTTTTTGGTAATGTGTTCAAGGCATCTGTTGCACTAAAACATACTCCCTTGAAAGCAAGGGAGTGTGTTTTACTAACCACGTCTCTCCCGGGGCTCAGTAGTTCATTGCATACTAGCTCTCAATAAATGTTCTTTAGCTGGGCATAGTGTCACACACCTGTAATCTCAGTGACTTGGGAGACTGAAGCAGGCACATCACAACTTCAAGATCAGATGCAGCAACTTAGTGAGATCCTCAGAAACTTAATGAGACCTCATCTTTTTTATAAATTAATTAAAAAGACTGGTGATGTAGCTCAATGGTAAAGTGCCACGGTACCAAAAAAAAAAAAGAAAGGAAGAAAGTTTTTAATTAATTAATAAATGAATGGAATTAAACACTGAAGATGTACACATCAGGAAACAAAACAGAAAATAATCCCCGTTTATACGGAGTTTAAGTTCCACCTAGGAATTATTATTATCAGCAGCACTTTATGTTTGTGAATAAGAAAAAGGGGAATTTATTTGAAAAAAAAATCTTAAATGACAGGAGAACTTGTAACATTCATTTGTTCATTTTTTCATGCTAACTACTGATTATGTGAGGATGTGTGCTACTTAACTATTTTAAAACTTATAAATTGATAGAAAATTTTAAATAGTTTGTGAACAAGTGGGATTTTGAATTTCATTCCCAACTACTCTAAATGAATGATGGATCCCCAAATCAAGAGGTACATTTTAATTGCACAAGGACGAACCCCAGCAGCCATTCAAGAGCCAGTGTGAGGAGAAGCAAAGACCAGAGTTCACCCAGGAAACCTTGGCTGGCAGAGGCAAAAGCTGATCATGGGACACAAGGACAGTTTCACAAAGGTCCTTGTGTAAAGTGTTGGGCTTATCAAGAAAAACATGAGCTTTTTAGTGACCCCAAAAGAAAACAAGAACATGTAAAATTATTTAAATTAAATAATAGATGAGCCATGAGCTAAGGAAACTAAATTAACAGAATTCTCTAAGAACGTACCACTTTTTCTTAGTTTACTAAAATACGGTCAGAAACATTTTCAAAAGTTCCAGAAAAAAAAGAAGAAAATCTATACATCCAAACTCTGCACCATGTTCAGGTGGATGCCAAGCCTGTAGCAATGTTAATCATACGATGTTTGTGGCCAACCAGTACTTAGTGGGAAAAAGAACCAAACATGCCATTTTTCAACAGAAACCAGTAAGCATGGTCCATTTTAATTTGAGATCCTCCTCACACTCTCAAAGGGAAACATTGTCCAGCTTTTCATTGCCTTGAAAGCACAAGATCCTGCATAAAAATGTCAGCTACAGATTTCTAAGCAAATGTTTCCTTTTACAATATGGCACACATCATAACTCCTTTGCCCTTGTTCTCCCTGAAAAAAAAAGAGGGGGAGTATAAGCCACTAACTAGGAGCCAAACACTCTTGTGTTAAAAATGCAGTAAAAAAAGAAATGAAATACAGCCGCAACAAAACAAGGTGTCCAGAGCAAAGGTCTTGCCCTGAATTTATCATTTGTTTATATTTCCTCTACTCTTTTAAAATTTCTCTAGATACATCCTTTTGGCAAAGAATTAGAAAGCCAGTTAGTAAAAATCACCATGAAAATATTTTCTTCAAATAAACTAATGCAATTTGTCCTGTAACAAACACTGATTAAATTTTACTATGTTCAACCTTATCTCACGATTAGTACATGGAAGTCTTGAGTTCTAACACTTGGCCTGATTTTTTTTTTTTAATGGAGAAATTGTCCTGGAACAAAGAGAATTCTTAAAAGAGAATCAGCTCTTTCATAGACTCATAATGTCTGCTTAGTTCATTTTCTCCATGGAATTATTTATTGTCACACTGAGCTACAATTTGCCAATTTTCAGACCAGAGTTAACTTTTCTAAGTGTTATAAGCCTTTAAAATATGCTGTTAAAAATGTTAAAATTCTTAATCAGGGAGCATGAACATCACAGCAACTTACCAACCTAAGCTTTTGCTCAGCTCCAAGAACCACAGGGAAACTGTTTCATCTCTGCCCTGTTCTTTTGTCCTCATAATGACTAAAAAAGGAAACCTATCTTAACATAATATTATTATGCCTCCCATTCACGATAGTGGTGACGTTCAGATAAGTGGGGATAATTGTTTTGTCCCATAAAGGCTCACTAACCCAGCATATCCGGCACTGGGTTACACTTTCATAAACTATTAAAATTTTGCAGCTCTTCACAGTTTACCTCAGCTGTGACACTAGGAAATTAGAAATGTGACATCATTCCTGCCATTCAGCCATCCAAAATTAAAATATTCCCAAATAACTAAATAAAACAAAAGCAATGGGATGCCCATGCATTGTTAAAACACATAATAGACCCCCCTCAAACGGTATCTTATCATTAATAATAATATTAATGTATATTTTTTCTTTTCTCCAAAGGATTCTTTGTAAAAGGTCCTTGAGTGATTTCTGTTCTGCTCTCTAGATCCTTCTTTCACTAGGCAAGTCTGGGGGAATGGAACTCAGCAGAACAACACTTGTCTATCATGTGCAAGGCTAACCTGGCTCTAATCCCAAGTACTGCAACAAAAACAAAAAAGCAAAAATAAAAACAAAAACCTTGCATAAGCCTAGAATCATACTCTTACTTTACGAATATTTGAAAAATAAAAGTCATTGATGTTCTCTTCTAGTCAGAGAAAGAATAGGAATATGTTTATCAAAGAATGCCTCAGAGATATTACTAACTACTTGGGAGCAGATTTAATAGTCTAAAGAAAAAATTAATGTGAGATTCTCTTTGGATTCAACTTTGCTAAGGACACAGTTAACATGAAACATAGCCATCTTAATGGACAATTGCCAGACATAGTTGTCCTATGTTCAAGGACCATTGTGCTACAGTTTCTTCATCTCAACAATATTGCATTCTCACTGACAATGAATGATTGGGAGGTGACACCCTCTTCATTTTTCAGATTTTAAATGCTGTCGAACTTTTGAAGCAAATTTATGACATCAAGTAAAACTTAAAACATCAATTAGGTGATGCAATCATTTGATTCATGTCTTAGGAGAGAAAATGTAGCATCTGACACCATAATGGTAGAATAAATTCTGATTCGTGCAGCAAACATCTATTTAGTATAACATTCATTGTCAAGTCCTTTTTCAATAGAAGGAAAGAAGGAATGAGGATAGTGTGAGAGTACCTCAGGCCAGGCACGTTGGCATACACCTGGAAGGTTGGGGCAGAAGGATAGCAAGTTGGTGGCCAGGCTGGGCAACTTAACAAGAACTTGCCTCAAAAAATAAAATATAAGGGGATATGGATGTAACTCAGTGGTAGAGTGTCCCTGGGTTCAATCTGCAGTACCTCAAAAACAAACAAAATTACACACACACACACACACACACACACACACACACGACAGACCACATTAGATTTTATGACTAAGACCTTTCTACCTTTGATAGTGTAGCTAACACAAAATTTTTAAGATATATGCCCTTATATGGTATAATATTAAAGAAAAACCAAACAAATGAATAAAAAAGTCTAGCAGTCAAACCTGTACATCTAAGACAATACCAACATGGTTTGAAATGATACCTTAGGTGAATACATCAGTTATAAATAATGGTTAGCTTTAGATCATCACATTACAGTTCTTTTCTCCCCCTTCAATTCTTAGCTTTTTCCTCAACTATTTTTATAATGAGCAGACAATAAAACAATAAAACCTATTCTCTGATATACATGTTCCCTGCAATCAAGAAATTCCTTGTGTTGAATACCATAGTGCACAATAGCACGATAACATTTCAATGTCCCAGGGGCTCCAAAAATGACATGAAAATCTTGGTGACCCAAGAAGTAGAAATCATTCATACAGCCTGGAACAATAAGGAGATACAAGGAGAATTTAGAGTTGGCACTAAAGAAAGAGAATAGTAATTATGTTTTATTTGCAGAAGCCGAATAGGGAGAACACCATGGTCAAATGATATGGTTAAAGAACATCACTGAGTCAGCCAAGTTGGAGAGAAGGAGCCAGATAGTCAGAGGCCACCACCATTATCTTCAAAATAGCTGACACCTTTTGATTCCAAACCATGAGCCAGGCACTGTTCTAATATTGTAACTTTATTTCTCATCATAACCCTACGAAGTAGGTCTTGTTATCCACATTTTATATAGATGAGGAAACCAAGGCACAAACTGGGTGCCCAAGGTAACATTAAACAATTCTATAAAGTGATACCATTTTAGTGAGAATATTTTAAGGATCATGTATATCAGATTAATATTCATTGATCATATTGAACTGTTTGTTCATTCTTTTAAAAAAAGTTCTAATTAGTTATACATGCCAGTAGATTGAATTTTGACACATCATACATAAATGGAGCATGATTTCTCATCTTCTGGTTGTACATGATGTAGAGTTATACAGGTTGTGTAATCACATATGCACATAGGATAGTTATGTCTAATTCATTCTATCATCCCAACACCCATACTCCTCCCCTCCCTTTATTCCCTCTGTCTAATTAATCCAAACTACCTCTATTTTCCCTTAGTCTCCCTGCCATGTTATCATGGATTAGCATCCTCATATCAGAGAAAACATTCGGCCTTTGGTTCTGTAGACTGACTTATCTTGCTTAGCATAATATTCTCTAGTTTCATCCATTTACCAGCAAATGCCATAATTTTATTCTTCTTTTTTTATGAAAAATCAAAATTCATTGCAGTAACTCCTGCATGGAATAAGGAACCAGCCAGATGTCACAACTCATTGAAAATAAAGATCAAATACAAATTTACATGGAGTAAAGGAATGTTGAAGTGCAATTCTTTTTTTAAAAAAAAATTTATTAGCTACACATGACATTACAATGATCTTACAATTCATACATTTGAATCATTGGGGTATAATTTCTCATTTTTCTAATTGTACAGATTGCAGAATCACACTGGTCATAGAGTCACCTATATACATACAGCGATCATAATATCTATTCTATTCTGCTGCCCCTTCTATCCCCCCTACAATTTTATTATTCTTTAAGGCTGAGTAATATTTCACTGTGTATATATTACCATAGTTTCTTTATCCATTCATCTATTGAAAGGCATCTAAGTTGGTTCCATAGTTTAGCTATTGTGAGTTGAGCTGCTGTAAATATTGATGTGGCTGCATTACTATAGTATGCCAATTTTAAGTCCTTTAGGTACAAACCAAGGAGTGGGATAACTGGGTCAGATGGTGGTTCCATTCCAAGTTTTCTAAGGAATATCCATACTGCTTTCCAGAGTGTTTGCACCAATTTGCAGTGCCACCAGAAATGCATGTGTGTACCTTTTTCCCCACATCCTTGCCAACACTTATTGTTGCTTGTATTCTTGATAATTGCCATTCTGGCTAGAGTGAGATGGAATCTCAGTGTAGTTTTGATTTGCATTTCTCTAATTGCTAGAGATGTTGAACATTTTTTATGTTTGTTGATCGATTGTATTTCTTCTGTGAAGTGTTCCTTAGCCCATTTATTGATTGAGTTATTTATTTTTGTTGTTGTTGTTGTTAAAAGTATTTAGTTCTTTATATGTCCTGGAGATGCTGTATCTGAAGTACATGTGGTAAAGATTTTATCCCATTCTGTAGGCTCTCCCTTCACGATATTGATTGTTTCTTTTCTGAGAAGAAGCTTTTTTGTTTGAATCCATCCCATTTATTGATTCTTGATTTTATTTCTTGTGCTTTAAGAGTCTTGTTAAGGAAGTCAGCTCCTAAGTTGACATGGTGGGAATATGGACCTGCTTTTCCTTCTATTAGGCACAGGATCTCTGTTCTAGTGCCTAAGTCCTTGATCCATTCTGAACTAGACCTTTTCTATTATTGTCTCACCATATATGCCAGTTCCAAACTCAAAAGTCCTCTCTTGGTGTCCAGGCTTTATTGTTTTCTGGAAGTTTCTTACATTCATCCTTTGCCTTCTCTTCTTTCCACTTCCACTCAAGCTTAAGCTTACCCAGGATTGATGCATTGGGATGTCTGTCTGCAAAGCCAGACCACTGTGCTTCTGCATCCCTGGAGGACTTTCTTTTTTTTTTTTTCTAAACTGGAAGCAAAATCTTCCAGAAAGGGAGGTATGACAGCGTGTTCCCATGGCAATGGAGGACAGCTCAGCATCAAGAAAGACAACACCAAAAGTTCCAGATGGAACTTGTGAGGACTCAAACCCAGTGGTTATAAGGATGGGGAGGAGCTGGGATCTGAGAAAGCTCTGAGATTATCTAGGAGATAGATCAAAATGGCATTGTGCGGATCCTCTGATGTCAGAGGGGAAGCGGAGATGGATGGGGATGACATTGATGGAGGTAAAAATAAAACAGAAATAACCTTTAATTTTAGGAAAACATTTCTCAAACCAAATGGGCTGAAGAGCAATGCTTCAGAGGAATAGAGATGCTATAATGATGACCTCATTTACACCGAGAAAATATCCAGAAAAGACTTCCCTTTTTTTCACTGTCATCAATCAAAATTATCTATGTTAATTACATCTTAGAAAAAAATGCACAGAATTATAAAGAAGGAAGACATGCTGCCTGACCTCAAAGTGTTTAAATGCCCTGTTGAAAGAAAGATGATGGATATAGAAAGGGAAAATAAAAGGAGAATGAGGTAAAGGAGGAAGAGTACAAGAGCATGAGATTCTTTAAGACAAATATATAAAAGTATATCCTCCCTTGTACCAGAAAAGATTTATGGCACATCCATGGTTGCAACCAGGGAGGTATTCAGGGAACTGCAATATATATCAGCTTTTAAAAACATGCAGGAAGGAAAAGACAAGGTTTCCTTGAGAGACAATAAGTTTGGGCATAATGGGAATCTCAGGAAGTGGCCAGAAGTAAGGCTTTGGAAGGGAAAACTGGTAAATGAGTTTGAAGGCGGAATTTGAGAGGTAGATAATGGAAATTCATCAAAGAGTTTTGAGCAAAGCCAGGAATCCCATTGAAGTAGCCCTTTGGGAGATGGGCTTATGTGTCTAGGACTATTTTGAAAAGGTAGAGAGTTGCAACTGGGAATAGTGATGTGGGCACAGGAAAATTTGTCCCTATATCCCAAGGTAACATGAACAGAAAGGCCAAGACGGAAATCAGGAGACTTTTCTCTTTTTGGTCCTGAGGATTGAGCGCAGAGCTCTTGATCACTGAGCCGCATCCCTAGTATTTTTTATATTTTATTTTGTAACAGAGTCTTGCCAAGTTGCTTAGAGTCTCCCTAAGTAGTTACTGAGGCTGCTCTCAAACTTGTAATCCTCCTGCCTCAGTCTACCAATCAAGAAAAACTTTTTTAAAATAATTAATAAGATTTGAAAACTATTTATATTTGAAGGTTTGTAGGAGGAAGGAAACAAAGAAAAAAAGAATCCTAGAGTTTTATACAGATTGATAAATTGAAAATCTTATGGCATAATCAATCATTTTGCACATTACTTCTCTTTCTTCTCCCACTTCAGAATCTAGTGGCCCTGTTAGATTGGGAGTTTGGGCTTTCCCCATCTCATGAGAGTTACCTGGGTTCAAATCATGTGAGAATGAAATATTTACCATTGATTGGCTCTAATACACCATTTAGTATCCATAAGAATATTTTTCAATATTATGAAAAAGTAACTCTAATTTTAATATCCTGAACACAATAATGATATAATTAAATATTTTAAATTATGCCCCTATATTTTAGAGCATAAACAATATGCCACAGGAGTGTTCTTAAATTGGGGGATGTATGAGACTCAGAAGGTATCACACTGCTTAGAAGCTTTTCAGGGCCTTCAATTATCCCTTTTATTGTTTACACTGACTATAGTTCCCAGTTTCCTTGCATGTAATTTTCTCTCTTCATTTTGACCAAATGAGTGAGTGAGTCAGTTAATCAGAGAATGAAATAGAATGGGTATGTAGCTCAGTGGTAGTATGCTTGCTGAGGATGTGGGGTAACATGAGGATACTCTAGCGGAAGAGTGCTCTAAGTGTTTGCCAGTATGCTCTGTTTCTTGTAGTTCCCTTTGCAAAAGGGAATATTTCACACTACACCTGGTACAGCAATGGATACACAGTAGGAATTCAATAAATAATTGGAATTTAAGTAGCAAAATGAGTTGACGAGTATTTTAGAAATCCTTATTATTTGTCCAGACCTTGCTAGGTGGGGTTGAAGATTCAAATGAAGATTACATAGAATTTCTCCTCAAGCAGTAAGCTATTTTTCTTAAAACAATGAACAGAAAAATTTAGAACAGCACATAAATAGGTGCTAGAAAGCATCATATATATTTTTTTTCTACCCTTGTGATTCATATTAGAATTTGTCCTCCTGATATTTATGAAAGTCAGTATTTTCTGTGTCTGTCAGTGTTTAGGTCATTACCTCAGACACACAGTAAACAACGGGTACCTGGCGACTTCAAGTATGTTATGCAGAACAATTGTGCATTAGGCATTGAAAAGAATATGGAATCATTATTGGAATAGAGTTGTCAGAAATTTTTAATTAAGGTTTTAACTAAATCTTAAGCTGTATATTAGTGTATATAAACATGGTAATTCAGCATCATATAGTAGCAAGGACATAGACTTTAAAATCAAAAGATGTGCATCTAAGAGCTGGTTCTACTAATTTCTGTCTGAGTGACTATCTATGTTCAGGTCAACCTGAGTATCTACTTCCATACCTTTAAAACAGGAAAAGAATAACCTCTCTTCTTCCTGTCTCATAGGGTTGTATAATCAGCAAATTAAGTAATCCAAGGTAGAGGAAAAGTTTTGCAAAGCATAATTGTACACAGGCATGCACTATTATTTTATTAGCCATATTTTAAACCCTTTTGCTACTAGATAAGGGTACAAACTTGTTAAAAAAAATACTTAAGAAGAATCAGTTATCAACAATGCAATATCACCTTATGGAACATTAATGCTTTTTCAAAGGAATCACCCTGAGCCAGGAATATTTAGTAACATCTTCAATGACACAGATGAATTTGGGAGGAGCTCATTAAATTACTAGTGGCACCAAGCTGAGGAGGAAGCTTAGCAACTCGAAGAAGATAATTACACTTTCAAATGACCTTGAAAAATAAACAGAAATAATGAGAATAAAAATGTAATCAGAACAAGTAAAAAGGGAAAAGCAAACTGCACGAAAATGATGATAAAGACCTGGTTACAGGCAAACACAGCATAAATAAAAGAGAATTATAGAGGATTATAGATGAGTCATCAATGCCATGTTAATGTTTAAAAATGTTGATAATAAAGTGAAATAAATAGGATGCCAGCATGTGGGAGTTACTAGACAGTCTTCCTACCATCCTCAGGACTTTATCATTTTGAAAAACACTTATCAAACACCTACTGCATGCAAGGATCAGTCATAGAGAAATGTGTCTGATATGAGGACTTAAAAATGAGGCGTGGACTCCCTGGATGAGGTCCCAGGAGAAGCAGCAAAATGATTCATAGTTTGCAAACAAGGTATTTGAGTAGAAGTTAAAAGGATTAGGTTTATTTAGAATGGAGGACAAGAAAGCAGGGATGCGGAGGCTGGGTGAGATTAATAAGTATCTGAAATTACAAGAAAGAATGTGGAGATAGAACAAGAGAAAAAATGCACTTGGGAGTTTGTCTTGGACCAGACCAGGAAGCCGCCCACCCAGACATTGTTTAGACAATACCAGAGCAAAACTTGTTAGTATGGCCCACGCTACTCTGTGTTCAGTAAGTGCCATTTCACGTGGCTAAAAAAACCAAGTCCACATTTCCTGAAACTTTTGGTTGCTCCCTCATTTTTCCCAATTCAATTTATGAAGGCTTTGGTGCTTCCAATATCTACTGCTTCTCATTTTTCCCAATTTTGTAGAAAAGCTAGAAACTTAGGAGACGCCTTTGATTTCTCTTTCCACCTTTCTCCAAACATTGAATTTAACTTTTTTTTTTTAATCTCCTCAATTCCTCTTAAGATTTTTGTCTTCTCTCCCTCAGCACTGACAGTCTTAATGGAAGATGTGCCATTTCTCATCTGCTTGTTTCTCCTCGACAGCTGCCTATCTCCAACAAAATTAAATCCAAGCTCTTTGACCTTCAAGTTTCCCCTTGGTCTGGCACCTCCTAAATGGCTGGTGCCTAAATAAATGGCTTGCTTCTCTCTTCCTCACGCTTATGTTCCAGCCACACATTTTTTTTTCTCATCCTTTGTTGCTCTTCCTGTCCTCCGAGTCTGCAAGGCTGTGTGTCTCCTTTCTCCCTTCTTTGTCAGACGTGGTATAGTCCCAGGCTCCTTATAGTCTTCCCAGAACGTCCTCCCAGACCTCCTGAGTTAAGAGAATCTGTTACCCGTAGATCTCTGTCTCTACCTAGATATGTGATCATCTCCCCAGGATGAGTGAGCTCCCCAGGGACAGGGCCTAGGGAGCACTCTAGATCTCCTCAGCCCTCTCACAGCACCTGGTGAAAATGTTTTTAAGCATAACTTTAAGAAGGATGAATAAGGGAACAAATGAATGAGACTCTTCTGTTTATGACTCATTTTTATAAGTTTTCATTCTCTTGTAAAAATTTAAATTCATAATATGACTTGTACCTTTCTTTTATCCCTTATTCCCCCTTAACCTGTAACTTTAAAAAATCTATTAACAGGAGTTCCCCAGGAAATGTTAATCAATGGCTTGATAATCATCCCACAATAAATTATAACTGGTAGAAGTATATCTGATTTTGCTTTGATTTCACCCTACAGTGAATTTGTTTTAATATGATTAGAGGTTTTAAAGACACAATGGAATCTATGAAGCAAACTTTTGTTTTCTTTTAGAGAATAGAATTATCGATATAAAAAATTAAAATTCAGAGGAATTTAAATTCTAGTAGACCCATAGTACCTGTATGTATGTGAAGTATTATGAAGCTTTAACTGTACATGTATGTCTGTTAAATGACACTAAATTTCTTTTTTTTTTCATTTTATCAGAGTGAGAGTAAATAAATGGTTGAGAATGCAAAAGGTACCATTCTTGAATGCAAAAGCAAAACAGGATGACTATGGCAAGGCATTTTATTTACCTTAGTTGAAGAATTACTTAGAATTTGAAAAATGTTCAAAATTGTGCAAACTTTTGTAAAATTGGTTCATTTAATATGAATAGACTTGTTAGAAGCCATTCTTTTTTATTTGCTACAAAGTGGCAACATCTTGCATCTCTTAACTTTTGTGTACCTCTCATCATTTGGTGACCTCCCTCTGCTTCCTCCAGGGCTGATGCTTGATTGCACAGGTGATATGCTGCATTTGGGAGCCCCACCAAGGAGGCCGTGGGCTAAACTGCAGCCCACACCCAACCAACAATCCACATGAAGTCTGCAGTTCATCCACCTTGAAGAGGGAGTGCCCAAAGTCATTGGATATGCAATCTCAGCTTTGACTTGCTTCACTTCCTGCCCTCATGCTGCACAGACCTCCCAGTCCCACCACAAAATCTGCAGTTTGTGTGAACCCTCTGCCTGGAATTGTCCTTATCCTCTTTAGCTCATTGCTCATCTTTTAACCTGAGCCCCTTTTCACCAGGGAAGTCTAACCTCTGACTAGGACAGTTCTATAGTCAGTCAGCTTTCATCAAACCGTAAACCTTCTATCACATTTCCATGTTTAATGATTATAGCACCATTGGATACTACAAGCAAGCTCTACAAAGACAAGGATAGAGTCTATTTTTACTACTATTGTATCCCCCGAACACAAGGTATGTGTTAAGTAAATATTTATGAAACAAATACATTTCTACAGAGCATACAGAAGCACATGATAGATTTTGTTTCACAATCAAATTGCTATATTTTACTCCCAAATTATTTTGTTGATATTTAAATAAAAATCAAGTATAATATCCTAATTCCTCTACACATTTTGGTCATGTTTGGCTCTTGATTTTGTTTCAGCATTTCATAGATATAAATTATCTTCTTCCTGAAACTTTAACAGTTGGGGGAATAGATTAATACTACATTTTAGCATCCATAAACATGAAGGTTAGTTGATTTATTTAATCATCTGTCAATCAGTTAAAGTTTAGTGTATGCTTTCTAAGTAATTTTCTGGAATAAAAAAAATGTATTGCTTATTAAATAATGAGGTTAACATGAACCTTCAATAATGCAGGCAGATTGGGTATAACTGTAAACCACATGCTTATAGACTTTAGACTTTTACAGCTTTTAATTTATCAAAGGAAATAATTAGCACACTCTGTGGCAGCGAGTGATGGAATTTATTCATTTGGAAGGCCATGGGTTTCCTGTCATTAAAACTGCATCATGTCCTTCCTTTTCTATTAAACTTCCACTGAGGGCAGTAAGAAGTCACTAAAAGGAAATGAAGAGTTTTTTTGGCAATGTTCTTGTACAATGATTTAGTACTCTAAAAAGATAGCAAACCCATAATGTATGCCAACAAGTATATTATATAAGATGAGGAACCCAATTACCACATTATTTCCTTTATTTGAAGTTTCATTTGTGACTCAATTAACTGTGATCTGCAAAGTCCTGTCAATAAATTTAGTTTCTTTTTGCAGGTTAATGTATTTGGGGGTTTTCACTACAGCAAAGCAATAGATTTAGATCCCATGATCATTGCATAAAGATTTATATGTCCAAGGATATTACTTTTCTCTCCAGATGATCAACAGCATCTCAGTTGTTACAGAATCATGGTAGTTAAAGCTCCCACAGATTTTCTCTTTCCTCGCTGAAGGGATTTTTCAGTAAGACAAACTGTAAATTCTGATTTTTCTTCTGTTTGGATAGTATTAAGGTTTGATCTTGACTCTGTTCTAAATGTTAGAATCATGGCTCCTAATGAAGGCTCTCTAGTTTGGGAAAGTTTAGATGAAATGCTTGTTTTCCTAGGTCTAAAATGGGCCTGACAGGGATGCAGAATTAGCCTCTCACCCCAGAAGTGGGTGGTCATTTAAAGCCATAACCAAGGTATACTGTTGTTGAGGGATCAGTGTAAGCTCTCTGACAAAGCCTGGACAGGTGACAGGGACTTCACATAATATGCAAAGGTCTGTTTGGTCTGACTACAAACAGTTTGTGGAAATGCTTCAGGGGAGTTGCTATAGTCCTTTTGTATGATAGAGGCAAAGAAACAAAAATGCCTTCATTCTTAAAATCATAGAAATGGGCAAAAATGCACACCCTGAATACTCTCAATTAAATCTTCAGCAGAAGTAATGCACTTCAAATTTCTTTCCAGTCTTTGGGCTATTGCATTACAATTTTATCAGGGCAAGAATATATATCTTGGTAGTCAGTAAATCAATTTATTTTAGGCTCATTTTTATTTAGAGAAACATTGTAAAGATAGCACCTAAGTTCCCTTCACTCTGTCCCTCCCATTGGCAACATCTTATCTGACTTCTTGGTAAAAGAAGTTGACATTGAATTCATTGACTTTAGGAAATTGTAATTTTATAATTAAAAGTTGCTTTTCTTTAAAAAAATGGCTTTGGTTTCAAAATAAAAAGACATTGTACTAAATTTCTATGGATAAGCCATTAATTTAGATATTGTTTTCTCCCTGAGCCACTTAAACCAGGTACTGATAATGCTGCTGAGTTTGCAAATTAAGATGTAAGATCAGAGCTTGGTGAGATTGTCATATTGTCTCCTTTAATTTGGAAAAGCAGAATGAGGCTAGAGAGAGACTCATAAAACAAACTTTACGACTCTCTCCAAGACAGATATGGAAGCCCCTGCTCCAATCCCTTCTCCCAGCTTCTGCAATTACATTTCCGCAGGAAGAAAGAGAAGGAATTAGAAACAGGATAATGTAGTCTTAAATCACCATTCTTAGCCTTTGCCTTCTTGTGGGAGCCCTGAATTTTTATAACGTGGCCCTCATATTGTATAGTGTGACACAACAAAAAACACAACTAGTTTGACTCTTCCTCAATAAAAAATCATTTTGTCTGACATCCTATAAAACCTGTGCATGAGTCTATACTAAGCTCTGGTATCTCCTCCAACTGGCAAAAGAAAAACATGTAAATATGTACAGTGATGCAAAAGGTCTATTTTAGCATAGTTTACAAAGAGCAAATAAGTTAACATTTCTGGGCAACAGTCCTCAAGTCTGAGGCTGAGTGTCAATTCCTAACACTAAAACAACTGAAAATATGGAAAACGGATTGAAGATAAAGATGTTGTTTGAATTGCCTCAGAGTTCTTTGTATGTGTTCTGAGAATTAGAATATTAGAATTAAAGTACCCACATAATAAAAGTCTTTAGGTCAAATCTGAACTGCACCAACAACTAGTTGAAAATCGAAAGCTGAGTATCTTGAGGTCATTAGAAATGGATGTTGACTGTAACACATTGCAAAGTTTTCCCCCAGAAAGCACAGTAAAGTCCCAATCTTCCACCGTCAGTGCTTATCTAGGACATCAGCAGCACCGAGCAGGCAGGCCCTGAGTTCTGAATGTATGTGGAGAGGCCTCACAATCTGTGCTTCCCATTGGTTTATGATAAGACAAGTCCAGATGAGACCGGCAAGGAGGAGGACTCATGACTCACAGCCAGTTTAGCACACAGGCGAGGGCTTCCTCAGATGCTGTCAAATGAATATGACGCTGACATCAGCAGGTACATATTATGTAGCTGTTTCCAAAAAATATTTCATCAAGGCATAGGCATTACCCTGAGATCTGCAATATATAATAAAATATTTGAAGACAAGATTCCAAAGTATGTTGCCCTTCATTTTCATGTTCTACTTCTAAGGTCATAAGGAGACATTTTGCCCTTCAGAATAAAAGGAAATCATCATCATCTGTTACATGAGTAAATATTAAGCCTAATTAATATACAGACCTTTCTCTACATTCTGTAACTCACAAAGACACCAAAT
Source organism: Urocitellus parryii (assembly GCF_045843805.1). Taxonomy (NCBI): domain Eukaryota; kingdom Metazoa; phylum Chordata; class Mammalia; order Rodentia; family Sciuridae; genus Urocitellus; species Urocitellus parryii. Next base: position 38,082,160 of record NC_135544.1, read on the forward strand.
AGCTGTTTTAGATGAAGACTTTAAAATATAAGAAAAGGGCTGTGTTCTACATTTTCCTCACGAGTTCAAATTATTATGCTAATAATAATTAAGTAAGCAATTAGTTTAGGAGGAAAACAGAGCTCCAATCAAAGATAGAAATTTTGGGTTGTATCCTGCCTCTACCATTTCTAAGCATGCATCTTAAATGCTTTCCTAAATGTTTGAAAATGATATAACTTAAGAAATCAAATCTAATCTGACCAAAGTATAAGGATAGGAAAGTTTCCTAAGGGTTTTGTTCTAATATAACATAATATAATACTTATATTTATAATAAATAATCATTTTCTAAACATGACAAAAAAGGATCAATACACTGCAATACCTTATATAGTAAAATGCTTATTTCTACCATGAAATAGTGACGTTTTCTCTCTTTGAAATACAGATGCATAAAGCTTCCTTCCAAAATTTTGCAAAACAACATTTAAAAGATGGCATTTACACATAACTTGTTGTGGTCCCCAGTTCCTAAAGCATGCTGTTTATCTGTTCTTAAAGAAAAAGAAAAACAATCCTTCATCAATTATGTTTAAGGATCCCCAAACTGAAACACATGTGAATGAATGCCATTCAATTAACCAGTCCATGCTGGTCTGGTGGTTGGGGGAGGGAAGGAAAAAGAGGAGATAAATGGCCTACATGATTGATTTCAACTAAGACCAAAATCTTGGAGGACAATTATTGGATTTACTCACTGTTTGTTTTTGCAATATTTCGGAAATTGGAAAAAAAAAAAGTTTACAAAATCAGAGACAAAGGCGACTAAAAAGTTGATTTTCTAGTTAAGAGGTTTTTCTTAAACTTTTTTAAAAATTTACTTTAACTGATAAAAAATATTGGAGATCATTTTTGTTGAAATTATCAAACCATGAAATGAACATTGTAACAATGCAAAATATTATTCTGTGTATTTTTCCTAAATACATATATGTAATAAATATTTTTAAGCTCTGGTGTCATTTAAAGAAGTGTTTTACATGATCTAAGCTTACATTTACCTTTTACTATCTGACTTTTTTAAAAAAAAATGAAGTTAATTCTTTCCATTTTGCCCAAGGAGAGGAATTACATCTAATTAATATATCAACATGTCTCTTTCTCCTGTAACTGACAAATGCTAAATGCTTTATCAGTCTGGCACCAAAAATGATGTTGTCTCAGGGCTTTCCCAGACTGCCTTGTCTGAAAAGCTACATGAAAAGCTTTAATGATCATATATTAGGTGGGAACTTTAACCTTCTTTGTCCCAGGTCAATTGAGTAGGTAATTGGAAAAGTCAGTTCCACGTGTAATACACTCAAAAGGAAACTTGGATTTATACAGAATGCAGTCTTCAGAAATAGTGCAGGGCTGGGTAGAAAAAAAAAAAACATGACATGACAATTCTGGATATAGCTTTCCATTTATATAATTTTACTAAGATTTACATATGGAAATAAGAACAAAAAGTACAGATCAGACAAAAAAAAAAACTTCCACATTTAAAAAATTATCTTCTTCTGAACATAGAAAAATCAAGTGAAACTAATAATTATTGACTTGATTATGGGCCTGGCACTATGTAAAACTTTTCACAAAAATCTTCTCAATTAATGCTCATGGAAATCTCTTAGAAGGATGAGCACATGCATATAATCGCAGCAATTTGGGAAGCTGAGACAGGAGGATTGCAAGTTATAGGCCAGCCTTGGCAATTTAGTGAGACCCTGTCTCAAAATAAATAATAAAAAGGGCTAGGGATGTAGCTCAGTGATAAAGTGTCCCTATGTTCAATCCCTAGTACCAAAAAGAAAAAGGAAAACAAATCCCTTGTAAGGAAGTGTTCTTATGAGCAGATGAAAGTTAATACATGGACAACAGAGTGGCTGGGATTCAGACCAGGCATCAGCTACCTCACTTACATCTACCACGTATTAGGCACGTGGCCTTGGGCAGGTTAATTAATCTCTCCATGCATCAGATTTCTCCATCCTTAAAATGGAAATGATGCTAGCATCTACCCTGGGGATGTTGTGAGGGGCAGATACAATGGCTGGCATACAGGTGTTCTATAGAAACATTTTTAGTTATTACTTTACAGATAATGAAACAGAGGTTTTAAAATTTGCTCCAAATCACAATTTTAAACAGCTGGACAGAGGCCTAGTCTCCTCTGTCCTTTAGGAGCCTACAGATCAGTAGGGAAAACAAGATGCACCTTTGACTGCTTTAGTTATGGAATGGGACACAGGAACATGGGAGGATCCGAATAATAAAACAGGAGAGTGGCTTCAATTCAATAGGGCACTGCCTGGAAGGGGAGATGAAGCTGGCAGAGATGTGCCAGGCTGTAACAGGCATGTAACAGGCATGTAACAGGCTGTGTCACAGCAGATTGATGGTGTTACTGTGACTTTCAACGTGGCTTCACCTGCAGGGATGACCATGTTTTCTTCAGGGCCATTAGAATGTTGGTAAAGCAAAAGATATGATCTGAGAAATGCAGTTCTATTCTAAAATGTGTAGCGGTCCAAAATGGGATCTGTAAATGAGCTCTTCTCTGTAATGGATATTGTAATTTAAACATACACGGGAAAAGAGAAATTTGCCCTTTTTATATAGTTTTTATGCAATGCTAATACTTTGTTTAAGGTGATCCGAAAGGCAAATTCCATCAACAGTGAAAAGCACTCAGATTCTGCTGTCTTTGTAGAATTGGTTTTATTATTATCTCTGTTTTGAAATATTTAACAATTGAGAAGATCTTCTGTAAGTGTGAGCATTTACAGTATGTAATATTCCTCACATGCCTTAGTGAATGTGAATAAATTAGTGTTTCAGAAAGAAAATAATAAATTACAACCCAGTAAGTGGCAGCCAAATTGTTGAATTTCAAAGGAAACGGAGCCTTTGTTTTATTCTCATTGCTTTTAGGCTCAAAACAAAATTCCTCTGTACAAACAATGAGGTCTGATACAATCTGGTACCAATGGCCTGGTACCAAGCATCTTCTCACCTCCTCTCTGGCAGCCCAACTTTATCAGCCTCCCCCCCAGTTGGAGGCCCCTTCCAGCCACAGGGCCTCCCAACATGCTATCTCCTCTGTTAGACATACTCTTCTTCCCACATCTACAATCCCATCAGCTTTCAGATCTGGACTTGAGTGTCACTTGCTCAAGGGAGGATTTTATTTTTAACCCTCAAGCAAAAAGAAACCTCCTGAGTCAGTCTTTCTTCTTTTCCTTCTTCTTCTTTTTCCTTTCTTTCTGATTCCTACTCTTTCTCTGTTTCCCCTCCTTTTCCTCCTGTGCTTCCTCCTCCTCTCCTTTTTTCCTTAAATGTATTCTAGTAGAACCCTATCCTTTTCTGTTGGTCCTTTATTCCTTCAACAAACAAGTATTATACAGAAATCACCCAGCTGCCCAATCGTCTTCTATGCCCTGAGAACGTAGCAGTGTAGTAACCAGGACAGCTTCCGCCTGCAAGGAGCCTTTCATTCATTTGAAGGGCAGCCCCTCCTGGATAGCCCCTGAGTTCCTGTTGCAAGGGATACTACTGTTGTTATTATTCTCTCCATTTTTACCCAGGATCTTGCCTAGAGTCTGGCTCATAGGACATATCTAATACATATTTACTGGATAAATTGCAAATGAATGAATAAGAATCAATTTTAAACTTATCCTACATATTCAGAAAAATTACATGAAAGCATATGAAAATATAAAGCCCTAAAGCCCTCAAAACAGAGACATACAGGCTGGAGCCCACCAGACTAGTCTTCCAGAGATGGACCTTGTGAGTTTCCCCATCATCAATAAAAGCCTAAAGGACAAAGTCTGGGGACTTGAGGGCACTAGGAAACATTCTTAAACTTTCCAAAAAGAAAGGAGTGTATGTGTGTTTGGGGAGAGAGACAGAGGGTCCCTCCTCTGGCTCTTCTTTACAGAAAAACATGCAACATTGATGTCTCTAATTTTTTATGGTTTTTTATAATAAATTGATAAGCTGAATCAAACCACATTTCTCAGGTGCATGCTTATTTTGCTACTTGTATCTACTATTATATTCAAAAAAATTAAGTGATTTTCAAAATTTAAATGAAATATGTTGCTAGGGCATATGTAAAAAAATATCGTACAAATCCTATTGATATTCATGAATTAGAGTGAAATAAACATACAGATCATTAAAAGACCAAAAATTGAATAGATGAGTAAATAGCCTGTAAAAAATATTATGAAAAATGTTTCAACTCTATAAAGTACCAAGAATCAGAAGCAGACAAGAGGCCTTCTAGGAAATTAGATTGATAAAGAAATTACAGATATTATTAAAATTAAATTAACTAAGGAAGATAAAAAGGCAGTGATAAAGACAGATGTGAGCTTTCTAAAACAGAAAATAAGGAAATTGGAACTATACTGAGCATTGTAATCAAGAATTCAAAGCTAAAGGAAAAATGTGTCTTCCAAATTTCTCCCTCATTCAAACCCTCAAATATTTCCCCACAATAAATAGGGAACAATGTCATAAAAGGAGGGCAGGGGTAGAGCTCTGGTCTATGCAGGAGGCCCTGCGTTGGACCCCCAACACCACGAAAAAAAAATAAAGGGAAGAAAAATGTCATGAAAGAGTACTGTAGACAGAAACATAGCTCAGGAAAGAGATTCATTATCACATTCTATCTGAAGCACACAAATTTATGACCACATGGAATTACAGAGGTATGTCATTTGATTAGAATCATAACAGCTATTACATCAGAATGTTTTCAACAATACTGATAGCATCAGAGTGGAGTCTGTATCTATAAACTTAAGTAGTCTTCTTATAACTTGATTTTCCCATTGTAATCTACATAAATGAATACAGGAGATGAAGTGCACACTTACTTTTGGTTTGTGGTATAGTATTTTAGTTTTTAATGTAAATATATTCACTTTAAATTTTACTTGAGAAAGCTAATTTTAAATTATATAAAAATAATTTCTGAAGTCACATTAAAAATGTGTCTGATGGCTCACCAAGTATGCCACTCACCGCATCTTTTTTTATGCTTCTTCCCCCGAACCACTTTGGTAGAGAGGTTGGAACCCAGGGGTCTTAACCACTGAATGATATCTCCAGCCCTTTTTATTTTTTATTTTGAGACCAGGGTCTTGCTAAATTGCTGTGAATGGCCTCAAACTTGTGAGAGCCTCCTGCCTTAGCCTCCTGAGTAGCTGGAATTACAGGCCAGAACTAAACATCTGTTAATAAATATGTTGTAAATTATCTTTATCACTTTTCTTGAAGTTGGCTACCTTCCTTCTTGAGTAGAAAAATCTCAGCATTCTATTTAGTATATTTTCTTGATATGCTAAATATAGGATAGGCAAACAAGAGAATAAATTAAATCTGTATACTTTCCAATTTATAGTATTTATGACCAAAACTTCTTTAAAACTACATATTTTGAGCGGGTTTTTTAAATTTTATTTTAATATAGAATCATCCATTTGCACAAAAGAAATATGTGTGTAATATAAATGCAAATTAATGCATGTCTAAGAAAAACATTGTTTCACAAAATAAATTTCTGAGTACTTTGTAATTTAGAAATAATGTATGTCAGATTAGCACATGTTAATTTTGCTGTGATAAAATCAAAATATTTAAAAAGAGAATAGTTGATAGAAAAGTGGAAATAAAGACATGAATTATAAAATTAATTTTGGGGAGCCTTCTTGGAAAAACTGGAATCTTTTAAAATTAGTGAATACATAGTCATAATGCCAGTCAAATCTTGTGAAACTTCCATGAAAGTGAAATTTTCTATATAAATTCTTGTAAACAGAATAATTAAAAATACTGGGAATATTGTTAACCAACATTAGCATAAAAGCAAACAAACTTTCCTAAGTACAAAGATCACCTTCCCAGTGTCTTTTTACATATAAAATTGACATGTGGAGTGAAAATTATTTTTACCTACTCACTAGAGGAGACAGAAGGTCAAATATGATGCTATTTGACTTGAAAGAATTTAAAGTTCAAAGAATTCAAAGATGTTAAACTTTTTGCCCCTTAACTCAATTACTCCATTTGCTCCATATCATATAACATTGATGAGAACGTTTCGATTTGTTTAATTGTTGTTCCATTATTCTTCACTGTTAGATAAGCTATAGAAATGTAGCAGAAAGGACAGAGTAAATTTGAAAGAATAATAGCTATGTTGTGAAACTGAAGACGGGACACAAGTCTTCAGGAAACACAACAGAACAGGTCAAGTCTGACCGGCCTCCTTTAAGGAACAACTCTCAACACACAAGAAAAAGGGGTTTGTGTACTTACCATTCAGCCTCAGTCCTCAGTTGAACCAAACTGAGGTGTGTTCTGTCTTCTGTTCAGTCTCACATTTTTATTGTCATCTCACTATTCTATCTGAACATTGCCACAGTTTCCAAAATCATCATCTCTGGAATATAAGTCTGACTCTATCAATGGCTATATTTACCCAGATCATGCCTGCAAATAGACTGGTTTTGCCTCTGCCCTGGGAATCCTGCTGGCCTAGTAGCTACACCAATAGCATTTCTGTCATTTATTTCTTTATCAGGCATGGACTGAACATTTAGTAGGTGGCAGCCACTATTCTAGCCATCAAAGAAACAAAAGCATCCAGTCACGTTTTTAAAAGACTGACCATGAAACTGAAGCAAGAACTAATTGCAGATTTCCTGTCCATGCTTCAGGTATACTTAGCTTCTTCTATCCTGTGTGTTCAATAGAAAAATAATATTTTAAAATCGGCCTACTGGCCATTTCTCAAGAAAATAGGTAAAGATTGAAAACGATTACTAAAATGATAGTGGTGATGTTAATCTGTGTGTTCTTCCACCCCCCTCTCCCAAAGTAAGAACATTTCATCTTGGTAGCAAAAGAAATTGGTTCCTACCTTTTGGACTTCAAGAAGTTAAGTCTTTATACATAATACATAATGCTCCCTTGTCTGAAAATATAGATAAATATTTTTACAGATTAAAAATGTCCTTGATGAGAACATACATTGATTAATTGCCCAAGTTTCCAGACCTTATGGAAACCCTAGACATTGAAAAGCTTGTTTACTAAGCCGGATATTTTCCCCTTGCCTTGCGAAAGGTCAATTCCTCGATGAAGATGATAGAAAGCTTAGTTGGAAATACAGTAGTAAGAAGCTGGTGAGAGACCATGAAAAGGATTTGAGAGATCTGAGAGGAGATCTGTGCTTAACTTCCTAGGGCAAGCAAGAGAGGGGTCAAGACTCAATAAGCAAGAACTGCCAACTCCATTATTATAGGGAGAAAGTAGTGGGTTGAAATGTTGTCCTAGGACAAGAAGACTTGACACTGCTCTGCAGATACAGGCTTATAGAGCAGGGCAGATTGAACTCACAACCCTGAACACACTGGGCAAACTGAAGATAATTTAATTTCTACCATGAAGTGAATGAAATACATGGAGTATGAAGTTCTGTGGTAGAAAAATAATTTTTTTGAACATTGGGGTTTATAGACTAACACAGCATACCTACAACATGTAGTAAGAATTGTGTTATATATCACAAGGCATTAATAGCCAAATGAAGAAGAGGATTTACAGTAAGATGAAAACTCATAAAAATATTTAAAAAGAATAAGGCATCTTTAGATGTTTAAAGGCCTAGTGTTGAAGTAAAAAAATAAAAGTTAAGATATACTTAAGAACAAGTACACCTATATTTTTTTAGGTGTAAAACCCAACAACAATTCTGCTTCTAAGGATCTATATTAAATAAATAATATACTATAATATAACATAATATAATCTATATATATTAAAATGATTATATTATGGCTTTGTTTACAATTATATACAAATTGAAGCAATCTGAATGTCCATTCATTTTAAGTAAGGTAGTATATGCCCATTGTTTTTAAAACTGAAATATCATGAAAAACTGTTCCTTAAAAAGAGTAGTTGAGAAGTAGAATGTAATACACACATTACAAATACAGTGAAAGAAGAAATGTACTTCAGGAAGAAAATACAAATATTAGGATGCGTATATTGGATGGTAGATTAAAGGGGTACAATTTCTCGCCTTTATTTCGATATTATGGGTTATATCTTTTTTAGAAGCTATAATAATAAACAAATTTAATGGATAGTAACTAAGGTGATTAAGAAAATATGGCAGGGCTGAGGGGTATAACTCAATGTTAAAGTACATGCTTACCATAAGTGGGACCCTGGGCTTAATTAGTCAACTAATTTAAATCAATAAAACCCTTTAACAAGTGAAAACAGAGCAATTACCCTTCAATAACATTGTATCATGGTCTCAAGTGACACGCCACATGCAGATGGATGTTCTTGACATCAATCTTAGATGTATGCGGTTTCTCTCAGCAGCCATTTATGCTTTGTAAACTGTTCCAAATCCTTTTAAATTAATTTAGATCCCTCCCAATACCAACTTGAGGCAATGAGTTGCATAAATTTCACTTCTGTTTGTATTGCACTTTCTTTTCTCTAACCCAGTTGTAATTATCAGATGATCCTTATTCTTTGGGATCTATCAAGCAAGTCTGAATTCAGCTTTGACACCTTTTTCTTCCTTTATAAAATGGGAATAAGGAGGAGGAGGAAGAAGAAGAGGAGAAAGCTGTAAGGTGTGTTTCTGTTTTTGTTTAGGTGAGCACTATATAAAACTCCCATGTGTAAAGCACCTAGAAGAATGTCACCCATTTTGTGTTTGAACAATGGGTACTGCTTTTTTAGTTTTTGTTTGTTTTGTTTTGAGTTGAACCCAGGGGCACTTAACCTCTGAGCCTCATCCCCAACACTTTTTCATTTTTTATTTGAAGACAGGGTCTTGCTAAATTGCTGAGGCTGACCTTGAACTTGCAATCCTCCTATCTCAGCCTCTCAAGCAGCTCAGATTACAGGTATGCATCACTGTGCCAGGCTGCTAATTATTACTTTTACATTATAATCATTTGTTCCACCCATTTTTTTTTCTTTTCCAAATTTTAGTACCTAGCACTTCAAGACACTTTCAATATATACACCACTCCAAACCTTTTCTTAGTTTAGTTTCTTGTCATTGGACCTTTCCTTCATATTAAGTAATTTCAAACTATATAAATATTATAAGCATAGTTAATCCAAAATTTTATATATCTTTTGTACCTCATATTTAATATCCTTCTCCACTACAACAATCAACACTGGCTGCAGGAATGTACAAATACAGCATCTCAGTGCTACAGAAATTCCTTTACAGATTCAAAACCGGGACCCTAGAATCCTTTGTTTTACACATAGAATTTCAGTTTGTGAAATCTCCATGTAAAACACACTGTGGTTTAGGCCTCAGCCCATGAAGGCCTAGGCCCATGATGTCAACATGCAGATTCTAAAGATCACAAATACTTTCTCCATCTTAAAAAAGGATCAAATGTTTTGTTCTTAAAGTTAAATGGAAGCTATGGCCAATATCATCAATAGGGTAATGAAGTAGCTTGTTACCAGGTTCTAAGAAGTCTTCAAATGTATTTACAGATGGAAGACTATGCAAAACTCCACCCACAGAAAACAAGTGCATAAATAATTTAGAACCCAAAATGATGACAATTAATTTCATTTAAGACACTGGATGAAAATAGAGGGCAATTATTTTAATTTCCCTTATATCATTCAGAAACTCAAGTTTTTTAGATAATGCATTTCAAAAAAAAATCTATAAAAATATTTTTTATCCTTTCTCATTCTATCACTGGTCCATAAGTGATAGTTGCCACTTACTGAAGATCTTTTGTAACACATTCACCAAGCTCCCATGATCACTAAATTCACCATATCAAGTTCCATAAACAGAGTGCTCCCACCATCTTCAGAAGGAACTCCCTTAAGATAAAACCTTATTCCATCTCTCCAATGGGTCTAAGGTGTACAAATCAATGGATGGATCCAACATACTTGCCCATGTCAAAATCAGCACGCATCCCTTGAGTCCCATAGGAAGGCGATGTTTTCTGTTTTTGGGGGGTTTTCTTTTTTCATATGTAGTTGATTTGAGTGTGAATTTGATTGGCATACATCTACTCTTGCACTACATTTTCATTTGTCCCTCTGCTATTTCATTTTGTTGTTATTTTTCCTCTCCTGGCTTCTTTGTCTTTACTTATTAAATATTTTTCTCATCCCACTCATTTCCTCTCTTGGCAATCTTTTTTCTTATTTTTTGAAAATCGCTACAAAGTTAACAATATACATTCATAACTTTTCAGAGTCTATTTAGAATCAATGTAGACTTCATACTTCAAACCTTTCTCCAAGCTCTTCACAATTTGTATTTTATTCTTCCCTCTTCTTATTTACACATGGCTCTTCTTGTCTTCTGCTATACCCTTCCCAAACGTATGCATCATAAATGGTACCATTCCATTGCTTTATCCCCCATCTTTGCATGACACTTTGCATGTATTTTGCTTTGTCATGTGCATTACACTCCCCCTCATATTTTTGTCACTTTTTCTTTAATCTCTGTGGTCTTTTAAGTAACTTTAAGAAAAATTATAGTCTTTTTCACTTACCAACCCATTTACCATTTCTTGTATTTGTCATTACTTGTACATTTCGTTTGCCATACATTATCATCTTGCTTCATCTAAAGCCTATTGATTACTTCTTTGTAGTACAGGTCTAATAGCTACCAATTGTCTCAGTTACTATTTGTCTGAAATTTTTGTTTTCATTTCAACTTTTTATTTAAGGACATTTACCCTTAGAATTCTGGCTGGATGGTTTCTTCTTTCAGTAGTTTATATGTTGCTATTGAAATTCTGGTTTCCTATTCTTCATGTGAGAAGCTTGGAAGTCACACTCCATGTTAAGCTTGGAAGTCACACTCCATGTTAAGTAAAAAGATGGAAAGACTGAAAAATCAAAAACTCTTCTTGGATTTGTAGAATAGATGAGGACACGTGGCAAACTGTCACTCCCATGCCTGGAGGAACAGACAGACAATCCCAGGGAGTCACAGCTTCCCAGAGCAGATATTCATGAGTGGAAATCATGGCAGGAACTGTGACCAGGTGAGAGACTGTCTAAAGAAACCAGAGAGAAAAATACCTAACCTATAGAGGAACAGATGTAAGAATTTTTTGTTGTTTAATTGTCCTGTGTTCATATATAAATACACAACCAGGCCAGAACTCTGACATTCCCTGGCCTTGCTCTTCCCATAGAACTGCTGTATTTCCATTTTCTCTCTTCTCCTCCCACGTCCCTAGTAGCCCCCCTCAAGTCTCAGTTGGTCTTCCTTTCTATATAGGGATGCATGCCATGGTCCTGTGAGATAGCCAGCCTCAGCACAAATGTACAGCATGGTGGCACATGCCCTGTTGTCCCTTCTCTGCACAGCTACTTTCTCTTTAATGGCCCATACCATGAATTCTGGTCACTTTGTCTCCCCAAAAACCTAATTTCTGCTCCTTCAGAATAAACATTGTGCTCTGCTCAGACTTTCCTGAAGCTGTACCTAGAAAGAGATTGGGACTCATAAGGCTCACTTTCTGACTTTCCACTCTTTTGAGAATCACTTCCTTTGTCCAATACCTGAAAATATTTTGTCCAGTGTATGAGATACCTGCAGGAGGAGGGTGGTGTGGTGCCAGTGACTCTATTGTGGCCAGAAGGTGCTTAAGTGAAACTTACGATGCAATAAGAACAGCACGTAAGCTGGACAATTCTAAATTATGCGAGCTTTCATTTCTACTGTATGTTACTGATCGTAATTTTTCTCAAGTTCTTAGAATCCAAAAAGCGCTATCTGAGTTTTATAGAATTTGTAGATGATAAAACTAATGTATTATATAAAATTCCTGAAGTGAGAAATGATCCTGTTAAGAAGGCTAAGATTTAATCCTATACCAATTTACTGTTACCCTATTTTTCCATTTTTTGGTCCTTATGCAAAGGTGAAATTCAGGACCTTCATGTAGTGATTCTCTCCCAGATCATGCAAATATTGCTCACTTTTTGATTACCTTCCCGATAAGCCAATTTGAGGCCATTCAAGATTTTTTTTTTCTCAAAATGTTACCTTTTTATCTCCTGTCTGTTAAGACCCTGCCTTGTGGGGACAGACACATTCCTAGGTGTATTATCATCTGTTAATGTTATAGTCATCCAACTTTAATATAAACACATTTTATTGTATTTTCTATAGCTAATTCCTGAATTTTCAAGCGGTTATACTGGTGAGAATATGAGTCCCCTCTAATGAACAAAACAGATGCAAAATCTGAAGGCCAGGATGACAGAAGCAGGATCTCATGCAGAAAAGGGAACTCTAAACATCCTTAAAATGACTCCTTATAGGTAGTTGTGTACGGTTTCTTATGTCAAAATAAGTCTAGTTTGTCAGGTGTTCTGGTTCACTTCTGTAATCAGAAGCTCAGGAGGCTGAGACAAGTAGATCACAAGTTCGAGGCCAGCCACATCAACTTAGTGACGCCCTAAGCAATTTACTGAGACCCTATCTCAAGGTAAAAAAAATTTAAAAGTGGTCTGGGGATGTGGCTTAGTAATAAAGTGCCCTGTGTTCAATCCCCACTACCAAAATAATAATAGTAATAGAAATAATAATAATAATAATAATAATAATAATAATAATAAAGAAGACAAAGAAAAAGAAGAAGAAGAGGAGGATGAGGAGGGAGAGCAATTCACTTCTTCCTGTCATTGTATTCTTTGTGCTGGAAACTGACTTCTATTAGGGGTTTAGAAGCATCATAATGTGGTGTCCTTTTATATGAGAATACTATTAAATTCTTTTGTGAGGTCAACTTTTCTATCAATAGATATTCTTTGAGATTTTCTAAAAATGAATAACACAATTTCTGCCACTAAGACTTTTGTACAGTCTAATAGAACATATTTGTACATAAGTAATTATATTACAAAGGGGAAAGTTAGGTTATGGAATAATGGCACAGAAGGTGGAGAGAACAAAAAATCAAAGACAGATGTGGGTCACCTTTCATCTCATCGGCCTGTGGTGTGAGGATAGAGGATTTCTGCCGTTGTACAGAGGACTTTCTGGAAGGAGATAATAGTATGTGCAAGGGCATCAAATATAAAGAGTAGAAAAATTGGTAATGTGATTTTTAAGATGGTTAAGAGTTCACAAGGGATCATATTATTGTCTTGTGCTGTAACACCGATCTATGCTTCCTTTACTCTCTTGGATAAGTCAAATGGTACATAAGAAATGAATAATAGTAATCCTTAAAAAAATGAATGATAAGAATAATTGGTAAAATGAGGTAGTGAAAGAAGATACATTTTTATTACCCTGTAGGTTTTTTAAAATTTATTTATTTTTATTAGTTTATCTTATTTAAATATAGTATTAGGGTTCATTTTGATATAGTTATACAAGCAGGCCATATAATTTGCTCTATTATATAGCATGGCCTCCATGCTATAAAATAGAGCAAATTATATATTTTTTTATATATAATTTCCTTGGCTCCTTTTCTTCTACTGATATTCCTTCTACTTACTTATAGTTTTTTTTTTTTAATGAGTGGATATACATAAAAGTGAGATTCACTGTGGTCTATTCATATATGTAAATAGGAAAGTTCAGTGAGATTCATTCTGTTGTTTTTCCGTTTTTCCATCCCTCTTCCCTGCTTCCTTATTCCCTTTCTTCCACTCCACTAATTTCAAGAAAATAATTTTTTAAAGACTATTAAAAGTGAAAGGAGAGAGGAAATCCCAAGAGTTACTGTTCACTCAACAACTGCTAAGTGCCGTGCTGTGTGCTTACCTTTAATCTCTACAATATAACTCTATAAGTGGATCTTATTATTAGTTTCACAGATGCATAACTTTAACCTCCAAGAAATTAAGTGACTTGCTCCAAGTGACTCAGTTTGGAACTATTGCAGCAAGTAGAAGAAACCAGAGGTTTAAAAGGAATGTTTTTAAATAAATAAAGGAGCAATTTAGTTTGTAATAAATAAATAAAAGCATAGAAAAAAGTAAATATACCCAGATGTCATCAGTGAGTTACTCGGAGAGTTTTAAAATTTCATTTCATAAATTTATTTGTATTTTCCTTGTTATAATAAAAAAATGTCTTTTCAAAGAGAAACAGTTAAGTCAAAGAAAATTAATCATGTTGATGAGGAGAAGAGAAGGATACAGGAGAAAGAAGCAGGGCATTTGTCTCAATGACTGGGATTAAGAAGGAATCATTTATTCATTCAACAAATATTTATTGAATTCCTACTTTGTGCCAGGCAAGGGAAAAAAAAGGACCAAAGAAGACAGGATGATTAAGGATACGGGAGGTAAGAGGTGGAGAGAATTCCCGTGACATGATCTCATTTTCATCAAGGTAGGAAGTGATGTCAGTGGCTAAATGTGAGGACGCAGAGAATCTGAAACAATCCTTGTGGTTGACTTTGGAGCCCAGGAGCAAATGTGGAGAATAAAGAAAACTGAGGCTTACACAGAGCTGAGCGATGTCAACATGGACAGGACGAGGGGCCAGGAGGTAAAAGAATTCTGAGTCTAGAAAGATCTTATATTTTCTTTAAACTCAAATGGAAGTTACTGTGGATGGATGGAGATAAAGAACAACATCCTGGTGTTAATTCACGGGATGGGGGTTCAGGGTGGAATCCTGAAAAAACACATGTGTGCAGGTAGATGACATGGAGTCCAAAAGAATGCCCTTAAGTCGTCATTAATGAGCAAAGTCTGGAGGTCCCATGATGCTACTTGTGGAAATCACATTTATTCAGTAGAGTTCTAACTTAATTGGAGAGAACATAATCCATAACATTCCTTCCCCCGATACTCGGATAAATAAGAAGTGATAGCTTCCAAACATAACCAGAATTTTGAGACAACTCGGAAATGACATTCTGAAGTTGCAAATGTTATTAACTTTATATATATATATATATATATATATATATATATATATATATATATATACATATGAAAGTCTCCCATCTCTGGTGAGTACAGTACATTTTTGTCGTTAGCAAGAGCGTGTGAAACACAGACTCTTCCTGCGGCTCGCATTCTGTTGCAGTTAGCTCATCCATCAATTAAGGGGACACACTCAAACTGTTCAAAGACAACCGGGGGAAATCCTTAGCCTCACAGGGTCCAGCCAAACTGATGTGCCGCTGTTGTGGCTCAGTCCTTGCCGGGAGGGAATTCACTGGGTGCCTGAGGTGCAGAGACACTGCCTTTTTTGTTTTAGCAGTAATTGTCTCCCTGCCCTGAAAAGGGCCCTAAAATCGCTTCTATGTTTAGAAACAAGATTGCTCTGTGGAGGCTGCTGGCCAGGGAGTCTCACCTCTTTCTTCCTAGCAGTCTGTTATTCCTAGGGCCCCATTTTCTAATCTCAGCCTTTTCTTTGTGGTGTTTGTTGAATGAACAGGCATTTGTTTGACACAAGCTGAGGACACAGGAACCCTATTAGCTCGTGTGCCTGATGAGCCCACAGGGTCAATTTCCTACGAGAATATGAATGGCAATGGGGAAGGGGATGGCTTACTAGCTACTCTGACTAAACATTATGACAAATTCAAGTTTCTGATTGTTTTGATTGAATAAGGAAGGCAACATATTGTTAAAGTGGATCTTAAGCCAATAAATGAAAAGGATATCCAAACTCAATAATTATCAATTGCACCCAAGAGAGGGAAAAGGTGACCTTTCAAGCTCAATGAATCTCTTCATGGTTGAAGTAGAATTTCTTTAATATCTTATGTCAAAATTAATTAATTTATTTATTCTACAGGAGAGCCACCTAAAAGTGCCTCATCTCTCTCCGTCGATGTCTCGACTACTCTTCAACTCCTAATCTAAATCACCCACACGTTAGTACTTGGGTCCCCGGTAAAGTACTTCCCATTAATTTAATCTAAGCCCAGATGTTTAAAATCCCAGATAGCGGGTTCACTATTTACATTCACCATATGCTCTCTGGCTTCACACACCAGAAAATCACCCCTGTTATTCAAGGAGGTGAAATCCGTGAGACAGCTGTATACACAGACTGGCCATAGAGATTTTGTATTTAATCAGGACCAACTGCAATGTATTGTCCCTGTGAGTTATGGTGACTAAAAATCTTACTCATCGCCTGAAAGAGAAGGTCTGTCCTCCAAAAGAAATTCTCGACAGATTAATGTCAGACTCTTCATGCCAAAATTAAAGCCGGCAAGATTTGTTTAAATTTTAAAATGAAAAATGCTGCCCCCTTGCTTACCAGGAATTGAAAAATGGTGCTGCCTCCCTCCTTACTTAGAAAACTTCTCTGCTCGAAGCCTCTCCCCGGCTCAGTCCACAGCAGACCCGAGGCTACAGAATTATCTGGGGCTCCCCTCCTCAACACATCAGTCAACCTGCTGGCTTTACCTTCAGAGTGCCGCCTCTGGGCCTAAGCTGCTTCTGTCTCCTCCACATTGGATTATTTTCAGCAGCCTCAAACTTGATCTTCCAGCCTCTATCTCCCTTCTTTCCTCCTTTTGAGAGGCCATATTACTCCTCCACTGTTCTAAGGGTAGAAGTCAAAGACTAATATGGCTCCTGTCTACTCTCTGACATCATCTCCCAACTCTTGCCCTCTGGCTTATTCCCCTACACTCCTGTTGCTTTTGGTCAAACACATCAAAGGTTCTCCTCCAGGGCCTTTGCACCTGCTTTTTTCTCAGCCTGGAAAGTTCTTCTTCCAGGTGACTATGTGGCATACTTGCCTCATTTCACTCTGATCTCTTTTGAAATATGATCTCACCAAAAGAAATCAAATCTCACACCCCATATAAAATAGATACATCTTCCTAATATCTCACACCCTACTGCCTTGCCCTGCTTTATTTTTCCTCAGAGCACTTACCACCCCCTTGACCTATGACATGTTTATTTGCTTACTGTATATCTCTATCAAAACATGGCCTATAGTGCACAGTTAATAACCACTTCTTCAGTAAATGGTGATGATAACAACAATAATAAAGATCGTTGGGGCCTCTGGATTCCTGTAGAGCAATAATAAGAAAGATAGGAACATTGAAATGTAGTTAGTATCTTGGGGGCTGGGGATACCCTGGGTTCAATCCCCAGCACCACCAAAAAACAAAACAAAACAAACAAAAAAAAACTGTAGTATGAAGAGCCATGGCCCACCACTAAAGCTGGACTTGGGCTTGCAATCCTCCTGCCTCAGCCTCTTGAGTCACTGGGATCACAGGTGTGCACCTCTGCACCTGGTCCATCACCTAGGAGGACTATTATGAAAGCATGAAATCTAAAATCAGTCAATTTTCAGAGCTTCAAGCCTAAAGGAATACAATTATTTACAAACATGCATGTAATTTGAACCTGAAATAAATCTCTATATCTCCTACATAAACATAAATATCAGTGTAAACCTCAGAGTAAATAAACCCAGCTGTTGCTTGACTCACATCTCTGGGATGCAATGTGCAGGGACTTTGAGAAGGCTTTCTTCTCTCCAGTAGAAAAAAGAAGTATCACTGACGTCAGTTATTGTAACATTTCTCTGGGCTTATTGATATTTCTCTGCAAGTGTAGATAGCCTTGTGTTTTCTTTTCATTTTCTGCTCCTTTTCACTCCTGGCATGATCAAGATTGAGCAGGTGAAGCCTTGGTTCTCCCTAATCTGGGGGGCCTGGTTCTAGCTGTGATCTGAGGGAAAACAACTGCTTAGAAAGGAAGATCCCATAATACGAGATCTCTGGAAGATGCTGGGATTTGAATTCAGAGTCACCAAAAGCCATAGCTAGGGAGAAAGCAAAACTCAGGGAATCTGAAATGCCTTCAAGGTAACCAGTGACAGGAATATGAGCAAAGTAAACTCTCAGACATTTGTCAAATACATGCCTGGGTTGGAGTCAAACTTATGCAGGGGAAAAAAAGTTACCTACCTTTAAATTGTCCTCAGTTTGGAAAAAGGCAGACAAATGCATGGATTTTACAGTGAAAACTACTAGGTTTGATGGGATAACATAGAATAGAGGAAAATGTAATCCAAACAAGGCTTTGATATAGAATAAACTTGTGTTCTAAAACCAGTTTCCCATTTCTTATCCATGTTATATGGGGAAAATTAAATTTTCCAGACTTTGGTTTCCTCAGGTAGAGGAGAGAAAGGCTATAATACAAGTAAGTTTCAAAACAGATGAAACTTGTATTATGGGGGCTGGGTTTATGGCTTAGTAGTAGAGCACTTGCCTAGCATGTGTGAGGCACTGGGTTCAAGTCTCAACACCACATAAAAATAAATAAATAAAGGTCCATCAACAAATATATATATATTTATGGAGGCTCCTGATAGAGAGTCACTAGGGAGGGAGTGGGGCAGAAACCAGGAAGGCCAGTCAGAGACGTGAAGATGAGGGATGTGTGGTGGAGTAACCACAGCAAATGAAACTTCCTTCATCAGTCTGGATTAATCTAGAGGCACAAGATGAACCTGTAAAATAAAATAATGAAGTGAATATAAGAAAGAATTTCAAGAATAAAACATCAGAAATAATAGTCTCAGGTCATGATTCTATCAAGTAAACTTTTTTTCTCCCTATTATACATGAGGATATTCAGCCCTGAAGTAATTAACTTTCCCATGATCATACAAGCATGAAGTTGAACAATATGAAACAGCTGACATTCCACATCTCTTTAAACCTAAAATCATGACAATTTCATAAGGACAACCTCCGGTAAGTGGCAGAGTCTATTGAAGCTAGGCCTGGCCTGTGTGGCCAATCTCTGTCCAGTGCTTCCCTACAGACTGAACTCGAGTGGGAAGCTAAACTGACAGGCTCCAGGGTAGATAGAAAGCCTGGCAAGGCACCCACCATGCCACATTTGGCACTGTCATTTACTCTTGTGGACTACCTTTAATTAAAAGGTTATTCCAAATGAAGGGAAATCATAGACCAAGAGTTAAACATGCCTCTTTATATAAGCACTTCTCTTTGGCCTTATGGTAGACTTAAGTTTAAAAAAAAAATTCTTGGTGGTATTTGACAGATTTTAAACATTATTCATTCAGATGGCATATATTTATTATGAGTAATACCATTGAGAATTTCTTAGAATATTCTGTCCCTAAAAGGAAAGTTATGTCCTGTAACAATAGCAAAGAATGCATATAAGATAAGCTGACTGAAGAGGTCTCTGGAGATTTATGCCATTTCAACCACAGAAAGGTTTAATTTAATCATTCAGGCATTTCTATTAAAAATGGTGTAGGCTGAAAGAATATACATTGAAAGAAACTCAGAGAATGTTTCTGATTCTTTACAGATTGAATTGCCTTACCTACCAAGTTAAGTTTTCCTATTGTCAGATGGTTTTAAAAGATTCTAACGTTTGTGGAATACCAGAAGCATGATGTATATCTAGATGTAATGACTTAACATCACCTGATGATAAGGAGCATCTGCCGCTCACAACTAGAAATTCCATGGAACACAAGCAAGTTATTCTTATAATTTGGTTCAGAACCTCTTAAAACAATTGCCACATGGGTCTTCCTGTTATGTTTTCCTTCAAAGAAAACCCAAAACTATTTCCAAGTGGAATATTCCAATACATCATATGAAACAACTAACATTTGTTCATTTTTATTTATTAAAGTAAGAAGTGTTATAAAAATTTTAATTTAATATCTTATTTTTATAACAAACATGAGTGAAACCATCAAGTACTTATTACAGTTCCAGTGATTTGTATCTTCTAGTTTATTCATAGTAATTGGAGAGGGAGACTGGGTGGGAATGGGGAACAAGTCCCTGACAAAGTATATCCTGATGCTAAAATTTAGACCTAGCAGAGAAAAACTGTGTCCTTTTTGCCCCAGAGGTGTTAATGTCTGGAGAGGACTCTTAGTTCCCTTGATAATGCAATGTACTACATACCAACATTATTTCTTGATTTATAAAATAATCCTACCCTTCCCTTTTAAGTCTTTATATGTGAATATAGAGTGATTTCCCTTCCAAAAATAATAAAATATAAAACAATACATGTTTAAGCAAGACCTAATTGGATTTTAAACACCATTGTAAATAAGTGGCTTCTATCTTAATACCAGTACGAGATAAAACATTATAATTACACACCTAAGTTCAAATTGCAAATCAATCTTTAGAAAATGGTAAATTACAAAATTTGGCAGGAGGGATGTGTTTTCTCAACATGTATCTCCTTAGAGTAACCCACTACATCAACCATGCTTCAAACTCGATATTTTAATAATTATATCATCAACTTGAAATCCAAATCAGACTCATCTTACAGAGGATGTGCTTAATCCTGTATTTGACCAATAATATGAAAATTTAAAGCTTAATGGAAGAAAATCATATAATAATATAACTGACACTTGAAGAGAAAGTGTGTAGTATAATTTAACACTATATCATCAACTCTTTAAGTTCTGCTACTGCTATTTGTATTGACGGTATACTAAGTAAGCTAAAATAGAGCTACTTTGCAGTATTACTAATCTCTATGTAGAGCAGTAAAATAAATTTAGATAAACTTGTTTAAGAAGGAGAAATAATTACTGCCACAAAGTAAAAAGGGAGAAAAATGAGGTCCTCTTATAACTTTTCGTTTTGAATGTTGGCATAATTACTAAAGAGAAATTTATGTTTTGAAGAGTTCTTTCTTAGGTGTTAAATACTGCGACTAATTGTGGTGGTGGTTGAAAGAAGGATACGATTGATGAGAAATTTCTTTTATATAAACATCTTTTCAAAACTCATCCTTATTAATATTCCCCTTACACCCTCATTAGATATAAGGCTGGCTGTGTGCAGAATTTTTTTTATCACTTAAACTAATTTTAGTCATGAAGCTTCAAATATAGCTATAGGTTGAATTGAATTTCTGAATGCTCAGCCAAAATCTAAATCTTATATTTTAAAATATATCTTAGAGGCAAGCTGCACAAAATAAGGGAATTTCAGTGCAATCCTAAGAGTATAAGTAGTAGAGAGAATCATTCAACAATTTAGTACTAGGATGGCATTCGTATTCTTCACATCTCCAGGATATTATGCTAGAATGTTTTATTTGATTTATTTATTTGTCTAATTTGTTATATATGACAGAAGAATGCATTTCAATTCATAGTACACATATAGAGCACCATTTTTCATGTCTCTGGTTGTGCACAAAGTAGAGTCACACCATTCATGTCTTCATACATGTACTTGGGGTAATGATGTCCATCTCATTCCACCATCTTTCCTACCCACTGCCTCCTCTCTTCCCTTCCCTCCCCTTTGCCCTATCTAAAGTTCCTCCATTCCTCCCATGTTCCACTCCTCCCATCCCCATTATGGATCAGCATTCTCATATCAGAGAAAACATTCAGCCTTTGTTTTTTGGGGATTGGCTTACTCCACCCCTAGCAGCATCCCCCACACACAGTTGTGTTGGACCTCTTAACAGTTGCAGGGTCTCAGCTAGATCAAGTGGGCAGCTTGTCTTGCCTGCTTGGAGCAGAGGATTGTCGTGCAGGGTGGATCCAATAGTCAGACTGTGGGTACTTACTGTCACTGCTCTTACCTGTTGGGTGGTTACAGAAGTTCCTGGAGCACTGGCCTAGCATGCACAAAGCACTAGGCTCCTTCTCCAGCCCTGTGTAAAACAACAGACAAAACACCCATGCCCTGGGGCTGGGGTTATGGTTCAAGTGTAGAGCGCTCACCTAGCACCCATGAAGCAGTGGGTTGAATCCTCAGCACCACATAAAAACAAAATAAATATATTGTGTCCTCCTAAACTAAAAAATAAATCTTCAAACAAACAAACAAACAACAACAACAACAACAAAAACATTTGGCCTTTGTTTTTTGGGGACTGGCTTACTTCACTTTAGTATAATATTCTCCAACTCTATCCAAATACTGCAAATGCCATGATTTTATTATCTTTTAATGCTGAGTAATATACCACAGTTTCTTTATCCATTCATCTACTGAAGGGCATCTAGGTTGGTTCCACAATTTAACTATTGTGAATTGTACTGCTATAAACATTGATGTGGCTGCATTACTATGGTATGCTGTGTTTTAAGTCCCGTGGGTATAAACCAAGGAGTGGGATAGCTGGGTCAAATGGTGATTTCATTCCAAGTTTTCTGAGGAACCTCCATACTGCTTTCCAGAATGGTTGCACCAATTTGCAGTCCCACCATCAATGTATGAGTGTGCCTTTCTCCCCACATCCTCACCAACACTTATTGTTGTTTGTATTCATAATAGCTGCCGTTCTAACTGGAATGAGATTAAATCTTAGAGTAGTTTTGATTTGCATTTCTCTAATTGCTAGAGATGTTGAACATTTTTCATGTATTTGTTGATTGATTGTATATCATCTTCTGAGAAGTGTCTATTCAGTTCCTTGGCCCACTTACTAATTGGGTTATTTGGGGGGGGTAAGATTTTTGAATTCTTTATATATTCTAGAGATCAGTGCTCTATCTGATGTGTGTGTGATAAAAATTGATTGAGCATTAATGATTCCAGAATATTTCATAAAAATAGCTTGGAGATAATTTGATTCGACAGTTTTTGTTTTGTAAAATGAAGAAGATTCTAGCACCCACAGCAGGAATATCATTGTTTATTTTAACTTTTCTTTTAAAGCATGCAGCAGCACACCTGCCCCATTCTATTGGTTAAAAAGAAGAAAAAGATTCTCCCAGATTTGGGATGAAGAGAATAGGTCTCCATCTCTTGATGGAGGAGTGTGAAGATTCTCAAACAGGAGTCAAGAAATTATAAACTATGGGCCAAATTTGGTGTCCTATGTGGTATTGTAAACACAGATTTTTTGGACCACAAATATGCATTGCTCATAAATTTATGCATTGTTTATAACTGCTTTTGTACTGTAACAGCACAATTGAGTATTTACAATAGGTACCACATGGCCTAAAGTTTTGCAATATTTACTAGCTCTCCCTTTATTCTAGAAGAATAAATAGGACCAGAGATATTATTGTACACATTTTTTAAAAAAATACAGCACATGAATTTCTTAAGGTACATGAAAATGTTTTAAGAATTAAGTGAACCAAGGCTATGAAATTAAGGATTGAGAAAATATAAACTGAAAGATATCTTTAAAAGAATGTTACTCCTTAAAAAATTCAGATGGGATGTATACCATCCAAGGTATATTTAGAGAAAACAAATGTGAGTAAAACAATTCCAAGGAGGCATACAAAGAAAAAGCAAAGACAAAACAACAAGTATAATAGATTAAGGGATGGAAGTAAAATAAGTATTAATCATTATTCCATTTTTCCAACATCTCAATTAAAATATGGATGACCTAATGCTATAATTTAAGTGTGTCCCCAAAAACTTCATGTGTTGAAATCTTAATTCCTCAATAAGGAAGAGTTGGGAAGTGGGTCCTAGCAGAAGGTATTTGGACCATGGAGTTGGAGTCTCCATGAACTGATTAGCACCTTTCTTGGGGGACTGGGTCAATCTTCACAAAGGACGAGATTAGTTACTACAGAGAAGGTCATTATAGATCAAGGCTGCCCCTCACATGCTGTCTCCTCCATGTGCCCACCTGCTCTTCTGTTTTCTGCTGTGAATTGAAGCATCACAAAGCCCTTACCAGTGCCATGTTCTTAAACTTCCCAGCCTCCAGAACAGTAAGCCAAAAGTAACCTCTATTCTTCACAAATTTCCCAGTCTGTTATTGTGTTATAGCAATATAAAATCACTAAGACTTGGGGCTGGGGATGTGGCTCAAGCGGTAGCGCGCCATGCCTGGCATGCGTGCGGCCCGGGTTCGATCCTCAGCACCACATACCAACAAAGATGTTGTGTCCGCCGAGAACTAAAAAATAAATATTAAAAAAAAAATCACTAAGACAACCAGAGTGTACAGGGTTATAATAAATACATTAGAAAACAAGTGAATGGAAATTTTAAAAGAAGAAGACAAACTGTCAAAACAATTAATAGTATGAGCCTTTAAAACTAGACAGTTATTTCAGTCTGACACTATCAACTAGTTTGGATAGCTTACTCTAATATTATTTCTTCATGTGTAAAATAAGACAAGAATATCTATAGCATGTGCTACCATGAGAATGAAATAAGATGATGTGCATAAAATACTCAGCCCCATATCTAGTATTATTCAATGTTCAAAAATGAAATTTATTTATTCTTTACAAAAAAAGAGAGGGAAAATAAATGCTATATGTGTTTTGCTTTAACATAATAGTTGTATTTGCAAAATTTTTCTAAAAAATGATTGGCAATATGTCACAAGAGATTTAAAATTCATTCCCTTTTATCAGATCAAAGGAATACATCATAAACAAATAACAGCTATGTGCTTAAGTATGTGTGTCCGTGAATATTAATTATAACTTTGTGTAAAACACTAGAGAAATAGAAATAATCCTGTAGTTGCACCGTTGAGCCATTGTTACATTACAACATAACAATATACAATTTAAAAAATTATATTTCCATGTATTGTTTTACCACATGAACTCCGAACTCAATTAAAATCAAATTATCCTCCCAATGTTTAAGGCTGCCAAAGTTGGACTCATCCTTGACTCCTCCTTTTCTCTTTGATTTAAAATCTGATCCTTATTCCAAATCTGACACCCTGTCAAAAATATAGTGGACCTGAGCTGGGGATGCAGCTCAGGCTCTTACGACCTCTTACAACATCCTGTGCTTCCACCCTAATCCAAGCCACAACGATCTCCCTTGGATTATTTCAGTAGCCTCCTAACTGCTCTCTCTGATTCTACTCTTGCCACCTTCACAAACGCTGTAATCAGTGAAAATTAAAACTAAAGCAACCATGTCGCTCCACTGCTACAAGCCTCTTCCCCTGCCAATCAGAGTGAGAGCTGACATTCTTATAATTACATCCAAGCTCCCCACTACTCTTTTGACATCCTATCAAACCTTCCAGGCACTGGCCAACCTCTTTGTTGACTTTGAAGAAAAGTACCCTGCCTGACCCACATACTTAATTTGCTACAGGTGAGGCTGCATCAGGTAGGTTTCATAAGTGCTGAGTTTTGCTACTAATAGATGTAGGAAAAAGTGCCAACACTTGTTATCCTCTCACTTTTGTAAGATAACAAGGGAAAGAAATTAATTCAAGTCCTTATTTTGCCTATCAACAAAGGGGAGAGTGATAGAGATAAAACTAGAATTCTTTACTTCGGATTGATAATCGTACTTGTGCTTTTAAATTTACATCTGAATAAGTGTTTACCTGGAGATCTATCTGAAAAGCTGCAATACTCTAAGTACTGCACCCATGCCATGAAGACTTTAGTCGGAAGGTAACACATTAAATAACTTTTCTATACTTGCTAAGATTAGATGGTATCATTTCTTATCTTGTGCAAAGTGTAAAACTAAGTGTTGGATTTTTAAAATATCAATTAGTGTTCTGTATTCTTTATGTATTCCTATGCATGAAAACATTGTTTAGGTCTTATTAATTTCTTGCCTTTTAGCCCTGCTATCAAACTGAATACTGTATGTAGTATTGGCAATAAACAGGAAGACATTTCCTAAATGATTATACTTATGAGTTAATGATTATAGTTATGAAATACATAATTAAGCACAATAGATATTTAGTTTATACTGAATTTTAGCAAGAATTGAAATCAAGATAATCAGGAACCAGTTGATATGTCCTCAAGGTAGTAGTTAACATCTGATTTCACCACTCTGCTTTCTCCCTGAAGTTATTGTTACTCTACAACCTTGATAGTATAAATAAAGGGACAGAGAAAAATAGCAACTCCTTACTCAGACAATAACCTGTATTCTGTTTTTCCTAGTGAGTTCTTAACTTCTTCATATCAAATAAGAACTGGTTAATTTCAATTTCAGTATGTTCTCCTCATCAGGTAGGTTTCATAAGGTGTTGAGTTTTGCTACTAATAGATGCAGTAAAAACTGCATAGTAAAGGCTTATTTGATAGACAGAACGATAGCTACCATGGGCTTTGGCCTGGGATCCCAGATATGTTTAGCTCTATGTCAGCATGTAGCCCCTATTCAATGTATTAAAGCTACTCTGAGACCCATTGAACACTGAAAAATTTTCCAGTGGATCACCCCATTTGCAAAACCAGGTGTTTCTATAATTGTGACACTGTGAAAAATATTCATAGTGCTCCAAGGCCCTTTAAACTCTCCTTCCACCTGTGCTTTTTGGTTGAGTCCAGTGGCTGCTTACGCTTTTCACCAATCTACTTGTTTGTGTAGGTGCATTGCTTTGTTCTTGAGTTTATTTTTGCTACATTTTAAAGAGGAAAATTTATAGAAAAAGTTTTAATAAGCTGGTGTTGAGAGTCACTCACATTTCAACCAGGTGTGCTCTTAATGTGCAGGTGTAAGCCAGCGAACAGGTAAGGAAAGCATGATGTGAGCAAGAGTCTCTGAAGGATCAATTGTGTATGTCCATAATGAATGTACCCCAAAGTGCGTTTCAAACATCTGCTGTCAATTGAGGTATTTTCCTTCATTTCCCCAACACTTTCCAGTATCCTTGTCATTTACATACAGATAGAAAGCCTAGCTTATATTTGGATATTGTGGGAATGAATGTCTCTTTTCATATTATCAAGTTTAATTTTATAGGAGTCTTAATTTTTAGGTAAGAAACACATTTTTACTCTTCCAAAGAAATTAATTAGTTTCAAGTTTGCAGATTGTCCATTTCTAATTAAGAGTACTATATTAAGGATATATTTTAACTTCTTAATTCTTATTTTTTCCTCCCATTAGATACTAATACAATCACTTAATCTAAATCAAAGCCTTAGATTTTTTTTGAAGGGATCACTTTTCATCTGTATTACTCAGTTTCCTCATTCTGAAAAAAAAAAAACTGGAAGATACTCATTATTAAAATTCAGTTTCTCAGTAAAATAACTTATTATTATATATACTATTTTGTTTTCTGATTCATACATTGGAGCATCTTAGTTATTTACTTTTCCACATTATATGTAACAGAGTAATACTTTAGTTATTTTTAATACTGCATAGTCACACCAGTGGCACTTTTTTACAAGTTTATTTTTAATTATATTTTTTCTTGTAATTTTTTTCTCCTAAATTTGATTTTAGCTTTTTTAACAGCATTTTCACAACTAAGTCAAAATATCTAATTAGAAAACAGAAATGGAAAAAGGATAATCTCTAGCTGAAATTAAATACCTTACTAAGTCTAAACATAAGCCATTTTTCTTCTAACATTTTAAGTAGGAAAAATTATTTCTGTAAATAAATTATTTTAAAGAAAAATATTTCACTTTTCTCCTTCATGATTGAAGATTTCAACTTATATCCACTCAATGTTTACCACTCAGAAGAAAAAGAAAATATTTTAATTATACTGACATTTCCAAACATTAGAGAATTTAACACCACCCGTTATTCAATAAATACTAACATCCTTAATACATATTTCTTTGCATCCAAATATTTTGAGCTGGATATGATAGGTGATTGGAGGGTTGTTGGATTGCAGCAATTAGTATCTAACTATTTGAGTGAAAGAGGCTTTAATTGTTGGATTTCTTTTTTGTCGGGGGGCAGGGCTTAAACAACAGAATTTTATTTTCTTACAATTGTGGCAGTGGGAAGCCCCAGATCAAGTTGTCAGTGGGCTTAGTATCTCCTGAGGTCTCTCTTTTTGGTTTACTGATGGATCTCTTTTCTCTGTGGTCTTCCTTTGTGCACACACACACACACACACACACACACACACACACACACAGTGTCCCTTATAAGAACACCATTCCTATTAGATTAGGACCCAACCCCTGACATTATTCAACCTTAAGTGCCTTTTTAAAGGCCTTACTTCCAAATACAGTTGCATGGGGATTCCGACTTGGACAAAATTTAGAGATGGAGGAGACACAATTCAGTTCACAGCACAGGATGATTTGAAAGAGCAAAAGATTTGTACTTAGAAGGTATGAATCCATCAGCTTCGTGCTATTGGGTTGAATTGTATAATGACCCTCAGCATCTCTTTTATGACCTACAAAATAGTAATGATAATTAATCTATATCACTTTACTTACAAAAATTTTAGTTGTTATATTTGACCCAAACTTTAAATTGCTGTTTGCAAACCTTCCTATTGACAGGGAGGTAACAAGAAAATGGGGATCATTTCTCAGTAAATTAAAATGAAATAAAGGATGTCATTAAAATTTTAGAGTTTAAATCATAGGTTACAAATTGGCAACTCATGGGCCAGAAACAGCTTGCAAGCTGGTTGTCGGTCTGCAGAGTGTTTAAAATTGGTTAAATGAGTTGCCAACCTTTAAAAGTCAATTGAATTCACATAAAAATCTGGATTTCAAGCTTAGCCTCTTTCTAAGCATGGTGTAATGAACTGGCTCTCAATAGCAAGTTTACCACCAGGCATAGACTTTTCCCAGAAATCCATAATCCCTCTTGTCTATACACATTTACTGTCACTAGTGTGCTGTTGTTGACAATATAACATTTACTTTGAGTCTCTTTATCTGTTGCTTCTTCATCCACCCATTATATAAATCTGTAGGTCATTAAATAAAGAAGCAATTAAAAGGGCCGGGATTGTGGCACTTGTTAGGCATTGGGTTCAAGCCTCAGCACCACATATGAATGAATGAATGAATAAATAAAATAGAGGTATTGTGTCCATCTACAACTAAAAATAAATTTTAAGAAAGAAGCAATTAAAAAAGTGTAGTTTAGGTACAAGAAAAGATGAAATGAATAAAAGGAATCATAGGTTATAAAAAGTGACAGAATTAAAGTGAAAAATATCCACTTAATAACACATGTAAATTAGGGGATCTCTATTTGTACTTGTGGATATTTTGATTCTGGCCATAAAAAGAAACTACACAAGCACACTCAATGCAAACATCTGTAAGCGTTGAAACATTAAAGCCCTCTATGTTAGAATTAACATTCTTCTAGCAGTTTCTTCAGCTGTTTTTTTTTTTTTTTTTTTTTTTTTTTTTGACTGAACTATTAGCTCTGCTCTGCGGACAGTAGTACCACTGAAATCTCCCTTCATTCACGAGGAAATGAAGATGAATGCTTGGGAGAAAATAAGGCTGACTGTGATGGACTT
This sequence comes from Urocitellus parryii, assembly GCF_045843805.1. Classification (NCBI taxonomy): domain Eukaryota; kingdom Metazoa; phylum Chordata; class Mammalia; order Rodentia; family Sciuridae; genus Urocitellus; species Urocitellus parryii. Next base: position 38,111,434 of record NC_135544.1, read on the forward strand.
CACAGAAATAATCGGTATGAGGCACGCAACCTGAACATTAGAGGCTGAATGGCTGGTTTAGAAGGATCTGAGAGGAACAGAGCTCCCTCCCTGCCCTGCACTGAGTCATAGCTTTTAAACAAGGCCTTGAGTCAGAGCTATCAGGCTAGGGTTGCTGTTTCCCTGGCTCTTGATAAGCCTGTCTCTTTTTATCCAGAGGTTGGGCCTGTGATTTAACATAGCAATGACAGCCATAGTTATCCCAAAAAACATCCTTAACAACTCTTTTCTAATACAAATCACTTATTCTTTGTGAAAGATGAGTGAGTCATGCAAGGAGCAGACTGCCCATTAGTGGTGCATTGTTAATTGGCTCTTTAATTAGTTTAGAGGCATATAATGATTTGAGGTCAAATAATAATTAAATTTTTGTACACTCCTTTTCTTCCCTGGTAAATTACTACTGGACCACCCTCCATGATAAAGGATCTCTAAATAACACACAGGATGCTTGCTGTATAACACAAGGAAGTGTGTGATTTTTCCCTTCAAAAGCACCCTTTTAAAAAAAAGGCTCTTCATAAAAAGAGTCATTTTATCTTCATTGTTGAGAGCCCTCCTTTTGAGAATAAAAATCATCAAAGTGCAATAAGCTTTATTCATCTAATTGAGTTGTTTAAAGAAAACATGAAATATATCAAGCTTTAATTTTTAGTATAAATCATAAATATTAATTGGAATTACAAATAGGAAAATAAACTTCCCTGAAGAGAGATTCTACCAAAAACAATTTTAGTATTGTGCAAAAGTAAACTTGCCTTCCACAACTACCGAAAATGAAATAAATCACCTAAAAACATCCTCAACATTTGTTTCCAAGAATCAAGCACTTGATTATTAAGATGATTCTGTTAAAATTTGATAAAGTTCTGCTTAAAAATTAAAACCTAGAAATATATTTCTTCATTTTGATTTAGGGATTACAGAAAAACTACATTCAGAATAATATTATTTTTAATTATATTAACAAGCAATGTAATTCTGGAAATGAAATTTAAGAACAGCAAAATTATTATGTCAGTAGTGAGTGATCAAGAAAGACTGTCTTTGGATTTCAAAAACTACGTTATTAAATGTTTTCAGTTTTTCACCCATAAAATTATACTTTTGAAATTAAAAATTATGTTCCTATCATGTTACACTCAATTAGTAGCTCTGAGCTAATTGAGGAAATTCTGGTACACACCATCATTGTCTCTAGAAAGAAAATATCTCATCCTTAAAATATACTTTGATCATATCAATATTTGTAGAATTTCAACAGGCTCTTAGATAAAGTTTATTCTTACTTAGGTAGGCCTTCATAGATTTTGTTATTAATTGTGTGGGGGTGGGAGGGAATAATGTCTAAAGAAGAAACTTTATTTTTAAAAAGACTATAAGCCATGCATGGTGGCACGCACCTGTAATCCCAGCTACCCAGGAAGCTGAGGCAGGAGAATTGCAAGTTCAAGGCTAGCCTGGAAAATTTAGTGGGATCCTGTCTCAAGATAAAAATTTTTAAAAAGGGCTGGGCATGTACTTTTGTGCTTGCCTAGCATGTGGAAGGCCCTGGGTTCAATCCCCAGTGCTTAAAAAAAAAAAATTCTTTATAAATGTTGACTGCTTTTCACAGAATTGGCACAAATTAATTAGCTTTCTCAATGAGTATACACATACCACAAACACAGGCACCTACATTTCCACACATAATTATATACATATGGAATTTGCTCATTTACAGAGGGGTGGGCAAAATGCAAAATAACCCTGCCGCCCTGTTCAAGTCAAGGCCAATCTGAACCATCATGAATATTAACTTTGACAAAATAAACTAACCCCTGACCAAATAAAAGTTAATTTTGATATATTTTCCTTGCATTCATGTAATCAGAGCAAAATTCCCGAAGCTTAACAGATTTCTTCTTTAGCTTGTTCAACATAAATCAGAGATAACTGTAACAACTTTTAAAACTGTAATTGACATTTTGAATGATTTTCAATGACTCCAGATTGATTTGTACTTTAAAGAAAAGCTGCTTTAGTAACTTGCTCAGGGGAAAATTATGATCCTGTATATAAGCTTTAACAAACAAAAACATCCATTACTCATGCACACAGTATTCTTTTTAGCTAAATGGAGGCTGTAGAATTTTTTCAACTCATGCTTGCAATCAATCTTCTAACTCTTTTCATTATTGTTCAATATATTCTCGTTCAGGTTATATGTAGTGCTGTCAACTAATGCCCACTTCATGGCTCTCAGAGAAAATGGCAATATACCCAGAGCATTCTGGAGTGAAGATCAGACTATCTCAGTGAAGAGACCTTTATCTTGCACTACCTGTAATCTATCTATACTTCATTGACTGTGAACGCTGGTATAGATCCTTGTAACTGTACATGTGCAGTGTCCCCAGGGATGACAAATTTTCAATAACGTGGGCAGACCCAGGACTTCTTTCCAAGAATTCTATTTGTAAATCAAATTCTACTGTCAGCTCTGCTGCTCATTTGCAAGGTAATTGATGTCTCTACAATCATCCAACATACACTTCTTATATGCTTTACTATGTGCCAGGCATCATGTTGTATTCATGGGATCTCATGTAAAAATAGCATCTATCCTTACAAAAGTACGAACTCACATCAGTCAGGGGAAGAAGATTTCACCAACAGCAAAGATGATGCAATAGAGCCACAGGGGGCAGTGCATTGTGATCACTGCAGGGTATGGAGAAGACTCTAAAATGCTTATCGAAACCTGGGAATGCTTAACCAAAGAGATACCAAGATGAGTTCTCAAGGATGGAAAGTAATTCACATAATAGAGAAGACAATATCTGGAGAGTGGGACCCACGTAGTGAAGAATTGGTCCCCAGCCTGTGGTGCTATTGGGAGGTGGTACAAACTTTAGGAGATGGCTTTCAGTGGAGTGAAATTAGAGACATGCCCTAAGAGGGGATAATATTGGAACCCCTGTCCCCTCCTGTCTCTCTTTATGCTTCCCAACTGCCCTGAAGTGAGCAATTTCCTCAGCCACATGTTACCCCCATAATGTACTACTGCCTCACCACAAGCCCAAAAGCAATGCGTCCAAGTGATCAGGGATAGAAATCTCTGAACTGTGAGCCAAAGTAAATCTTACTGCCTTGTAAGTTTATTATTTCAGGTATTTTATCAGAGGAACAGAAAGCTGAAAGACACAGTAGATAATGACCATATTATCGAATTTCTATCTTACTTCTAAATGACTTCTAAAGAAAATGAGAAAAAAAGAAAATGGGAGGGCAAGAGAAGAAAAAAAAATATCTTGCCGGGCGTAGTAGCCCACACATATAATCCCAATGGCTTAAGAAACTGAGGCAGGAGGATCAGAAGTTCAAAGCCAGCCTCAGCAAATCTAGTGAGGCCCTAAACAACTCATGGAGACCCTGTCTCTAAATAAAATATTAAAAAGGACTAGGGATGTGCCTCAGTGTTAGGCACCCCTGGGTTCAATCCCTGTACAAAAAGAAAAGAGAAAACATCTTATGCTATATCAAGGTATAAAGTGTCCCTGGCAAAAATGCATGACCTAAATTCTTGAAACTCTTCATTGGCTTCCCAGTGCAGATGATTTATCCAGATTCATGACCTGGTTCCTGCCTACACCTCTAGCTCCACATCATGACTCTCTCCTGTGGTGACTTGACTCCAATCACACTGACTTCTCATTGTCCTTCAGACTAGACAAGCTCATTCCTTTGCAGTAGAAGATCCCTCTGATTGGGACCTTTTATTCTGAACTTCAGGTGACTGTCCTTTTCTTGTCCTTCTGATTCATTTTAAAAGCCACCTTTAATTGGCCACCCCAATCTCATGGAACCCCTGTAGACCACCCTTACAAAATTCTTACAAAACACTTTCTGCTCTCTGACATTTTCAAGCTCATTTATTTGTTTGTTGGAAATTGTCCTATCTTGGAGTTAAGTTACTAAGAGAAGCGTATAAGTTATTTTAACATCATTACTTTGCCTTACTTTGGAGCACTGTTAAATCAACTCATTTTGAGGACAACTATAGCTCTGTTAAAAGCAGCTCTCATTTGTGGCCTTCAAACATGTGAACAAATTAAATCTAAAAATAAAATATTAATAAAAGCTACAAAATATTTCAAAATCTAGTGTCCAAAGGGAATGGAAGTAGCTGAGCATGGTGGTGCACACCTATAAAGCAATCTGGGAGGCTGAGGAAGGAGGATCACAAATCCAAGGCCAGCCTCAGCAACCAAGCAAGGCTCTCTGCAATATAACAAGACTATATCTCAAAATAAAATAAAAACAAAGGGCTGGTTGATATAACTCAGTGGTAGAGCACTGCTGGGTTCAATCGCCATTATAAAAAATGGGAGGCAGCAGGGGAGTGGAAGTCTAATGTTGTTCCTCAGCCATCAAATTTGAGAGTCTTTGAATTAAATAGTTTCTAATGCTGTTTTTTAGAAATTGATCCAAAAGAAACTGGTAGTAACCTCTTTTTTAAATAATTTTTTTAGTTGTAGATGAACATAATAACTTTATTTATTTTATGTGGTTCTGAGATTCAAACCTAGTGCCTCACACATGCAAGGCAAGTGCTCTACCACTGAGACACAATCCCAGCCCCTGGTAGTAACCTCTTGTGTTGGTGCACACCTGTAATCCTAGCTACTTGGGAGACTGAGGCAGGAAGGTTGCAAGTTCAAAGACAGCACTGACAATGTAGAGACCCTCAAATCAAAATAAAATAAAAGAAGGAGATGTAGCTCAGTGGTAGAGCACTTACCTGGCATGTACTAGGCCCTGGGTTCAACACCCAGACAGTAAAAAGAAAAGAAAGAAACTGAATTATAAAAGCTAATACCTTTTGCCAGATTTTATGTGCACTGATTAACTTGTTAGAGATACATTTTATCCTTGATCAAAACCTGCTCATCAGTAGGAAAAGTGAGAGAAAGGGGTACATTAAAGGAGATCTTATATAACATTATAAAATTTAATTTTAATTCAAGTTGTTCATATTTATAACATACAAGGTTAAAAGTTTCCTTAAAGCTATATAAAAGAATAGCATAGCCTCTCCACCTCACTCCCTTCCACTTCCCCATTTCCGTTCCCCAGAGGCAATGAACTTCAACTAACTTACCCTTTTATTTTGATGTTTACTTCATATTCCTAAATAACATGCCTATAATTCTATTTCTTGACTTTTGAATGTTAGGTACCTATTGACTTCCTAGCGTGGACATGAGGTTTTAGCTTAGATGTCCTCTCCGCTTCTCTACCCATAAATTTCTTCATCTTCCTGATTTAGTTACAGCTTTATTCTTAGTTACATCAGTATTCACTTTGCACATTATTTTGAGTATGTGAACATTATGCATGAGCTACACCATGTAGTTTAATGTGATTTGTGTGTGTGTGTGTGTGTGTGTGTGTGTGTGTATGACATTTTTATTCACCCTCAACTAATAAATGTCTTGATTCTGCTCATCTTAAGTATCTGGCATTTTAAAAGTTTGCTTTAAAAAATAAACACCAAGTCTTACAAGAAGAAAACTTGAGTGAGTAGTGGCACCTTCAGTTCCCATTCTCTTGTTCTTATTTAAATATTCTCAAAGATTATCATCAAATATACTCAAAAACAGCCAGTGTGAACCAAGCAGTTACCCCCCCCCAATCTAATATGAACCCCTACCATCTCCAATATTTGGGGGGAAAAGATAAATATTAATAACAGCGAATCTGAGCCTCAGACCTTGACAAGATAAAGACCAAAACTAAATGACTGATTCTGGGGTAGAAATAGGAACCAGTTTCTTAGGCTGTCAATCCACACTGTGGGGTGTTCTGTAAGAACATGGCGACAGGATCTCTGAGAAAGCAACTGGACTAAGGAACCACCTGAGAATGGAATAAAACTCTAGTCCCTAGGGTAAGAAGAGTACAAGTCCACATAAGACAAAAATAGATATGTGAACATATAGAAAGGTTGAGCACAATCCTGAGGAGTTTAAATGGAGATTACAAAAACAGGGACATTGATTCAAGCTGAAGCTTTATGAATCTCCAGATACAGTCACTTTCTGACTCTCTCAGTAGCACAGAGCATCTTTTGACTAACCTACAACAAGGCCCAGTTAGTTACATTCCTGTATGGACACATTTTACACTGAACTGGCAAGTCAAAGAGCTTCTACCTAGTTATATATCCAAAGAGAGGTTTATTATATTCTACATGGGCTTCTAACCTTGCACTTTGCCCACAAACCTGCTCTCTTTGTGAGCACTATGGGGCATCAGAGTTCAGAATGCCAGATCCAATTATCTCAATTATGTTAATCTTTAAGCAATCCTCAGAATATTCTCATAATTGACTGAGCTTTGGGGGGAACTTTCCTTTCCTGTGATGGAGTATCACCATAACCATTGGAAACATTTCACTGGATAGGATGTGTCTACCAAGGTTTCACCTTCATTAATATCATCTTTGTTCAAAGACAAAAATCCCAGTTCTTCCCTGAGTTCAAAGCAGGGAGAAAGTAAATTTCATACATCCCTTTACAGTATTTAAAACTAAGCACTCAGAAGGCTTAGGTCCTTAAAGGTCCACAGACTTTATGGGCATAATAAATAGCTGAAGGGCCAATAAATGCAAAATTCTAGACTGGGATTCTGATACAGTAGAATTTGGGTAGGGTCCAGAAATGTGCATTTTTTACTAATTATTCCAGGTGATCCTCATGCAGCTGATTCTAGACTACCACATGAGAAACATTGCTAGGTCCTGCACACATTCATGTCTAATAACTTCCCCATGTGGTCCTTCCATGATCATTGGCAAGCTAGACAAAGCAGCCATATGGAAATTGTTATGTAGTCTGTTCAAGGAGAAAAATGAATGGTACATTTCCCCTCTACAAAGACCTAGATGTACTATGATCTCTTTTCTGAAAATGAAATTGTGACTTCTATGCAATATTCATTTTATATCAAAACTCCATAACTAATGGAAATGACCTGAGAGCTTTCAAAAGCATGATGGTGAAGAAGTAAATTGTGTCCATAGATGTTTTAATATTTTCCTGTTTCTATTTCCCATCCTATCTCAGGGTTGAACTTTGGTGGCTAGATCCCCTGAACTTCAAAGGAAATCCTAATTACAGTCTCAACGTTCTCAGTGTCATCTCTAGTGGCTGCTGTTATCATTGCTGACATGAACTTATGAACTTCTAAATAAGCCTGACATCGTCGTATTAATCAAGATGTCAGATAGGGGCACTTACCCTATCTCCCAATTGACTTATAGGTCTCATATTTTCTTTCCTTATAAAAGTATAAAAGGTGCCATCATATCGGTTGAAAACTGAACTATGGCTGAAAGTCAAGTGGTTGAATCTACTAAAGCTATTCTTAGATGTTTGAGAATACAGTGCTCCACATACCACCCAGAAACTATTGTATCATAGAAGAAAAGCTCTCACTACTGAGTCTATGGCAGACCAGCTTCAAGACAAGCAGAAGGTGGCAGGAAGGAGTGAAAGACTAGTGGTGTAATATAAAGTAGTTGAAGAACAGAAGGGATAAATTACTGACAAAAGCCTGGTATTTAATAATTGTTCAATATATTTTGTAGAATATTTTAAAACCGTAGAACTTTTCTAAGACTTTCTTAAGAGGTAACTGAGAAAATAGGCACTTGATTCTATCAACAGAATTTTTCAAAAGATTGTGAACTGAAACTAGGCATATGGCATATGCCTATAATCACAGCTACTTGGGAGACTGGAGGATCACTTGAGGACAGCCTCGGCAAATTAGCAAGCCCCTGTCTCAAAATAAAAAATAAAAATGGCTGAGAATTTAGCTCGTAATAGAGCCTATGTCTAGCATACATGAGAACCTGGACTCAGTCCCCAGTATTGAAAAAAAAAAAAAAAAAAAGTTTGTGAACTGACAGGAGATCTGGTAGGCCTAAAAAGACCCATAGAAATTATATAGCTATCCCCAAGAAATTTACTGTTATGTTATTCTCTGTTTCTTTCATTTGACTTTTGTTACCATGGACCTATTAGAAGCTCTATTTCTCATAGCCTAATAAGATGGACCAATTGAACAAAAAGCAAAATAGTGGCACTAAACGGGGTAAATTTTAGATAGAGCAAAAAAAAATTGAAAAGTGATATTTCTAAAACCATCTTTAAATACTGATAGAGCAGAAGCCAGTTTATCATGAAGGTAATAAAGCTTAAGTGTCAAGGCTCCTCACTTGCATAGGTTCTTTCCAAGCCCTTGTTCTTAGAGACCTCAAAATACTGTCAGCTCTAGGCTCCACAAATACATACGTGTACATACAATGTGTAGCTAATGATGGAAATCGAAAAAATGACCAAACTAGACTTGAGTATCTGTAGTACAAGTACATGAAGCAAGCTCTAAAGTTTTTGAAAGGCAGTGAGAACTAGTTTCTGACTACTGAAGGAAAACTCCCAGCAGTCAATGTAATAGGCGGCTTACCCCTGTTAATTATGTTTCACGCTTCCTAAGTTGGTTTTGAAAATATTATTGAAATTCTTTCGAATGCCTTTCTTGTACTTTTCAAAGATATTATTTTCAAGTGTGATACAAATGAAAATGTACTAATATTTATCAAAGAAAAAGAACTTCAGATCACATCTCTACATGGTTTTTGTAATAATGATAACAAAAAATAAAATAACCATTATTGAAAGATTAACTTATATGCCAATCACCATGTTAAACTACTTCACATATATTACTTTATTTCATTTAATCAAAGTAAAGTTACACTTGGTGTAAGAAGACAAATGCCACAATATTTTTTAAAAAATTAATGATAATACTTATGTCTTTGTTTTTCACCTGTCATATATGTCAATTGTATTAGCTTTCCATCACTCCAGCAAAATACATATAAACAGGTTATTTTCACTCATGGTTTTAGTGGTTCTGGCCCATATTTGGATGGACCCATTGCTTTTAGACCTCTGATTTGGGGCACTTCACATCCATGGCAGGAGCATGCATCAGAGAAAAACCATTAACTTCATGACCCCAAATCAAAAGAGAGTGAGGAGGGGTCCAGGGTTCCCCATTCCCCTTCAAGGGCATGGCTCCATTGATCTGAAGAACTCCCAACAGTCTCCAACTCTAAAAATGAGCACCCTCTCCCTCTAGTCTTTAATTCAAATGGTTCTGGGCTTTGTTGCACCCCAGGGACCAAGCATTTAACACATGGGCCTATGGAGAATGGCACTCCAAGATCCAAACTGCAATGTCAATCAATCAGTCAATCGGTAGACAATGAAACTTTAGGGTGGTGAAGTAGTGTCTTATTCATCTTTGTAATTTCCATAGCAAGTAGAAATAAGCACATGAATAATTGAATGACTGAATTAGTTAGTATTATTTTATCATGTACCCTCTGCCCAGGACAATATGTCTAGATATTGTAGAGGATTATAAAATATTCCCTATTTCTATTAGAGTGTGATTGGGTGAAAAAAATCTGGAAAAAATAAAATAAAGATCAAGTGGAAAACAGTGTGGTACAAACCAAAGCTACTTCATCTTAATTTCCTTTTTTAAAATCAACATTTCTTCAAAAAGTAGGATATGACAAGGAAAAGACCAAGTTAACCTTCGATATATTATGTGGATTTTGGTTCTACTCTTTTCCCATCCATGTGACTTGTGCTGACTTTTTTTATTTTATATAAAAAAAAATCCTTTGAACTGTGAGATTCTCTAACATTTTCTTGCAAAGACATAGTCCTCTGCACATGTCTCCAAATTGTGTTTGCCTCAGTTTCTCCACTGTGGTTCATTGATCTCATTTGTTACTATTATTCTGTTATTTTCAAGTCTTCATAGCATTTTCTTTGACTCTTCCCCCATTGAGACCTGGTTCAGTTGTCTGGTCCTATCTCTTATCTTTTTTCCCCACAAATATCTCCCTTGCTTTCATTCACACATCAATTATGATAGTCAAAATGTATCACTTCCAACCTGGCCAATTATATGAATAACCTAACTAGTCTTCTCACTCCAATCTAATTAGAATGTGATGGCTTATTAAACTCCAAAAGAAAACTTCTAGCTGCAGTCTAAACTTTTCCTCTTTATCCAGTAAAAGAAAATTTTAAATCATCTTTAATCTGATAAAAGTATAAGTTTTAATACAACTACATTTGGAGCCAAGATAAAACCAAATAATTATTGCAGATGAATTTCTATTGAAAACAGCTTGAGCTAGAGATTAATTGAAATGTATTAGCTCCAATAAAACAATTAGAATTGTGTTTACTAATTACAATTTGTAGATATACAAGATATCACTAGTCTTATCACAAAATTGCTTGTAGGGAGAAAAATCATGAGCTACACTGACCTTGTTTTTCAAGTCTAATTTATATTTGTTCTTAATATTTCTTGAATTTAAAATAATAATAAAAGGAAAAAAGGAGAACATGATGTATCCAAAAATGTTCAAAATAGTTAAAAGTATGGCAAAATGGTGGAATTCCATGGACACTGGAATTAAATAGTCCCTACATTCTAGCTCAACATGAGAGACATAAGCAAGTGGTTTTTTTTTCATATTTTCCCAGTTTCAGTTTCTTCACCAAGCCTAATTATAATTATATGTTATAAGTTAGCAAATAAGAAATCCAAAGTAAGTTATTAGGGTTATCAATTCTTGTTGCTTCTCCTATTCCTTCCTGCAGATCATTTTTTCAGGTTACTCATAGAACCTACCAGAACCTTTTATATATATATTATAGCTGTTAATATCCTTGTGTGCTGATGCCAATATATGGGCCATTCGTGGGCTAGTTTCTGTTGCTATTTTTCTTCCTCTTGACTATGGGGCATGTTTTCCTGCTTCTTCGACTGCCATATAATGTTTTATTGTATGACAGATTTATGTATAAAGGGGGAAAAAAGGAGACAGAATTTGAAAAAAAAAAGTCTTCACCCTTAGAAAAGGGCTTGTCCTTCCTTTTTCAGTCCTCTACCTACCTTAGGATGGTGAAGGATATGGAGTGGGATGATGGACCATCTAGTCTTTAATTCAGATGGTTCTGGGCTTTGTTGCAGCTTGAGTTAAATCCAGTTCACCATGGTTTCATCTCTTCAGCAGGATATGGCATGCATGCACCAGTGAGATGTTGAGACCTGGCCCTGCTTTACATCTGTCTAATCCTTGGCTTTCCCAACCACATGAGGTTCATTTCCATCCTGATGCCCTGTCTTCAGCTTTCAGTGGGTCATTTCTATGTACAGTGCACTGTAGAAAGTTTGATACGCCAAATGGGGACCTAGGGTTTCCTGCTTAAGCCTCCTGTCATGTTCCAGTGTTTGGTTCACCAACTGTGTGCATTAAATAAAAAATGCTATGGAAAAGAGATGACAAGTAGGTATAGACTTCACTCCAGCCTACAGGTGGCTATTGAAAATTCACTGCAAGCTGAGCTGGCTTCTACTTCCTCCAGTCTATGATATATTTGCTCCTTATCTGTAGTAACAAGGGGTAAAAATTTTTTTTTCTCTCTTAGGAAAGTCTCGTGAATTTCTAGAATTTAGTGAATTTCAGATTTATTATAGTTTCAGCTCTCTGGTAAGTTTTGAAAACTGATTTTGTAGCTCATCTAGATGATTCTTGTTGTTAGCCAATGACTATATTAAAAGGCTAGGATGTAACAAGTAAAATCTGCCTTTCACTGACTTATGCAGCCCTTTCTTTTTCTAATCTTATCCTGTAATCCTGTAGCACCTATTGCCCTAGAAGGGTTCCTCTTCCTGGCAGCTTCTTCCCCCCACTCTCTCCCCTCTCTGGCTGCTGTGTCTTGAGCTGCTTTCCTCTGCCATGCTTTTCCTCCATGATACTCCGCCTCAGCTTGGGCCCAGAGCAATGGAATTGACTGAACATCTGAAACCATGAGCCAAGATAAAAATGTCCTCCTCTAAACTGTTCTTGTCATATATTTGGGGCACAGCGATTAAAAGTTGGCTAATCTAGGTGTTATAGTGAGCTTTTTCATCACTGTGATCAAAACACCCAACAACAACAGCCTAGGGAAAGAGGTCTACTTAGGGCTAACAATTGCAGAGGTCTCAGTCCATAAATATCTGGTCTATTGCTCTGGACCTTAAGGTGAGGTAGCTCATTATGGTAGAAGGGACCAACAGAGGAAAGCTGCTCTGCTCATAATGGGGTCAGGAAGCTGATTAAAGGAGTAGGGAAGGGGCCACATGGAAGTTGCACTTTTCCAGGGCATGCCCACAGTGACCCATCAGCCATGCCCCACCTACCTACAGTTATCACCCAGTCTTTCAAAGCAGGATCCACTGATTAGGTTACACCCTCACAATCCAATCGCTTCACCTCTGAATATTCCTGCATTAACATGGTGCATTTAGGTGACAACTCACATCCAAACCATAGTAAGTCCCACAAAGGAACTTCTCTCTTTACTCTTTGAAGAGTCAACAATTTGAGTCTATGAAACAAATGAACAATACGAAGATTAATAGAAGAAAAAACTATACAAATTAATTTCAAGCATGCACTCAGAAGCCGTACAAAATATGAAACGAAAAGGAAAGCCACGTGGTTGAAGGTTAAATAGTACTTTGAGCAACAGAGAGAAATGGGAGCCTCTTTTGGAGAAGTTCTGACACATGCTGTGGGAATGAGAGGGAAAGAAAGGTATGATGAGCACAGGTTGTCTTACTATACAGGAAATGTCTCTCAGGTGGCAGTTCTCAAAATAATAAGTGGTATTGAACTTTATAGTCACCTTTCCTGGGAGTTGACTTTCAGTTTGATGAAATTTTAGGGGGTGAGGTCATTGACAATTGCCTTCCTTCTGGAAAATTCTTTCCTTGGTCAGATATAGGAACTTCAGAGAACCTCCTCTGCAAATTCAGGAGGGAAAGAGGGCAAGACACAGAGGTACCTGTGAAAGGTCAGGGACACCTTAATTCTCCTCTAATTCAAAGCAGTCAGCATGGAAAAGTGATGTACTTGGGGCATCATTTTCTGAGCCCTAACAGATGTGTACATCAGAATAACACAGGAACAACGCAAGAACATTCACAACCCAATTTTAAGGAACACATTTATACCTCTTGTAGCTATGCAATTTATAAATATGCTGAAAATCACTTCATACCTACCTCAGGTATATCATGTAGAATGCAGATTGCATTAATTAGCTAATATTTCATCTCCCTTAGAAATAATTTTCAGGGAACAAAGAATGACTTTTCTAAAAAAAAATCAAGATGACAAGTAAAACATGTGAATGCATAAAAAGCATCATATAGGTATCATCTCCAGAGGAGAAAAGGGAATGGGAAATGCAGGTGTAAATCCTTCATACGTCCTTAAGATTCAAACATTTTGAAAAATCTAAGCTCAGAAATATACAGCTAATAATTGAGGTTTAGAGCTATGAAAGGGCTGGGAATGCAAGTGGCTTTCATTATTTCCAAAGACTCAATGTATAGAGATTGATTCTATATTGACTTAGGCTCAACTACAAACATAAATGGCAATTCATATGTGATGCTGAATTTTCTAGTTTTGCACCTTACAGTGCAAACTTGCAGAATGTCTTAAAGATCTGTACCAATTTTTTTTCTGAAAGAATTTTAGGTATGTTGAAGAATTCTCACTATTTCATCAAAAAAAAAAAAAAAACCAGCCACATGGTCATTAAAATTTTCTGTGGCATTTAAACTTAATATGACTAAGACTTGGTTATAAAATAAAATAACACTCCATATTGGGAAACCTTTTAAAAAGCTGAATGAACCTTTTTATTCTACGTACATCAGACTCTTAATGGCTTTTCAACAGTTTAGGCCATTTTGTGAAATTGCCACAGCTGCTTCACATTAGCAGAGAGGTTTTGTTATAAAGGATAGAGTACAAGCTGCTAAGTCAAACTCCGTAGCCCCAAAGTCAATTTTGTTATTTATTCCTTGTGGGTCTTACGGTTTGTTTTGTTTTCTACTTAATGAAGACTTTCCAGGAATTTTCTAAAGTAAAAACAAAAAGAAATCTATATTAGGTTCTCCTCGATGAAAGTACCCAAACAATTCAATTCGATTATTTATTGAGTGTCTAATCATAGTTGGCAATAGGCCTATTAAAATATCAAAATATATCCTCAGAACTTCTGAAACCCCAACTTGTCATTTCCCTGAAGTTGCAAAAATAAGACAAGCACTCCAGCATCAACACATTGTTTTGCAAAAGAGAAAAATTAATATTCAACATGGCTTTTTTATTTTAACCTCAGAATTTAAAAAAAAAAAAAGTTTAACTAAACTAGTTTTATTACTTGGTACTCAGAACACTGCTTTGAAGTGGGCATATAGAAACTATAAGCAGGACCACTTAACAAGTAGAAAACTTGAGGAAGTCCTTGCCACTTTTTTGTAGACCACATAGTATTTTACATTCGAAGCCAAGGAAAACCTTTACAATGGCTTAATACAGGCTTAATAAGACCTACAAGGTCTTATTATTTTTTCACATAGAAAAAAAAAATCTCCCTACTTAACCTAGATGACTTTGACTTAAATTAAAATTATTTCAATTATTGGAAAAATTAATAAATCTTTCTTAGTAATGATACTAAATCCTGAAATCTGTCCTTAAATAATTAAATGAACGTGTGGTTTTTAAATGTTATTAAAATAAAAAGTCTGAAGGATTCCTGAGGAAAGTAGAAATTTGTTCAAATCCACGCGCCTCAGTTTGTGAGCAGCATGGGAAGTGGCAATCTGGGGATTGCACAGTAGCCAAAATGGACGCCCGCCCCGCCTCCAAAGAATTTAAGACATTGGACTACACTGATAAGGGTGTCTAAATTTAACTACCTAATCTCTTTTTAACTTTGCATTTCATTTTCATTCTTAAAAAAAAAAAAATACTACAGGTCACAACATTTTTTAACTGGTAAAGGGCCAACAATGTGAGATTACATTTTCACACATGAATCTCAAAGACCTCCACTAACAGTAAATAACTTTATTTAATAGCTACTGGAAACAGAAAATAAAGTTGATACTCAAGTAGAGTTTGTAGGTTTAAGTCTTGATTTATACATAGGAAAATTTCTGTTTTCATTGATAGAAGAAAATCAAATTGAAAATAATAGTAGGGTTTGGAATTCTCTAAACCTACAAATTAAATCTAGAGCCCAGCCAAGACATATCAAATTACAAGCAGCGATGCTTGTCTTCTAAGTGCCCTGTAGATATTGCCTCAGAAAGGCAAAGAAGCTTCTAGCTTTCTGTATTTATATATGATCAGTTACCATTCCATGCATTTGACTGTCTTTTACTATATATTAAAATATACTCTCTACAGGCTACAATGACATCATTATACAAATACATACATTCAACACCTTTTTCCCTTAACATTTATACAAGTAGACAAAGAAAATGTTTTATTTAATGTGTAAATAAAACCCCAAATTCCTCGAAAAGAATTTTCAAAGGATTTTTTCATTTTGGACATCTGCTATTTTAGACCATAATAGTATAATCCTGTTCAAAAAAAAAAGAAGTTCAAACAGTCAATGCTAAATTTGGTTCTTCAATGCTGTAAGCTTAATGCTCTCTAAAGTCTTAACTAGAGTTGACTGGAAAATGTCTTTTACTACTAGAAATCTTAAAGTTTGACATATTAAAATGAGAGAGTATATATTAGAGCCCTCCAGAGAAATAGAACCAACAAGCTAAAGAGGTTTGTTCATAGGGTTGGCTCATGAGATTATAGAGATTGAGAAGGTCCAGGAATGCAGGTACTGGATTATCACTTCAAGCCCAAAGACTGAGAGCCAAGAGAATCAATGTCAATATCAGAGGACAGGAAAAATGGATGCTCAGTTCAAGAAGAAAGAAAATTTGCCCTTCTCCTACCTTTCTGTCCTATGGTCCTCAAAAGATTGGATGATTTTCACACACACACTGGAAGGGCCACTTGCTTTACCCAGTTTACAAGTGAAATGCTAATCTCTTCTGGAAATGCCCTTGAAGTTACATCAGAAACAATATTTTGCCAGGTATCTGGGCATTGTTTGGCCCAGTCAAACTGACATATTAAAATTAACCATCATTGTGTGTGAATCAAGCTAGTATTCTATGTATGCATATGTAATATTAAAGTATGATTTTTTTTTGTTCGGTAGTAAAATTGTTGTCTTCAAATGAGTTATGGTAGAACTCCATTTTTTTCTAGGATATTATCTTTTTAAAATTATCAAGGCTAAATTGAAATTTTATATATTTGGGGGTTTTGATTTTTACTTTTGCTTTATAACACATGTTGAAATTATCCTTAAGCCAAATATGGATATCTATTTATACTTTGAGTCAAGCCAAAACACAGAAATTAGTTTAAAAAAAACAACTAAACTTCTATTATCATGGCTATTAAGAAAAACATGAAATTTCTTGGCGTGTTTCAATCAAAATTAACTAATATTAATAGTCTCAGAGTTGAATCATTGAGAAACCAAAGCCAAATGTTAATTTAAAAAGAATGTTTAATGATAATTAAAATATAATCAATCATAGAAATTTTGTCTTTATAAACAATTAAAGGCTATTTTAATCCTACAAAGATTACTCACTTATAGTAATTGGCAAGCCTTATTGCTCTTTTTATAAATATAACATTTTATAAGTAGTTCTTGTGATAAGCAGAAACAGTTTGTACTTTCCAGATGCTGTTAAATATGTAGAAACTGGCACAATTCATTATTTATGAGTTTATTTTTTTTTTTGTACTGATGCTTCTTTTATATTCACTTTCCATTTTTTTAAACATTGGGTAGTGATGTTAAATGATCATATATTTTCATTTATAAAAATAATTCAGAATTAGAAAGGTAAATTATTTATTTATAATATTAATAGACTTACATTATCAAATTGTTCCCAGTATAAAAATAAATAAATATGAAAGGAAAAAATGAGAGAAGCAGAGGAGACTGTCTTAAATTAAGCATTCACTATGTACCAGAGACAAAAAAATGTTCTGTTTGCAAATTAAATGCTGAATCACATACTAAAATTTGACTTTTTGTATATACTTGTACTTTATTTTTTCTAAGAGCAAAATTCATGGCCCTTATAAATAAATGTAATATTTATCTGTCAACATGAAACATTTGAATCATTTAAAACATTTTGTTATAACATAAATCTTAAGTATACAATATAGTTATTTATATATAAATATTTATATATACAAATTAGATATAAATAGTATTATTATATGGACATATATTTTTACCACTACTCAGATAAAGAAAGAGACCACTTTCAACACCCCCATAACGTACCAATGTCAGTAATCCCCAAGGTAACCATTATTTTGATTTCTAAAATCACTGGTTAATTTGCTTCGAT
This sequence comes from Urocitellus parryii, assembly GCF_045843805.1. NCBI lineage: Eukaryota > Metazoa > Chordata > Mammalia > Rodentia > Sciuridae > Urocitellus > Urocitellus parryii. The sequence continues at coordinate 38,128,930 of NC_135544.1, forward strand.
TGTACTTCATGTAAATGAAATCATATAGTACATATTCTTCTGATTTTAGTTTATTTTTTAATTTGTAAATGTATAACAACAATTCAGTGGTTTTTAAACATATTCACAAATTTGTGACACAATCACCACCATCTAATTCCAGAATGTTTATATCACTCCCAGAAGAGCCTCATATCCCTTAACAGTCATTCCCATTCTCTCCTCCCTCAGGCCCAGGACACCCCTAATTTATCTCCACTGTACATGCCATATTCAAGAAATTCCATGCAGATTCCTTTCATATCTGGCTGCCTTAATTTTGCACCATGTTTTCAGGGTTCATCCATATTGTATCACAGTTCAGTACTTCCTTTTTTAATGCCTGAATAGTATTCCATTGCACGAATAAGTTATGTTTTATCTATTCAACTGTTATTGAACATTTAAATTATTTGGACTTTGAGATATTATGAATAATGCTGCTAAATATTCATTTGTGTTCATGTTTTCATAAAGACACATATTTTCAATTCTTTCTTGAGTAGAATACCTAGGAGTAGAATTGTCAAATCATATGGTAAATCTCTGTTTACTTTTTCAGGAAGTGCCAAACTTTTCCAAAGTAGTGACTCCATCTTTTATTCCCAGCAGTAATATGTAAGGATTTTGATTTCTTCCCATTCTCATCAACACCTGTTATTATCTGCCTTGTTTTTTTTTTTTTTTTTTGGATAGCCATCTAGTAGGTGTGAAATGGTCTCTCATTATGACTCTGATTTTCATCTCCCTAATAACTAGTGATTTTGAGCATCTTCTATTATTGTTTGTGTATCTATATCATATATGTATATATATCATAAGATATATATATATATATTCCTTAGAATGTTAATTCCTGTGTCCATTTTTATTTGCCTAACCCAAAGTCATCAAGAGTTACTCCTGGTGTTCTCCTTCAAGAGTTTCATATTTTAGCTCTTACTTTTTGGTCAATGACCAATGTTGAGTAAATTATTATTGTACATGATGCAAGGAAGGGATCCAACTTCATTGTTTTGTATGTATAGATTGGTTGTCCCAGAACCATTTTTTGATGATTCAGTTCCCCACTCTTAGTTGTTTTTCCTCCTTTGTAAACATAGGAGTAAATTTCTGAACCCTTAACTCTTTTTTATTGATCTAAATGTCTATCCTTATGTTAGTAGAATATGATTTTGATCAGCATAAATCTGTCATAAAAATTTTAAATCTGTAAGTGTAGAAATTCCCCACATGTGTTTTTCTTTCAAGATTGTCCATAGGAAATCATGTCCATTCTGAAGAAATAAGAAGGGGAGGAAGGAAGGAAAGAAGGAAGGAAGGAAAGAAGGAAGGAAGGAAGGAAGGAAAGAAGGAAGGAAGGAAGGAAAGAAGGAAGGAAGGAAGGAAGGAAAGAAGGAAGGAAGGAAGGAAAGAAGGAAGGAAGGAAGGAAAGAAGGAAGGAAGGAAGGAAAGAAGGAAGGAAGGAAGGAAGGAAGGAAGGAAGGAAGGAAGGGAGGGAGGGTAGGTGGTAGGTAACTGAGATTCTGGTAGGGATTGTGTTGGATCTGTATGTCAATTCAGGGAGCACGGCCGTCTTAACAATGTTATTGCCCAGTCCATGAACATGAAAGTTTTCTGTTTACAGAAGGTCCTTGATTTAGTGATAGTTCAACTCATGATGAGTTATTTACTTTATAATGATGTGAAAATGATAATCACTTGGTAGAAACCACATTTCAAATTTTGAATGTTGACTATTGTTTCCCCTAGACTAACACGATGTGATAAAATGCTCTTTCCCAAAGCTGAACAGCAGCATCAAGCTGCATCTCCCATTCAATCATGCAATTAAAAGGATAAACAATTGACACTCTGTATGTTGCTAAGCTTATGATATGCAGGAGGTCAGGTATATGAAGTTTCACCTACAAGATTTTCAACTTATGATGGATTTATGAGAACATATCCCCATCGTCAGTTGAGGAGTATCTGTATTTAGGTCTTCATTAATTTCTTTCAATGATGTTCTATGTTTCAGAACACAAATTTTTAATTTCTTTTATTAACCTTTTTTATTAACCTTTTTTGTAACCTTTTTTATACTATTGCAAGTTGAATTGTTTTCTTAACTTCAGTTTTGATTGTATATTGCTGTTTTAAAGACATACAACTGAGTTTTATATGTTGATCTTGAATTCTGCAAATTTTCTAAGCTGGTTTATTAGTTCTAATAGGTTTCTTAATCAGTTCTTTAGGATTTTCTCCATTCAAGATCACACCATGTACAGTAGAGATATTGTTACATTTTCTTTCCATCTAGATGCCTTTTTTTCCTTCTTGTCTAACCAAACTTGCAGTACAATATTGAATAGAAGGGATAAAAGCAGACATTCCTTGCTGGGTCCTGATTTAAGGGGAAAATATGCAACCTGATAAATGTTGTGTTGTTTGTGAGATGTTCATAGATGGTCTTTATCGAGTTTTATTTCTAGTTTGTTGAGTGCTTCTTATCATGAAATAATGTTAAATTTGGTCAAATGATTTTTCTGCATATTGAGATTATTGCCTGATCTTGCTCTTTATTAATGTGATTTATTACATTCTTTGATTTTCATATATGGAGCCAACTTTGCATTCTTGAGATAAATACCACTTAATCATGGTATATATTTCTTTTTATATGATTCTGGGATCAGTTCCTATTAAACAGAATTATTCCATTTTATTGAAGTTGTTAAAAATCAACTTTTGGTTTTGTTGACTTTTCTCTATTGTTTTTCTATTCTCTAATTCATTTGTTTTTAAGTCACTCTTTCCTGTGTTTCCTTAGGGTTTAGTTGCATCTTTTTCTACTTCCTTAAGATGGAAATTTAAGTAATTGATTTAATATTTTTCCTTTTTAAATAGAGTCATTCATTTAAAGCTATACATTTCCCTATAAGAACAGCTTTACCTACATATCCTAAAGTTTAATCTATTGTGGGGTTTGTTTTCATTTGTATCAAAGTATTTTCTAATTCCTCCTGTGATTTCTTTTTTAATGTGTAAGTCTCTTTTTCTGTTTTTTTGTATTATTTTGATATTTTTGCATGCTGCTACTTGCAAGAGTATTTCATTATTTTTAATTGATGTTTTATTTCATGTCTAATTAACCTATACAATTATTATCCATTTTACTATTGATAGATAATGAGGGTTCTCCTCTTTTTCCCCCCAGATATTTCTCTAGTTTGAATAAATTTTCCATGTCTTCTGATGGACATACAAAGTCATTTGTCTCAAATAGATCATTAGGAGTGAAATTGCCAGATCAGGGTAGGCTTAGTTTTAATGCAATGTCCTGTGAGTCTATGATTCCCACTGTGAAACTCAACACCTTGAGTTATGTAAGCTGCTGTGAAAAGGGTCTGGAAGGTCTTACCTAAACTCTTCTATTTTACTGGCTAACTATTTTGAGGGCAGGATACAATTAAGTTTTGTTTTGTTTTTTTGTACCAGAGATTAAACTGAGGAACACTCAACCTCTGAGCCACATCCCCAGCCCCATTTTGTATTTTATTTAGAGACAGGGTCTCACTGAGTTGCTTAGCACATCACTTTTGCTGAGGCTGGCTTTGAACTTATGATCCTCCTGCCTCAGGCCCCAGAGATGCTGGGATTACAGGCATGTGCCACCGCACCTGGCTACAATTAAGTTTTTTGTTTGTTTGTTTGTTTTTTAAGAGAGAGAGAGAGAGAGAGAGAGAAATTTTTAATATTTATTTTTTAGTTTTCGGCAGCATAACATCTTTGTTGGTATGTGGTGCTGAGGATCGAACCCGGGCCGCACACATGCCAGGCGAGCGCGCTACCACTTGAGCCACATCCCCAGCCCAACAATTAAGTTTTTATAAATGTATGTGTAATTAATCTACTCTAGTGAGAGTCTTTATGAATGAGCATTAATTTAAGGGCTTTCACTTATTTATAATTTTAAAGTTTTAAAAATAAGCAAGCTTTTTTTTAATTTGAAAGTATGCAATTTGTGCTTTTAAGTCTGATGCTAGAGTCCAAGAAAGCTAACAAGAAACTTATTCTAGTATGTAAATTCTGGTTTTATTTTTAATAATCAGACCACAACATGATAAAATACTAATGAATTTAGAGGATAAATACCCAGGATAGTTTAAAATTATTTTAAGAAGAGTTCAGATCAGTAAAAAACAGCAAACATGATATGTGAAGTAATTGGATCTATGTTTAAATATATCAGCAGTATATCAAAAGCATGTCTTTAAACATGCTCATAGAATGCTTACATAGGAAAATAAGAATTTAAGACTCCCTTTGTCCTAAAGACCAAAATAAATCAGGAAATTCAAAGTCCTAGTTTCTTTTATTTTCTTGTTGAAGTAAAAGGAGTGTGAGTGAAAGCTCTAGTTTCAGTGTATGGGAAAGTTCATTTGGGTTCTACTCTAACTTCCGGAGCTCTCCAGAGATGAGACTGATGGGAGAAAGCATACAGTTAAGACGAACCACAAGCTATCATTGAGGCTATTTTTCTCCAGGAGTAACACTTCAGGAAAAGTCGCATATCTAATCACAAAATCCAAATGGCTTCTTTAAATGTGTTCCTTTGTTTGAGACCCGAAGAGAGTGTGGGAAAATAACCAAATGTGCATAAAAATCTAATCATCTAGTATAGACAAAGAAGAACAAGGTCTCCTCCACCTCCCTTCATCTTCTTACCTTCTCCCCTTCCTCGTGGACAATTTGAAAGAAGTGCCTCACATATTCATGAAGAAGGAACATGATTGTCATTTTACTTGGCATTTTGTTAGTAATTTTAGTGCTTCCCTATAAATCACTTTTGAAATTTGTTCTAGATTATAATTCAAAATTTGGGAATTATAGTAACCAAGTAAATTGTATTCTCTGGTCATCTCATTGGGTTTTAAATTAATTTTATGAAAAGTTGTTTAAATTAATTTTCTGAAAAGTTGTAGAATAGCTTAAAGAAAAGAATTTAAAAAATCAATTAAGAATAGCAAAAGCTTCAGAGGTACCTCAAGGCACACCAGCAAGAGTAGGGTTTCCAAAACCTGCTTCATACACCCATGGCACAGTTTCTATGATGACGTGATATGAAAATATGGTTCATGATTAACAAGTCTTAAGGGGAACTCTTATGTTCCTAAGATGAGTAAATGGACATGCACAAATTGTTTTTTGATTAATTGCCTATTACAAGGGTAACATATTTTATTTTTAAAAATTATTCTTAAATTTAATAATGTTTCACCTAACCAAGTATAAGACATACATCATTGTTGTTGTTATAATTTTATTATATCCTTCTTTGTGATTATCGACAGCCATATGTTTATATCTTTAGACATATCAGAGAAAAGAAAAATAATGAAACATTGCATTAACTTTCATTGTCAATATCTGCATATTTCTGGTTGTCCTTGCTTGTGCCAGCGAAAGCCTGAAATCAACAAGAGTGATTTGTGTTCTTTCTGGAAATCCAATACCGTGGTATTATTTTGATAGAACACAGCTTGTTTTGAAAAAATGTGTAACGTTTCCAAATTTAGATTTTCTTCAGCCAAAAGCCTTATTTTGAAGCATCCTAAGTATTTTCTAAATATCATTGCAAAGAAAAACGACGAAAAATACATACAAATTAAGTAAGAGTTTGATGAAGCCATGTGTTCTGAAGATGCCCACGCCAAATTTGGCTTGGATTACAAAATAATTTTAAGTGATATATTTACCAAAGAATATGATTCAGGAAGTTAATTATTATTATGCACAAATCATAATTTATTTTGCTTCTAAACATTCGATTCTAAGAAGTTTGTAGAAACTCATCTGGAAAACTCCAAGGAGTTCATATAGTTCGATTATCACGTATCACTGGATAAATAGTTATCCAATCTTGGCTTACATACTCCTGCACTGGAGAACTTCCTATTTATTACAAACTCAATTTTTGAGAAACTTCTTTCTTATATTCATGTTTTAAATTTACCTTTGCATTTTTGTATTTATGAAGGCCAATCTTATAATTTCCTTGCTTTGATATTATTTCTGCCATCTGGAAATATTAATAAAAGCAACCACAGGAACAATCATTACCATTTATCAAGGCTTTATGGAGCACCAAGCATGGCGATTGGAATTTTGTATAGATTTCTGCATTTAATCATCACAACTGACCTGAGAAACGGTTAGCTTTCATCGTCTCTATATTTTCTACATGATGAAAGGAGTCTATAGAGACTAAATAATTATCAAATAATGATTATAACTACAATACTAAATAATAATGGAAACAATCATATTAGTAATACAAAGCTGTGTTCCAAGCCCAAATTTGAAAAAGCTAGGATTTTCACCTTATTGTTATATTAAAAAACAATCTTCTACATATTTAAAAGTCCTGATCATGCCTGTAAATATTTTTTTCCCAGCTAAATGCTGCCAGTTTCTTCCATTGAGTCTCCTAGGCTAGTGTTTCTGTGATTGTACTATTCCAGTCAATCTGCTCTGGATATGTTGCTTGTCAATATCTCAGCAAAGTAAACTCCCCAGAAAGGAACACTGTGTTCCATGTCCAAGCTGGGTAGGACATAAAAACATACTAAAACCTCTTTTTCCCCAGATAGTAATTCCTCTAGGAATGCTGACTGAAATGGTATAATGTATTAAAGATTCATTGTAGAATTGAATACAGTAAACAAAAATTCTGAAATCTCTTTTATAGGTTCTGCAGTTCCAATGGATTGTCCTGTATTGATGTCTGTACAGTTGACCTTTTAAGCAAAAATATACATCTACATTTTTTCATGTAGACTTCTATTAATTTTTAAATTTTTCCCTATTAAGCTATTCAGTCTGACATGTGGAAAATATTTTAAATAATGAAAATAGCATCTTCTATATTTGCTACCCCTCATAATTTACAATTGTTCTATAATTTGGTGGTGCACCGTGTGTATACTCTAAGAAGGGCTAGAGAGTGTCAGGGAAACTGTAAATAGAATAAAGTCAAGGAGAGTCCTGGTAGATTCTATGTCTACATTACATGGACACACACACACATGCACACAAGTGCATACACAGTGCATACCTGGTCTTTCTAAAGAAGAATAATAGAGTAAGTCACTAAGATATTCAAAGAGTTGGCCAGATGGTGAATAATCAATGGAAGGATAGATGGACAGATGGGTGGCCAAGAGGGAGTGAGTTTTGTTATAGTGATATTTTGTTACTTTGTTAAGGTGATGAGATATCAAAGACAATAGTCCATGCTAGCCTGAATATAACACCTAGGGAAGACTCACTGTGTGAGACTCCCCTTCTCTCTGCAAATATTGATAGAGAAAGAAATCATTAGAGAAAAGTTAGCGAAATAACAAAAATCATTTTGCCAGAGATTGTTCCAAATTTTAGATGTGTAACACTTTATGGACTAAATAAAGCTTTCAGCATCAACTACTGGTTCTCCCTTTCCAAAAGAATGGTCAGTGACCCTTTACTATCAAAATTCCTTGTTTCCCTTCCCCATCCAAGGAAACAGACCTATAAAAAGTACCATTTTTCTTTTACAGAGCTCTTGATAAATCATCTTTCATACATTTGACTCCATTGGGTTTTGAACTCCCATTTCTACCCCAAATACAGATAGCAGAATCACATCTGTCACATACTCACATTTTTACATAATGGCATATTAGTGACTGTTGTATTCTGTTACCTTTCCTATCCCCTACTATCCCCCCTCCCCTCCCCTCCCACCTTCCCTCTCTGCCTCCTCTGCTGTTGTTCAATTCTCTCCCTTTTTTCCCCCTCCCCCTTGCCCATCATAACCTCTTATACTTTTGTGTATCATTGAAGGTCTCCTACCATTTGCATATCCTTTCCCTTCTCTCTCCCTTTCTCTCCCCCCATTCGTCTTTGTTTACTGTTAGTCTTTTCCTCATGCTCTTCCTTCCTGTTCTGTTCTTAGTTGCTCTCTTTATATCAAAGAAGACATTTGGCATTTGTTTTTTAGGACTTGGCTAGCTTCACTTAGCATAATCTGCTCTAATGCCATCCATTTCCCTGCAAATTCTATGATTTTGTCATTTCTTAGTGCTGCATAATACTCCATTGTATATAGATGCCACATTTTTTTTATCCATTCATCTATCGAAGGGCATCTAGGTTGGTTCCACAGTCTAGCTATTGTGAATTGTGCCGCTATAATCATTGATGTGGCCGTATCCCTATAGTGCGCTCTTTTAAGGTCCTCAGGGAATAGTCCGAGAAGGGCGATAGCTGGGTCAAATGGTGGATCCATTCCCAGCTTTCCCAGGAATCTCCATACTGCTTTCCAAACTGGCCTCACCATTTTGCAGTCCCACAAGCAGTGTACAAGTGTACCCTTTTCCCCACATCTTCGCCAACACTTGTTGTTGTTTGACTTCATAATGGCTGCCAATCTTACTGGAGTGAGATCGTATCTTAGGGTGGTTTTGATTTGCATTTCTCTGATTGCTAAAGATGGTGAGCATTTTTTCATGTACTTGTTGATTGATTGTATGTCCTCCTCTGAGAAATGTCTGTTCAGGTCCTCGGCCCATTTGTTGATTGGATTATTTGTTATCTTATTGTTTGATTTTTTGAGTTCTTTGTACATTCTGGATATTAGGGCTCTATATGATGTGTGGGGGGTAAAAATTTGTTCCCAGGATGTAGGCTCTCTATTTACCTCTTTTATTGTTTCTCTTGCTGAGAAAAAACTTTTTAGTTTAAGTAAGTCCCATTTGTTGATTCTAGTTGTTAACTTTTGCGCTATGGGTGTCCTATTAAGGAATTTGGAGCCCGACCCCACAATATGTAGATCGTAGCCAACTTTTTCTTCTATCAGACGCAGTGTCTCTGGTTTGATATCTAGCTCCTTGATCCATTTTGAGTTAACTTTTGTGGCTGGCGAGAGAAAGGGGTTCAATTTCATTTTGTTGCATATGGATTTCCAATTTTCCCAGCACCATTTGTTGAAGATGCTATCCTTCCTCCATTGCATGTTTTTAGCCCCTTTATCAAATATAAGATAGTTGTAACTTTGTGGGTTAGTCTCTGTGTCCTCTATTCTGTACCATTGGTCCACCCACCTGTTTTGGTACCAGTACCATGCTGTTTTTGTTACTATTGCTTTGTAGTACAGTTTGAACTCTGGTATCGCTATACCTCCAGATTCACACTTCCTGCTTAGAATTGCTTTTGCTATTCTGGGTCTTTTGTTTTTCCATATGAATTTCATGATTGCTTTATCTATTTCTACAAGAAATGCCATTGGGATTTTGATTGGCATCGCATTAAACCTGTAGAGAACTTTGGGTAATATCGCCATTTTGATGATGTTATTTTCAGGTGTGTGTTTGCGTTCTTCTGTGATATTTTGTGCCTCAACACTTCCTGAGACACAGGTTCAATCTGTGCTGCCCCTTTCCAGCTGTAAAAACTCAAAGATTAAAAAAAAATAACTCAAAGATTGGGCTGCAATTTAAAAGGTATGAAATAGTATATCTTCCCAGAGCACGAAGCAGGTTCATGAATAAGAATGTTAAAGAAACAAATTTGGCACAACTGAAGGGAAAGGTTTTAAATAACAGAAGAAATAGATATTATTGAATACCTACTATGTGCCAACAAGCTTAAATAGGTAATGAAAAATATAGTAACACGTATCCCTGTGTCACTAAGTAGACAGTTGATGAGAACAGGAAAAATGAATATGAATTTCAAGCTGAATTCTCTTTCTCCAGAAGCAGACTTTATTTAAAATATTAAAATAAATGTATTCCTTTTTTCTAGGTACGCTAACCCAATGAGTTTTATTTATGTCAAGAAGTAGGTAAAAATTGTTTTGTAGGAAAAAAAGAAGTAACAAGATTTGTGACAATGTGAATGTGTTGCCTAAGAAGCTAAAACATTATATTTAATGAGGGATGGTCAGTTATTACCTTGGTAGTTACTCATTCCTCTGAAAGCAGTGGAAAATAAAAACTAGGGTCATAGAATAACCTTCACTTTAAACTTCAGATTATTATTAATTTTTGTTTATATATTTATTTTTGAGGTAATGGAGGTTGAACCTAAGATACTTTACCACTGAGCTACATCTCCAATCCCTCTTATCTTTTATGTTGAGACAGGGGCTAAGTTGCCTAGGCAAGCCTCAAACTTAGATCCTCCCTGCTTCAGCCTGATGAGTAGCTGGAATAATAGGTGTGCATCACTGTGGCCAGTTATTATTATTTTAAAGAAATATTCATTTCTTAAGTATCAACTTAGAATTTCCTATATTGACACACACACACACACACACACACATATATATATATATATATATATATATATATATATATATATACACACACACACACACACACACACATACATATACACATAATTAGCCAGAAAAATATAGGCTTAGTATTCATCTTGAGCTGGAGAAAAGACTGATTTGACAGGAAATACTGACATAGGTTTATACACTCTGTTAGAGATATAATCTTTAGACTATATTCCATACTGCAAAAAGCATAATAAAAATTTCCCCATCTTCCTGAGTGCAGTTAAATTTTGGAGCATAATTGAGGACTTCAAGGTGAGATGGAACAAAAACATCTTCCCACGTCAGGGTCACAAGGAGTTAAGAACTGAATTCATAATGCATGAGATCACCCTCAGCCTGTCCTCCTGGAGCTGGTAAGGGGGGCCCTGCAGCATGACCAGGCCAGGAGCAAAGGCAGGACTTAAGGTCTACCATAGTAAGGCAGGCCGGGGGCTTGGTGAAGGCTCCCCCATGGGAGAGCCCTGTCATGGGATCAGTCTTTGTGCACTTGAGAGAAACCATTTTTTAGTAGTTAATTTCAGATTTTTTCACTGATAAAATTACCATTACCCCAAATCTCCAATAACATTTTGTTAAGTGATGTAGGACTGAGAGCAGGCTCTGTATCTCATGCTTCTTGTGATGCTGCAAGTGGATAGCAGTCAGAACAAAGCCAGTAGAGTCCCTTGGAATGGCAGGAATGGCCCAGGGAAGAGCACAGCACACAAAACCCCGAAAAACTATGTTTGACTGGAGCTGTGGAACATCCAGGCCTACTGGATGCCCCAAATCCTTCATGGCAAGGAGGTGGGATTACATCATAAATGACCCAACACCTACTGTCAAGTGGGAGTATAACACAAACTACTGCCATTTGTTCCTAAGAGTGAAATGTTACCCAGTCTAGCAACTTCAACTGGAATTACACATAATGTATGCTCTTATCTAGTGTTTAATTATCATAACAACCCTTTCAAGTAGATTAATTGAAAGTCAATTTCTCAAATAAGGAGTTGGGATTTTGAAAAGTAAGTTCTTGGCCCAAATACATTATGGCTTCTGAGTATCAACTCCAAGTTGTAGATTGAGTTATATGTATTGAAAGCTTCTGTCTTGTCTTTGAAACATACTCCTTCCCTAAACATGAAACTGATGATCATAAAAGGTAATTAAGATCCCTCTTCATAAAATGATTCAGGCATTTGAATGACAAGATGCTGGAGATATCATAAAGATGACGGTGTATGTGGAGATTGGACCACACTGTTGTTGGACCAAAATGTTGTGATTCTCTTTTGACTCTGTGTTAATTATAGTCCACAAATCCAATTTCTACAGGTGATTAATAAGGCAACTCTCATGGTATGTTATTCTTTTGATATTTCTATTCCCAAGGTTTTAAACAAGCTGCAACAAGAAATTCCCATACTTATTTCAAAACAGAAATGGGACAGTGAACCCTCTGTGACATTTTTTTTTTTAAAGAAAACAAATGCCACCTGGATGAAGCTTCTCTGTTTCCAAGACTGTTGCGACATCAGCAGTCAGGGATGATTTTAATGACTTCAGTGCAGTGCTGGCACAAAGACGTGCAGAGTCTCCGTCTCCGAGGCTGCAGAGAACACTGGTAATGAAAATATTGAAGGTCTGCCAGGGTTAATTTAACACAGTGAGAAGACCCTGTTCACCAGTGGTCACTTGGAGGGGAACCAAAGACTGCTTGAGGGAAGCTGGGCTGCCTGCCATACTGGTCATCTCATGAGCTGCAATTCCTGGGCGCAGAGAGTCAACAAAGATATTTTGTCTCAACCTGTTTCTACTGAAGGTCTCCCTTTGCTTGGCTTAAATACATGACTCAGATATAGAAAATCGAGTCCCCCAGTGTTCCACCTTTGGACCTCAGACTGGTCTTCAGCTCTGTCTACATTCTTCCTATTTTACTTAATATGGCACCCTAATACCTCCAAAACTGAATTACAGCATTTTCATAACAATTCTCCCTTAGCATCCAAAGATCATATGTAAGTAGTTATAATTTTTCAATGACAGATGCAGTAGGTGATCCCCCAAATCATTCACAGTTGCTCTCCTCTGTTACCCTTCCTCCACACTAAATAACCCAGTAGCTGAAGCCCTGTAAAAAAATCTTCTATAATAATGTCTCAAGAGCAAGTATTTCTATGTTTACATAAAATTGGAAGAGTAGCTTCTGAAAAAAAAAAAACCTGAAGTTTGGGGTTTTGCAATACTAAGATTTACAAATAGATTCTGTACTAAATTACTTAGATTTTTTTTCCAGAACTAAGTGATCTTCCCAAATTCCAGAAACTTTCTCTAATATACTGCAACTGATAAAGACATAAAAAATGAACAGAGGTTGGTCAACAAGTGCTGCTAGTTCTCCAGCACATGGACACATAAATTAAAAAGTGAACAGTGCTCCAATTGTTTATCTAGCTGAAATGTCTTGAAATGATCTGATGATAATAAAAAATTAGCAAGTAATTCTGGCTCCATGAGGGGAAAATTTTAAATATTATTTAAATTTTATCTGTTAGAAAAACACTTGCTAAGCCCTATGATGTGGTTTTGCTTCTTTGGGGCTGCCCAGTAACTCATTCTGTAACATAAGAAGGGTGAGGGCGAGAGTTAGACAAGTGAGGCACTTACTTGTCTTGGCTATGAAATTCAAGGGAGCAACAGACCCAGGAAATAAGATAAATCTTTTTTTTTTTTTTTTTTTTTTGAGGAGGGCAGTACTGAGGATTGAACTCAGGGGCACTCGACCACTGAGCCACATCCCTAGTCCTATTTTGTATTTTATTTAGAGACAGGATCTCACTAAGTTGCTTAGAACCTCACTTTTGCTAAGGCTGGCTTTTGAACTCCCAATCCTCCTGCCTCAGCTTTTCCCAAGCCACTGGGATTACAGAAATGCACCACTTCACCCAGCGATAAATCATATTTTGATGAAATAATTTTTAAATATGAAAATATATGCAAAAACCTCTGGTGAATGAAACATCAAAAGTTTAAATAAAGGAAGATCTGTTAACTGGTGTGAGTGAAAAAGCAAAAGAGAAAGGAGGATGAAATTGGCAATTTGCAGTGATGCATCAAAACCTTGATCATAGAGCCAGAAGTATGCAATGAGGGGAAAAAGAAAGAATAATTTAACAATCTAGCTAAAAACAACAGAACCACTTTTAGGGAAAAAAATGCTCTTTTATTAAAAAGAAAAGAAAAAGAAGAGGAATAAATAAAGCATTGAGAGCTTTTATGAATGAGAGCCCCAGACTATGGCCAGAATGTATCAGGATAAAGAAAAGGAAAACCAAACCCCCACCCAACAGAGAAGGAAATACTTTTCAAGATCTCTAGAGCCCAGCTGGAAGGAGAAAAGAGCCAGAAGACAAGGAAGGGAGCTTCTTCCTAGGGACCTAGTTCACCACTAATTAGTAAGAAAATTCCTACTCACTGTGGAACTTGTAGGAGCAGGACAATCCATCCGTCTTTTCAGTTGCAAGTGATCGACTTTACTGCCTTGAAAGTACCTATCTACCTTCAATGGCACTAAACCTTCAGAGATGTCCGTCATATATATGTTCTTGAGTCAGCAAAGCAGGGAAATATTCAGATACAGCATGGTGGGTTAGATCAAGGTGGTACTTGGAAGCTATCCTCGCTTTCTAGTTCATTAAATAGTTTATTAACTTGTTATTTAAATGTTTATTAAAATTAACTGTTTATGATCAATGAAATTGTTTCATGTCTGTCCCTTTTCCTCTTCATATGTAAAGTAGAAGAGACAGATTAATCGAATAGAATATGCACACATGTGTGCATATATTTTTATATGCATTGAATGTGACATCTTAAACCAATGTAGAAATGAAAGAAAAATCAATAGAAACACTAAGATAATCACTTTATTATTACAAATAATCAACCAATTTTGATCATTTTAATAACATATATTACAAATCTTTAGTTTGTATTTTTAGTTCATTTCTTCTAGCTTTTTTAAAATATTGGGGATTGAACCCAGGCATACTCTACCACTGAGCTACATCCCCAGCCTTTTTTATTTTTTATTTTGAGACAGTCCTCAATAAATTGTCCAGGCTGGCCTTGAAATAGTGATTTTCCTGCCTCAGCCTCCTAAATTGTTGGACTACAGGAGTGCACCACAGCACCAGGCTATTGCTTCTATTCTAGTAAAAAAAAAAAAAATCACCAGATTTTATGTGAGGATTTTAGGTAAGGATTACTTTTATAGTACCTAATTGCACCTACAGAACTTTATTATGTTGTATAAGATTTTTGTTTAGAATAATGAAAGCTCTTCAGTGACAGGAACACCATAAACATTTATGGAATGAATTTTTATTTCTGATACTTTCTTGAATTTATTTCATATATCTAACTGCTTTTCATATGATGATTTTCTTCTGATTCTTATAATTACTCTTTCATAATTCTGATCTTCTATAATAATGCTAAATAATAAAGAGAACAAGAGCAAGCAAACATAAAGGTAATAATGGAAAACGTTTGGGTTTTCTCCTGATTTTCATAGTAATCCCTCTATTGAGGGATTTACTGTCAAACATGATGTTGTAACACCCCTTTCCTGAGAAATCAGTAATACACTACTCATGTTAAGGTCAAGAAGACTAGAGGGTTGTGATGTGGCTCAGTGGTAGAGCACTTAGCTAGTGTGCATGAGGTCCTAGGTTTGATTTCCAGCACTGAAAAAGAAGAAGGAGAATATGGAGAAGACTATTAACCTGTTTATCTTTGTTAATGCTGTTTAAAATATCTGATATTACACATTAATGAAAGCTTTTTAGAGGTAAACATATTTTGATATACTAGAATATTTTGGAACAGTTTGTGAAACCCATCTTCAACTTTCTAGTTTCAATTTATAAAGATGTTTTGAATGAAAAAAAAATCCAAAAACTGATTTCTCCCTTCCTAAATTGTACAGGCATACCACAAGTGTTTTGTTTCTGCCCAATTTGTTGTTTGTTTTGTTTTGTTTTTTCGGTAGAGAAGTTCACTTTCAGTTCTGTGCATGTTGTCTATTGCTTGGTATAAAAACTCATATCCAAATGATTGTTTTTAATATCAAAGATAAAACCTGCTTAAATTGTAGGGATGTTAGTTATATACATTAATTGCAGAACATAAAATGGGTATGAAGAAAAAAAAATAATATTTCTCGTCATCTCATTGCTCAAAGACAAAAGGCAAGATAAATGTCCATCCATTTATCTGTCTTTTTATTTAAGGACATTTAGGATGCTGTTGCATTTAAATGGCCTGCTCCCTTCTTCCTACATTATAATGTGTATTTTTGCATGTTATTATATATTCTTGAAAATCATGAACTTTGCATCTGTGACAATCTATCCAAAGGACATGACAAACTTTATTTTACTATTGAATATTTAGGTTACTTCTAGTGATTATTTGTATGAGCAACACTGTGAAGAAAAATAAGTACATAAATCTTTATGTGAGAATCATTTATCATTCCTCCCACAGGGAAGAACATAAGAAACTTTGAGATCAAAGCACAGGACCCTGCAAGTTCATGGGATTGCTTCATTATTCACTGGCATTAAATCAAAGTATTCTGAGGTCCCACCTCTTTTAGTTTTTGCAAATTATAAACATAGGCACACTGTTATCTTCATTATTAAAAGTCACTAGAAAGAAATTTTGCCTAGTCATGATATCAGAGAAAGACTAGCCTTGATCGATTTTTTTTTTTTTTTTTTGCAAGAGTGTCATGGTCCAAACACTGGTTAATTCTGGAGAGACCCTGAAGAACTCATTGTCAACGGTCCTCATAATCTAATAGCAGTCATGTTTGGAAAAGAGATTGTATTGCAGGGAAGGGCCATTAATATTGCCAACAGCTAAATTATATGCTGCTTATCCTTTTAATCTTGCAATTCTCTCCCTGGACCTTCATGTTCCTGAAGAAATGATAATGTCAAGGACAGTGTGTGGAGATCAGAAGAGGAAGAGGTGGGGAACATGTCTTATTACTTGAAGAAATTTATCAGTGAGATAAGATAGACCCATTGCTGGGGAGTTTCCAAATTTATTGTTTACCAATTGATTCATCTTAGAATTGAGCTGTAAAACAACAGGGCAAAGGATGCTCTTGGTTACCAAATCTGTTTGCCTACCAGGGCAGCACCATATACTTTCAAAACTTTATAGGCCTCCCCTAAATGACTCACAGAATGGGAATTTCGCCTCCTCTCATGGGAGATTATTTTGTGGCCTCTTAAATATGGTCCATTGTGAAAGTCTTCCTGATGAAACAATGTTTGTTTTCTTTTCCTCATCTCACTCATGACCCTTAGATAATCCCAGAAGACCACCTTCACAATCCCTCTTCTTCTTTGGGGCTTCTACCTTCAATTATCTGCAAACAGCTATCGTCTCCCCAGCCCCACGCACATGCACACACTCCTTAGCTCTTCAGCCAACCTACACATGCAAGTCTTTTAATCTTTCTCCATACATCAAAACCTCTAGCTGGTTAATCATTTTAGCTCCTCTAATAAGCAGTGAATTTTGAAGGGGGATTACGGTTTCCCTGTCAAGCTTTTCTCATGTCAGCTGTATCCCTTCTTCTCAGCCACATGCCAGATTTCTGTAGGCCAATAGCCATTCATCAACAGAAATGAGGTTTTTCTGGAATGCTGTGTTCTATAGTTTAAAAAGTATATATATATCCCTCCTGCCCATAACTCATTTCTAGGGTGAATCAATATTTATATGAACTTTAAGAAGGAAGAAAAGTATGGAAAGAAAATCTAGGACTACCCTAAACTGTCACCCGACTGAAAAACTTTTCAATTACCTGAAAATTTCAAAAACAATGCTTCCTTTAAACATGAATTGTGAAATAGTAAAAGAGAGTTAAGCACCTTTGGTAAAGGAAGCATTGAAGGGAGTTGAATGAAAAGAGACTCCCCTCTGGTTCTTCAACCATTCTCTGGTAGCTTCCATGGTCCCCACCCATCAAGATCCAGGTTTAGTTCCATTTCCTGCAGTGCAGATGCCCTTTCCTCCACACCTAGAGTTTGCTGTCTGTTATAATGTGCTTTCACACTACTCGTTTATTTTACATTTGATGGTTTCACCTCACTATTGATTTGCAAACACCGTATGAAATGTTTCTTCACTACCTCCCCAAAGAACCAAGACGTGGCTGTTCATGAAGCGACTGTTTAATACTTCCTGACTCCAGCTGCCATGAGAACCTCATGAGACAGCTCCAAAACTGAAAATTCTTTAAGCATTTGTAAAAGATTATATTTAGGTTTAAGTAGAAATAGCTCCACGTTTAAGTTTCAAAAACTGCTCTCCTATGACTCAGTTTCTGTTATTGAAGAAGAACAAAAGCTAGCAAAGCCTCCAGATGCACGTTGTATCTGGTGTATCCAAACTTTCTTTTTATGTTTCCTGGAATTAGGTCTATATCTCTTATCACCCATAAAACTTAGGCTTTTTTTTTCTTTGTTCTGCTACTACTCCATTCTTTTTACCTTCTGCAGCAACTTCTGCTCTGCGTTCCTTTACTCTTTCTTCCCTCAAGAATTAAAAATATGAAGATGTCCATCCAAATTGTTATAAAACCTACTAGTCAAAGATCAACATCCTTAGTCATCGTACAACATGTCAGGAGGTCATGACAAATCATCTTCATCAGCAAAGCACTGTTCCTTATCATTTGCTTAAACCCTGGATGTGCTGTCCTTCACTTTACATCTTTAACTATTGAACAATTAGTCTGAAGTTCAAGTAACCTTCTGCAGAAGACCCACAGGTTGGTGAATCACAGGTAGGTATAAATTCTCTAGTAAAAAAAAAAAAAAAAGATAAATCTCTTTTCAAATCTGTTTTCCTTTTTTTTTATTGTCACAGAATTCTTAAACACAATTCTGTGTTTCTTGCAGAAGCTCCTGACTAAGGATGGCACCGGACATCCTGGATGACATTTTAAACTCTCTAGGGATACCTCCCAGCCAAACTCTAAAAACTCCTGCTGGTACAAATAAAAGAATTTATTTATTTGATGTTTACATCAAATTCACTCATGTAAACATCACAAGCAGCAACTAGGGGACCCAAAACATTCTTTAGGATCTCACTAGCTTCCTACTTGATTGAAAAATCTAAGCCTTATGCAAGGGCATTAAAGATGCTTGCTCCTGGAATCAGTATCACTATAAAGAAAGGATCCATAGACACAGAACAACTTCTAAGTTATGGGGCAAGTTTACAGGCCCTTAACAGTCATCCATAGGCACTCCAAGCAGGCCTTTGCCTACTCTGTTTTCATTCTTATTCACTTCAGATGGTCTACACCTCTTTGCTAAGTTTGAGTTAATAATCCAAGTGTGGTATAGCCAAATAAGCTGGAATTTGAAGTTGGCAGACTCAGTTGAAACTCTGGGTTCATTTATGGTATTTTGGACAAGTTACTTTATTTTTCTAATCGCTTTTTCCTTCCTTGCATAATGAGGATAGAATTGACCTCAATTACATAGTGCTTTGCAGTAAAAGCTCTAAATCAGACATTCCCGGTTTGTCTCTCACCATTGGCACTTTTTATCGGAGTACCCTTGGGCAATCAGAACTTCTTTTACCCTCAGTTTCTAAAGTAGACTAACAATAGGAAAGCTCATGTGAGATTTAGATGAGAAAACATATGTAGAGTCACCTAGAAGGACATTTGATACATGTGATATATGCTGTATACTGTTTGATATATACACATTTCATTTTATTCTTAAATGATGCACAGAAATAAAGATTAATAACTCCAAGTAATTAAAATAACGTATCAGTTTCTAAAATCAATAGTCCCAAATACATTTTTACCATTCTATCTACCCTAACTGCATTACTTTGGACATAATGTTTTAATCATCTGAATAAATATACATAAAAACATTGTCTTAGGAAAAAAATCGTAAAACATTTGTTCATTAAGAATATATATTTTTTCTGTACATGCCATTAAAAAAATGCCATTAAAAATTTCCAAAGAGTATCCCACATAATAATGTGTTAGTCCTTCTTAAGAAGTTTTATTTTTTTAATTTTAGAGTTTAAAGTGCATTACAAAAGGAAATATAAAGCGAGTCCTTTCCTCAGGGTACTTTTGAGTAGTCAGTCTAGACAATTTTTCAAAAATAAATTTGAATCAAGTAGTCACCAACTACAATATATATTACAACTGGAATGTGAGAGGGAACTGCTTCTGAAGGTTAAAAAAATCATTTCACTCTTAAAATCACCAAGCCAAAATAATTATAGTGACTCCTACTTTGCTGTACTACCATAAAATTCTATGCTTGAAAGGAAACTTTGACCATATTTCACTTTTGCCAAATCCTCATTTTACTGTTGGTCTTAGAAAAAGGAGAAAAGCAACCACTAGGAAAGTATTTTGAAAGAAAATGAGTATCACAGGAAATGTGGCTCGACTCTTGTATGAATGGAGCAACAATGATACCAATTTATAAGCCACTAACTACATTTTAAATATGTTTTTTGAACTCAACACAATGAAAGTGTATTTAAAGAGTATAGAGCAAATATTAGTAAAAGAGTTCATCTTTAAAATATCTAACTTAGAAATAAATCAGTAGACTGAAAAATCTTTGTAAATAAGAATGCCTCAGGCTGGGGCTGGAGCTCAGTGGTGGAGTGGTTGCCTAATACGCATGAGGTGCTGGGTTCAGTCCTCAGCACTGCATAAAAACAAAAGAAAGGTATTATGGCCACCTACAACCAAAAAGAAAAAATACACAATAAATTTTAAAATGCCTCTACATATATAGAGACATATATATTGGTATCATCTTAAGTATCAATTCTTTTATGTCACTATGTCTTATCTTTTCACTGATGCATAATAATCATATAGACTTATGGAATACAGTGTGATATTTCAGCACAAGGGTACAATTTACAATAATCAGACCAGGGTAATTGGTATCTTCCTCGCCTCAAACATTTATCATTTCTTTGTGTTCAAAAAAATTCAAAATTCTCTCTACTAGCTATTTTGAAATATATAATATCGTTTTATTAACCAAACTCCAAAAATTCATCTTGAATGTACAGGTATATTTGGATTCTCAGGACCTACATATTTTCTCCAGAATAGCCCACCAAGTTTCTCCACGGCACCACACAAATCTACAACTTAGAACCAACAGGCACAACTATACTGGGAACTCCATTCTCTTATTTCTTGGAGACACTGACTCACTTCCTTAGTGTAAGTCGTTATTCTACAAACTTTCAGTGCAACTGGATTTCAAAAATAAACACAGGAAAACGTAGAGATAACGGACATAAAGATTAGTCTTTAAAATGAACTGGTTCTCTCATCTGACTCAGTGTGAAAACGCCAAATAAGTCTGAACCCAGAATTGCTTATGTTGTGACCCCAGGATATAGGGATTATTTAATTGCAAAATGTATAAGAGGGTACTTTAAATACACTGAATAGATAAATACTAATGGTGATATCTTCACAAGTTCTTTTTAAGCATAAAGAATAAATGTTAAAAGAAAAATAGAAAAGAAAATATTCTGTTGCAGAATTATGTCCTTTTCTTTAGAAACATGGTTTGGACTTGCCCACTAAGATTAAATTCAGAATAATTATGTAATCAGCATTTATATTTACCAATAAGAAAAACTTTATTAATCTCAAATTAGTAGACTAAACCATTATTTTATTCCAGTTGCTACTTTTACCTTACATTAAGATCAGTAAAAAAAAAAAAAATTATCCTATTGGTCAGTTAGCTACAGTCAGAACTGGAAAATTAATAGAATGATAGCCACATCCTCTTTACAGGAAAGTTTTGTTTCGCAGTGGGTAATGAATGAAATTGTTTCAATAATATTTTAGGCTTTTTCCCTTATGGATACACAGCCAATGCTGTAGAATAATGCTTTCCAATAGGACTTTATGAAATGATGAAATTATTCAATATCTGTGACCTAAGCAATGACTTAAAATGTGGCTAGCAATTAAGAAATTTAATTTTTAATTTTACCAAATTTGAATGCCTTGACTGGTAACTAAAGTTAAAGCCTTTAAAGAAAACAGAAAACCATCCATTTTTAATGAGCCAAGGTGCCTTTTAACAGATGAATTGTGTAAAAATAAATGTGGTGAATACACACACACACACACACACACACACACACACAATATTATTACTTAGCCATAAATAAGAATGAAACCATAGCATTTGCCTGTAAATGGACGGAACTGGAGAACATCATGCCAAGTGAAATAAGTTAGTCCCCAAAATTCAAATGTTTTCTTTGATATGCAGAAGCTAATCCAAAATGGGGGAGGTAGGGGAGAAAGAGAGAGAGAAATGTGAAAAAAAAATGGAGAGGGAATTTCATCAGAATAAAGGAAAGATCAGTAAAATAGACAAAAGGGACCGAGGGGAGGAAGCAGAGATGAGAAAATGGAAGAAAAGTGGAAGGATTATGACTGAACTTTCACATGTTCATATACATGAATATGTAACACAGTGAATCCCAACATCAAGTACATTCACAAGACACTAATCTTTTTTTAGAAAACTATAAATAAATTGAAGGAAAATCAGTAAGGTAGAGGGAGAGGAGCAGGAGGAGGGTGGGGAAGAAAGTTCTGGGGACTGAGAGTAAATTGTATTCCAAGCTTTTGTGATTTTTTTGTCAAAACGTATCTTAATGTTATATATAACTAAAAGGAATCAATAAAAAATTCTATTTTGTAGGCTAAAATATCATTATTAATAACTATAAAACATATTATTGTTAATATATGTTAATATAGGTCATGTAGTTGCAGAATTTAAAAGTCAATAAATGGAAAATCCTTTACTTGCCATTATTGTAAGTCAAATCAGTTAGTAGTCAAATGATATCTTTTCCTCATTTTCAAACACAACCACAAGGCAAGGATTAAAGGTATGTTAAATTCTTCTAAGATAAGACCTAGAGAACAGGGGAGAAACTACCTCAGTTTGCTTAAGCTTGTCTTTTGAATCAAAGTCCATGGTTTATTTGAAGTTAACAGAATTTCCCAGTGGTTGAACAACGTTAAATGGCCCATTCTTGAATTAACATAATTTGTGCATCAGTAGGGTTTTTCCTTCCCTGAGATTTCCATAACTTCATGCACCATTGGAGCTGCTTGGGTGACATTAAAACAAACACTCCACCTCCCTCCTGGTCAGAGATTTGCAAAAACGTTTACTTATCATTAAGGTAGGTCATGATGGGGGAGCTTGGCAGGTTTCATAGTTTCTTTAAAACAAGGATAAAACCTTAACATAGAAAATAACCTAGTGAAAGTAAAAATTTTTTTCCTTCTGTTTCTCTCATATCAAATGAGGATGCCTAATTTTATCTAATAGCCTCTGAAAGAGGGAAAATATTCATTCACAGCTCTTATCTGTGTGGAGCAGAGCCCGTGTTCCTGTGCAAGTTGATGGGGGTAGAGGAAGCAGAGGACATCCACTTTATGCTTCATACATTTGTGCATTGCTAAGATTGGGGGTTTTGGCAGGAGGTAAAGAGTGGAATTTTTTTGTTGTGGTTTTCCCAGCTATTCATAGTTTTAGAAACTCTAATGACATATAATCTACAAATTCACAGCTGACAAGCAGTATAACACTCTAAAAGCTTTCCATTCAATGACTCAGCACAACTTATATGTTGCTTTTCTGCTCTGTTTCTGTGTAGCATAGAGCAAACCTCAATCAACTGGGGCAACCACTCATTCTTTTTCAGGGGTGGAGCCTAGGGAAGCACATAGTACACCAAGGCCTGGAAAGGGTGACGTCTGGTTTTTGATGTCAGTTATCCCACTGAAGCATATTCCAGAAAGTTCGTTGTCCCAGCTGATCCTTATTGGCCAGTGCACTCAGGTGCTGAGGTGGCCCTCATTCTTTGTTCCTGTGACTTCTTCAGCTTTTTGATCTCTTCACCATATTCCATCATGCTGTCCACCTGCCCCTCAGGAATCTCCACAGGGCCATTTGTGGCTCTGTATGACTCAATCAGACCTTGTACACAGCCTGCCTGCTCTGCAATCCTGTCACTTTCTCTGAGTCCTCTGTGCATTCAAATCTCACAAATCTATGTTTTTCTAGATCTCTATGAATCTAACTAGATCTGGGCATAGGACTTTTCTCCCTGGGATCTACCAAGATCTGTTCTTAAAAATACTTTTTCCTCTTTCTCTCCTCTCACTCTTCCATCCAGAGAAATGTTTGTTGTTATTGTTGTTGTTGTTTTATTTTTTACTATTCCTTAAATCTCTGCTGTCTTATGATTAGGCTTTTGGAAACTACAGTCAACAAGACTTTGATTCTGTGACATCTCAGAGACTAGAAACAGTAAATGGTCTAATAATTTGAATTTCCCCTTACCTAAAAGGGAAAGGTACAGATGGAAAGAATCTTCTGGACTACCAGAATGAAAGAAAACAATTTAAAAACCATAAAACATACAGATATTTCTCTCTGTAGGGTGTGGGGAGGATG
Source organism: Urocitellus parryii (assembly GCF_045843805.1). NCBI lineage: Eukaryota > Metazoa > Chordata > Mammalia > Rodentia > Sciuridae > Urocitellus > Urocitellus parryii. The sequence goes on from NC_135544.1 coordinate 38,152,909, forward strand.
TCAACCATAATGCTGCATTTGAAACCTACATAGATGAGGCCAATGCGAATTGTGGAGGTCAGTTTCCTCAGTAGAGCTCCATCTCGAGTCCTGCATGTCCTCCGAAGTGATTATGTAGGATTTCGAGATAATTAGATGATAAAACAATGCTTTACATCTAAGCATCCTTCTGCAATAGCAAATCATTATCTCATCAGGTCCACATCAGGGATGCTGCAGAAGCTCCTACTCCAGCTACCACATCTCTTCCAAGGCCAATTGCAAGTGGTATTGCTTTCTCTACTACAAAGGGACACCAGGGAAGAATCTCCAGTGTTTTTAAAGAACTGACCCATTCTAAATTTGTTTTCTTAAGGGTGTGTTTTTTTGTCTGACTTCCCAGGTAGCATGGGAAGACAGGTTGTAGTCACATGACATTCCTCACCCACACGCCCCTTCTCTTTGGCTTTTCCCTTTCAGTGGTCTAAGAAAAAAAAAAAATCTACCTTTGTATTCCATGAATCTTTCTCCCTTAAAAATCTGTTATTAACCTCACTTCCAGGAAATATTTTCTTCATTCAATCAACAAAAATTATCGATTTCCTCCTTGTGCAGTGCCAGGCACTAATAATATTAAGAAATGAAAATGACAATCTTTCTCAGGAAGAGTTTATAGTCCAATGCTGGAAATTTTCTGCATTTATCTCTTCTCTCTTTCCTTTATTCTTCCACATACTATATACTTGTGTATTTCTTACAAATATTTTATAGAAGTCTTTATAATTCGATACCACCAGCATCCCTAAGATGGAGTACATTATGGCTTCTTCTCCCTCTCCAATATGGTGTTCACATCTATGTTATTTACTGTTTTCACTATCCATATTTTTACTAGATGATACACACTGTGGCTAGAAAAAGGCAGCTTCAAAATCCAACATATTAGTGAATAGTTAATATTCCTATCCAAACAAATGATTTAAAAGTCTTTCATAGGGGCTGGGGGTGTAGCTTAGTGGTAAAGTGCTTGCCTGGTATGCGTCAGGCCCTGGGTTTCATCCCCAGCTTTGGGAAAAAAATAACAATATAGTTATATTTATGAATTTGTACTTTATAATAGCTTAATCAGGAGGAAAGGGGGTTTTAAAGCAAAGTCCAAACTTTCCACCATTGTTATTCATTCTGATTTTACTGAGTATTTTCACTTGTCCATGAAACATAATAATTATCATTTTCAGATCTCAATCTCCATTTTTTAATAAATTGGCAATTGTTAATTTTAAACAGGCAATTTTATAAGAACATTATTTGGTGTTCATTGACATAAACAGGATACTTATCCATAGGTTTGCTCATGTTATTAATTCAAATGCTGAAAAAATTACACATCTTCATATGTACAAATATGTTGATAATTGCTCTTATTTTATTTTTAAAATAGGCCATAAAGATAGCTTTACACACACATTTAAGAGCAAAAATCTTCTCCCCAAATATTCCAGGCTTCATCTAGTAACTCCTTTTCAACTCATTCCTATACCGTGAGAGAACACTAGGCTTAAATATATCTATAAGCCAGAATTTTATTATTCCTACTTCAGGAATATGCCGGTGTTCCTAAAACATTTCTAGCAAACTACTGACATTTTGCTGCATGACAGTTTTCTACTTTGGCTCCAAGGTTTGACTCAGCTGATCTTTGGGAAAACACACGTGTGGTTTATTCACTTTGGAAATTATTCCAGAGTGAAGAGTGACCTCCAAAATAAAGCTTGTTCTAGCCGCACATAATATTTTCCCCAGAAGTGCCTATAAAGTCTACTAAAATAAGAAAGTGCTCATTATTTTTGATAAACAGTGAAGACTGGAAATTCATATTTCATTTTAGAACCAGAAGTGTGGAGCTGAGATACAGTAGCATGCTTTTTCTACACAGCATAATGGCCTATTATTTTACGAATTACTATTTACTTTGTGTCTGTAGCTTAACCCCGGGTAAATTCTACCTTTCTTCTTCTGCTAGCTAAGTGGAGGAAAAAAATTACCTCCAACCCTACCAAGTGTCAAAGCTGCCTTAAAATATTGGCATTTAAAGGAGGTATAATACCAGTAAGTCTGAAGCGATTAAGCGTCCTGAGTGAGGGTATACAGGACTGGGTTGTGTAGTTTGTGACAGAAATCTTAAATTAGTACTGTAACATGGAGGGTGTAACTTTCCTGCAGACTGCAAGAAAAAAAAAAAGTGTTGTCAAATCCCCATGGGGTGATGCCACTTAGAAAGTATTGGTCTAATAAGGGGGCAAAGAGTATATGAGTTTCTCCAATTCTGATTTTTTTTTTTCCTGGTCCGAACTTTGAAGTTTTTAAAGCTTTGTTCTCTTCCTCTCTGCCAGGCCAATAAAAAGAATTATTATTACTACCACATTTGTGTCTCTTGGATTTTATTTTTGGCTAATGCAAGCACTTTTACAACCTGATCTTGGTTGAAGGAGCAATTAGAATTAAGGAGCCTTATCCAACAATTACAACACTTATTGCAATTATAATAGTAACTGACCAAGTTGACGACTTACTGAGTTACCCAACGCTACGTTTTTATTTCGCTTTTAAAAGTTATCAAAAGCTTGATGCTGGAGGTTTGTAATGACTTCGTGGTAGCCAGATTTGAAGTCTGAAGCCTTGTCTGCCACACGGCTAGCCATCAAAGGAGGCCTGTCCCACCAAGCTCTCTATTTTCACAACAGGATATCTGGTTTCTTTTATGAGGATACAGCTATGTTAATTTGGTTTAGTGGTTTGTTGGAGGTAAGCAGGCTCTTCACAGCACAAACACCAAAATCCCCTTAAAGCAGTTGCTTGTTAATAGCTGGGGTCTGATTGGCAGATTTGCATTGTAAAGTGTGATTTGGTTGGATAAATGTGTTTAGTCTAGTAAGCACTTTAGTGATTGAGTGTCTGTTAATGGATAAAGGTGGATTACAGGGAAACCTCTACCGGCTGTCACTGAGCACTTAGCATTGTGAGATGTCAGGGCAATGGAAAGCAAACTGACACTACAGGACAGTCGAAGGGCTACAGAATGGCTAATATATTCAGTGCTAATGTGGGACTTTTAAGTTCCAAATATTGAATTCATTAGAGGAGACAGACCAGCAAGTGAGATGGCAGGGCTTTTGCATTCCCAGCAGTCACAAAATAGGGCTGTCCCATATAGACACTCCTAAAAACTGAGCATCTTTTCATTAGATTTAAAAGTCAGGGAAGAAGAGACATAGAGGAAGTTCAAGAGCAGTTAATTGATAAGGCAGAATTCAGTTCCCGCTGAAGTCTCTGCATTCGAATGACCTGCAAGCAGAACAAGAATCAAACAGGAAAAAGAAAAGCAGACTATAGGGTTATTGCTCAGGAATGTTGACCTGTCTGTTCATAATCCCATATGTATGCACGTACTATTTTACATTTTTTTTAAACAGACACACACACACACACACACACACACACACACACACACACCATTGAGAGAATTAAGGACACGAAGTCTTCCCTCGCTCCCATCTCCAAGCATCTGGAAATGAAGACTTTTTCATTTCTTCCTTTTGAAAAAGGGTACTGGGATTCTTCACGCAAGTCACCAGAGAATGTCATTTTTTTTCTTCTTCTCAGGTGAACATGCAGAGGTATTTTTACGAGGTGAAAATATCAGCTTACTTCAAGGATCTAAATGGCATTTTAACATCCCAGGCTCTGGGAAGAGGATGCTGGAACGTCTGCTCCTAGCCAGTCATGAAATGCTTAGACTTCAGGAACTATTATATTTTTTGCGGATTGGCTTTTCAACTAAAGTTAAACATATTCCAACCATCTTTCTCCAAGACACTTCCAGAGACTGCTTATGGTTTACCAACTTTTTTTATTAGTATCAGGGTCATGGGCATTTAGCAGACAGAACCCTGCCACTCAAGGATTTGTAACTCCAATTGGTCACCACTTAAGCCACTGGTTTCTGCTATGCGAAGTGGCATCAGGGAAAGTAGAAACCAGGAACAACATTCTGTGTAAATGAATTAAAATGAAGTTGAGTCTTCTCAAAACAAGAAAAATGGATGTTCTAAATTCCCTTATGATTCTATTTAATATATCAAGAGACAGTCCTAGTACCTTTGACCATAATATTTACATAAAGGAGGTAAAATCAGACACAAAAAGGGAAACCCACATATATCCATCCCAATTCAGGAAGGGAAAGATCTCTGAAATTTCAGTCTGAGCACTTATATCGTCAACCAGGAAGAAATCAAGTATTTGTAAAATCAATTCCTCTCCAATTTTTTTTCATCTGTATAAATTCATAGATACGTCTCTTCATTAACTCAATCATCAAATATTGATTGTGCATCAACCCTCCCCAGAGCCTTAGGATTGCAATAGTGAATACATACCAACAAGATATGAGTACCTTGTCTTTGGGGAACTTACTTACTAGGTGCAGAGAAACAAAATAAATATGATTTTGTTTCTTGTTATGAAGAAATACAAACAAGGTGTCTTTTTCTGGTCCTTGTGCTCACTATAGTCCAAGAAGGCAATTCCTCTGTTTTCAGACCATCTCTAATTTGACTTCTCAAACAATTGCCTGATCCAACCACTTTCCTTTACAAGTCCTGTAAGGACTTACTGCCAGATGCTCCTTTGCAGTCCTCTATCCTCCTGTTTAACCTATTTCTAGACACAAAGCCTCCCCTTCCATCATGGCAATCCTTCTTAAAGTGCCTCTTACATTCCACTTCTCTGTGCACTTATCCAAGAATACACACTCCTCCTTCTCCTTCTCCCTATCTTTCTGAATCTCACCTTTTTATTAAGATCCAGACAATTCCCTGCATGCCTTGTTCCATTAAATACCAAATCCACATGGATATCCCTTGTCCCTGATTTTTCATAATACAAATAAAATAAATGAATCTGAACCTCTGGTTTTCTGTATTTGAGGCAAATTTTTATTTCAACACAAGCTAAACAAAAACTAAGTACAACACTAGAGTCCAGTGAGATTGTCGCCAGTACTTTATTGCACACCCTTGGACAGATTATTTTCTCTTCAGGTGCAAGTTTAATACATGGTATTCATGGTGATTGATATGACAATGACAAAACCAATTCATTATTATTAATGGAATTGGGCAGTTACCCATATAGAGGACCCAAACCTACATTTTTCAAAAAAACATCATTTTCTCTATTGTTATTCCACAAAATATTTCTAATTTGAATCCCCATCCCACTGAGTAGAGGAAATACATAGTTCTAGGTAAACCTAAGATATTTTAAGGTCTCTTCCTGACACCCAATCCTTAGAAAGATCCATCAAGCTGGAGGGTGTGTTTGTTGGGAAGAAGGAGCAGAGTGTCCACAGCTTGTACCTCAGATGCCCATTCTGGTGCCCTTCTGGGACACTTTATGCTCATCTGGTTTCTGGTTCCCGGTTCACAGATCACAGCTCGAACTCCAAATAATAGCCAAGCTCTTTCTCAGGGATGTCCATATTTCTCTTGTACACATGAAACATTGAGCTCTTCCCACATCTTCCTGGGTCATGATAAACCTGCTCATCCCTCCAACTCTTCGTCTGGACATCTGCTCCACTGCCATACTGACTAGAGAACTTGTCTGCCACCACCAGTTCGGCAGAGCAGACATCCCTCTGCCCCCAATCCATACAAGATGGTATCCCATAATCCCACACAATTCAGTCTTGGTGGGTCAATTCAGGCCCTCGGGCTTTTTTTGCTTACATTCTAATTATCCCTTATGGAATCTTTATTTGTTCAGAGAGAAGTAAAATTAGATGTGTGATGAATCGCATCATTTATAAAGAAATACCTGGTGGCAAAATTACCAGGAAAAAAAAAAACCACATCAGTTAATATGTGTTATTAAACCATGCTGTTTAATAACAGATCAAAGTGATGCTCATATCAGCCATAATTTACACAAAGACATCAGCTTAAGCATAAGAAGTCAATTTTCAATATGAACATCACACTGTTGACATTGAATATGGGGGCATCCATAAATTCTCCAGCCTACTCTTTCTCATCATATCAGCATGAACCATCCACGTGCCAATCCCTATTCTCACTTCCTTAAACTGCTACCAAGGTATTTTGCCTACCTTTGATTTTGAACCTAGAGCCAAAGAATAATATTTAGGACAAAGATTGTAGAGAGCATGAGTATGCAATAGAGGAAAATAGTGGACTTCTGAAAGAGTGAAAGTTCTAGAGTTGGACAGATCCAAGTGATAATCTTAGGTTTGTAAATTAATAGCTGTGTTCAGTTTTCTATTGCTGCATAACAAATCACACCAATTTAGCAACTTAAAATACTGAGTTATTATCACGGTATTGTAGATCAGTGATCAGGGCAGGGTGGGACTAAGTTCTGTGCTCAGGGTCTAACAAAGTTGAAATCAAGTTGTCAGTGGGAGCTAGCTTCTCATCTGGAGATCAGGGTCCTGTTCCAGGTTGATTCAACTTGTTGGCAGTATTCTGTTCCTTGTGGTTTATTTGACTCAAGTCTGTTTTTATGCTAGCTGTTGGTTGGACATGCTCTCAGCATCTGGAGGTCGAAGTTAGGTTCCACAAACACCTTCACCCCTCTCATAGTTCCAGCCCCCTCCTTCTAGAAGGGCCCATTTCTTTCTAAGGGATCATCTGATCATGTGAGGTACCTTCCTTGATGATTTACCTCAAATCAACTAATTAGGGATCTTAATATTATCTGCAAAGTCACAAGTTCTGATCCCATTGAAAGAGAGAGTTTCACATGGGCAGTATAATCCACAATAACCATGTAAACTTGGGTACAATTTCTTTACCTCTCTCTGACTGTTTTCTTATCTATAAAATGGAGATAATAATGGTATCTACATGACAGATTATTAGAAATATTAAACATATATTGCTCAGTCCAATGCCTTTGGATCAAATAAAAACAATAAATATTTGTTATTGCTCTTGTAATAAATTTATAGTAAAAGTTAAGTAAACTTGTAAAGAAAAACTTTCTTAATAACACAAATCTTAGGGGGCCACAACTGGTATAACCTGTAGACTGAGTAAGCTCATGTGTTTTCAGGACTTTTTTTTGACAGGAGGTAGAATGCTGATGATCTAATGCCTTGTCTGACCACCCTGAAAGTTCAAAATTGGGAAGTTGAACTCAAACTAAATCTTATGCTACTTTTCCTCTAAAGTGGTAGGTTAGTTGAGGATTCTTTTCTGAGGTATGGGGGTTGCTAGAATTTTGTGGACTTTATCAACATCAGTTTTAATTACTGTGATTCCTTCCCCCACACACACTTCAACAGTGGAATTCATTTGATCAGAAAGCTTATAATAAAGGGCAAAATCAAAAACAACCCAAAGTATTTACTTGAGATTAGATTTTGTTGACCATTTTTGTAAACTCTAATCACATAGCCAGATGGTTTTAAAATACACTCAATCGATATTACTTAAAATGTGGAATTTCAAAATGTGGGTATTCTTTTAAATTTTAAGTTTTCAATTTACATCACATAAATTCATGTAAAAAAATAACTGTCATAAAATTATTGCCTTCTGGGGTCTGCAATGTAACCTGGGCAGTTTCCATTAAATCTACAAATATCAATTTATAAATTTATAAAATGAGGACACTAAGAATTTTATATGGCAGTGTCAAGTTATCTGAGAACTTAAACTCTAAAATATTTGTATTTAAGGTCAGTATACATTTAAGCTTTGGTTGAGATGTGAGTTCCTCCAAAATCTCCTGAAGGAGATTATGAAAGCTGTAACCTAATCTATGGAGTAATCTATTTGATGGGTTAATAATCTGAATGGACCTACTGAGTGGTAACTGTAGGCAGGTACAGCAGACCTGGAAGAAGTTAGACCCCTGGGGTTATTCCTTTGGGGTTTATATTTTATCCCCAGCTCTTTGTACTTGCTCTTTCTGCTTCTGGGATGCCAGTACCTGAGCAGTTTTCTCTCTTGTCCTTCCTCCATGGTATTCTGTCTCACCTCTGACCCAGAGTAATGGAGTCAGCCCACCATGGACTGAACCTCTGAAACCATGAGCCAAAATAAACTTTTCTTCTTCCAAGTGGCTTTTATCTGACATTATGGTCGCAGCAACACAAAGCTAACACAAGCCCTTATTCAAATGACCATCAAAAATTTTATTGTAATGTAGATGTAGCATATAATATCTTTGGCTAGACACAAAGGTTCTTTTTTTAAAATGACAAGACAATCTGAGACTATATTTTGCCTGCAGATCTAGCAAAAGAAGCATAACTGATGATAGCCTTGAAAAAGATAAAGAACTTGGGGAGTCAAATTAGCACTTTAATTGTTCTATGTTTACATTTAGTACTATGTATCAAAAGGCATAAAAAATAAGAAACCCTGTGATGTAATATGCATAGAGGGTGTTTCACTGTCTAAAAGTGGGAAGTTGCATAAAGTTATAACTTAGTTGTTATGGTTTAGATCTGGAATATCACTCAAAGTCTCCGGTATTGAAGCTTTGGTAGCCAGTAGAGCAATGTTCAGAGGTGGTGCTGTTAGGAAATGATTGGCTTAGGAGGACTGTAAGTTTATCAGTGGATTATCCACTGGCAGATTCATAATTTGAATGGATTATTGGCAGGTTGAAAATAATAAGAAGTGGAACCTAGTGGAAGGAAATGAGTCCTTTGGGGATGCTCTTGGGGACTATTTCTCATCCTTGGTCTCTGCCTCCCCCTTTCCTGTCCTCCCCACAACCATGAGGTGATTAGCTTTGGTCTTCCACACCCTCCACCATGATGCCCTGCTTGACCACAGATCCAAAAGCAATGGACCCAACTGACAATGAACTAACAGCTCTGGGACTCTGAGCCAAAAACAATCTTTCCTTCTTTAAGTTGTTTTTCTCAAGTTTGTCCCAGTGACAAAAAGCTAATACAGTTGTTACTCAAAAATGGCCCCTAAAGTTGCTACAATACCATTGTACATAAAAATAAAAGCAACTAAGACTCATTTAGAAACAATTTGGCATGTATAGCTCATACATAAATAAGGAGATGTGGGAATTACTTTAAACTCATGATGAAAATAAGTTCCACATCTGTTACTTAATCGTCTTCCAACTATCTTAAATAAAATATTTGCTGATTTTAAGTTCAATCAGTATTTTTCCATGAAAGAGCCCAAGATTTGCACTTGAAGCTATAAAATAAATCTGCAGCCACAGGTATGACTGTTTCCCCATTCTCTTCATAATATATTTTCCACTGAATGATAAAAAGTGTTTGAAACAAAACACAGTGATTAATTACTATGTAATTAGAACTTAAGATATTATAGCACAGTACATATGACATTACTTTTATAGATTTCTATGTGGAAATACATACATTTTTCATGAGTTCAGATTCTTCAAGAAAGAACATTTAAAAATGTTCTTCTGGCAGGGAGCAATGGTGCACACCTGTAATCCAAGCTATTCAGGGAGCTGAGGCGGGATGATTACAAGTTCTAGGTCAGCCTGGACAATTTAATAAGATCCTGTCTCAATATAAAATAAAAAGGTCTGGGGATGTACATCAGTGGTGGAGTGTCCCTGGATTCAATCCCCAGTACCAAAAGAAAAAAAGAAACGTTCTTCTGCTTCAATTGTGTATTTCTAATCCTATTTCTTTCTCTCAATTATCTCTTCAAAAAGAAAAAAAAATGGACATTATTTTAGTTACTGTAAACATTTTATGTCCAAAAGAATTGGCCAAATGGAAAGAGATGTGATTGTAGTCACATCTGTGGAAAAAAATAACACATTGGAATTAGATTTTGTGTGGAAAAAAGAAAAAAAGAGGTTGAAGTAAGATAGGTAGGTGCTTTGTTCCTCACCCAAGTCCTGTCTAGGGGGAACTTAAAACACAAAGCCACATATCTAGAGGAAGCAGCTGGGAGAGCGATATAGGGCCTATTCTTATAAACAAAGAGCACCAACAAATCTGCTTGAGCATGAATATTAGATTTACTGGTTCTGCTGACATCATCGTGGGAGATAAACATATTAGGCAGAGTGGGGCAGCTTGCTGTTGGGGTGGTTGCCAGAAGAGATAAGTGAACAGCGAGAAGCAAGTGAACACAATGTCCATCTTGACAAGCCTGTCTAGGATAGGAGGCCACAGCTTAGTGAAGTGTCATCTTAAGCATCTCTAGTCTAGAACAAGTGGATCAACATGAACTCTGAACCTTTGTTTCTTTAATAGCAAAGGACTAACAGCTGCCTGCATCTGGAAACTGTGTGAAAATTCTAGACAGCTGTATCATAATAAACAAACTAAAAAAAAAAAAAAAAATTCCACACAGTCTACTGTTCCCTTACATTCTTGCCCCTTCTCTGGCCTCATTAAGTTGTAATCTCACATCTAATTATATTTTATCAGTTTATTATTTCTGCAACTTGAGAATTAAATTGAAAACATATTGAAACAAAAAAAAATCTCTAACAGTTGTTCTTTTTTTTTTTCTTTCTTTCTCGTTTTGTATTAACACGTGCGTGATTACCAGGACGAGAGTTGTACAGGGCAGTCAGCCTGTTCGGTGTGTTTTTGGCAGTAAATGGAGAGGGGGTGGGGGGGTTCTAACACGTTGAGGCTGTAGAATATGATTTACCAGCTCTGGAGCTCTGGGGTCTACATTTTCATAAATATAAGTGACAAATTATCAATAAATCACTCTTTGGTTCACCATAATGCATAATGTTTATTGAAACCTAGTTCCAATAAATATGAGTCGCCCTTTTTAGCCAAAGCATAAGAAACAAAGATGACAGGAATTACAAACAGATATGAAAAATGGGGGATAAGCCCCTGTCCAGCAATGAACTTTTTTTTCTTCCCAATCCTATCTGAGACCACTGGATTCTGGAAGAAATTTTTGTATGCATGCACTTGCTTCAAAATATCATTTAATTTTTCTTTTGACCTGAAGAGTTTACAGAGTGAGGCAGTAAGGGTATTAACCACTGAAAGATGCTACTATTTTTTTTTCTTCATTCCATACACATAAGGTTCAGTGAAATCTCATTGAAGTGACAATAGCAAGAATCAAAATTGTGTTTCTTGGTTTTGAAATGCAACAATGTTGCCATTATTTTTCAAGAAAATTACCTATAAGTGAAAACATAACAAAAAGAATTCAGCACCTATACTAAATATATAGAAGAAATTCCAATTAAATATAGATGGAAAGGTGTAAGATAGGATTAACATTGAAAGTAGCTGGTGATTTGCCTTTGAAAGTTCACATGCACATTTCTGCCCTTGTTCTCTACATATTTCTGCAAAGGAAGGGTGAGTATTATTCATTTACTATTTATTATTGTTGTTCTTTATTCATTGATTATTATTTTGATACACTTTGATGCATTTTATGATTTATCTCCTGTGTTCTAAAAGTGAAATTTAGAAGTGTTGCAGGCAATGTAGTTATAATGCCCTATAACTTTACAAACTCATTCAGCAGCTGGAAGCAATTGACATAGGGTAGCATTTGACTTGAACAACACTTTAGAAAGTCAACTTGAATCTTAATTGAAATACCCTATATTTCACATTGTATATATGACCCAATTCTAATCTTTTATTTCCTTTTAGAAAGCAAAGGCAATGAAGTATTATGCTATTTATCAGGTTGTTTATTATTACCAAGCTGCAATCTTCAACAAAAATTTTTAAATAAACTCTCTGACACATACTTCTATCTTAACTATAAAATAAATTACTAGTATATAACTGATGAACATATCTTTTATGAAAAACATAATATAATAATTTTTAAGTGAACAAAACTTAAACATAACTTGGACAACATATAAAAAAAACATGTTTTATCTTTTGTGTAACTCCTTTGTCCTTTCTTTTTATTCTATTCATTTACTTAACACTTCAAACATTTCTAATACTTAAGGGTTTTATATATTTGTTTACATATTTGTGATACTACATATTCTTATCTCAGAATTTTTACATTAAAATAAGCTTAAATGAGATAGAAAAGATAACTAACAAGTTCATTGCTTTCTGATAAGAGCTAATACTCATTAAAGTACCAGAGTGCTATCCTCGCTGCTCCAACCCTCTGTAAACAGTAATTATAGGAGGTAATTACTATTATTTGCTACATTTATCAGATGAGGCAAATTAGATACAGAGAGGTTAAGTAACTTGCGCAAGGCATCATGGTAGTGATAGTGCCAAACTAAGAGAAAGAGCTTTAAGTACTGTGTGTTCCTGAAAGAGTGTATGCCAATCAAATATTTAAAATTGAGTCATACGTTAAGTGCAATTTATATATTTAAATAAGTGAATCATTTTATGGTAATAATGTCCCAAGTTTGTTTATAAATTTAAATTTCATTTTATCTTGTTGAATTATTTAGTACTTTTAAGTGCCTCACAACAGAAACACAACTCAAAGTCATGTAAGCAAAAATAGAGTATTATTACAACTGCCAATCCACTCTAGAGACGAACAGATCCACAAGCTCAAACAAGGTGATAAATCTGCAGTCCATTTCTCTCTTTTGCAGCTTTGATGTCTTCTTTGCTGGCTTCACTCTCAAGAGAGCTGTGTGTCCACTGGAGAGTCTAAGTTTATATTGTCCCCACAGTAGTCCTACATAACAAAAACAAACTTCTTTCTCAGTAGCTCAAGTGAAATTCCCAAAAGATAATCCTTGTTAGCCCTCGTGGTCACGTGCCAGCACCCACACCATCACTCTGGTCAGGAAAAGAAAAAGTTCCTTGTCCTCCAGGCTTGAGTGTAACGTCAACCCTACCCAGGCCAAGACTGGGGATGGGACGGTTCTCCAAAGGAAAACCAGGATACTGCTACCAAAAGAAGGGAGAAAAATAGCTGACGAGGAAAAAAAAAAAAAGAAATCTACAGAACTCCCAGATGCAAGTTCTCTTAGAATGATTTTTAGCTCATTAGAGAAAGAAATCTCAGTATAAATGCAATGCATGGTACTGAGTCAGACAGAGTTCAGTCGAGGGAAGAAAATCTGCTCGAGTTGGTTTAAGCAGCAAAGGATTTATTACAGGGTTTTAAGACATATTTCTCAAGGCAAACAAAGAGACAGAGTTTCTTCTAAGGTCATAGGAAATATGCTAAGAGAAGGTTAATCTTTTTAGTGTAAAAGGGTTGGGTTTTGTGTAAATATTCCACGCGGAGTTTGGAATCCTGCATTTCCTCTTTCTCCCTCTTCTAGGGTGACCAATTGGTCTGGATTTGCAGGACTTTTTGAGTTTCAAAACTGAAAGTCTGACATCCCAGGAACACTCCAGTCCTGGGCACATCAGAATGGGCGGACCGCTGCCTCACTCTGTCCCTTCTGACCATGACACCAAGCAATCTATTGGCCTAAATCAAAATCTGAAGCTGATAATGGCCATAGGTTCCAGGTGGGGTAGGTGAGGGAAAAGAATAAGTTTACAGAAACTATAGCTCTCTAATGAAGCCCTGAATGAAGAAAAGGAGGGTCCAAAGTGACCAGGCTTCTCTATGGAGAACATCAAGGTTATCATGGGGAACCCTGAGAAACCCCAAGTCTGCTAAGAAAGTTGGAACCCCGTAATACAAGAGTTAAGCCCAAATTCTCAAGGCCCAGGATATCCGTGTGGGTTGGAAGGCTCAGGAGAAAACCCAACAGTTGGATGTATTTTAATTGCAGACATTAAGTATGTTATTACCAGATTGGCAGGAATATTGTGGAGTTCCATCTCCTTCATTTTCAGTATTAAGAGAGAAGCATTAGAAATACATTCATGCATGGACACCGTTAAAATCATTTCTGATATTGGCTACTAAACCTACCCACTTTTACGATATGATTGAAATCTTTGTTAAACCCCTCTCTCTCCCCCATCCTTCAGTCTTCTTCTGTTAGTCATCCCATACAATGGAACTCTGACTCCTTCCCACTCCTGGAATTTGGGGGATTTCTCTTACCATGCAATCCCAGAAAAGAGCACAGATACCTTAAATCCTCCCCAATTACACTGAATTTTCCTGAACTCCTGAAAGTCCCTCCTCCTTGGAAAGAGACTGATAAACTTAATCAGAAGAATTTTAACAGGAAAGACCTTAAAGGGGCTTTTCGTTCTGCCTGTTAGAAACTTGAGCTAAACATGGATGCTCACATCCCCTCAGTATTCTGTAATATGCTGTGGCCTCTCGCCTGCCGCCTCCGAGTGCTCCCTTTCATTAACTGTGATCCACCTCACTCTACTACGATTCACCTCACTCTACTACAATTCACACACTTGTGACCTGCAAGGCTTCTCAGGTCTTACCCTTAAATTATCCTCTGGTGGCTGAACCCTGGAGCCTGCATGGATTCTACCTTCAGGCTCATCTAAACTATGGTCCTTTCTCCCTTTCCTCAAATGCCCCTCTATTAGACAGAGAGGAGGCTAGAAAGGACAAGTACTGTTATTTCTAATTTTACCAAGAATGGACCTAAAACCCTAAACACTGAAGTGACTCATCCATTTTTAGACAGTGGAAGAGCCAATCCTAAATATGGGGATTCTTCAAGACTAGTCCGGTATGAGTGAGGTCTGGATCTTACAATACCAAAGAAGCTTCTTAAAAGAATTTCAATTTTTATTACTTTCAAATATATATATATATATATATATATGATAAAATAAGTTACTTTTCTCAAGTATCCACATACAAAAAAGGATAATACTTCATAAATAAAAGCAATCTATTTTCACATTATTTATGTTCTAAAGCCCAGTTGATTATCTCTTGCAATATTATTAACACTGTTCATCACTAAGTACAAATTAAAACTGGGCCATGGAGGGGAATGAAAGAGCAACCATCTCAGAGCTGGCCCAAAATCAGGCACAGCTGGCTCATCGAATGCTATAGACACATTTTCATAGGCTCTGCCAGGGTCAACCATAGCTGTTCCTCCATTCAGACACATGTAGCCTATTTTTCCCTATCATTCTTGGATGTACCGATGTTTGGAGTGGGAGATATATATATATATATTTTTCTTTTTGTTTCCTCTCCCTACAACCTCCATAGAAATATGTAGATAGGTGCAGGACATCATCACATTAACAAATGGCACTTGCTTTACCCTCTGAGTTTGGACTTGCAAACCAGGCCACCATAAAAATGTATTTCAAGTCAAATCCTAGTGCAATTTATAAATATTCTGAAATATATCATTTTAATTCTATTGGAAATATACCTATCAGTTTCTGAATAATAGCATCTCATCATAGTTATCAAAACTAATATGATTTTTCCACAATAAGAGCCAAGCATAGATTCTTAAATCATCTGAAGTATTATCAAAACATTTTATGTTGGTTTAAAAATATTTTGTTTTTACCCCTTAAGGGATTTTATATTGAGTTTATGCCACTCTTCCTTGAAAATGAGTAAGATTGATTTGTGAAAGAATATTTCTTTGAGATAATTTTTAGAGAAACCTTTTCTCTGTAAGACAATATAAAAATTATTTTGATAATAATCATCACAACAAGGTGAACACCCTGCTTGACATTGCTCAACTTCTGCCCTCTCCAGGTTGTGGAAATGATTGTCCCTCTGTTGATGAAAGTTACTGTCATCATTTCAAATCACTATCTTTATCTTTTAGAATGCATAGTTTCCTCCCCTTACCTTGATTGTCCAGGGACCAGGGTGAGAAAATTGTGAGTTATGAACTTTTGTTCCTGGGCCCTCACCTCTTCCTCCCTTTTAGAATGCTTCTTACTGTAGCCACTTTGTTACATAGGACCATGTTAGGATTTAAATGTATACTGGACATAAAGGAGGACTAGCAGGTCAAATTTAGTACATACTCATGTCTTAT
Organism: Urocitellus parryii; assembly: GCF_045843805.1. NCBI lineage: Eukaryota > Metazoa > Chordata > Mammalia > Rodentia > Sciuridae > Urocitellus > Urocitellus parryii. Next base: position 38,168,830 of record NC_135544.1, read on the forward strand.
TTGGCCTGTACAGAATTTTTTTAAAAATTGAATATGTTGACAACATTCCAAATTCAAGAAATTTTGTATGAAGAGCCACTAAATCTGTATTTCCTCTTGACAACTGGCCAAAAATCAGCAGCTCTCTCTTCATGTCTCCAGTTTACCATAAAATTCCATGCTTACACCCCAGGTATGTTGAGGAATTGACTCCTATAGGCTTTTGAGTTAGCTATTCCTGGGGCTGGGTAGCCAAGACAACAGAAACGGTTGATAAAAATTGATAATTGGCATATTTTTGGTAATACCAACCACCACTAGCCATCTGAATGCCATCCTACTTTCCCCACATGGTCACCAGTGACTCTCCAAGACTCCCCAATAATCCATCAACTAAAAAACAAATATTGGCACAGCCAGATGCCTCCAGGCCTCTCATCCAGCTGTACCAAGATATCTCTCCTGATGGCGAGGCCAAGTCCTAACCTATATCAAACATTTGGAATCTCACCCTGACAATTTCTGTACTGAAGTATTTCTTTACTGATTCTCAAAGAGCTAGGTTCATCTTTCCTAAAAGTGCAATTTGAAATCAGTACATTTAACCCATAGCAATGCCAAGCTTATCTTGAAGCTTTGGTCAATGAAGGAGAATGTTCTTAGGCAAGAACTGTGGTATGCTCATTCAATGACATCCAGGTGACATCCATTCTCACTCACAACTATTGCATCATTTATACATGAAACAACGCTTATCATAGCAAAATATTTTAGTGAGGCATTCTTCTTGAAATTAAAATTATTTTTTCTCAGATTAGATTGTAAGCTTGGGATAAAAGAATTAAAAATTCATTTTCACTTAAATTCACATTCACTTGAGAATGTACAAAATGCCTTGTTATACATATTTTCATTAATTGTTCCATTTCACAAAGGTGTGTGCCAGGATTTTCATTTGATTCTTGTAGTAATTTATCTTCAGACAGAACAGAAGTTCTGGTGCCATTTTACATACAAGCAAATTAAAGCTCAAAAAGGGGAACTGTTTATTCAAAGTCACATAATCATTGATTGCAGAACTGTGACTTAATCCAAATTCTCCTGGCTCCTGGTTCTGGGAGATCCTGAGGTTATATGGCATTCATTACATGCTTTCATGTAAGGAAGACTGCCCTGACGTGGTCAATGACAAAGGTCAGGCAGTTTTTTTGCTGGGCTATGTGTTGTTAATGCAGATGATGGAATGATACAGGTGTAAGTTTTCTGCATCGCAGACATTACACTTTTGCCCTTAAGTCTTTATTTCCTATTATGGAAAAGATTATACTGAACTACATTTTTTCCCCTTTGAGAGAAGCAAAGTAAATTTTTTCAATTCCTGTAATGCTCACCTTTAGCTCCATGCATTCTATACATTTCATGTACTCCTTTCAGAATAGCTTGTATTAACCTCTAGGTTACATATTTTTTAAGTTACTTGCTGTATTTTGTTTAATTTTTGGTCTAATTTTATCCTGTGTATACCATATTTAGATCAGAACATTTAACTGTTTATATTAATAGTATGTCTTTATCTTGCTGACATTTTCCTCCAATGGTTTTTTTACAGAAGTCTTCTCATTAAAAAGTCCAGTTATTATAAAATAGGTCTTCTGTCTTACTCAAAGTATCCTTTAGCTTAAATTTTTAGTTATGTTTTGACACTAACAGCCTTTTTTAAATATAATCAAAGTAATACAAAGTTTGCCAAAGTCCTAAAATTACATCACTATTTCCTTAAATAGTCTTAAAGACTTCTGACAAGGCATTTGAAGAAGTTTCCAACTTTAATATTGGTGTTTTGATTTAGAATCTTTAAAATATACATGAAGCTATTTGACCTGAAAGATTATACTAAAAAAAATCAGAATCCAAGTTTAATTTAAGTCCAGTTCTTAATATCCTCATTTAATTAGAGTACTAATCTCATTCATAAATTTCAGTGAAAAACCACTCATTACTAGTTTATAAAATATTTTCATGTTTGAACAGTATATTAAAACAATCCTTAAACTAATAGTAAACACTAACTTGGTGAATAATGAATCTTTGTCTCATCTTAAAAGCATAACTATGAAATAAATGCAAATAAAAACAGCTGCTTAATAACCAATCATAATACAAGTAATAAAGATCAAATTCACAATTTTATACCTATTACATTATTCCTATTTACTGATTTACCATGAAGATTTCAGCTTTAAATAACAAAGCTGTAAGTTGAACAGTGTAAGCATCACTAAAAATCCCCCACACCACATATTTTGGGGGACATTCAATAGGCCAAAGGCAAAGGAGTACAGGACAGAACCAGTGAATTGTATAGATACGGGCCCATTACTTCATATCATTGGCCATAAAATGAGTTTCTTCACCATAAAGAATGTTGTATAAGATACTTGATAGTGATTAAGAAAGTCTGGGTATGGTAATACTTACAAAAGAATTATGTACAAAAAAGAAAAAAAAAACACACATAGAGAGTAAGAGGGCATTCTAGCAGTATAAATAACTGACCCTTCCATAATGAAAGGGGTCCAAAGTTACCAACTTCCCATGGGTTGTTGGCTGTCCCCCAGGAAAAAGGCTCTATACTGAGGGTTAAGAGTAGGCCTCACTGTCTCCCCAGAGTTCCATTACTAGCTAGATGATTTTAATAGGATGACCAGACTGAAGACCTAAAATTGATAGTAATTTAAGGAGGGGAAGCCCATGTTAATAAAATATTGGAACTTCCATTGCTACCATCTTGTTTGTGAGCCCAAGAACCAGTGCTGAAGTTGTTAGGAAAAGAGGCTAGCTAACATTGAGTCATCCACTACATGCATTAAGTCCTAAGATCCATACTACTGACACACTCCTTTTAAGATATATATATATCTCCTTTTAAGATATATCTTATCCTTTTAAGATATATATAGGTCTTCAGGAAGATGGCGGCGGGGAATGAGTGAGCCGCTCTGTGCTCCGCGCCACCGCCGCCGCAGCGTATGTTGCTGCTTCTTAAAAGAAGAAGTAAAGATCATTAAAGGAGGTCTGTCGACAAGGATTCAGCACCGTGTCAAGAAAAGGGCCTAGATGGAGTGAATCCGCCACGACTTCAGCACGAGCAGTAAGGCTGCAGCCCCCGAGCTGCCGGGCTCCCTGGGCCCCTTCTCACTCCCCTCTCCGCCTCTCCGCTTCGCTTCTCCCCCGCCATCTCTCCTCCCCCGCCATCTCTCCTCCCACGCTCACTCCCTAAATCTAGATCTCAATCTCTTTCCCCCACCCCACCCGCTCTCTCGCGTGCCCAGTACCCGGCCCGCGCGGGCCCCGAGGCGCTGCCTCCCCTCCCCCAGCCCGCACCCCCTCCACGGGGGTCCCGAAGGCCACAGCTTTGCCGCCACCGCCGCCGCCGCTGCAGCCACCGCCGCTGCCGCCACCGCTTTCCGCGGAGCACCTTAGAACAGACTCTTAACCGAGTAAAATGGAACAGCTGATAAGATGAGTGACAATTTAAAATCTAAATGATCCAACATGGCGGCGGACGCGGAGAGATCAAGTCTCTAACCCCTTCAGCTGCACGGGCATAGGGAGAAGTAAACTGTCAAAATACTGTTCGCTCAGGACCACTAGGCACGGTTGAGCTGAAGTGGACCCCGGGCGAACGGTCTAGCCTTCTCAGAACACACCGAGCCCGAATTGGCTGCATTCTAGCTCAGGTTCGCCTGCTTCATGGACTCAACACTAATGATCCCGCTGAAATAACTAGTCGGCCCGCCTGAACTCAAAGAGGTAAAAGCCAACTGAGCACCACAGCCAGACCCAGGGAATCAGGAGTGACACAGGACTAGCGACGCAGAACTCCCAGCTATTGCTATCACCAGTGCTGACAACAGGTCCCTTGCACCAGCTATCAGGGGAGTTGCTGCTACCTGAGGGCAAACAAATTCGCTGGGGGCCCTCAGCCCCAAGCCCTACAAACTTAGGGTCTGAGGGAGGCAAACAGAAAGGGTGTGCCCAGGCACCCATGAAAACAGGGCTCCCAGGAGCAGCAGACCTGGCGTGTAGTCAGTATTGTGGTGAGTGTCACAGGTGAGTGGGGCCTGGCTTGAGGAACCACAAGAGAAGGCCTTAGGCACTCAGGATTAGAGACGCACACAGTCTGGGAAGAAGAGCTTTTTTTTCAAGAAGAAAAGCCTGGCCCAGTGGGCATAGCTCCACCAACTGGATGAGAAGTTAATCGAGCTATATGACTGCATTTATTAATATTATTATTTTTTTTAATGATTATTATTAGTATTTTTTTTTTAATTTTATTTTCACTTTTTGTTGTTGATGTAGTTGTTGTTCTTTAACGTTCCTATTAATGGTTTCAATTTTTTTAAATTCTTTTTATTTTATTAGTATTACTATTATTTTTTAAACTTTAATTTCCATTTTTTTACTATCATTATAAAATTTTTTCTTTTTTTTTTTTTGGTTTTAAATTTTTATTTTTTTTTCGTTTCTTCTTTCTTTCTTTTCACTTTTTTTTTGTCTTCTCACTTCTTTCAATTTTCCTATTCCACCTTCCTTGAATTCTACCTGCCTACACTCATTCTCTTTAGAGACTTCTTCCCTCCCCTTCTAATATCTCTCCTCCCCAGTATCACACTAATTGGAAGAGGATCACAGCCACTACCTGCCCTGAAAGGGTGATTTTTCAACTATACAAGAGCAATATAATTAAATAGAGGGGGAAAATATCAAAGACACAACAATTTCACCAAGCAGAAAGAAACGCCAGCAGTATGAAACGACAAGGAAAGAAAGGACCACAGGCAATGCAGGTCAACTCAACTTTAGAAGAGGTAATAGCTGCAACAGATGGAATGTCAGATAGAGAGCTCAGGACATACATGCTTCAGATGATCTGGAGTCTCAAGGAAGACATGAGACAGCAAAATCAGACAATGAAAGATCATATTGACAAACAAATCCAGGAAGTAAAAGATCAATTTCACAGGGAGATAGAGGTAATAAAAAACAAACAAATAGAAATACTAGAGATGCAGGAAACAATAAACCAACTTAAAAACTCAATTGAGAATACTACCAGCAGAGTTGATCACTTAGAAGATAGAACATCAGACAATGAAGGCAGAATATTTCAACTTGAAAAGAACATAGATAGCTCAGCAAGTCTACTAAGAAACCATGAGCAGAACATTCAAGAGCTATGGGATAATATCAAAAGACCAAACTTAAGAGTCATTGGGATACAGGAAGGCACAGAGCTCCAAACCAAAGGATTAAGCAATCTATTCAGTGAAATAATACAAGAAAACTTCCCAGACTTGAAGAATGAGACAGAATCCCAAATCCTAGAAGCCTACAGGACGCCGAATGTGCAAAATCATAAGAGATCCACACCTAGACACATTATAATGAAGATGTCCAACATACAGAATAAGGAGAGAATTTTAAAAGCTACAAGGGAAAGGAAGCAGATTACATTTAGGGGTAAACCAATCAGGATAACAGCTGATCTCTCAACACAGACTCTAAAAGCTAGAAGATCCTGGAATAACATATTTCAAACGCTTAAAGAAAATGGATTCCAACCAAGAATCGTGTATCCGGCGAAATTAAGCTTCAGATTAGAAGATGAAATGAAAACCTTCCACGATAAACAAAAGTTAAAAGAATTCGCAGCTAGAAAACCATCTCTTCAAAAAATCCTTGGCAAAACATTACAGGAAGAGGAAATGGAAAATAACATTGATAACCAACAATGGGAGGTAGGACAGTAAAGGGGGGAAAGTAGTCAAAGAGGATAACAAATCAGGTTTAGTAACATTAATAAACAAATATGGATAGAAGAACAAACCATATCTCAATAATAACCCTAAATGTTAATGGCTTAAACTCACCAATTAAGAGACACAGGCTAGTAGAATGGATCAAAAAACAAGACCCAACAATATGCTGTCTACAGGAGACGCATTTGATAGGAAAAGATGTACATAGACTGAAGGTGAAAGGTTGGGAAAAATCATATCACTCATATGGACCACGGAAACAAGCAGGTGTGTCCATACTCATATCTAATAAAATAGATTTCAAGCCAAAGCTAATCAAAAGGGATAAAGAAGGACACTTCATACTGCTCAAGGGAACCATACACCAACAAGACATAACAATCATAAATATATATGCCCCAAATAATGGTGCAGCCATGTTTATCAAGCAAACTCTTCTCAAGTTCAAGAGTCTAATAGACCACCATACAATAATCATGGGAGACTTCAACACACCTCTCTCACCACTGGACAGATCTTCGAAACAAAAGTTAAATAAGGAAACTATAGAACTCAATAACACAATTAACAACCTAGACTTAATTGACATATATAGACTATACCACCCAACATCAAGTTGCTACACTTTTTTCTCAGCAGCACATGGAACCTTCTCAAAAATAGACCATATACTATGTCACAGGGCAACTCTTAGACAATACAAAGAGGTAGAGATAATACCATGCATCTTGTCTGATCATAATGGAATGAAACTGAAAATCAATGATAAAAAAAGAAAGGAAAAATCAAGCATCACCTGGAGAATGAACAATAGGTTGCTGAGTGATCAATGGGTTTTAGAAGACATCAAGGAGGAAATTAAAAAATTCCTAGAGTTAAATGAAAACACAGACACAACATATCGGAATCTATGGGACACATTGAAAGCAGTTCTAAGAGGAAAATTCATTGCTTGGAGTTCATTCCTCAAAAAAAGAAAAAACCAACAAATAAATGATCTCATACTTCATCTCAAAATCCTAGAAAAAGAAGAGCAAAACAACAGCAAAAGAAGTAGAAGGCAAGAAATAATTAAAATCAGAGCTGAAATTAATGAAATTGAAACAAAAGAAACAATTGAAAAAATTGACAAAACTAAAAGCTGGTTCTTTGAAAAAATAAATAAAATTGACAGACCCTTAGCCATGCTAACGAAGAGAAGAAGAGAGAGAACCCAAATTACTAGCATACGGGATGAAAAAGGCAATATCACAACAGACACTTCAGAAATACAGAAGATAATCAGAAATCATTTTGAATCCTTATACTCCAATAAAATAGAAGATAGTGAAGGCATAGATAAATTCCTTGAGTCTTATGATCTGCCCAGATTGAGCCAGGAGGATATAGACAACCTAAACAGACCAATAACAATAGAGGAAATAGAAGAAACCATCAAAAGACTACCAACTAAGAAAAGCCCAGAACCGGATGGGTATACAGCAGAGTTTTACAAAACCTTTAAAGAGGAACTAACACCAATACTTTTCAAGCTATTTCAGGAAATAGAAAAAGAGGGAGAACTTCCAAATTCATTCTACGAGGCCAACATCACCCTGATTCCGAAACCAGACAAAGACACTTCAAAGAAAGAAAACTACAGACCAATATCTCTAATGAACCTTGATGCAAAAATCCTCAATAAAATTCTGGCGAATCGGATTCAAATACATATCAAAAAAATTATACACCATGATCAAGTAGGATTCATCCCTGGTATGCAAGGTTGGTTCAATATACGGAAATCAATAAATGTTATCCACCACATCAACAGACTTAAAAACAAGAACCATATGATCATCTCGATAGATGCAGAAAAAGCTTTCGACAAAGTACAGCATCCTTTTATGTTCAAAACTCTAGAAAAATTAGGGATAACTGGATCATACCTCAACATTGTAAAAGCAATCTATGATAAGCCACAGGCCAGCATCATTCTGAATGGAGAAAAATTGAAGGCATTCCCTCTAAGATCTGGTACAAGACAGGGATGCCCTCTCTCACCACTTCTGTTCAACATAGTCCTCGAAACACTGGCCAGAGCAATTAGGCAGACGAAAGAAATTAAAGGCATAAAAATAGGAAAAGAAGAACTTAAATTATCACTATTTGCAGATGATATGATTCTATACCTAGCAGACCCAAAAGGGTCCACAAAGAAGCTATTAGAGCTAATAAATGAATTCAGCAAAGTGGCAGGATATAAGATCAACACGCATAAATCAAAGGCATTCCTGTATATGAGCGACAAATCCTCTGAAACGGAAATGAGGACAACTACTCCATTCACAATATCCCCCCAAAAAATAAAATACTTGGGAATCAACCTAACAAAAGAGGTGAAAGATTTATACAATGAAAATTACAGAACCCTAAAGAAAGACATAGAAGACCTTAGAAGATGGAAAAATATACCCTGCTCATGGATAGGCAGAACTAACATCATCAAAATGGCGATATTACCAAAAGTCCTATATAAGTTCAATGCAATGCCAATCAAAATCCCAACAGCATATCTTATAGAAATCGATAAAAGAATCATGAAATTCATATGGAATAATAAAAGACCCAGAATAGCAAAAACAATACTAAGCAGGAAGTGTGAATCAGGCGGTATAGCGATACCAGACTTCAAACTATACTACAGAGCAATAGTAACAAAAACAGCATGGTACTGGTACCAAAACAGGCGGGTGGACCAATGGTACAGAATAGAGGACACAGTAACCAATCCACAAAACTACAACTATCTTATTTTTGATAAAGGGGCTAAAAGCATGCAATGGAGGAAGGATAGCATCTTCAACAAATGGTGCTGGGAAAACTGGAAATCCATTTGCACCAAAATGAATCTGAATCCCTATCTCTCGCCGTGCACAAAAGTTAACTCAAAATGGATCAAGGAGCTTGATATTAAATCAGAGACATGGCATCTGATAGAAGAAAAAGTTGGTTATGATCTACACGCTGTGGGATCGGGCTCCAAATTCCTCAACAGGACACCCATAGCGCTAGAGTTAACAAATAGAATCAACAAATGGGACTTACTCAAACTAAAAAGTTTTTTCTCAGCAAAAGAAACAATAAGAGAGATAAACAGGGAGCCTACATCCTGGGAACAAATCTTTACTCCACACACTTCAGATAGAGCCCTAATAACCAGAATATACAAAGAACTCAAAAAATTAGACAATAAGATAACAAATAACCCAATCAATAAATGGGCCAAGGACCTGAACAGACACTTCTCAGAGGAGGACATACAATCAATCAACACGTACATGAAAAAATGCTCACCATTGCTAGCAGTCAGAGAAATGCAAATCAAAACTACCCTAAGATACCATCTCACTCCAGTAAGACTGGCAGCCATTAGGAAGTCAAACAACAATAAGTGCTGGAGAGGATGCGGGGAAAAGGGCACTCTTGTTCATTGCTGGTGGGACTGCAAATTGGTGCAGCCAATTTGGAAAGCAGTATGGAGATTTCTTGGAAAGCTGGGAATGGAACCACCATTCGACCCATCTATTCCCCTTCTCGGTCTATTCCCTAAAGCCCTAACAAGAGCATGCTACAGGGACACTGCTACATCGATGTTCATAGCAGCTCAATTCACGATAGCAAGACTGTGGAACCAGCCTAGATGCCCTTCAATAGATGAATGGATAAAAAAAATGTGGCATTTATATACTATGGAGTATTATTCTGCATTAAAAAATGACAAAATCATAGAATTTGGAGGGAAATGGATGGCATTAGAGCAGATTATGCTAAGTGAAGCTAGTCAATATTTAAAAAACAAATACCAAATGACTCCTTTGATATAAGGGGAGTAAACAAGGACAGGGTAGGGACGAAGAGCTTGAGAAGAAGATTTACATTAAACAGGGATGAGAGGTGGGAGGGAAAGGGAGTGAGAAGGGAAATTGCATGGAAATGGAAGGCGATCCTCAGGGATATACAAAATGTCATACAAGAGGAAAGGAGGGGTAAGACAAGATAATACAAATGGAAGAAATGATTTACAGTAGAAGGGGTAGAGAGAGAAAAGGGGAGGGGAGGGGAGGGGAGGGGGGATAGTAGAGAATAGGACAGACATCAGAATACATCAGACACTAGAAAGGCAATATGTCAATCAATGGAAGGGTAACTGATGTGATACAGCAATTTGTATACAGGGTAAAAGAGGAAGTTCATAATCCACGTGAATCAAACCGTGTAATATGATGTATTAAGAACTATGTAATGTTATGAACGACCAATAAAAAAAAAGATATATATATATATATATATATATATATATATATATATATATATATATATATCTTAAACAGTAATATATATATACATATATATATATATATATATATTACTGTTTTTCCTATTAGATGGAAATATCCTCTGGGCCACTTCTGAAGGTAACTTTAATGTTGTAACAGACCAATTCTAACTAGTCTAGCCTATAAACCAAATATTAAATTTTTGCCTTCATGGGTTGAAAGGGAACACTTCATGAGACTCTGGATAGATTGAGGGTAAAAGATTAGAGTAGCATATGCAAATTCCAAGATAATCAGACCCCCTCCCTTCTAAGAAACAGTACATATGCCTTCAGCAACTTCTGTGCACTCTTATCTTTCATACCACCACCACTAGATAATGAAGATCTTTGGAGCAAACCAAACTTTATGATGTGTTGAATCAAATGGATGGTTCAGGCCAAATGTTCACTTGACACATCTTAGCCAGATATTCTAACAGTCCTAAAGGTATTCTATTAGAGGTTTTCAGGAGCTGCAAACAACATTCTGTTTGCAATGTCTATTTGCCACAGATGTTCTAGGTCCCACTGCATCTGCCCAGTCATAAAGCCCATGTAGCTGAGTATCCTGTACTTCAACTTGAACCAACTGCAAAGCCTTCTCTTTCTTTTGATCCCATTAAATCTTACATCTTCATGGTAAATCAGCTTTCCATCAATATAACTATTACCTGAAATAATTAACTCATGAAGAGAAAAGGCTTATTTTGGCTCACAGTGTTGGAAGGTTTAGTCTGTGATCCATCGGCCCCATAATTTGGGGCCTGTGGTAAGGCAGTACACATAGCAGAGCAAAATCACTCACCTCATGGTCAGGAAATGAGAGAGACAGAGAGAGGGAGTAGGGGAGAAGGGAATCAACGCTCACAGTTCCCTTCAAGGGCACACCCCAAATGACTTATAGACCTCACACTAGGTTCCACTGAGCCCCAACAGTGCCATCCTGGGACCCAGCCTTTAAACACATAAGCCTTGGAGGACATTTTGGAGGAGGACACTGAAGACCGGAACTATAGCATAGGTCAACCCAACACAATCAACTGTGGTTTATATTTCCACAAGAAAACCCTTTGTAATGAGAAAAAAATTATAGCTCTAGACCTAGGAATTAATCAATTTTGCTGGTAAATGGTTATGTATGTATACATATATGTGTATAAATGCTATTTTGTAATCACATAATTATAAAGCAAATTTATATTGGTATTTAACAGTTCCTTCTGGCTGAGTAAATGAAATATAGTTTCATTTAGTTAAAGGCAAAATCCTACAATTTGCCAAATTTTGTTTTAAACTCTTACTACTCTAGCAACATGTTATTGAATACTTTGAACATTTTCATTCATCATTTCTTCTGTTTCTATCATTAGTTATTGTTTGAAGAATGTTCCATTACATGAAACTAGCAAATGATTAATAAGACTTCAATTTGAGCAAATTAAAGAAAGAAGTCAGCATGAAAACTATCATTGCCTCATATGGTCTCAATTATGCATGCCGAAGTTATGATGTATATGCATCGTGTTATCTGATTCGTATTCCTCACTACTGAAAAAGTTAAAAGGTGAAAAACACTATTCAGAAAATTGTCTGTGTTGGCAAATATTCAGCAAAATAATTTTCTATTGATTATTAATATTAGATTGATTCATCTATCCTTTTAGGTTAAAGTCATTATTCTTTGCTAATGAAAAGGTTATAATGGCTGTCTTCTATTCTGGAATAGAATCTGGAAGATCTGACAATATACAACATTAGAAATGACAGAAAGAGGAGAAGCCCTCAATATATCAATATTCTATCATAACAAATCATTTTTTATGTATTAGTTGCCCAATCTCTGCCCATACGCATATGTATTTTCTTCACTCCTTATTCATTCAATCAATAAACATCCACTGAATCTATTATATATTGACATAAACAAAAATACATGTGCAATTTTGCATTTGCTCTTAACTGAATATAATGATGTACATTTTTATCATACTCTTTTCAAGCATCATTTTAGGAAAGCACTAATGTCATGTTAAATATAAATGCTATAAAATATAAAATGTAGGCAAGGTTTTCAGTTTTTGCCTTCATCAACAACTCTTCCTTACACGGCAGTATAATAGAGTAACTAAAATATAGAGTCTGGAGTTAGGTGGATCTGGAGTTAGGTGGATCCCCCCCACCCACCCAATTACTCTCAGAGCTGGGTCAATAAACCTTCCATCTTGTTCAGTGATGATAAGAATACTATTAACTGTTATTGTTTTGAGGATTCTGTGTGTGTGTGTGTACATACATACACATATATGTATATATGCGTAAGACAATATCTAGTACAAAATACATACTCCTTGTAAAAATTATTTTATTTATCTCCTCTCAGCATCCAGCCGTATTTGCATATTTTCTTCTTCGTGAAGTTTTTCCTGATTGTTTTAATTGGATATGCTCTCTCCTTTCATTGATCTCTCATAACATTGACAGCTCTTGATACTTTCTATTTTGTTTTTAAAATGTATGTCCATTGCTAGATTACAATCCCCTCGGCAATATCTTCCATTAAATCCTTCATCTCTGCAGAAGTATTTAGTGCAGCCTTGTACATTAAACAGATGCTTCATAAATATTTATTAATTTGAAATAACACATCAATTATAACTGCATTCTACAGATAGAAAAAATAATAAAGAAACTTGATGTATTCTCCATCAAAATGATTCCAATTTTCAATTAAAAAATCATTCATTCCCTTTGCATATTACTCTTATATCTGAGTAAGAGACTGTTTTCCTACACTATGACCCATTTTGCTGTTGGATTATTTCACTACTTTTCTTTTATAATGATTTCAACCACTTGCAACATTTTATTCAAGATGTTTTGGATTCTTTTGAAAACCTGTAGCATGTTACCTGGCCCAGTTACAAATATTTTGTCTTCCCAAGTAAATAAATGTTTCCATTTGTTTGGTTCCCTAAACAAGTAACCATTGCCATAAATCTTGTTAACACTGAATTTTTTGTTAAATTTAGTTAAGTTTATATCTCTTTCATGAAACATCAGAATTGTTTTTTCTTATTGCAGACTGTTCTCTGTGTAGTATATACAATATCTATAATTTTGTTAATTAGGCTCATGAAATAGTTTCACATACCTTTTCTGTGTCTATATGAGGGATTTGAAATGAAAAATGACTCACAGTTCTTTTACCATGACTCCAGTTCCCAAACTTTTGTTTCAAATCAACATATTCACCATAAGAAACATTATAGAATAATTTAGGAGCATGAGGCAATCTGATTGGCATCCAGCCATAAGTTTATATACATGTCAACATAATTCATTCTTATCTCTAAATTGATGACTATGCAAAATGAGTTTAAAATGAATCTATAATTGCATTAGTCACAATTATCTTTGATGAATGGATGAATGCAAAATTTTTACACTACAGAGACACCTATTAATATGATCGATCATGTAATTATATAGTATTGTAATTCAGTGCCCTCATGTAATAATATATAACATGTAGACATATCATAGTAGAAATTTTAATTCAAATCTTACAAGATTCCACAAAACTGTTTAAGTTATTATAGCTGAACCAATAGAAATGTATGTGATTCAGGGGCTGGGTCTGTAATTCAGAGATATAGTGCTTACCTCACATATGTGAGGCACTGGGTTCGATCCTCAGCACCACATAAAAATAAATAAATATATTAAAAAGAAAAAAAAGAAATGTGCGTGATTCAAAAGCTTGCAACTCACCTAACTTACAAACTAAAATAAAATTGACCCAATTACAGAAAATAAGAGCAAATTATTATTTCTATATTTCTAAAACTGATAAACTTCTTTTCATAATTTATCTCATAACTATCTTGGGCTTTACAAACTTTTTAAATCAGATACCCTTCTTTTAGTTAAGAATGAAATTGTAGCACCAATAACAACAACACTAATTTTGTGTACTTGCATTGGACTTAATAATTCCAAAGCCATTTACCTACATTACTTCATTTGAAATGATGTTGCCTAATGTGTCAGAGTATTACAGTGTCATTTGGTTCTTAAAATCTCCTTGCAAATTCTCCCAGTCACACGTAAAGTCTTGAGTCCAATTTTCCCAGCATCAGTTATTAAGTTATTGTCCCCTAATCCCAGACTCACTTTGTGATGCTGGAGCTGCCAGCTTTCTTCAGCATCTGCCAAGAGTAGGTGCTAGAAAGACTGGGTAGGCAGAAGGGAGAAGAACAAATGCTCTAGTTTGCATCTTCTCTCCTCATTATTGTCTCAGTAAAGACCCTCCATCCTGGCTTGTGAATGTTGAATCGTTTTCCAAATACAGTTGTTAGATTGCTAAAAACATGCATAGATGTTCAACAGGACATGTACCGCCGTGCTGTTGCTGAAAATAAGAGAAGTTACCATCTAAGGTGACTGTAACCAATATTCATTAACCACACTAATTTTTTGGTTATTAGTAAATGGAGACAATTTACCTCCTTGCTTGATAATTTATGACATATATAAGATGTTCACTGTGTTTTAGGAAATTTGTTGGAGGCTTTAGGTTGGCAAATAACCATCCAATTTATTCCTACTTAATATAATAAAAATAGTAAGCACTTGGGACATCTTTGTTAAGCAGAAAAGGTCTGATGATCCACGTGTGAATGTATTCTAATTTACTGAACCAGTCATTATTGAAATTTAAGAGATCATCTTTTAATGTAATAAATAATTTCATGAGGGAATAAATAGTCTTGACCATATGCCAATTTGAATTTCTGGAATAATTTCCTTAAAACAGTGCTACAGAGTTCAAAAGTAAATGTATAAACAGTTTATTTTTAAAATGCTAAATTCCTTTCCATTGAGGCTTATACCATTTTGTATACTTATTTCACCAAAACCTTTATAATGGACAGTCTTTGCCAAACAGGTGGGTAAAAATGGTATCTCAGTATCTTTTCAACTTGTATATCGCATATTATGAGCCATGTTAATCATCTTTTCATATATATTAGGGCCATTTCATTTCTTTTCCTATGAACAATCTGTATTATTTGCCCTTTTTTTCTATAGAGTTTTTGATCTTCTTTTCTCAATCCTTAGAAGCATTTTATCTGTTTGAGATATTAATCTGTGTCAAATTGATCATTCCTTTCCCTTATTGCTTCTGAAACTTGTTTGTGCATTTAGAACTGATCTGTTTTGATATTTACTATATGGTATGATGAATGGATGTGATTATCTTTTTTCCTTATGGTTATTCAAGTGACCCAAAGCTATTTACAGGGAATGCCATAGTTTCCCTTTGTTGTCAATACTGTATTTAATTGGCCTTACTACATTTTTAAATCTGGTTCCATTGGTCTCTTGATCTACTGATGTACCAATACCACGGACTTTTAATCATAGAGGCTTAATGAATATTTTTTAAAAAAAGAAATGAATTATTCTTCTTCTTTAGGAATTTCCTGATGATTGTTACTTGTGTTTTCTTCCATATGAACTTTATATTCCACTGGTGTAGCTCTGAAAGGAAAATAATCTTATTTTTATAGTGATTAAATTAAACCAATAAGTAATTTTAGGAAGTACTGACATCTTTATGATGTTGAATCTTCTTGCATCCAACAAACCCATGTCTTTCTGTTTAAGTCTATATTGTGTCTCTTGGGCATATTTATAGTTTTCATCAAGTTGATTTTGCATGTTTTTATTAGTTTTATGCCCAAGAATTTTATTTGGTTTTCTTTTATCCTGTTTTATTTGTTATTATACATGGAGTCTGCTTCTTTATTATATCTTCTAAGGTTACTGATTTCCAAGGAAGTCTATTGATTTTCTTATGTTAATTTTATATGTAACTACTATATTAAATTTTCTTATTTGTAGTAGTTTTCCCACTCTTTTTTTGGGGGGAAGGTGCTTTCAAGATAAATAATCATAATATCTGCAAAGAGGTGGATTAACCTCTTGACTTTCAATTATTGTGCCTCTAATTTCTTTTGTCTAATGACATTGGCTATTACTTCCAATTCAAAATTAAATAATAGTTAAGATATCCAGTTTCTTTTTTTGATTTTGACTTTAGTAAAAATGCCTCCAATTTTGTTCTTCATTAGTTAATATATTCACTTTTATCTGTTGGTTATGTTTACTGGGATATTAAAATAACTGTCAATTCCTAATTTATTAGCTTAACATTAATGGGTGATGAATTTTTAAAATGTAATTGCAGAATTTATGTAGATGATTGTGTGATTTTGTTCCTTAATTCTAATAACATATTGAGTTATTGTAGCAGATTTCCAAATTAAAAAGCCACCCTTCGGACTGGCACATTGAGGGAACTAAATATCTTACGTGATAGGAACAACAAATGTGATCAGGAATGGTAAGAGAGAAAACTGAGAAATTGGTCACAGGTCATATTTCCAAAATGGAATCATACTATTTGTGTAAAACTTTGAACTTCATCATAACTGTAATGAGAAATCATGCATGTAGCTTCTTATTAAGAGTCATGAATTTTATAATTTTTCTCTCTAGCAGCAAGGAAAGTCAAATTAGAAACAATTGGCTATTACAGTGAGCCAGGTGAGAAAAGATAGAGAAAGAACCCAACAGGAATTCACAGGTATTGAGGAAAGGCAATCATCGTGATGGATTGAGCAAAGGGGTAAATTAAAAGGGGAGCCTAAAATAAATTCCAGGCTCAGACAACTGGATGAATGAATGATAGGGCATTATTTAAGATAAGAAAATAGAAAGATGAGTAGTTTGGACAGGAAAGATGATAAGTTTGTCTTGAGTTTTAGATGCTTGTGGAATTTCAAATGTGTAAATTTTGTTTTCTAGAGGTTGGTAGAGATGTAAGGAGGCACACATTTTTAATTTTTCAGCATAATGATAGAATGTAACTTAATCCATAGGAGAAGATGAAATCTCAAGCAGAACGTGCCCAGTGAGAAAAGATAAGGCCCGAGGACTCAAAGCCACCTTACCTACCCTAGGGAGCTGTAGAGAAGATTAAAAGATATAATATGTGTGAAAATACCCCATATAATACTTGATAATTGTCTGCTAATATTCTTTTTGTGGTTTAAATAAGCATGGCATACAGAAAACACAGTTTATTTTCCACGTGCATATAAGTACATGTAAAGGCCGAATAAAAACTGTATAAAATTCTCCATCCTACCTAAATTTGGAAATAATGCTGAGAAATTTCATAGTGTCCCTCATTTGGACACTTCCAAAATTTCAGTTTCCACTTGCAAATGCAAATAATATATTTTTTAATCACAAGTGAATTTTTAAACCCCATTGGGAAAATGTTACTGATATATGATAAATAAATTTATTATATCCTAATTAAAATAAAAATAGGCAGAAATGCCATTTAGCTTTTCTTGTCTTGAATCCAATTACAATTCTAGCTTAAATTGTAGAATCAGTGATTAATGATGAGTAACATTCAGGTGCAGCTGGGTAAGGTGGCTCATGCCTATAATCCAAACTACTGAGGAGGCTAAAGTTGGAAGATTGCAAGTTTGAGGCTTAGTGAGACTATCTTAAAAAAAAAAAACTAATAAAATAGCCAGTAGTATAACAAAAGGGCTGGAAACCCAGCTCAGTGGTAGAGTACTTGCCTAGCATGTATAAGCCTATGAGTCCATTTCCTAATACTGAAAAAAAAATTGTAATTTGGATCTTATTTGCCAGACATTCTTTTAATATCCATAAATATTTTCTAAGCATATTGCTTCTTTATTCAGTGTCTTTTCACTAAAAGTCTATAGTCCTGCAAACATTCATTTTATTTACAAAGGAAGATTTTACAACATAGAAACATCACCACAGTTTGAATTCTTAACCCTCATAACCTGTAAAATGTAAAAATATATCGGGTACTTCTCAGAGATACCCAGAGAAATAAATGAATTAGACACACATGAAATCCAGTAGAAGAGCTGTTAAGACAACAATAGGTGGTGCTGCTGGGATGGAATACTGCAGATGTACATTAGATTCAAAAAATGTCATGGAAATTTTTCCTGAACTAAATTACTGTGCTTATTAAATTAAAGTTTGGCTTGAGAACAGTACTCAAATCTGATCAGGATGAGACTTTGAGAGAAAGTTTCAAACAACTTCTCATTCTGAAAAGAAATCTCTTTTCACCCATGGGAGCTAACTTTTATAGGCAGATGTAAATTTTAAGCAGCCAATTCTACATTACTTCTCTGAACCAGAGGCAACTTGAGTTTTCTATTCTTATACCTGTTAAACAAAAGGGTATTATGATGGAGTTGGAAAAGACGCTCCATCATAATTGTTTTATTATGTTTCCTCCTTCTCATCCTGAATTCAAGTGGAAGAGCATCTGAAGACTGGATTTCCCACTTGCCTAGGGATTTGATAGTCCATAAGACTTCCATCAATTAAGACACAGCCTGTAACATCTAGGCCACAGGATTGATTGAGATTTTGTAGAGGTTCTACACATCTGCTCTTTCCAATGGCTGAATGATTTGAGGTATGGCAATACATTGATCACAAATAAGTTTTTAATAAAAAGGAAGGGCCTGTATGTCCATTTTTTTTCCTAAAGCCTTTTCTTACCTTGTAATCAAAACAGTAGATTTTTCCTCTGTGTATGCTTTTAAAAAGAAAAAATAAATATGAGCCAACTGTGGTGGAAATAGTACCCACATCTCTCTTTATGGTAGAGTAACAGCTGCATGTCAGGTAGTAACACTATAGCTACTGGGTTCCTCAACTTGTTGGTTTCCAGAGTAACTGGTGTAAATAGCTGTTCAATGCTCAATCTTTCCTTAAATGTTTGATTCACCTTCATATCCCCTGTTCTTATCATAGGGCCTCACAGCAGGTACTCAGGTACTCAAGTTGATGCATGAATTCTCAACATTGATTCATGGCTTTAATATTCAGGTTGTCCAAAAATCCTACAAATTAACTTCTAATTTTGACTACTATATATTTGAGAGCTGGTAGATACAAAATAAGAGTAAGAGCAGAGATCCAGAGTCTGCCAGTCTGGGAATTATGGGCATAACAGGAATTATCTGTTCAGCCTTTGGAACTAGACAAGTTTTAATTATAGCAAAGAGACTGGACTATTTGAAGTCAGTAAGCAATTAACCTGGAAATTCTAATCCGTAACTTGAAGACTTGTTTCCTATACACATAGCATCTTGTATTTGGAATAAGATGAAGATCCATCTGGTTTTCTCTATTTACCCCAAAGTATTATAATTTTGGACACTTTTCTTTTCTTTACAAGTTTCAGGAGAGTGGCATACGTGGCACAGATATACTTTATGGCCATGAGATATGTTACAAAGTCTCTAGTGGATGCAAGCCCTTTCTATAGGCTTGCTTTTTTTTTTTTTTTTTGGTAAATCCGTTTATGTGGAATAATTGGGATAGATTAGTAAAAAATGCTTTCATCTTTGTTTCTTGCCTACATTGCATTTTAAAATAATTAAAAACTCCAGATTGTTTCTGTTTTTCACCTACGTTTACTGGCATCCAGCAAAGAAGCCTACACTTTGATTTTAATCATGGCCAGACAATATAAGGCCCCTGTCTCAGAAGCAGCAAGAGCAAGGAGTAGAAACCCTGCTGGGTAATTTCAAAGCAATGTACTTCCTGCTGCTAGCCCTACAGTATGATTTCTGTTCTGCCGAGGGCACCAATAGAAGGCAACTTCCAATTTGCACCTCACACATAAATTCACATTATGCCAATAGGTTTCGAAAGAAACCACAAGCTACTCGCTCAGCCGTCAGAGGTCTGTTAACAGACCTTTAACTATGATCTATTGTGCAGCAAGACCTAAAGACGCACACACGGAGTCCCACTTTATAGAGCCCGCACTTACCTGACACTGTTTTTCCTTGAGATAATTATAAGTGTTTATTTTGGCTTTTAACAACTTTAATCACATTATTTAGCATGTTGCTGTTTTGTCATCAAGTTAAACGAATACAGAGTTCTCCCAGGAATTCCCTAGGAAACTTATACATAGGGTGGTTTCATTGAAGAGAGAACCTAGCATATGAAAGAGAGGTGGTTAATCATATCACAGCTTCATGGATGCAAAGATGTTTTCCTAAAAAAAAAAAAAAAAAAGCAAACAAAGAAATTGTTCCATGCAATAGAGATAACCTAAATAAATGAGGTGTGATCTTCCTAATTAAAATAGCATGGCTCTGCCTTTGCTTTGAGGTTCTGTTTTCAGTGGTTTGATGGTGAAAGGGGTTCACAGTGAATACGGCATAAAGGCATGCAATGAGCCCTCCAGGACAAATGTCGCTGAGATTACCATGTAGAATACAGAACAGCACTTCTCCAAGTTATCTAGAATTAGGTTTAAAAATAACCCCAGCCAATCACAAAGGGTTCTATAGTCGTTGTTCACTTCGAGCAACTGTTGAAACATCATGCGGTGCCAAACTGCATTTGATGGCCCAGTAACAGCAGAACTATAATACACTCAAATGGATTCTAAAAATATCTTTGTCTAGTGGAAACTAGCTTTATAAAACTGAAAACATCTCATCCTAATCTTATCATTATATTCCTAAATCACCCATTCGGTGTGTGAGTCAACTGGAGGATGGGCCTAGATTATTCGAAACACATTTAATATGTACTAAAATCAATATGCCTTTTTACATCTTAAATACTTTTATCTGGTGCTCTTCTATTTGTAATTACACAAAAATAGTAAATGATATTTTCCCCTATTATGTATTCCTATCATTTGAAGTAGTAACTTTGACTCTCTCAAGAAACTACTGATGAGTGCTTTGTCTACTTGGAACTGTTTATTTCTGTATAATACTCTAAAGTGGATATGCAAGGCTTTTGAATGTAACAATAAGTGAAATAAGATGACAAAGGAGAGATATGACATTATTCCTTTGAATCATCACATTTATTTTGCTTGAAGACCTGTAGGGCAATTTATAGCATGACCCTCAGATTCATCATCTATTTGACAACTTTAAGAATAATTAATTCGTATATAAAGGTCTTCTTTGGGTGTAACCCAAGCCTAAATATAAAATTAATATCTAAAAAATAACTGCCAAACCAAGAAGTAGCCCAAATATGGAAAATGAATGCAGGAAAATAAGTTTCTAGCATAACTCAGTATTTCAAATATCCTTAGGAATTAATAAACATTTCTAGGGATATATATGTATTTAAACATAGATAGATAGATAATGATTTAAAGGATGGTTAATATTTCTAATAGCTTCAAGCCTAATAGATCCATAGTCCAGAACAAGCAAATATCTGTGCATTTCAGGGTGGCTTTTGCCCCTGAGATCTTGCAACAGCTGAGTTTCTTTATCATTTGAGCAAAAGATCCAAATTTTTCTTGCCTCAGCAAACTCTTTACAAAAAAGAATAGTAAACATCTTATGATTAAGAGACTTGAATTTTGTTCTCACTTTTCTATTAACAAAGTAGTATTTTCCTTAGTCACTTTCCATTCAGTGGTAAGACTTTATTATTCATAACTTCTTTCTGACTTTAGTGTTCTTTGATTAGATTACACTGATGAAATAAAGGATAAAATATATTAATTTTCTCCCTCCATCATACCTAGCTGGATACACTACAGTGCAAACTATACAGCATAAAAACTTAAAAATAAGATATAATAATTCATCCAAAATTTTTAAAATTTCTACTCTAACCCATTTTTTTGTAATTCATGTCAAATTATAAGGTTTTTTGTTTTGGGGTTTTCATTTTTTTCTAAGTATTTCTGAGCTGAGAAAATTAGATAATTAGAATGACCTCAAATTACTCATCTACAACATTGGGTATAAGAATATGATTGACTGATATCTTCAAAATTATTTTGAATATAGAATTATATACCCAGCTAAATTGTCATTCAAATCTATGGGCAAATTAATCTTTAGCCATACAACTAGAAAAATTAACCCCCCACATATCTTTCTGAAAAATACATGAATAAAATACTAGTAGTTAAAACTCAGCAGTGAATTATAAGAAGAATACAAAATGAACAAATAGGCTTATTCTTGGAAGCAAAAGATGGCTTAAATTTGAAAATCAATCCATGTAATTTACTATTTCAACATATGACAAGAGAAAACACTGTAAGTTTACTTTGAAAGTGCATTTTAAAGCAGTTCCTATAATTCCTTTTGCTGATAAAAAGAAAGTAAAGAGTCCTAGAAAACCTTTCATAACTTGAAAATGATATCAAAACCTCTGATAAACATCATAATAATAATTGCCAAATTAAATCAGGAGCTATGCAAGGATGCTTACAATAATCATTTTAATTCAAGCTTATTATGAAGCATTTAGTCAGTGTGATAAAATAAAAGTGAAATGTGTATATCAGAAAGAAGCAAAACAAAACTATCCTTATTTACATTTTATATATTTGCCTACCTAAAAACTTCCAAGATATTCCTTGAAAAAAATCATTAAAACTAATAATAAAGTCCTGTGAGGTAGTGTTGAGGGCCACAGCCGAGTCGGGATAACACATGGCATTTTTGCCAGAAGTAGTCATTGAGAGGTGACGCCAGCGAGCCATTAAGATGATGATTTTTGAGTTCTAGTGAAGTTCCCGTTGAGTTCCAGTTGAGCTCTCACAGGGATTCCTGAAGAGTTCGCATTGGTTGGGGAAGTGCCGGAGGAGGGATTTCTGGTTGGTGGTTCCTGGAGGAGCCACATGGCATTTGGGAGAGTTCCTAGGGAGCGTGTGTGGAGTGTGCTGGTGGAGTTCAGAAATAAAGTTTGTTCCTGCTTGAGTGGCTCGTGATTTGTGCCCAGCCAGACTGTGGCAAGGTAGCCAAATAAAACATAAATATTCAAAAGAATTAACCATGTATGAATACAAGGGAAAACACATCTAAATCATAAGAACAACAAAACAACAAAAGGAATAGGGATGAGACTAATAAATATCAATGTGTACTTGAAGATAGCACTTGTGTCTAACTGAAAAAGAACCTTAAAAAGGACTGAATAAATACATGACAGTTTTTAGATGGAAAGATAGAAACTATGGAAATAGCTCTATTCGTTTGCTAGGATTGCCATAACAACTATCACAGACTGCATAGCTTAAACTACAGAAATTTGCTTACAGTTCTGGAGGCCAAAAATCCAAGATTAAGGTGTCAACAGAGTTAGCTTCTTCTTAGGCTTGCTTTATGGTTTATAGATTGCCATCTTCTCCCTAGGTCTTCCTGTGATTTTTCCCTCTGTACCTGTTTGTGTCCAGATTTCCTTTTCTTTTAAGGACATCAGGTATATTGGATCAGAGCCAAACTTCATGACCTCATTTAACTTAATAATCCTTTAAGAACTCTACTTCCAAATATAGTCACATTCTGAGGTATTAGGGCTAGGGCTTCAACATGTGAATTTTAGCAATGACATTTATCTCTTAAAATAATCTAAATGATTAAAGCAATTGGTATTAAAATCTGCTATTGTTTGGTTGCCAAATGTCCCCAGGTTCTGTGTGTTAAAGGCTTGGTTCTGGCGGGGAATGGTGGTGCATGTCTGTAATCCCAGTGGCTGGTGGGGCTGAGGCAGGAGGATCGTAAGTTCAAAGCCAGCCTCAGCAAAAGTAGAGAAAATACAAGATAGTGTTGGGGATGTGGCTCAGTGGTAAAGTGCCCCTGAGTTCAATTCCTGGTACCAAAAAAGAAAGGCTTAGTCCCAGGATGGCCCTGTTGGGAGGTGGGGCTTTATGAGAGCTCCTTTGGTTGGTGGGGCCATGCTTCCTCTTCCTATTTGCTTCTTGTCTCGTGGTATAAGTGGTTTGCTTTGTCCCATGCTCCTGTCATGATGTGCTGACCTCTCCAGAGGTCCAAAGTGATTTTACCCTTTAATCTTACACTGGAAACTCCAGAATCATGAGCCAAAATAAATCTTTACTTTTTTACAAGTTTACTGTCTCAGACATTTTTGTTATAGTAATGAGGAGCTGACTAACACAAAAGCACAACACAAATTTTCATGAAACCTGACAAAGTAACATAAAATGTACAGAGTAAATCTAGTGAGTCAATTTTATAAGAATAAATACATAAGAAAATTGTGAAACAGAAGAGCACTGGGGGGCAGCTCACTCAACTAAATTTTAAGGCATCTGTACATCTGTGCAAAGTGATCATGGTTCAGAGTTTACAATCCCTGCCTATGTATACCGTGTCCAGTCTCCTGCCATCTACCACTGTGGACCTCTGGACTGCCCTGATGCTGAATAGCCTTAACATCCATGCCCACCCTGATAGAGAACAAGGACTTTGGTTACTTCCCCAATTTCACCCTCCCTCAGCAGGAAGTAGCTTGGAGATGTCTTCACCGATTTTCATAGAAATGAAATGTAGAAATTGAGAGTGGGGAAATGTAACAGTGGTCCATTTTATACTTTGAATATAGCCCTTGCTTCTCTGCCACTGTGACTTATTTTTAAAGGGACATGTTTCTCTTCCTCTCTCCCTCTTCCTCCCTAATCTCAGGGGAAACAGGATTACCTTTCTTCCTCATCCTAGGCAGAGTTATCTGTCCTTGAGCACACACCTATCACAGGAATAAAGTGAAGTAATTGAGACTTTGAGGATGGCCCAAGAAAATCTATGAAATGACTATTTCCACATTAACAAGTGAATTATAGCACCAAGTCAGGAACACTTGGAAGGTAGCCTTTGAATCACTGCTTTAAAAACCCATGTTCCTGCTGATCTTTGGTACAGGAGTTCCCTGTATTGCTCCTTTGTTAGTAAAGCAATAAAACATCTTTTTTTTTCCTTTTTCTAAAAAAAAAAAAAACTGACCTTGAATCAGAGAAATGGGTCTCCACCTTAGCTCAGAAAATAACTTGAGTTAGTTCACCTCTTTGGGTCTCAGTTTCCTGATACATAAAATGGTGTATAGTAGTGATTACCACATAAGGAAATTGTGCACACTAGAGGCTCAATAAATGTTAGAGATTATTGTTATTAAATGTTGCTTTTATAGAATTACAATATAATGAGGAATATATAAATAGGTCAATGGAAACAAAGAAAAACTCCCCAAACAATGTGTTGCTTATATAGGAGTTTAGTCTATGAAACTATTGGTATTAAAATCTGTGAGAAAATCTCAACGATCAAGCAAAGTAGAAAGAAAACCATTTCTGTAAGAAAGTTTTTGTCATTTGTTTAACAGTTAAAGAAATAAAGTACATAATAAAATAGAAAAATTAAACTACCAAAGAATAATGGACAAACATTATTATGAACTGACAGAGGAGAAAATACCAAAGATGAGTAACCACACAAAATTATATTTAATATCCTACGTTTAAAAAGGAAGCAGGGAGTATAATAATAGATATGTTTCAACAATGGATGATTCTGAGCTTACTTTCCTTTGTACATACATGAATATACCACAGTGAATCTCACCTTCACGTGTATCCACAAAGCACTAATTTTTAAAAAAATTATAAATAAATAGAAGGAAGATTAGTAGAGTAAGGGAAAGGGAATAGGGAGGGGGAAGGAGAAGGAAAGGGAAAATACTGGGGACTGAATTAGAGCAGATTATATTCCATGCTTGTATAATTATGTCAAAATGAATCCTAATATCATATGTATTCTAAAATGAACTAATAAAGAAACGTTTCAACTACTCAAACAGCAAAAACTCGAAAGATTAAAATGAACACTTGATGGTACTGACTTTTCAATCAGAATGTGGAAATATCCATAAAACTTATAATGTACGAATTACTTGATTTATAAGAAGCTCTCCTATAGAAATGGTAAGGATGAATGTATAGAATGTATATTATTTACATAGTGAAAAATTAGAAAAAACCTAAATATCTCAGGAGAGATTATAAAAGGAGATTATAAAACATTCAGATTGTGGACTGTTAAAAAGAATCAGGTAAACAAGTAAAATAACATAGAGAAATGTCTCTCAAATATTGTCAAATATTTGTGGTTTCAAAAATCTTTATTCCTCAACATTTTCAAATATTTAGGAAAAGCCTGAAGATAACATATATAAAAAACAGTTATCACCAGACAGGGCAGAAGGTTGGAAGACAGAGAGACTTCTGGGGAAGCTTACTTTTTTATATAGGAGTCATTTGTAATTTTCAAAGTGATCAGCTATTAATTTGATATTCAAATTTTAAGTATAATATGCCAATAACCAGTCATAGGACTGAGACCATAAAGCTGGAGGATCATTATCAATTGCTCACTGGGGAAATGAGATATAAACTGGAATGCGTGAACAGCTAGAGACAGAGCAACTTCTCTGCCAGAAAAGACATGTGGAAAGAGAGCTGTTATTGACACAATAGGAAGGCAACCAGAGGAGCTCCCTGGTGCTAATTTCATGTTCCTGTGTAGGCCAACATCCATTCAAGTGCACTTCTGGCAGCTCTGTCCCTATGCTAATTTTTTCCCCAGGAATGAGCATTGACCTAACCAATATATGGGTTTGGAGCAAAATGTAGACAGGCCTAGATCAGCTCTCTCTGTCCCTCTCGGGGATCTGAGCATATGTATGTGTTCTTATCCACTCTTGGTCGTGCCATGAAGTCAATGAACAAGACTGTAAGAGGAAGGTGACTTATGGTTGTCCAGAACTGCCTGAGCTAGCATACTATTGCCATATACCTAGGCAATGTCCTCAAACCAGCTTTTAGTGATGGCAACAAAGCTGTTATGATTTTTGAGTGCTTGATTCTTGAAATCTGAAAGTTTGAGTGGTTTAATTTATGATGAGTACCAAACTCCAGATGCTTCTAAGAAGATGCTGTGTAATTCATTTTGGAATTCTACTTACTTATTCATTCATCCAGTCAGCAAACACTGAATGGGGCTCTGGGAATACAGGGATTCTATAATAGGGAACCTACACTTAAGGATCCCACATATATTAGGGAGACAGATGCATTAAACAAAATTATCATTCTTTCAGGAAATTGGAAGGCACATAAAGGAGGTGATATGAGATGAATGAAAAGGACTAATATAGTTTGCAGAGGGCAGTGGTGAGGATACGGCACATCAGGGCAAGGGAACAACACGTGTGAGGGCAGGAAGGTTTGGAAGAGCTCTGTATATTCAGGGTGATCTTTGAAGTCTGGTGTAAGTAAAGGAGAGACAGGACACACATAGGGATGGTAAGTAGCCAGAGGTGACAAACATTGTGCAACACTGTGAATCTTATGTTCATCTTGAGTGTGATGGAGAAATTACTGTGGAATATTTGACACTGAAGTAAAATGATAAAATTTTCACTTTATACAAAATCATTCTGATGATATGTGAAAGATAACATTTCCCTACCACTTTAAAATTTAGATTTTGCATTCATTTCAGTGTAATACCTAGTAAGAGGTAACATGTTCAGAAGACTCAATGAAAATTAACTATTGCCTCCTGAAGAATTTTGGCTGCAATTAGATATCAGGTTGATAATACATTTTGTTCGCCAGTTCCTCAACATATTATCCATGATCTATTTTTCTATTTTTCATTTTGTTAATATTTACAAGAACCCCAAAGGCAGGTTGTAATTATCAACTTGCTCAATTTATACATGTTGGAAAAATAGCCACAAAAGGATTGAAATCAAGAGCAGAGCCTGAGTTTGGGTCTCCCTTCAATCTGATAAGAGTATATAATGGTGGTGATTTCTTCCATATTAGAAATTCTTCCCACTACAACACTCTTTCTTCTATAGTCATAAGAAGTAATGATGTTTGAAATATAAAATGTATTTTCCTCCAAGTTTGAATCCAAATTCAATGTGAAATGTAGTAACTAGAGCAAAACAACAGGTGGTGGTTTTTTCTTTTTTGTTTTTGTTTTTGTTTTGTTTTTTTGCAGAGCAATTAAAATAATGTGTATTGCACATTTTAATTATTTTCCAAATTATTCCTCAGCTTCTTTCTTTTGATGGAAATAGTTCATTTTGTTATTCTACAAGGAGACCGTACTGTGTTGAAAATATACTGAAATATTGGGTGCCAGGCTAAATATAGCAGTACAACCCTTATGATAAACTTCCTGGAGAGTGTCATGACTTCTACATATTAAAAGAGTTGCACCATGCCTTCTGTTTGAAAGTTAAGAGATTCGTGGGGAACAGCTTGGAGGAATGGTAGTCCCATGATTTAACCTTCTCCCTGTATTTGTTCTTTAAATTCCTCACATGCTGTGAAAGCTTTCAAAAAGAAAACCCACCGAGAAACCTTTCCATTTTTCACTCTCTGGCTTCATGATTATACAACTTCCTTGGCTGCAGTTAGCTCTCATGCTTCACATTCAGAAATAGTGACATGATCTAGATGTGGTAGTGATCCTTGAATTTTTTTTATTCAATTATTCCACTCTCATTCAATGAAGCAGATGACAGAGGCTCTCTTTTTATCTCAACTTAAAAAATATTTTGAGGAAGTATTTATAGCTCCCTCCAGAAGGAAGACCTATTGGTATATTGTGGATGTTTCTGCGACTGTCATCATATATAATGTCTCACTTATTTGAATTATATTATAATTTTAGCACTTAACCACGAGTTTCAGTTCAGAAATTCAACCAATTTACATTTTTACAGCACATGCACTTAATATCTCAGTGTTTAAGTAGTAACAGTACTGAAAATAGCTGATAAAATTAGACAAAAATAAAAATAAATTGTCATAATTCTCTCCAGAAGAAAATATTCATCACAAGAGTTCACATGATCATAAAGGAAGATTTCTCAAGTCTTTGAAAAGCTATGGAGTATTTCATTTTCCCAGACAGAGGCTGAAGAGTAAAAAGTGAACAAAGTATGCAAATTAACCTTATGCTTTTGCTTTCCCTTTCATTCACTCTCAATACAAAGGAATTATAAATGGAGAGGATCCCTAACCACATCCCATGTGTTGCCCCTGCCATGTGAGGAGTGGTGACAAGGTGGCTGAAGCTTTGATTCTGCAAATATTAAGGCAAAGGAAATCTTCTAGGGGTTGGACAATTCGTGAGATACAACCTAGTGCAATAAAACAAAAATTGCTATGAGCTCTTTCCCAGAAATTGCCAATAATGAGATTCATAAATCTCATAAATTGCTTTATGAGATTCTAATGTGTTCACTTAACTTGAGTTTGTTTTCTGTTTGGAGGTGACATGGGTTTGAATTTCTTTTTTTCTCTCTCTCATATTCAAGCTACTCTTCCACTTAATGATTTTGGCTGGAAACACTGGTTCTAGAAACCATGCCAGCCAAAGTCCAGATCTGGGGGTTTCAGATAAAAGTAACACAATTACTCAATCAAAAGTTTATTAGATTATAAGCTCCTTGAATATCAAAACCACATTTTTGCTATAAAATTATACATTGATTGTTAAGTACCTCCTACAAATGCCATGGACTTCATATTGAGCGGAGGAGAACTAATAATTTGAATATCCATAAATGACTAAAGGAAAGATATCTTTTTATAAGCATTACTATCATTTGCTCTGCAATCCTCTCTTCGTTTATCATCAAAGCACTACCTGTGGTGACATAGTCAAAGTTTGCTATAAGCGATTTTCTTTGTTGAACTAATTGTTGTGTTCATATACGACCATATGGCTACCAGCCATGTCCTATTGAAGTGGTTTGCTTATAAAATAGGAAGGAAAATAAAACCAGGTTTTTATTTCCTGGGGGAAAGGGGCACAAAAAACTTTAAGAACTAAAACAAAACCTAGAAGAGTGTTCCAGGATAAACCCACAAGAACCAGGAAAGGCCCTCTAAATCTTCAGCCTGCTGGATGCTTCTTGGTCTTTGCATATTTCAGATGGCACCAATCCTAATGACAGTGCTCCTTGGTACTGCATAGTAACAAATGCAATGCACCAATGAAACCTCTTTGTAAATGAAGGAAGAGACTGATAGAAAACTAAATGTATTTAGAGTATGTATTTGGAGAAAAGATGATAACCCAGAGCCAGACATTGAATACTTTGAATATTTTAAAGTGAATTATTCAAATCCGGGCAGCCACAGCTGTATTTATTTGGCATTCCTTTACCATATCTGTGGGATTCCAGAAAGAGGCACTAGGATAGAGGTCAACCTCCATTGGAGACCAGGAAGTCTCACTTAGGGTTCCTCAGAGGAAAGGATGTTCCTAAAGATGCACACAGACACATGGAGCATCCACAGCCTCTATCTATGGTCCACCCCCTTGGTATCACAGACCATGAGTTATTTGTCTCTGGACCTCCAGCAACACCATCCCTAACATAAACTGAGTGAAGAAAAGTTTTATGAATGGATCAATATACTGACGATTGACCCAAATGAGAAAAAAGCACTAAAATCAGATTAAAATATTCAGATATGTTAAAATTAAAGCTTTAATTGGTTGGTAGTAGTATCTTATTAGATTACCATATTTATGAAAAATTAAATACCTCTAAAATGTCAGTATTTCTGGATCTAAATCTTTTTCCATATGACTGCTACTTTTTTCTTCCTTATAGCTCAAGAATTGGATTTGACACAATAAGTAGTTTGGCTATGCTTAGAACACTTCTAAATGTGCTATAATTAGAACACTTCTGAAAGTGTTTTATTTGTGGTTAGGTCTGACACAATAACATGGCTCAGCTATGCTTGATCACATTTATTTTACAGTTGATTTTCTTCCTATTGTGTTATAAAGACAATGAAAATCATAAGCACAACATTATAGATTTAACACACACACACACACACACACACACCAAAATTCTTTTCCATTTTATAGGCATAATTCAATATATAAATACATCAAACCCCAGACATGGTTAAATAAACTAAATGTTTATGACATGGTTTAATGACTATTCATGCATAATGTTATTTTAATGATTTTGTTTTTCCACTGAAGCAGAATATAGTGTATGAGAACCATGCCAAAAGGGCACACTGACCCCTTCTAATCTCTAATGGATCTGTTATTAGCCTAATAAGGATCTGGTGCCGGACATTTGGTGATGGCATAGTATAACTTTAGTACTGACTATTAGAAGTTTCATAGTAAGAGGGCAGTGGGGAGTGGGCAATTACAACTCAACAATGCACAAACAAAAGGCAGCTAAATGACATAGCAGTCAAAAGCTCAACAATTTGCATTCAACTGAGACGTTAGTGTACTTACATCATAGATTCTCAGGCAAATATCCATACCTCTATGCACATTTTTGAAGCAAGTAATTTTTTAAGGCTCAGTATTTTCAGGACTAGGATGATTGATTGGTAGATTTCAGTTTTGTTTTATATTATTTTTATCTTTATTTTTCATTTTAATTTTTAAAATTTTTACTTTATATATTTTTTTCACTCACTTATCTGTTTCCCTGATTCTCTTTCTCTCTATCCTTCTACTAGTAGACTATTTGTATTATTCTACTTTTCACACTTCCTTTAATTTTTTACTTCTGTCTTTTCTCCTCCTTACTTATAATCATCACATCCTACATCACTTCTGTTTTCAGTTCACCATTTAAAATTGTAAATGCTTTTGCAAACTTACTCTTTATTGTAGGTAATAACTGATCATATCAGTTCTGTTTATTATGACAATTAACATTTTAGATTTCATAGCAATAATTATTTGGATTAATGCTGTGTATTGTTTGCATTGGTTGTTGTTATTATTTGTCTCCCCCACATGGCAAAGTACAAGAAACCTTCAGAGACACTATAAGTACACAGGGTAGAAATTCTACTGCCCCAAATTCATATTGTTAGATGGGCAGACACACAAACAATATGGAAAAGCAAGGGAACAAATCACCCCAAACAGATCAAGATACTTCAATAACATCAACACCACAGTGGAAGAAATATCAGAGAAGGAATTTGGAATGTACATGTTAAACTGATCTGTGAAGTAAAGGATGGTAGAAGGAGTGAAATCAGAGAGAAAATACAGGAAGTGAAAGACCACTTCAATAAAGATATAGAGATTCTGGAAAAATAAAAATCAAGCAGAAATCCTCAAAATGAAGGAATCGATATACTAATTAAAAATTCAATTGAGGGCTGGGGATATGGCTCAAGCGGTAGCTGTGCGGGGCACTGGGTTCAATCCTCAGCACCACATAAAAATAAAATAAAAGATGTTGTGTCCACCGAAAACTAAAAAATAAATATTAAAAAATTCTCTCTCTCTCTCTAAAAAAAATTCAATTGAAAGCATCACCAACAGACTAGATCACTTGCAACACAGAGTTTCAGGCAATAAAGAAAATATATATAATCTTGAAAACAAAGCTGACCATGGAGAAAAAAAATGTTAAGAGACTATGAACAGAACTTGCAAGAAATGTGGGATAACCTGAAAAGACCAAATTTAAGATGGGGATAGATGAAGGCTCAGAGATACAAACAAAAGAAATGCACAATCTTTTCAATGTAGTAATATCAGAAAATTTCCCAAACATAAAGAATGAAATAGAGAATTAAATACAGGAGGCTTATAGGACCCAAAATATACAAAATTATAACAGACCCACACCAAGGCACATTATTATAAAAATGTCTAACATAAAGAATAAGGATAAAATTTTTAAAGCTCCTAGAGAAATTAGATTTAGATTTAGACAGAAATCAATCTGTATGTCAGCTGATCTCTCATCCCAGATCTTCAAAGCTAGGAGATCATGGAATACTATATACCAAGCTCTGAAAAAAAGTGGGTGTCAGCTCAGAATACTATACCCAGAAAATTTAAACTTCAGAATTGATGATGAAATAAAAACCTTCCATGATAAACAAAAGTTAAATGAATTCACTACTAGAAAGCTTGCACAACAAACATACTGAGTAAGATAATTCATGAAGAAAAAATAAAAAAAAACTGTGAAAACCAGCAAAGGGAGGAACTACACTAAACTAACAGTGAATTTATGGAAAACTAATTCAAATTAAAAACCAGAAATAAATCAGAATGTCAGGGAATGAAAATTTTATCTCAATCCTAGCATTGAATGCAAATGGCCTAAACTCATCAATCAAAAGACATAGACTAGAAGATTGGATTAAAAATAAAGACCTAACAATATGTTGTCTACAAGAGACTCACCTAATAGGCAAAGACATCCACAGACTGAAGGTGAAAAATGGGAAAAAAAAAAAGCCTTATCACTCACATGGATCACATAAACAAGGAATAGTTTTTATCCTCATATCAGATAAAGTGGACTTCAAGACAAAGTTATCACAAGGAACAAATAAAGGCATTTTATACTACTTAAGAGAATTATAGGTCAACAAGACATAACAATCATAAATATTTATGCCCCAAACAATCTACATACATCAAACAAACCATTTTCAATGTCAAGAATCAAATAAACCACAATATAGTAATGCAGGGTAAATTTAACAAACTTTATCACCACTGGATAGATCCTCCAAATAAAAACTAAATAAAGAAGCTATGGAGAGGACTGCCTCTGCTGACCTACACAGAAGGCCAGGCCAAAGGCAGGCCCAGGTCCACCTCCCCTCCCTCCCCCCCCCCCCCCCCCCCGCCAACCTAGGAGCCCAGGCCTAACCCACCTCCATCTTGGGACACTGCAGCCATGGCCATAGCCCTCCCCACACAGTAGCCTCCATATTGCAACAACAGACAGGGCCTAGAAGCACCTGTAAGGCCCACCCTTTCAGCCCTATCTCTGAAAGAGGTTTTATCCATCTTGGGACACCCCCCTGTTATCTCAAGTTACCTCCGCTATTGCCGCCACCACCTATAGTTGCAGTAGCATCCATCATGAGACACCAGCAGGGTCCGGAAGCCCAACACTAAGGTGAGGTACAGATAATCTGCACAGATACTATAAGATATAGGGTAGAAACCGTAATACCTCAGATCCACGCTGCAAGAAAGGAAGACACATAAACAATACGAAAAAATGAGGGGAAAAAGTACCCCAAACAAACCAGGAATCTACAATAACAGAAGCCATGAACAGCACAGCTGATGAAATGTTAGAGAAGGAGTTCATAAAGTACATAATTAAAATGATCTGTGAATTAAAGAATGACCTAAATGAGCAAATACAGGCAAAAATTGATCACTCCAACAAAGAGATAAAAGAGCAAATAGAGGCAACCATTGATCACACCAACAAAGAGATAAGGGAACAAATACAGATAGCGAAATATTACTTCAAGAAAGAGATAGAAATTCTGAAAAAAAAAATCAGAAATCCTTGAAATAAATGAAACAATAAGCCAAATAAAAAAAAAAACTCAGTAGAAAGCATCACCAACAGACTAGATCACTTGGAAGACAGAACTTCAGATAACGAAGACAAAGTATACAATCTGAAAAATAAAGTTGACCACACAGTGAAGATGGTAAGAAACCAGGAACAGAACATCCAAGAATTATGGGATAGCATTGAAAGACCAAATCTAAGATTTATCAGGATAGAGGAAGGCACAGATATTCAAATAAAAGGAATGCACAATCTCTTCAATGAGATAATATCAGGAAACTTCCCAAACATGAAGAATAATTTGGAAAATCAAATACAAGACGCTTACAGGACACCAAATGTATAAAATTACAACAGAACTGCACCAAGGTATGTTATAATAAAAATGCTTAGTATACAGAATAAGGATAGAATCTTAAAGGCCACAACAGAGAGGAATTAGATCACATATACAGGAGACCAAGTTGGATCTCAGCAGATTTTTCAACCCAGACCCTAAAAGCCAGGAGTTCCTAGAACAACATATAACAAGCTCTGAAAGAAAATGAATGCCAACCAAGAACCTTATATCCAGCAAAATTAAGCTTCAGATTTGATGATGAAATAAAAACTTTTCATGATAAACAAAATTTAAAAGAATTTACAGTGAGAGGTTGTGAGGGGAACGGGAAAATAAACAAGGAGAGAAATGAAATACAGTAGATGGGGTAGAGAGAGAAGATGGGAGGGGAGGGGAGGGGGGATAGTAGAGGATAGGAAAGGTAGCAGAATACAACAGTTACTAATTGGGCATTATGTAAAAATGTGGATGTATAATCGATGTGATTCTGCAATCTGTATTTGGGGTAAAAATGGGAGTTCATAACCAACTTGAATCTAATGTATGAAACATGATATGTCAAGAGCTTTGTAATGTTTTGAACAACCAATAAAAAAAAAAGAATTTACAGTGAGAAAGACTGCACTACAGAACATCCTCAGCAAAATATTCTAGGAAGAGGAAATTAAAAACACAGTGAAAATCAGCAAAGGAAAGAACTACACTAAAGGAAAGGCCAATCAAAGGAGAAACCAAGTTAAAAACCAAAAATAAACCAAAATGACCAGGAATACAAACCATATTTTAATAATAATTCTGAATGTGAATGGCTTAAACTCACCAATTAAAAGATGTAGACTGACAGATTGGATTTTGAAAAGACCCAAAAATATGTTGCCTTCAAGTGACTAACCTCACAGGAAAAGACATCCACAGACTAAAGGTAAAAGGGTGGGGAAAAAGTACTACTCACATGAACCACATAAACAAGCAGGGGTTTCCATCCTCATATCAGATAAAGTGGACTTCAAACCAAAGCTAGTGAAAAGGGATAAAGAAGGACATTTCATACTTCTTAAAGGATTCAAACATCAACAAGACATAACAATCATAAACAGCTATACCCCAAACAATGGGGCATCTATGTATATCCAACAAACCCTTTCAAATAAAGAACCAAATAGACCACAACACAATAATACTGGCTGACTTTAATACACCTCTCTCATCCCTGGATAGATCTTCCAAACAAAAACTAAACAAAGAAACTATAGATTTCAATAATACAATCAATGAATTGGACTTACAGACATATATAGAATATTTCATCCATATACTTTCTTCTCAGCACCACATGGATCCTTCTCCAAAAGAGACCATATATTATGCCACAAAACAAGTCTTAGGAAATAAAAAAAGATGTGTGCTAGGGTTGTGGCTCGGTGGTAGAGTGCTTGCCTGGAGTGTGTGAGGTATGAGACACCAGGTTCTATCCTCAGTACCACATAAAAAATAAATAAACAAAATAGAGTTATTTTGTCCATCTACAACTAAAAAAAATTTTTTAAAGAGAGAGATACTACCCTGTATTCTATCTGACCAGAATAGAATAAAGTTAGAAATCAATCATAAATTAAAAGAGAAGCTATGCCTACACCTGGAGATTAAACAATATGCTCTTGAATGATGCATCAGGGAGGAGATAAAAAAAAACTCCTAGAGGTAAACGAGAACTCTAATACAACTTATCAAAATTTATGGTACACTATGAAGGCAGTACTAAGAGGAATGTTCATTGCATGGAGTTCATTCATTCAAAGAAGAAAAAGTCAACAAATAAATGACCTGACATTATAATTCAAAGCCCTAGAAAAAGAAGAACAATCCAACATCAAAAGTAGTAGAAGATAGGAAATAATTAAACTCGGGGCAGAAATCAATTGAAACTAAAGAAACAATTTTAAAAACTTCCAAAAAACAAAATTCTGGTATTTTGAAAAAAATAAATAATTGAAAAAATCCTTAGCCACTCTAATGAAAAGAAGGAGGGAGAAAACTTCAATTACTAAAATTTGTGATGAAAAAGGAAATATTATGACAGACATTATAGAAATACAGAAGACAATTAGAAATTATTTTGAAAATTTATGATCCAGTAAAATAAAAAACCTCGAAGACATGGACAAATTTCTAGAGGCATATGATCCACCCAAACTGAGTCAAGAGAACATGCACAATTTATACAGATCAATTTCAAGCAAGGAAATAGAAGATGCCATCAAAAGTCTACCAACCAAGAAAAGCATGGGACCAGGTGGACTCACAGCTGAGTTCTACAAGACCTACAAAGAAGAATTAATACCTACTCCTCAAATTATTCCATGAAATAGAAAATAAGGGAACCCTTTCAAACTCATTCTATGAACCTAGTATAATCCTGATACCAAATCCAGGCAGAGACACATCAAGGAAAGAAAATTTCAGACCAATACCCCTGATAAACATTGATGCAAAAATTCTCAATAAAATTTTGGCAAATTGCATACAAAAACATATCTAAAAAAATAGTTCACCATAATTAAGTGGGGTTCATTCCAGGGATGCAAGTTTGGTTCAACACATGGAAATCAATAAATATAATTCATTACATCAATAGACTTAAAGATAAGAATCATATGATTATATCAATTGTTGAAGAGGAAGCATTTGACAAAATACAGCATCAATTTATGTTTAAAACACTAGAAAAACTAGGGATAGTAGGAACATACCTCAACATTGTAAAAGCTATATATGATAAATCAAAAGCTAACATTCATTCTACATGGAGAAAAATTGAAAGCACTCCCTCTAAAAACTGGAACAATACAGGGATGCTCTCTTTCACCATTTCTATTCAACATACTCCTTGAAACTCTAGCCAGAGCAATTAGGCAGAAGAAAAAAATTAAAAAGATACAAATAGGAAAAGAAGAACTCAACTATCCATATTTGCCAACAACATAATTCTATATTTAGAGGACCCAAAAAAAAACCTCCACCAGAAAACTTCTAGAACTCATAAATGAATTAATCAAAGTAGCAGGTTATAATATTAACATCCATAAATCAATTGGGTTCTTATACATCAGTGAAAAAAATAACTGAAAGAGAAATTAGAAAAACTATCCCAATCGCAATAGCCTCAAAAACAACATTTGGGAATCAATCTAATAAAAGAGGTGAAAGATCTCTACAGTGAAAACTATAGAACACTAAAAAAATTAAATTGAAATTAAACAATGGAAATGTTCTTGGATAGCCAGAATTAATATTTTCAAAATGGCCATGCTACCCAAAGCACTAATCAGACTTAATAAATTTCCAATGATGTTCTCCATAGAAATAGAACAAAAAAAATCATGAAATTTATTCATTTGGAAAAATAAGAGGCCCAGAATAGCCAAAGCAATTTTTAGTAAGAAAAATGAAGCAGGAGGCATCACAATTCCAGAACTTAAATTATACAGCAGAGCTATAGTTAAAAAAAAAAAAAAAACAGCATGGTATTGACACCAAAACATACATGAAGACCAATAGAACAGAATAGAAGACACAGAGACAAACCTGCATAAATATAGTTATCCCATACCAGACCAAGGCACCATAAATAAACATTGGAAAAAAGATAGCCTCTTCAACAAATGGTGCTGGGAAAACTAAAAATCCATATGTAGCAAAATGAAATTAAGCCTTTATATCTCACCCTGCACAAAACTCAACTCTAAGTGGATCAAGGACTTAGGCATTAGACCAAAGACTCAGGACCTACTAGAAAAATTAGGCCCAAATCTCTATCATGTTGGCTTCGGAACAGAATCCCTCAAAAAGACTCCTAAAGCACAAGTAAAATCAAGAATCAATAAATTGGATGGTATCAAAATAAAAAGCTTTTTCACAGCAAAGGAAACAATCAAGAACATGAAGAGAGAGCCTATAGAACCCGAGAAAATCTTTGCCACTTGCACCTCAGATAGAGCATTAATCTCCAGGATATATAAAGAACTCAAAAAAATTAACACCAAGAAAAATAATAATAACCCAGTCAATAAATGGGCAAAGGAACTGAACAGGCACTAAACAGAGGAAGAAATATGTTCAGTCTACATGTATGAAAAAATATGCAATGTGTCTAGCAGTTAGAGAAATGCAAATTAAAACTACACTGAGATTTCATCTCACTGTAGTCAAAATAGCAATTATCAAGAATATGAGAAACAATAAATGTTGACATGGATGTGGGAAAATAAGTACACTCATACATTGCTGGTGGAACTGCAAATTGGTGCAACCAGTCTGGAAAGCAGTATGGAGATTCCTCAGAAAACTTGGAATGGAATCACCATTTGACCCAACTATCCCAATCCACAGGATCTACCCAAAGGATATAAAATCAGCATATTATAGTGATGCAGCGGCTTCAATATTTACAGCAGCTCAATTCACAATACCTAAGCTATGGAACCAACCTAGGTGCCCTTCTACAGATGAATGAATAAAGAAAATGTTGTATATGTATACAATGGAATATTATTCAGCCATTAAAAAATTAAATTATGACATTTGTCAGTCAATAGATAGAACTGGAGACTCTGAGTGAAATAAGCCAATCTCCAAAACCAAAAGCCAAATATTCTGATATGTGGATTCTAATATACAATGAGGGAGGATAAAGGGAGGAAAGAATAGAAGTTCATTGGATTAGACAAAGGGGAATGAAGAGAATGGAGGGGGATGGAAATGGGGAAAGATTGTAGAATGAATCAGACATAACTTTCCTATGTTCATGTATCAATACACAACAAGTGTAACTCCATACCATGTACAATCACAAGAATGGAAAGTTATGCTCCATGTAAGTATAATATGTCAAAATACACTCTACTGTCATGTATATCTAAAGACAACAAATTTTTCTAAATTAATAGTAAAAAAAATCTTCATATGGTAAATTAAAACTGACCCTGCTACAGTTAGAAAAATATATGAAATGATAGAATTTATAAATATTGTGAGAGAAATTATATTTTTGTGCATTACATACTTAGATTTTTCCAGTCAGAAAAAAAGGAGAAAAAGGAAGAAAAAATTTAGTTATTAAAATGTGCTGAATAAAATACGCAAATGATTTTTTAAAAAAAGTGTAGCACCCACTTTTGTTTTAAATACTAGGTAAACTAGGGAGAAAAGAAACTTGTCTTAATATAGTAAAGGCTGCATATGACAAACCCAAGCCCGTATCATAATGAATGGAGAAAATATGAAAGCATTTCCTTTAAAATCAGGAACATGACCAGTGTGTCCACTCTCCCAT
Source organism: Urocitellus parryii (assembly GCF_045843805.1). NCBI lineage: Eukaryota > Metazoa > Chordata > Mammalia > Rodentia > Sciuridae > Urocitellus > Urocitellus parryii. The sequence goes on from NC_135544.1 coordinate 38,208,981, forward strand.
TTCTATTCAATTTAGTCCTTAAAACTCTAGACAGAGAAATCAGGCAAGATAAGAAAATTAAAGGATATTGAATAAGAAAAGGAGAAGTCAAATTATCTGTTTGCTGATAACATAATCCTCTATTTAGAAGACCCAAAACTTCACCAGAAGACTCCTAGAGCTGATAAATTTAGCAAAGTTAACAGGATGCATTTTATATATATAATATATATATATTATATATATTATATATATAAGAAGATATATATATTATATAATATATAATATATATATATATATCTTCTTTACTCCAATAATGAATCTGCTGAAAGGAAATTAGATAAGCTATCCCATTCACAATAACTTAAAAAAAACTTAATAACAACTCTAACCAAGGAGGTGAAAGATCTCTACAGTGAAAGCTATGGAGGTATATATTTCTTTTTAAAGGTATCCATCTATTTCTGACCTCTGGGGGTGCGGGAAGATCAGTTGGAAGTTTTCCAGAGCAGCTCTGGGGTCACAACCCTGCAGAGATATCAGGGATGGAAGGTGCTCAAAGCCTCCCCTCCTGACTAACCTTAGCATTTCTTACTCATTAGTTTTGTGCACTACAAAATTCGGTGTCGATAGAAAGCAAAGCACAATTCCACATCGGTGCACTTTACTTTTACGTAAACAGCATAAGATAGTTTGACATTTCCACATCTCAAATCCCATGTGCTCCTTCTCTACTACCTTTAGCAGAAGCCACAAGGAGATTTGGGGTGTGGAGGCTTCATGGCAGGTGGTGAAGCAGTCAGCCACTGTGGCAGACTAGTCACATCTCACTTCCCTGCACATGAGACAATGGAAATAATATGGTCTCTGGTGCCTTCTCAGATGTGACTTCTCCAAGTGCTACCATCCATTCTCTTCACACACCTCAGGGAAGGGCCTGACCACTGGGAAAGGTATTCATTCTGGTCAAGGTCACTAGTTCACAGTGAGTCATGTCTACACTGGCTCAAGGGGAGTCTCTCCATCCACACCAGATAAAGGGGAGTGAGTCTCCACCCACACTAGATCAAACCAAGTGAGTGCTCATCTAGCTCACAGCAAGTGAGCATCCATCTATGGTGGCTTAAAACAAGAGAGTTCCTGTGAATATTGGCTAAGGCAACAGAGTTCTTATCTACACTGGTTCGAGGGGAGTATATAATCTGATTAGGAGAGGAAGGGACAGTGTTCCATGATGTGCAAAGGATGACCACTGTGGCCCTGCCCTCACCCTGAGGGACTCCTGTTTTGTTTTAACATGTTTTAAATTTTTTACCTTTGAACATTAATTTTATTATACAAAAGCAGGAAACTAACTTTTTATTTGTTCTAATTATACATGACAGTAGAATGCACTTTGACACATCATACACAAATGGAGGATAATTTCTCATTCTTCTGGTTGTACATGACGTAGAATCACACAGATCTTACAGTCATTTATGCCCACATAATGTTCAATTATTTCTATTCTCCTTCCTACCCCGATAAGAAACCATTTTTTTAAGAAACATACCTGCTACCCTAGAAGCATGAGAGAATGGACAGAGAAGAACAGAGCAGGGGGATGTGTCCCAGGAATAACAGTCTCTGATGTCACTCAGGGGTAGGGACAGAGGAAGTTTCTGATGTCCAGGTGGATCCAGAGAAGTGCCTCTGCTGTGGGCTGAGGTATCAGGGTTCTTAGTCAGCACTGTATGGATGAGCCTTCTTTCTTGGGTGGGAACGTGATCAGATTTGTGGTACCTTGCCTCCAAAAGCTGCGCCATCAGCTCCCGAGGGAAGATCTTCATAAATGGGTGTCTCCCTGACAATATAAAATAGAGAATGACACCCAGGCTCCAGACATCCACCACAGGGGGCTCATATTCTTCCTGCAAGTGCTCTAGAACCCATTCAGCTTCTGCCCAGGTGTGAACTTCATGCTCTGCCAAAGTCAAGGAGTTTGATGTTGCTCTGGCATTCACCCTGAATGTTCTTGATCTGCATGTCTCTGTGTGTGATGCACTTCTTGTGACAGTGGCCCACTGCATGCACAATCTGCCTGAATAGTCTCTGGGCCCCCTCTTCCTGCATGCCTTCGGACTGGATGTGGTCAAGTAGCTGTCCCCCGACCGGTTTGCTCCATCACGATGTAGATGTGTTGACCAGTTCCAATAACCTGAAATAGCTGGACCACATTGGAATGTTCAAGGCCCACCATCACATTCACTTCACAGGGTCCAGAAAATTCCATTTTTCCGTTGACAGGACTTTCACTGCCACCTCCACCCCATTGAGAAGATGGCAGGCTAGTTTTACCTGGGAAACCCGACCATGCCCAATAGCCCTCAGAACCTCAGAATGGTCCCTAAAGCCCATCTCATCAAAGGAGCTGGGCCCTTAAAACACTACACAAGTCTGACTGCTCTTGCGATGCATCCTAAACAAGAACACCAACTGAGGATGCTAGCTAAAACTAATAATAATAATAGTAAACCAAAATCACAAAACTAAAAAGCCCAAATCAAAGAACCAATATCCAAAGACCACAACCACCGACCGCCAACAACCAACCACGCTATCTGGGAGTCTGACAGATCACCACCAAGAGCTTCCTTACTTATGGACAAAAAGTATACACCTGGTATTTGAGTTTCCCTTGTCATGGCTTTGTGAGATCAGAGCAAGAAATGGCCCAGTCATGCCTGGACATAATCCCCAGTGGTTATCTCCCTATGGGACCCTGGGACATTTTCCAGTTTCCGAATAAGTATGAGATAGGACCCGAGAAGCTTTCGTTCAGTGGATTATGATTAGAAATTAAAATTTGTTCCATATTTCCATGAAAACATAATAATTCTTTCATCACCATAGGTTGTCAAAATAAGGCACCACCATTTTATCCACAAGGATTGACATTATATTTGCCTTCTAACAGAGGAGACACACAGGTAAGAAATTACAATTCAGAATGACAAAAGGCCACAACATCCTTAAAAGGGACACTAATCCATTGGAGGAGGAAACAAAGAGGTAACCAAAGGAAGATCTTAGAAGTTCTGACAGAACAAGCAACAATCCAATAAAATGCAGGGTATGGAGAGCATGAGGGTCCAAAAGTGAAGAAGTTAGGAAAGATAATCCAGAGAACAAACAGCAGTTTTGAAGGCCTGGAAGAAAGAGAAAAGAATGACCCTTAGAGAAACAAGAAGAGGTTCATCAAAGTTGGAACACAAAAGTTACTGACAGAAAATAAGATTTAAATAGTGTCCGGAGCCTGAAGGCTCTTATAAGGCATATTAAAGACATTGGAACTAATCCCAAGGAAACATCAACACTAGAGGAAAGAGATAAATGGATATGACATGGTCATGGAACCTTTTTGCAAATACTATCCCAACTGTCTTGTGAAAGTAGATTCATAAGAAGACAGTGGAGGTATGGGAAAGAAGCAGAGAAGAGTTAGAGAGCTTGTCATGGTTTGGATATCAGGTGTCCCCCAAAAGCTTGTGTGTGATACATTCCAAGAATTTTCAGAGGTGGGATGATTAGGCTGAGTTGTAACCTCATCAGTAGATTAATCCACTAACATGAATTAACTGGGCGTTAACTGTAGACAGGGAGGGTGTGGCTGGAGGAAGCAGATCACTGAGGGCATGCCTTTAGGATTTATTTTTTGTCCCTTGTCAGAGTGCTTCTCCTTTTCTCTCTTTCTCTTCTATTTCTCCCTCTCTCCCTTTCTCTTTCCCTCTTCCAATTTCTCTCCCTTTCTCTCCACTTCCTGGTGATCATGTCCTGAACTGCTTTCCTCCACTATGTCCTTCCTCCATGATATGCTTTGTCACCTTGAGCCCAGAGCTATGGAGTCAGCCATCTGTGGCCACAGACTAAAACAGAGTTGTTATACTGGTCTGCCTAAGATATTGCTGTCTTTTTCTAGAACAGAGTCAGTAGGGATGCAGAAAAATGAATGGATATGAGTGGTTGAGGTGGCAGAATACACCAGATTTAGGGACTAATTATATATGCAAGTGAGGGAAAGAGAAGAAGACTGGAATTTTTATATGGTCAGTTGAGTGAACGGTAATATCAGTGATTAAGTTTAGACAAGGAAGAGAAGAGGTGAGAGAAGGTGAAAAGAAGGGAGAAGAAGAAAGGAGACAGAGGAAGGGTTAGTTCATTTCCTTTTGGAAGTTTTGATTTTTAGGCACCTGTAAAATATTTAACTCTAGATGATCTGAAAGCATTCAATCATAATGAAATGGAATTGACATAAATTGACATAAATTAGGACTGGTAATTGAGGACCATGGATTCTTTTCTTTTTATTTTGGAAGTTGGGGGCACTCATTTATCTTTATTCTTAGCCTGTGTTCTTGATAGTTACTTATTTTCTATTGGTGCTCTTCAGTTATACAGAGTGGTAGGTTTCACTGTAGCATATTCACACAGACAGAAAGACACAATTTGATGAATTTTGCTCTGGGACACGGTCACCCTCCCTTTACCATTTACTCTAAAGGTTACCCTTCTACTTTCATGGGGTCTTCCCCCTCCCCTCTAGCATCTACATTTGAGAGAAAGGACATGATACTCTTCTAAGTCTGACTGGTTTCACTCAAAATTATAGTCTCCAATTTCATCTATTTTCCTGCAAATGATATAATTTCATTTTTATGGCCAAACGAAACTCCATTGTACACATATAAACCACATTTTCTTTATCATCGATCTGTTGACAAACAACTAGGCTGATTCCATAACTTGGTCATTTTGAATTTTGCTGTGACAAACACAAAATTATGCACATATCTCTAAAGTATGCTGACTTTCATACTATAAGACGAATACTAAGGAGTGGTGTAGTTGGATTATGTGGTAGTTCTACTTTCAGTTTTTTAAGAAACCTCCATACTGACTTCCATAGTGAAGGACCAGGGATTCTTAACTTGAAATTTATGATAAGTTTTAAAGGGTTCCAAGATCACTTGAAATTATATATAAACAATTGGTTTTAATTTTCCTTCTTTGTCTAGTTTCTTCAGGTGAAATTTATTACTCTAAGCTTGGTTATTTTCTAATCTTGAACATTCAGTGTATAATTCCCCTCTAAATATTATTTAACTGTATCCTACAACTTTTGACATATTATGTTTTTATTGTCATTCAATTCAAAAAAAGTTTCTGATTTCCTTTGAGATTTTTCTCTTCGACCTGTGGATTATTTAGAAAAATATTGTTTTATCTTCAAATATTTGGTTGTTTTCCAGACTCCTTTCTGTAATCAATTTCCAGTTGATTCTGTTATGATCATATACTCTGTAGGACCTCAGGCTTTTGAAGTTTATTCAGATTAGTTTTAGGATCCAGTATCTACATAGCTTCATAAATATTCTGAATGCACTTAAAAGGAATGTGTATTCTGTCATTGTAGGGTGTAAATATAAAATAGGTCAGGTAGGTTGTGGTGTTGTTCAAGTCCTAAATCCTTAAGTATTTTTATTTCTGCTTGTTCTACTGATTACGTATAAGTGTTGAAATCTTCAACTATAATTGTTAAATTTGTGTAGTTTTGCTTTCAGTTCTACCAGTTTTTGTTTAATATATATATAAAGATACATTTATGTATAAAATATATTCATATATATTTATATATAAATATGTAAATATATCATATACATATATTTATATATAATAAATATATCTTAATATATCTTATTAGGTTCATACACATTTGGTTTAGTTTGTCTTCTAGATGAATCAATTCTTTTATTTTCATCTCTGTTAATATATATTAATATATATTTTCTATTTGAATAGCTCCAAGTTTTTATTTAACATCCTATTCCTTCAACAAAGAATTTCTTTTGAGACTTATGAAAATTGGAGTCTGTGACAAGTTTTCTTAACTTTTGTTTATCTTTATTTTGCTTCATTTTTAATAGATATTTTCACAGAAGATAGATTCAAGGTCTGACAGAACATTGAGTTTTTTCTTACTGGCATTTCAATGGTGGCAAAAAAAATCAGTGGTGATTCAAAAATCTGTAGTGATTTTTATCTTTATTCTCTTTTGTTTACTGTGTGTTCCTCATGCCTGCCTGCTTTTAAATTTTTCTCATGACCATGTTTTCAGCAACTGATGATGATGTGTTTGGCATGATTTACTCTCTGTTTCTCCTACTTGAATTTGTGAATTTATAGTTTTCATTATGTTTAGATGAGTTTTAGATGTTATTTCTCAATTATTTATTCTATGTCTTCTTTTCTGGAACTTCAGTTTCTATTAGAACCCATTATATTATTCCATGAATTATGGAAACTCTAGTCATTTTTACCACTTTCTTTTCTCTCTTTGTACTTTTTAAATAGTTTCTATTTTTCTGTCTTCAAGTCCACTGATCTTTTCTTCTGCATCTCTAATACACTACTAAGTCTCTATGGATCTCTAATTTCAGATGTTCTATTTTTCAACTATTGAAGCTACAATTGGTTTCGTATACATATATATGTATGTATATATACGTATATGTAACATATGTAACATAGTTTTATATCTATATTTTATATAGATATATATGGTTTTCTTCATTACATTCATGTTTTACTTTAAATATCCTCTCATATATCTCTTTAAAGAATAACTATCTTCAACCAAATACATAAACCAGCAACCTGAGAATAAAAGAGTCAACACAATTACTATCTTGTCAGTCGTAACAAAAATAAGCCTGGATTCATTGTTGGTGCAACTCTATCCTGGGTACAGTGTGCCAGTGATCTTCCTAAAACAATGGCTAATGAAAGGCATAGACGGTAACGAATGAGAGTTTTCTGACATGAACATGTAAATGTCAACTGAACTATATCACCCACCGTATACTTAACTCATTAGAAAGGTGATATTTGCATCAATTTTATGAAACCTTCTTTCAAGTATTAGCTTCATTTCCAGATATCTAAGATTTGGCATTAATCCAAATGTCAATAGGAATGTGATGGTAGGCCAAACACTACTTCCCCCAAATCATTCTAATAAAGATTATAATAAAGATGAAAATGGGAAATGATCTGTCAGCAGTGAAAGCCAAAGAATATAAATTTCCAAATAAAATAGCCTGCAGTGGCTATAAAACACACTCACTACCAGAGCCATTTTCTAGAGGAGACAGAAGCCAGACTGTGGCTGTGGCCACAGAAATCAAGGCACCATGAGATCAGTCAAAGCCACTTTCATTCAATTCTGGAGTAGTTCCTACCAACAAAAGGTACAGGAGACTTAATCCAATTTGGTTTATTGCAAGCTTTGGTGTAGAATTATAATTTGTGATAAAAAATGCCAAATGTACAATTCTGTGATGTAAATGGTATGTTAGGAAAATAAAGGCAATATGAATGAATACTTGAAACCCTTGGAATTCAAGCATTTAAAGGGTAAAACAAGGCAGGTAATCAATCTTTCATTAACCTCACAAATTTTGCTTTTCTCCAAGTTGGAACCATCTAAGCAATTCCAATCAACCAATGTGATTAAGAACTAAAGTGTCACTCTACGGTTTGTTTTGGTTTCTGGTTTATTTGTTTGTTTCTAAAGACTGGGTGAGATTGCAAATCACTGCTCCCCCTAAGCTACATCCTCAAAATAGCCCCAACTTTGGTATTTAAGGTATTAAGGGTCTTTGGTAATTACAAAAAATGTTTATTTTCAGCAGTGCCTGTACTTTTTCTTTTAGCTAAATTATCATAGAGGTTTCATTCTTTAGTCTAGACTGCTCTGTGTTTTAAACAAACCGTAATGCCCACATTTGAGAGGACTCGGTAGACCTTGCTTATCCTTTCCATTTAGAAGTCCCTCACCACTTCAGCCTCCCCAAGCCACCTTTGAAGGGTAATTTATGTGTTTTAAGTACAATTCAGCATACTGCAACCTCAAGAGGAGATTGTAAACAATCAGAGGCCAGATGGGGTAATTAAAGTATTTCACTCTGACAACAGCCAAAGAATACTCCTGTGTGTGTTCTGAAAGACTCGACATTAGAAATAAACCCTATTGGTGCCGTCCACCAAGCCCCCCTCAAAGGGCTCAGGCTACCCACATGCACACTTTGTTCAAAGAGTTTATAACTCTTCTTTAGCCTCAGGCAAGAAAACATTTTAAAATCATACTTTTAAAGGTGTGGTTCAATTTTTTTTTCACATAAGAAGTAAATTCTGAAATATCAGGGTGACCTGACAATGTAACTTCTAAAAATAAGTAGGTGTTAAAACTAATTTATAATCTTTATAGATATTTTGCTTTTTATTTAATTAAAGATCATTCTCTCATCAGATTATTTGCACCAAAATGGATGAAAATAGTTTAGCACTAAACTGGAAAAAAGTAAAACATGCCTCCAATGTTTTTAAAGTCCTCTTTCAGAAGCCTTCTGACAGGAGTGAAGGCCCTTGGTTTACCTTTCAACTTTTGGGTGAATTACTTCCTTTTCAATTTTATTTGGAAATTCCATAAGGGAAGGGGTTCATTCTCCCCCCTCTACCCCACCCTACCATATTCTACATAGAAAACAAAATGTAAAAATCAGGGCTCTGTAGTCAAAATGAAATGAAGTATTATGGCAATTATCTGGGTCATTCAGGGGAAACGAATGTGTTAGAGGTGATTTCAGAAAAGTTGTTTTCTTTTTGCTTCAATTACATACAGAGTTGCTTCAATTACTTTACCATGTTGGCATATTATTTTCTACCGAGTCATTGTACAGTTATTCTTAAGGCCAGAAATATTCTTGAGTGCATATTTATGTGCCTTTACATACATGCCGTTTATAAGCTTTAATAAATCTTAAGCATACACACATACACAGATACATATATTTTTTCTTAGAAGTTTGAGCTTTTCTATGAAGATCATTTTTCTGCCTTCTCATTATCTTCTATAAAGATCATTATTCTGCCTTATCATTATCTAAAATGAATTTTACAATTTTTTTTTCACATGGCTTCCTCAGATGGTTTCTATTCACTAATTAAAGAAAAGGACCTTTACTTCATCTAAATTCCTAGCTAGGAACTGAAAGCTCTCACCACCACAATATCCAAATTGAGTTTACAGAATGGAAGTTTCTGACCGAAAAAATCTTCTGGAATTATAATGCTGTGTCAGATTAGAGCCTGTATAGCAAAGAGGAAACAATTAATTTATTCAGCATATTTAGCATTTATACAATGTCCTTTATTTTTTAACATTAATACAATGTCAAGACAGAATCACCTTATCCAACCACCAGGTTGTTACATGTTGCACTTTTTCTTTAAAGTATGCTATGTGATTGCAATGTGAGATGACCTTAAGTAGCAGGCAGGAGCACTAACAGTATCAAGTTGAAAGAAGATAAGAGAACCTTTTGTATGAATCACACAATTCTTTCAATTTTAAAAATTATTGGGTTCTAAACTTCAAATGTCCAATAATGGTAAACAGGAGAACAAATCTCATAATATTATGGTAATAGAAGGAAAACAAGTATCTAGGAATGTTGTCTTCCTCCTGAAAATTCGCGAATTTTAAAATTCTAAATATAAGGCAATATGTAAATATGGTGGACATTTTAGAAAGTATAAAAGATTTTTGGACAATTTAAAAAACACAGGATACAAGGGGAGAGAAGAGGGAGGGAAAGAGAAAGTACTGGGTACTGAAATGGAGTAAATCATATTCCATGTACATATGATTAGGTCAAAATGAACCCCACTATTATGTATAACTATAATGCACTAATAAAAACATTTCAAACATAAATAAAAAGCACTTATATTTCACCCCTCAGAGGAAATAATTGTAAATATCTTGGCAAAAGTGTTTTCAAGTTTTCTGTGTGTGTGTGTGTGTGCAAACACACATATATATGTATGGCACATAATATAAATATATATATATATTTACTTATGTGCCAACATACTCAATTAACATCATAATTACAATTTATTCAATAATCTGCTTTTTTCTCTTAACATTTAGCCATGAAATGTTCTCTAAACATGTAGAGAAATTACATAAAGATGCCATATCTATTTTGGCCAATTCTCTACCCCTGTATCCTAAAGCTCTTAATTTTTCACCTTCACAAATGTTGCTTCAATGAATATTTTATTTTCCAGCTCAGAATATTTTTTTAGAATTGATTTCTAGAAGCAGAATTACCCTCAAAAAGAATATGAATATTTTTAGGCTTTTGATACATTGCTACATTTTATTCTAAAAAATAATTTCTAATTTATATTCTCATGAATGTTGTAGTAGAGTGCAAATATAATCACCTCTTAAATCATTGCCACTCCAGAATATTAAAATTAGTTTTCATATTTAATGTATTATTATTGAAACTTAGTACATATTCTTTTTTGTATTTTCTTTATAACTGGCCTATATATATCCTTTGTCATGTTTCCACTAGGAAAAAGAATATTTTTAAACAAATTTCTTTTAAATGCCTCCTAAAACATGAGATCAAAACAATTTGAGAAAACTTAACTTTTCTGTCTCAAGTAGGAAATAGTGAATCTGGCTTTATTATTTGCATTCATAGCTTAGTTTTGTAATATTTATGTAAATAGTGTTTTTTAAATAATCAATAAGCTGGTTATCATGATGCTATACTGCATATCTGCATACTATGCTACTTTATTTCCAATGATACAACAGTTCTTTGACATATCATGCTATGGTCAGCAGATCACTTTTATTTTCTTTTTAATGGAATTTTAATTTCATTGCTATATTTGAGAAGTAATCAAAGGACTTCTGAGATTTTAAATCCATTACAGTGAATTTAATCCTCGTTATTAAACCCCAGCTACTCCCTCTGGATTATAGGAGATATATCACCTGAAAATAGGCTGAAGTAGCAGGCGACAAGCCATGCATCTGTCTCTTTGAACTCCCAATGAATGACTCAGTTGTACACTATCTTAGTCAGGGTTCTCTAGAGAACAGAACTGATAAAACAAATATATATGTATACATCTAATTATAAAAGGGGATTTATTCCATTGGCTACATAATCAGAGGATGGATACTCCCAAAATGGCCAACTGCACACTGGAGAGACAGAGAGATCAGAGCTACTCAGTCCAAAAAGCTAGAGCCTAAAAAAAAAGGGAATCAATGAAGCAACCCCAGTCAGAGGCTAAAGGCCTGGATCTCCTGAAGAGTTGCTAGTGTGAGTTTATGTTGAAAGACTGAAGAATCTGGAGTCTGATGTCCACAGCTGATTCCAACAGCAATAGAAGACTCAAGCTTTCACACAATGATGGGATTCCTCTTTCCACTCTTGTTCCATCCAGACCCCCAGCCTATTAGAGAGTGCTTCCATATTCAGAGGGAGTCCCTTGGCTCAGTCTGGTATCCTACATGCTGATCATCTCCGGAAACACCTCAGAGACACACCCTAGGTGTCTTTCAACCCAACCAGGTCGATAATCAAGACTAACCATCACATACACCCCCTTCTGTTTTCCTTCTAGTCTCACTGCCAATAAAAAGTCTATACCCTCAGGATATCCTAATTTTTATCTTCAGCTTCAGGCTTCCCTCTAAATACCAGACCCAGATATTCATCTGGCTATTCAACACTTTCACATGGATGTCTAATAGGCATCTCAAACTTCAAATGTACAAAGCAGAACTCCATGTTCCTCAACTCTGCTCTGTTTCTAGTCCTTCCTATCTCAGAAAATGATTCCATTCACCCAGTTGACCAGGACAAAGATTGAAGGGTTCCTCTTAACATATCTCTTTCCCATATGAAAAATTGTGGTATATATGTGTATTAAGAATTGTAATGCAAAAAAAGACTACATGTATAATGGCATAAACTAGCGTGAACATACATTAAATACAGAGATATGAAAAATTGTGCTCTATATGTGTAATAAGGATTGTAATGCATTCCACTGTTGTCGTGTATTTAAAAATAAAGAAATTAATTAATTTTTTAAAAAATATCTCTTTCCCTTACATTCATTCCCTGTTCATCTACAAATCTCTTTTGGGCTCTGATTTCAAATTATGCCACAGATTTGACCAACTCTTACCATTCCCACAGCTGCGCTAGTCAAATCCACCATCAGCTCCTATGTTCAGGATCCCAATTCCCTAATTTTGCCCTCCTAAAATTTTACTTTCCACCTAACAGGAGAGTGACCTGTTTATACATAAACAATATCACTATCCTTTAGTTATCCTTCCAAATGTTTCCCAACACACTCAGAATGAAATGCAGATTGCTTATTGAAAGACCCCAAATAATTTGGCTCCTCTTCAACTTCATCTTTACCACTCCCCACTCCACTCAGCTCACGCCAGTCACACAAGTCTTCTGGCCACTCCTTGAAAATTCCACACTCGTTGCTTCTTGGGATTTTGTACAATTCTTGGCGGGAGCGGGAGGGTTCTGGGGATTGAACTCAGGGGCACTCAACCACTGAGCCACATCCGCAGCCTTATGTTGTATTTTATTTAGAGACAAGATCTCACTCACTGAGTTGCTTAGCACCTAGCTGTTGCTGAGCTGGCTTTGAACTCGAGATCCTCTGCCTCAGTCTCCCAAGCCACTGGGATTACAGGCATGCAACACCACGCCCAGCTTCTGTACAGTTTTGTTCTCTGGCTGGAACATACTTCCCCTAAGACTTTTCATGGTTCCTCCTCCACTTCATTTGGGTCTCTGCTCCAATGCCTCCTTCTTTGGGAATCCTCCCCAACATCCCTAACCGAAATATTATTATCATTCCTTCCATCACTCTCTATTCCTTCATTCTGATTAATTCATCTTTGGTGAGTTCCTTACTAATTGATATTGTAGGGGGAGGGGACACATACCACAAAGGCAGAAATTTCTTTGTTTTTCGCTCATATTTCCAGCTCTTAGAACAATATTACATAGTAAATAAAAGAAACTGTTCTTCTCTCCGCTCCCATTAACCTGAAATCTATACTAAAATCATATTGCTCTATGTTTGGAGAGCTTCATTATCTTTATTATATTTCATATTTCTCTTTAGTTTCTTCCAAAAAAATTCAATTGCATTATGTGTCCAAAAAAAAAGTGCTTTCAGGGCTGGGGTGGTGGCTCAGTGGTAGAGTACTTGCCTGGCATGTGTGGGAAATTGGGTTCAATCTCAGTACCACATAAAAATAAATAAATATAAATAAACATTCACCCACAACTAAAAAATATATGTATTTTAAAAAGTGCTTGGCCATTAATACAAAAATGAGGTACAAGATCACATGGTTCAGTTCACTCACTGCAGCTGATTTAACACTATTAAAATATCAGAGGAGTAAGTTCAAAAGATTCATTATACAACAGGTGACTAGAGTTGATAATATAGTTGTATTGAATACTTGAAAATGGCTGAGAATATGAATTTTGTGCTCTCACCACACACACACACACACACACAAAAATAAGTATGTGAGGTAATATATGTTTATTAGCTTAAGTTAGCCATTTCAGCGTTTACAATTTCAAAATGGCATATGATATAACATTAATAGACACAATCTTTATGTATGAACTTTAACAATAAATATCTTTTTCTGTAAAAGACCACATTAGTCCTGGTTATGACATGAATGTCTGTCTCAACACAGAAAAGGAAATTTTAGTCTTTTGAAGACTCAATATTATATTTTGAAACATGGAGCCTTAAATTTATTCTTTGGTTCTATGATATCCATATTCTTCAGGGAAATGTGAGAGAAAAGCTTTGTCCCACAAAGCTCCCAGTGAACACTGGTCTTCAACCATTTCAGCCTGTTCGTTACTTGACTGACCCTCACTTCTATGGTAGCCCAGAGGAACAGCAGACCTCCATCTTCCCTCTATAAGCTCTCACCCTGGGAAGGCATTTTCTTATTCTGACTCAGCACCTATATCCTAACAGCAAACTTGGCTGATTTTTGTTTGTTTGTTCGTTTTGTTTTTTCGGAAAGCCTGTACTTACTAAAGATTGGTTAGACACTCAGAGTAAGCTCTGTCCCTGGGTAATTCCAGGCCAGTTCAGTAGTGAAGGCAATGGGTATCATCACTGCTTTCTTTGTGTGTCCTTCCAGACACAAAGGCTCTGCCCCAACCTTGCTCATGGGTCTCAGCTTTATCATCCACACACAACCACTAACTGGTTTCCATTGATGACGTAAGCCCACTTTCTCAGGTTGACATCTATCTGCCTACAAGCCTAAGAAGCCATGAAGCTTCCTCTTTATCTTAACCAAACTCACTGGAATGTGGAATCTTCACATTATTTTTAGCAGCTTAGTCTGATTTTCCTTTGTCAGAAAATACCCTAGTTTTAAGATAAAGGCAATCAGTCAGGATAAGTGTTAGTTACCTTAAAAGCTTCCCTTTGTCCTCTTTTTTTATTTCCCTTCCACTGTGCTTTCTGAGGTCGAGAGAATATTGTATCTGGGTGCTCTGAGATCAGAAATACTTATTTTTTAACTGATGTCAAATTTCACTTTTACACTAAATTCAGAAGGTGAATTTTTCTTCTAATTCTTAGTAATTTAATATCATCTCAATAATAAATAAACTTTCATCATAATAGAAAATCCACTGACGGCTTGCAGCAAAGGTGTTTCATCAAAAGAAAAAGTAAAGACTGCATGAAAAACAACTTCTCTTTTATCCTCAGAGGCTGACAATAAGGTTTGTTTTAAAGTCATTTGTAAATGTAGTCTCATAGAATTCTCATAGCAGAAATTATGGTTTAAGGGGGTAATGTTTCTTCTTGAAACCAGATTTTAATAATGATGATGATGATGATGATGATGATATCTGGCCTAATGAGAAAAGAAATATAATCTCTGAGACAGCAAAGAGGTGGCCATGCTGGGGATTGTCTCAGCAACACCCAAAACCTGGCCCAGGGGCTAGAATGTCCCCACCTCCCCAGAAATTTAGATGCAACTCTGGGGAAGGGAGCAACTCTAAATTTACAAAAATTATATTTCCTCATCCTGACAGGGAGGAAGAAGTATATCAATAGAAGTGTATTTTATTAGAGAAAAATAAAGTTATGATCCTTACTACCTGGGTGTGAAGACTAACATTAATAGCAACATGTTTGTTGGTTAAATTATAAACATATATGTAATGCATCAAAGAATACTTCTCCAGTATGCCCTTCTGACAATAAGGTGGATAGCTGCGAGTAGAGTGAACAGGATTCCTGTTCTGGAGGAACTAATGGCATATTTAACATTCTTTCAAAAGTTTAAAAATTGACAGGGATTGGCTGGTCAATAGAAGATGTGTCAAAACAGTGCACAGGAAGACAGGAGCATGGAGGTGCCATGATGGGTAACTTGGGCTTTGTCCTCATCTTTCCTAATCTGTACTATAGCAAAATACCTTAGACTGGGTAATTTTTCTAACAACAGAAATTTATTTCTTATAGTTCTAGAAATTGGAAGGTCCAAGATGGGGACATCAGCAGATTCAGTGTTGGTGAGGACCCATTCATCATGGAGATGGTACCTTCTCCCTCTGTCCTCACTTGGTGGAAAGAGTAAACAACTGTGGTATATATACACAATGGAATATTACTCAGCATTAAATGAGAATAAAATTATGGCATTTGCAGATAATTGGATGGAGTTGGAGAATATCATGCTAAGCGAACTAAGCCAAAAAATCAAAGGTCAAAATGTTCTCTCTGATAAGTGATTGCTGATTCATAATGCAGGGAGGGGGCATGAAGGTAGAAAAGATAGTAGAATAAGAAGGACATCATTACCTTAGGTATATGTATGATTGGCACAAATGGTGTGATTCTACATCATGTACAACCAGAGAGATGAAAAGTCGTGCTCCATTTGTGTACAATAAAACAAAATGCGTTCTGCTGTCATAACTAATTAGAACAAATAAAATTTAAAAAATAAATTTAAAAAAAGAGTGAACATGCTCCCTCAAGCCTCTTTACAAGGGCACTAATCCCTGCATAAGAGCTTCACCATCATGAACTAATCACGTTCCCAAATACTATAACATACTATCAAATACCACTCTTAATACTATCACATTGGGGTTTAGGTGCCAACTTGTGAATTTGGGAGGGACAAAAATATTTTCCCCAAATATAGACTTCTTAAATTTTTCTTAGAAGACTCTCAAGAACTGGGGTCTTCAAACATTAATAGCATAAATTTTTGTGCAGATCAAAACAGAGTTGTTCTATGAAGTGGAGGTGCTTACATTCCCCCCAACTCCTCTGAGGTGCCTGGAGAGAGGTGCTGGGGCTCCACAGAGCACCACTGGGGAAACTCACTGATTTTGTCCATCTAACTCACTTTCTGTTGGAGAAAAGTGAGGCATAGAGATGAGGGATGATTTATCAAAGTCATCCATCCTTAACTCAACCACATACTGGTCCTGTGCTTAGAGCTCACTGATATCCTCCATTAATTCTCTACTTCTTCTATAAAAAGATTGGGCATTTTCCCTTGCAGGAAAAATATCAAAAATACTGGGTGTTTTGGAAAGAGAAGAAAAACAAATCCCAGTCCTCCTTAGCTACTTAAATAAAAGCAGGGTTGGCAGGAAAATATATAAATGAAAAATGCCAAAACCCTAACTTCAAATTAAGCCTTTGGTTCCAAGAGGCCCTCAACCTGACTCTTAAAAAAGAATTGCTAGTAAAACCACAAACTATGGTTCTATTTTGCCAGACTGGCGATTGCAGCAGTAGGAGCAATAAAATAGAGGTGGTACAAAGGAAAGGAGAATTAATATGAAAACCCAACAGCCTGGTTCTAGATAATTGGGAGTTGGCCATAAACACCTGAGCTGTCACACAGCAACTTTGGCCCTAGGATGAAAATATTATATTGGCAAATTGTTTCATTTTAGGAAAATTATATCTATTTTCAACAACTTGAGGTTTGTTTCCCCAAATGATTTTCAGGCTAGTAAAAGAATGTGAATAATGATAAGGCTCAGTACAGAGTACACAATTTCTACTTGGCACAGAACTTTGTACTCGTGGCATTGAATACATATTTTTTTTTAAAGATTGAGTTATTCTTGTGAAAAACCTTGTACTACATCTCTTACCCCAATGAAATTCCATAGTACACATGTTTTCTTCCTTAAAATAAAACTGCTGTTAAAGGGCAGTCACATATTTAAACCACACTAAACTCTTTCCTAACATCAAGCTGTGAGCCCTTGACATTCGCAAAGCCATGTTGCCAAACTCTTCTCTAATGCTCAAATTGTGGGGCACTATTTGATGGTGAAGCAAACTTAGATCTGGCTTGCAAATGTGTTTTGTTGAACCTTTAGAGAGCTGACATTAAAAGTGGGGGAAATTCATGTAAATATATTCATTTCTAGATTCTCTTGAAAATTAGAAGACATGGCATAACAGACCCCACATTCCTACCATCAGCTGAAGCTCTGTAAGGATCTATACTTAAATGGGCACAAGTTTGCCATGGTCTTCCATCAGATCACTCTGCTCTGTGGCAGTTGCTCCCATAGACCAGTTAAGCATTTGAATTTATGAGCCAAGCATCAGAATATATAATTATTCACTTAAAATGTGTAATAGTTATGAATAGCAAAGATCCACTCACAGCTATTGACTACATACAAGTTCATGCACACACCTTGACTACATAAAATGAAATTCAAATTTGTGTTTCGGAGAAATCATTTACAAGTTATTTTACATGGGTGGCCCTCCTACATTCAAAACTGCACATCTTAAATTTGTGAATGGTAAGAATCTTCTATATACTCTAAAATTTTCTTGAAGACAGATGGTTTTTAAAGATAGATTTTAGAAATGTATCTAATGAAAGTGGAAATTTTTATTAAATTCTATTAGAAACACCATGTTCTATGGTAGCAGGTCTCAAAGTCTGGCTTCCCCAGCAGCAGAAGCCTTACCTGAACATTTCTCAGAAATGCTAATTCTCAAGCAGCACCTTAGAACCTGCTGTATCAGAAACTATTGATGTAACAATCAGTGTTTCAACAAGCCTTGCAGGTGATTCTGTTGAACACCAAAGCTTTAGTAACCCTGTTCTGGAGCTTTTCTGCTAGCACTCCCTATATGGAGATAATGATCTCTCACCCTCAGGGTCAGGACAGAGCCTGGAATGTTCAAATCCCCCAAGCCACAGTCTCCAGCTTCAAACCACCTCGTCCCAGGTTGGTCCCTTCTGTGTTCCCAGCCTGTATCTAGTAGCAGCAAGCAGGATGAGTATTATCCAGTGCTTCTTATCCTTCCTCAAGGCTTAGGACTTGGCCAAATAGGTGTTCTGCTACCTGTCCATTCATTTCATAGCCAGCAACAATACAACCAGGGGCTAAGGGCTGCCAAAGAAGTTCATACCTCACCAGCACAAGTACAATGGCACACTTAAACATTTATCACAGGTGAGAGCTGGAGAAGTTGGGTAAGGATGGCAAGGCAGGGGCTGCTGGTATGATCAAAAACTGATAAAGGTCCCAACTCTTAAGCTACACATAGTTTGAATTTCTGTGCCCATAGGAAGCCGATGGTCCATTTAGTGTTGTGTCCAAGCTAGCTGCAAGAGGAATACTCCAACAGTGCATATGCATTCCCAAAGTTAGAGCTTAATTAATTTTAAATACCCGATATGAAAATATTCTATTAGGTTTGGAATATATGTAAATCAGCATAAGAAACTTTTAGTGAAAAGAAAATTATAAAATACTCTAAAATATCATTTCATGCAAATCAAAACTACATTGAGATTTCATCAAACTGGCAATTATCAAGAATACAAGTAATGGTAATAATAAATGCTGGTGAGGATATGGGGGAAAGTGTGCACTCATATATTGTTAGTTGGATTGAAAATGAGTACAACCACTCTGGAAAGCACTATGAAGATTCCTAAAAAAAAAAAAAAAAAAAAAAAACACTAGGAGTGAAATCATCAGACGACCCAGCTATTCCACTCCTCAGTATTTATCCAAAAGAATGAAAATAAGCATACTATGATGATATAGCTAAATCAATGCTTATAGCAGTGCAATGCACTATAGCCAAGTAACACAAGCAGTCCAGATGCTTGTCAGTAGCTGAATGGATTAATAAAAGGTGGTATATATACATAGTAGAGTTTTACTCAGCCATAAAGAAGAATGAAACTATGGCATTTTCTGGCAAAAGGAGAACATCATGCTAAGTGAAATAAGCCAGACTCAGAAAATCAAGAATTGAATGTTTTCTCTTATAGGGAAAAGCTAGAGCAAAATAAAAGGGAAAGGGGCAATCAAATATCATAAAGATATAGGTTAAGATCAGTGGAGAAGGAGGAGATTGCAAGGGAGGGAGGAGAGACAAGAAAGGGGGAAAAATGCAGAATAAATTTAACAAAGTCATGTTATGGGTCAAAACAAATTAATCGCAAAATTATTTTGAATTAAATTTTTCATCCATGAGAAATATTTAAAAATTGAAAATGTTTTTATCTATAAGTACTGGTCAAAATTTTCATGCAGTCATTTCATTAACCCTGATAAACTAAAGCAAATTCAACTTTCTCTTTAAAACTTCTGAATATTTTTTACTTGAATGGGCTTTATAAATTCAATATTTAATAATATCTTTCCTTAAATTATTTTTACTTTTCTTATAATTATGCAAAGAAAAATATTAACTTTTCACTGATATCCATATATATATATATATATATATATATATATATATATATACCCAAATTCCATGTGATATATCCAGAATGTCATGCAAATATTATTTCTGTGATATTTTGTGCCATGTCATGGAATTAGCACATTACTTAAAATTTCAAATCAAATTGAAGATGCATCCATTGGCTCAAGGTATGTAGACTTATGGGTGAGTCTCTGACAAAGGATTGTGTTCCAAATAGAGCTGTGTTCTCTTTGGTCTTGAATCTGTGCTCCATAAATTTGAAGAACTGTTGAAATTCCCATAAATTAAACATTCCATAATACTGTTTCTTTTACTTTCAGATCACTTGCTGGAAAAAATATAGGAAATACCTCCTCCCAGACAATGTTCTGCACACATTGGGATTGGGGAGGATTGAGAAGCAGAGTAGAGATAGAGACCCACTATGCAGAAAATTGCACCTACATACTAGGATGAAATTTCAGGGGCTTCTTGGACTTACAGGACATCTGCACTCTGTCCACTTAGCCACACTGTCTCCTCATAGGTGAGCAGAGATAATCATAATATTTAACCCTTTCTTTTCCTCTCCCACTGTTTCTGAATAAAGATTGGAGTGACAATACCTCACCCACAATAGGAGAGAACGCCTTTCACATGCAGTCTCTCTCATTTCTCACCATATCCTTGAGTGGGGTACAAAAGGTATCATTAACCCAGGTTATTTTACAGAATCCTGAACTCAAGATTACAGCTATTATTCCTCTACTTTTTGAATACCAAAAAGTCAACTTCATAACAGACTTCTTTGCATTATCCCGCAAATACTCTGGGCTTTACATTTTAATTATATATTATTTTTACCTAGACCATGAATCTTTTATAACTTTCTGAACATTTTGATTTAATTATTCCAGAATGTAATTTAGGATTATTACTTGTTTATTTATTCTTACCTATCCTGTAGGATATTAATTATATATTTTTTTCTTAACTGTAACTTGACAATCAGAGTAATAGATACAACAGAAGAAAACAAATTCAACAGTTTGTTGGGTATTGTTCAAAAATACAACATCAATCTCAGACATTAACAGCTTTCACTATTGGCATATAATCACAACAACCACATTGGAAAGGGACGCTTGATTGTTTCAAAGACAATTTATTTTATGACGTTCTCCCTCCTCGTCCATGGTGGGAGACACACATTTTAAGGTAAGCAGTCTTTTTCTCTTTATCTGAGACACCATAGTTTCAAAAGGTCTGACAAAACCAGGATTGATTAACTGTGTTTCTAAATAATTAGCTTTTCTTGAAATAACCATCAATATTCTTTTTTAAAAAATCATTGCAATTAAAGTACCCATTCAGTAAGATGTGTATACATTGCTGATCGTAATTTTATGGAAATGATGGTAGCCTATGTCATCCGGCTACCACATATAAATGCAGAGATTTCTGGAAGCAGTAGTTTACTGATATTTTCTCAGGGAACCCCTTCTCCTTTCTGCTTCCTCAACCTTCCATACTCAGGAAACTTGTGATCACTTCAAGGGATTTAAATTGATCCTTCAAAAGGATATTTACATTTTGAGGGAATTATTTAAAATTAAACACTCTTCAACATTCAGGGGAACAATAATTTAGTATTGGATTTCAGGCCCTGCCAGGCAGCTTTAGAGACCTTTATCAGACCATGTCTAGGTTTCCTACTTATAGTTTCCAACTTCTTAGAATACATTCTGGGACCCTCCCAACATAAGTGACATAATAAAAGGAAAAGCACAGGATTTCACAAAGGAAAACCCTCTTCCTTTCCTTCCTTCAAACTATAAAATCCTCACCCTTGTGGGATCAATGCATTCCCAATGCTAGACTAGACAGCCCATTCAAAGCGTGATTTTTAGTTATTTCTCTCACCCTCATCTTTTTGGGCAACAAGGTGCTGTACCCAAAGTGACTTTCTATAATTCTTCTGAACACTCATGCTTCTGTGCTTATTTGCTTTGTGACTTTAAACCCGTTTCTTAACGTATCTGTGCCTCAGTGTCTGAATCTGTAATTTGGTGATGATAGTAACTACCTCCTAGGCAGGGTAGAGGACTGAGTCATGTCTGTTAATGGGTTTGTTTTTATTAATCACCTGCTGTGTCTGCTGCTGCTATCCTATCAACTGAACTTGGCAACAAACTCCCTGGAAGGAAGACCCTGAGGTCACCGTGCACAAGATCACACTGGCCTCTCCTTGATGGACCACGGTCCACAGCCACCACCCTCAGGAAGGCTTGCCAGCTTTTTCTGCCACCTTCTCCAATACTGCCCTGAGTGATACTCCACCATGGATGTCATGGCATTACCATCACAGCTGCCAGATTCAGGGCTCTCTTCCAAAGAGGCAATGACCTCTGTCCCTGACTGCTTTGAAAAGAAAGGAAAAAATTTAAACCTGCATGCAGGACACACACCTGGATTCCATTATCTCTTACAGTTTTCCAGCCTGAAGAGCCAAAGAAGCCCAGAATCTCTGAGTCACAGCCTTTCCTCTTCATGGAAGAATCCAGAGAGGCGCTCTCCGCAGGAGAAGAGGCTGAGGCACTGAGGTCAACTCAGAAGCCCTGGGCAGCCTTGCCCGCACTTCCTGGGGCAGAGGGAATGCAACTGCACTATAGCACACCTGCAGGTACCTTTTCAATTTGCAAATGCGTGTCCATGCACCAGGCTCAGCCCTAGTACCACCTCAGCTGGGGCAGAATCCTCTTGGCACCATTGTCAATCACAGATCATTTTAAAACCTTTCCTTGCTGTGAGCAGGTCCGGATTTCAAGCCTGGCAGGGATGCACAGGCAACCAACTCTGAATGTGCAAGTGGTACAGTCGAGTTTGAAATTGATTCTGTAATTTGCTTAGCAGATGTACCTTTTTTATTACAGTTTACCTTAGCTCACATTAAAAATAATTTGCTTGGCTTGAAACATGCGGAAAAGAGATATGAAATCTGGCATCATGGTCTCCCTTTTCCATCCTCAAACTTGACCTCAAACTTTTGGTTCTTCAAACACAACACATTTTCTCTAACCTCTGAGTCTTTGCAAATGCTGCTCCTTCTCTGGGAGAATCTTCTCAGCTTTCGGTCACCCTTGACAGATCCTATCTTCTTTGGATTTCAGATTAATTACCATCCACCATGCCCCCTCCTCATCTGCCTGAGTTTCTGGTCACGTGAAAGGGCTTACCATGGATGGTGATGAGGGTGGGCAATAGTGGAGGTGCAGGATGGAGACAGTGCCACTCTTATGCCTAGTGTTTACCATCACCTGCAAATAGTAAGCACTCAAACAGATTTTAGTAAATGAATCCATGCATGAATGAGAAGACACTTTTAAGATAACATTTACCTTATTTATTCATTTATTTTATTTACTTTTGCAGTGCTGGGGATCAGGGACATTTGCTTTGAAACACACACAATGATACAATAATAGAAGGTAGATTATCTCTCTGCACAAGCTTTATTGTACATACTTATCTATACATTTGACATCAGTTACTGGGAACTAGAGAGCCCTGTGGCAATGTTGAAAATGTTTTTATTATCTAATAAAATCATTCACTAGCCTCATGGATATTGATAATTTTTTCTATAGCAACACAACTCAATTATCTTTGTTTAAATGGAGGCTTTACCTATTAAATGCTCTATAGAACTATAATGGGTAGATACCATATCTGTCCAGATTGGAGAGGGTCACCTTAATTTACAGGCAAGAGTTTCTCATGAAACTTCTTTCCCAGGGTACCATCAGTCTCAGAGAATAGCATATTTAATACATTTCACTGGGTGGCAGAGATAGAAAGGCATGACTGAAGTTTTATCAGAGCAAATTTTGGACTCAAAGACCTTCACCCAGAAAAGTAGACTTTCTCCTGTACTTCTGACTGATAGTACAATAATAGGCAAACAATAAGGCTTTTTTTTCTATTCCATATATGCTGACTGAATCCTGAGTCTTTGAAGAACTATGAAATGCCAACCAGAAAAACAACCCAAAATAAATTTAACAACAAGCATAGGTCTGCAGGGAAAGTCCTTTGTAATGTTTTCCAGGGCACTACACTTTTGAACATTACATACAGGAAAATATTATATGGAAGAAACCTCACTTTATGAGCCTTTAGATGAGATCTTTTCTATTTTAACGAATGTCATATATGAGGAAATGTTCTACATAGCAAAGTTTCACTGAATGGTATTATTGGAATAAACTGCAGTTACTTTGGACTTTCAACTTTAATCTTGTGCAAAATATATTTCTAAATACCTTTTGGCAAGACATTCAAGGTTTATTTCCTTCTTGGTGTGGATTTTAACTCAAAAGGCTCAGCAAGCTCACATTTGTTGTATTCTTCAGGTTAATTAAAGGTAAAGAACTTGGAAAAATATTAAATGAATGGTAAGGATATTTCCATTCAGTTTTTCTTAAGCACTGAAAAAGAGGGTGAGCATGAATTTGCTCAGTTTTAAATTACCCTGAGCATTTAAAAACCACCTGGATGGGTTCAAGAAGTAATGTGAGGCTGAGAAAAATATGAATTAATGAAGAACACATTTTGGTGATAGGCCTATAAATAAAGATCGGTTCCACTCTTAGAGTTGGCACCCACTGATTGAATCGTGCTAATGCAAGCAGACACAGATTTCTAAAGTCCTTTTATGTAAAATGTGGTTATTTCCTGCCTTCTTTGCTATGCTAATGAATGCCAAGAAGAGTGTTAGCTGTATTTTAACTTTTTGTCTACAATACTGGATACAT
Source organism: Urocitellus parryii (assembly GCF_045843805.1). Classification (NCBI taxonomy): domain Eukaryota; kingdom Metazoa; phylum Chordata; class Mammalia; order Rodentia; family Sciuridae; genus Urocitellus; species Urocitellus parryii. The sequence goes on from NC_135544.1 coordinate 38,233,496, forward strand.
GCTGGGAAAGTTCCCATGGAATACCGCTTACTGCGTGTACTGAAAAGTCCAAGTTCACATAATCTATCACATATTAAAAAAAAAAAATGATTTGGTTTCCCACACTCAAGCTAATAGGCCTTTGTTATTTTTTTACAACTTTGACATATGAAATATGTAATAACTGCTTAAATATAATAGCCTAGCCTTTGTTACAATCAATCGTTCAATTGAATAGGTCTGGATGGCTGATCCACCCTAGAAGGTAAAACGTTTCTCCTCCCTGGAAGCGAAGGGGAAAAGCCAAACCCAAATTTCTTTTGGATTTTCAACAGGGTAAGCCCATGCACATGGGTCCATTTTAAAGCAAAATATTTTCAGTCAAGAAAATATTTTCACAGCAATAAATTAGGAAGAAGATACTAAGCATTTGGAGTGCAGACCAATATCTCCACTTCCTAGAATCAGCAACCAGAGACATATTTGAAATGCAGCATTAGGAAAGTAAAAAACTAAACAGAAGACCGGCACATGGCTTCACCTATTGTCATTTTATCTCATCCCATGTTTCTCAAGATAACCCACAAAGAAGGGAGGCCAACCCCTCATACAAGATAGTCTGGAACAAGGTTACAAAAAGAAGCACCTGTGTCTAAATGGTGACATTTTACACTAGCCAACAGACTGAAATATTTAATGTACTCTATTCTCCTACCTTGACTAATGCATCTTTCTAACTTTAAAGTTTGTAAATATGTGGAAAGCTATGGTTAGTGTATAATTGAAGGTTGACAAAATATCAAAGAAAACTGAACTTCAACTTTTTTGTACATATCTGGGTGCTCTGTTGATGGTCCAGCAATGTATGAGTACTAAAACACAGAAATAATGTAATTGATTTAAAAATGTATGCTTATCTCATAAAATTTGCGTGCACTGACTACTTATGCTGCTACAATCCAGGTTTCCATAGAATTGTATTCCAGTGGCAGACAAAGCAGATATTCTTTGAATATTTTCAAATATTTGAGTATTTTAAATTCAAAAATTTGAATATTGATTTCTTCAAGTTTTTAAATAGATTTTGGTTAATTTTAATTTGGAAAAACTTTGCTCTGTGCAGCAATAACAACTGTCAGTAATATTTTTAAACTGTCCATAACACTTTGAAGCAATATTTAGATTCCAAAATAAAGTATGAAATTAAAAAACTACATTCAAATATTATATTGGGAATGCTAGTGATAAGTATTACCATCAAAGTATTATGGAACAGTTTAATTATAAGCTATAACTCTCTATCACTTTTATGGATTTTCAAAGTATCTTAAGCAATATCTGCAGTCAGCCACATGGTATCTCTTAGATTCCTTTTTTCTACAATTTTTAATATTACAAAGAAAACCAAAAACAAGAATATCTTGCTCAATTTGTTCTCATCTCTCTTCATTTGAACCGTAACTTGCTTTCCAATGGCTAGATAATAGTCATTCTTAATTAACTTTTGGAAATATTTGTGCATGAAGCTTTTTCCTGCGTAGTCAAAATTTTTTTAATACTTAATTTCCTTTCATTTTAATGAAAGTCACATTTGTTACATATTTCACATGCAATTTCTTACAACTTACAAAAATCATCTTAAGTTTATTTTTTTTAATTATTTGAATCTTTTTAAAAATAAAATAGCCAAAATTTATTTTTTTAAGGATGGTCATTATTCTCTGTTAGGACTTTATTGGTAGCAAGCAATATGAATAACACACACTCAAAATTAAATGCACAATTCATTTTCTATGAGTACTTCTCAATATGACTTTTCTAATCATTGAACTGAATATTTTTTAATTGTGCTTTCTGCTCCCATTTTATTATTGAATAAGTAATGATTAAATTTGAATTTTCCAAGAGAGAAGTCATATTTTTCACTATTTTTCAATCATGTTCAACCATTCTATTAAAAATTTGAAAATTGTTTTTGCTGAATCTACAAGCTTTTCATTTTTCTATAAATATTAGTGCACCAATAATCCTCACTGTGCTTTGCTAAATATGAAACACAAAATATCATCTTTCAATATTCTATATATAAAACAATATTTTATATTTTGTTATATATAACAATGTTTTATATTTTGTTCTGTATTTACTTGTTTAAAAAACATCAATTTTTTTGTCACTCGGTCTTTTTTTCTCAGTCCTAGTATTTGCTAATTTTTTGTGCACATGACATTTTTTGTTCTTTTAATCAAGAATGTGTTTCCAGTTAAAAATATCTTCATTTGCCAAAACTAATCACGAACATTGGTTGAGAAATATGTAACAACAGTAACAAGAAACTCTGTCTTTGAACTTAGAATGGAATAGCTTGTTTCACAATTTAAAAGAATTGAAGTTTAAAATAAAATATAAATTTTCTGCCATGTTTATCCAATGGAAAATTGTAATTGTTGATTTGAATGGAATTATGTTTTGCTAGAAATAGTCTCGCTCATGTCAGGATATGACAGCCATTTTCCAGAATCATTATCCAATAAACAGAAGAAAGTTCCAGAAGTTTTGGCTTTCTGGTCCAATTTTCAGATTTTATGAATGTAGTTTTCTTCAACTTCTAATGAGCAGGCCAAAGTTATATCTGCTGTCTCTGAATTGATATGAATGATTTCCCCCTTTCATTTTCATTGTTCTAAACAGTGGTTACTGCTTCATTTGATGAAAAATTTGACATTGAGGATTTTGTCTGATCTGTTCTACTTGTGACTTTGATCAGAATAATTTCCTAGCTCCTTTTCATCAAATCTTTAAAAAAAAAAAAGAATCTGTAAAATCCTGCTTGCAAGTTTTATATGGGTTGTTCTCTAAAAGTCTGTTTAGTTACCCAGCTTCTAATTATTTAAATTTGAAGCACTAATTTGAACATTTCTTTTTGCTTCTTAGCTTTTACCACTTCCATATTTCATATTTTATAATGATTTTAAATTGAATACCTTTTTTAAAATTTATTTATTATTTTTTAATTTATTTTGTACTAGGAATTGAACTCAGAGGTGCTCAACCACTGAGATACCTCCCCAATTCTTTTTTATTTTGAGATAGAGTCTCTCTAAGTTGCAAACTTGCAATCCTTCTGTCTCAGCCTTCCAAGTTGCTGAGATTACAGGTGTATGCTGCTGCACTGAGCTCAAATTAAACACATTCTTAATGATCTAAAGCAGGCTCAGTGAATTTGATCTATAAAAGGCCAGTAATTATTTTTAGCTTTGAGGGCAAACCAGTGTCTGGGCAATTATCAACTCTGATGTTACATAAAGGCAGTCATAGATAATTCATAAAAATATGAGCAGTCATATATCCTGATAAAACTTTAAATAAACAAAGGGCAGACAGGACTGACTAACAGAAAAATTTGCTGAGTCCTGTTCCAAAGAATTAAGAAATAAAACATTGGTTTCCAAGGGTAAAAAAAAAAAAATTCTAAGTGTAAATATAAATTGAGCATCACAATCTGAAAATCTAAAACCCAAAATGCCCCAAAATCTGAAATGTCTTGAGTGCCAACATGGTACCTAAGTGGAAAATTCCACAATTGATATTATATATCACAGTGATCATGCAGGCACACTAAATATATTGGATAAAATTACCTGCAGACATGTATAAAGTGTATATGAAACATAAATTTCTCACTTAAAGTTGGATTTCATTCCCAAGATATCTTATTAAGCAAATGCAAATTTCCAAAATCTGAAAAAAATCCCAAATCTGAAGCATTTCTGATATGAAGAATTTTAGAAAAAGAATGTTCAACTTGCAATTTAAAATTACTTTTCATGTTTGCTGTTTTTAACCTCTAATATATTCTAAAATATATTAAAATTTTAAAACCAAATAAAATAATCAATTTTAAATTTTATATGAAAATGTACAAACTGAAATTTAAATTTAAATTTTGAAAATAGAATACATCTCACTAAACATTTTTATAAAAATGAAACCCTTCACAATCAAGTATTTGATTTCCACCTAGCTCTAATGTAAAGGATTAATGTTATGTTTGATATATTTCATCTATTCCTACATATATGTAAATTTTAAAATAACATGAATTATTTAACAATGAAAATGCTATTCGACACCAAGTACAACTTTGGGCACATCTCACTAAATTACAACTCCAGAGCCAGAATGCAAGTCAGCTTGGGCTTCTGTAACGAAATACCAAAGGCTACAGAGCTTCTAGATGAAGATCGAAAGGGTTTGGCGTCTTGTGAGGTTTCTCTTCCTGCCTTGCAGATGGCCACCTTCATAATTGTCCTCACATGGCTTTTCATCTGAGTGGAGAGAGAGAGAATGTAAGAATGTGTCCTCCAGTGTCTTTTTATAAGCATAATCCTATCAGATTAGAGTCTCAATATTATGACCTCATTTAACCTTAATGACTTTCTTATAAGCATTAGCTCCAAATATAGTCACAATGGGAGATAGGGCTTCAACATATGAATTTGGGGAGATAAAATTTGGCTCATAACTAGGAGAAAAACCAAGAATGTAGACACATAGCACTACTGGTAAATAATATTTCAATATTTAAGAACCTATTGTATCCCTGCTACCAAACAGAAAGAATTTGGTGGGCTAATTTATGTTTTCTCCCCTAAACATTTTTGTCCCACAGCTCCAAAGTACTGTCTCTGACATTGGTAGTGGCATGATCTCCAAACTTCCATGGCAATGGGTATGGGGTAGAAATGTGGAGAAGCATTTCCCTTGAACTGAATGGAGGATCCTGTTTTTATGATATAAAGGATTCTCCAAACAGCAAGACCAGGTCAGAGACCCCTCTGGCCTTTTCCAAGGCAACTGTTTCTTAAAACATTGTACAGGTGAATGCAGAAAGGTCAAACAACCTGTTTAACCTTGAAAAATGTTTGAGCCAAGATATGGGCTGGGTTGCACTTTTCATAACCCACTTGAATCTAATGTATGAAATATGATATGTCAAGAGCTTTGTAATGTTTTGAACAACCAATAAAAAAAACATATTCAATGTTCATGACCGGATAACAGATCCTTATATAGATCAGTATTAAATTCACTTAAGGAAGGATAGAAGTTTGAATTTCATTGGGAGGTAACTTAAATAGTGATACTCAACAGATTAAGGAATCAGTAATAATACATTGAAAGAATGCAGAAATGCATTTAATTATTTTTGAATTTATAAGTATAAAAAATTATATGGGCTGAGGCTGTAGCTCAGCGGTAGCGCACTTGCCTGGCATGTGTGGGGCACAGGATTCAATCCTCAGCACCACATACAAATAAATAAAGATATTGTGTATCCATCTCCAACTGAAAAAAAATTTTTTTAAATAAAATAAATATAAAAAATTATAGAGTAGCCACCACTTCATAATTGAGTAAACCAAAAAATAGGTCAATTATGGCCCAGAGTAGTACATTATATTTATTGATTATATATATGACATAACAACTATTTCGATACAGTAGTAGCCTTTGGTTATTAGGCCTTAGATGTCAAAATTATCAATCTATGAAATACTAGTCTTTATAAGTGGGGCTATGAAGCCTCCTAGGAAAAACTTCACCTTGTCAGTTTCCCAATCGAGTCTCTAAAACCACCATGGTCTTCAAGAGGACAGGAGAATTCTGCTTGAGAGCTATGGAACACATCAAAGCTTTGGCTAAGACTCAGAAAATCAAGAGTTGAATGTTTCCCTCCTATGTGGAAGCTAGAGCAAAGGAACACAGGCAGGGGTCGGGTACCCTAAAGATACTGGTAGGATCAGCGGAGCAGAAAGATAATGTGAGGGAGGAAGGAGAGACAAGAAAGGGAAGGAAATGAGGAACAAATTGAGAAAAATGACTCTATATGCTCATATAAACATATCACCATAAATTCCACCTTTATGCATCTATATACAGCACCAATTAAAAACAAATAAATAAATGAGTGAAAGGAAGACCAGTAGGGGAAAGAGAACAGTGGGAGGCAGGAGGGGAAGAAAAGAGGAGGCACTGAGGACTAAAATGGAGTGAATTAAATTCCATGCATGCAAGATTTTGTCAAAATGAACTCAACTATTATGTATAACTGTCATGCACTAATTAAGCCAAAAAAAGACTACTTTTAAATGCATTATAATATAACTTAACAGCTAATGCAACTGCTTAACAAAGTGAATAAGATAATTAAGTAGACTTGGCTCTTCTGAATATTCTCTGAAGAAAAATTATTTGGAAAAAAAGAAAGATATATATTTGGAAAAATTTGGCTCCTTGAGAGCTCCATATATCCAGTGGCTATCGCTGTGGGGTTGCCAACAGCAGCAACACAATTTCTATAGAGAGGGTAGGATGGACAGGAGGGCAGGGGTGGAGGGTCATGGTACCATGAGAGATATCCTGACCTGTGAGCACCAGAAGCCATTTGAATGTCACATATTGAGCCGATTTTGTCACTTATATGATTTTATTATCATTAACAAGAAAGTTAATGATGCATCAATCATGAAATTGTCCTGGATCGCTGATGAGCTACCCATTTCCTTTTTGGAACCAAGAAAATATAAATTCATTTAAAGACAAATTCTTTTACTCACTTATCAGTATTAAAAAATAGTTAAAAAGTAAAGAATTTCAAGTAAGGCACAGCTTTAAAAGCTTAAATGCTTATAAAAGTAATAGAAAAAATTATAAGAGAGGAGTTGCTTTGTGGTACAAGTGTGAACAACAATTTAATGGGAAAGTATAGTCCTTGCAAAGCTGAGTCATAAGTAAAAATCAAGAGAAGAAAAGAGCCTTCCAAATCACCAAGCAAAAATTATTATCATTTGCAAAGAGAAAATCAAAGATGTTGCCAATAATGAGCTGTTAAGATATTTGGTTTCTCCATACATCTCATCTATTCGGTTTCTCTATACATCTACATGAATCTACATGGATTATACCCTGAGACAGGTAACTGCAGCAACAAAAATTACAAATATTTTGGATTGTGGTTGAGATAGCTTGGGAGCTAATCATATTTCTTTTGCAATGGTTTGTTCTTTCAGGTTCAAAAAATTTAGGACAAACACAAGTCGATTCTCTATTTATGATGCAATTGAATTGGCCTTATAAATGAAAAGACTCATTTCACAAATTCTAGAGTTTTACTGTGTCAGCATTGCCATAGAAAACACATGTGTGTGCATGCACACACACACAAAGACACACACACACACACAAAACATACTGAGGCAAGAAAGGAAAACATGTGTCTGTTTGACTTATTTGTCCATATTAGACTCTCAAAAGGATAAGTGTATCTAGATGCACTTAACATCTATTAATATCTTAACTTGGGGTTTTGTGGTTATTATTATTGTTTAAAGACTTATTGGAATAGTTTTAGGTTTAGAGAAAAATTGATAGGTCAATAAAGATTCCCTGATCCTACACATGCTCAGCCTCCTCTATTGTCAACATCCCCACCTCCAGAGAATTGCATTTGTTACCACTAATGAACCTACATGGACACTTCAATCACTCAAATTCCATAGTTTACATTAGGTTTCACTTTGGTGCTGTACATTCTATGAATTTTGACAAAAGTATACTGATATGTATCCACAATAATGGTGTTATACAGAGTATTTATGCTACCCTAAAAATTCTCTGTGTACCACATTTCATCCCTCCTGTCTCCAACCCCTGGCAATTTCTGATTTTATGTTCTCTTTATGGTTTTTTTTCTTTTCCAGAAAGTCATATAGTTAGGATCACACAGTGTGTGTAGCATTTTCAGATTGGTTTCCTTCACTTAGTAATATGCATTTAAGGTTCCTCTATGTTATTTCATGACTTAATAGTTTTTTTTCTTCTTAGCATAAAATAATTTATTGTCTGGATGTGCCACAGTTTATTTACCCATTCACCTGCTGAAGGACATCCTGGTTGCTTCTAGGCTTTGGCAGTTATGAATAAAACTACCATAAGCATGCATGGGTGAGTTTCTGTGTGAACACACATTTTTAGTTCATTTGAATAAATATCAGAAGATTTACTGGATTATATGGTAAACATATGTTTAGTTTTATTAAGAAAAAAATTGCCAATCAGTCTTCCAAAGTGACTGTAGGTAGCATTTTTCATTCCTACCAACAATGAATGAGAGTTCCTGTTGCTCCACATCCTTGCCAGCATTTGATGTTGTCAGTATCTAGACTGTGACCATTATAACAGATGTGAGGCAGTATCTCATTGTTAAACTTGACATTTTTTCAATGCATTTGAGTTTTAAAACTATAATGTATGGCACTTAGATTATCATATACTGGGGAGAAATCTTTAAACAGGGTTTTGTCTAATGAAAAGGATATTATCCATTTTTAGATCACCTTTTAAATCCTCTAAAATATACTCTGAAAGTGTTTTGAATTGAGTCTGTTAAAACTTTTCAATCTTAGAAACAAAATTTGAATAGGATCTTGTTTTTTCTACTCAAATAACATGTGCAGGGAAAAAAACACTTTAGAAGAATACTATTTTTAAATTTTGAGGTTATAGTATAGCTTAGCACAAAAACTCTGAACTGTATAGAAATAGCTGGGTTCTAGTTATACTTTTCTATGTATGCATTTCCTCTTCTGGGAAATTAGGAAGTTCAATTTTTGGTACTAATATTCAGGAGTGTTTTAAGTAATCCAAGGAAGAATCTGAGATACTGTAAGGGAAGAGTATGAGGACTCTGATAACTACCCTCTTTCCACCAGAGCAACTTCAATTGGCTTTACATATTGGGTACCCACCTTCTTATCAAATGTTATTAGAAGAAATAACTCCCTGGAAAAAAAAAGATTTCAATTACTTGACTAGATGAACACTAAGGTCCTCTAAAAGAGAGTGTTCTACTCTATAAGTGGCTAAATTGCTTTTTTAAGCTATAGACTTATGAATAAATCATCCAGATTCAAACCAGCTGTGAATCATTTAGGTTTCTCAGTTGCAGACCACAGAACCCACTCTGGCTAGTTTAAATAGAAAAGAAATTGATTTTTTAAAAGTGGCTCACAAACTTTCTGGGAAAGGTAAAAAGAAAAACCTAAAGGCCATCAAGCCAGACACAAGCCCCCAACCCATGTAGAACTGTTCCACAGAAAATCCACTGCCAACCACACAAGGCACAGACACTCCACTGGAACTAGGCATGGCCACTGGGACATCTACTACCATGGCCTTTAAACACACACACACACACACACACACACACACACACACACACAAACACACACACACGTTCCTCCTGGTACATGTTTCCAGAGACTGTTGCCTTCTGAATAAGAGTATTTGTGAGTGAGTCTGATTGGTGCCCTGGCTGTAAAGAAGGATTGGAAATAAAATATCAGTCGCCTTTTTGAGGAGGCAAGAATCCCAAGGCAAAAAGTTGCCCTCCAAATGTAGGAAGCATATTCAAAAGTTACTAAGCAACATAAGCAATTCTTTGTTTCTCTTTTTAGTCAAGAAATTTTTGTTAATGTCTACAATGTATCTGGTACTCTACTCTTCTACATGCTAAGACAAAATGATATATAAAACAATCCATGTCCCTCTTTCATAGATTTTTTCCTTCTAAAGTGGCAGACAGGTGACAAGTAAGTGAATCAATAAAAGGTCAATATATCTGATGCTGTCATTTGAAGTAAAATAAAAAAGCAGGGTGAAGAGGAAAGGGAGCCATGTAGACAGAGAAGACAGCGATAAACTACTAAGACTGTACTGCAGCAAAAACCTCAGGCGGTGTGTGAAACAAGCCATGCAGATATTTCAGGAAAGAGAATTTCAAGCAGAGAGACCACCAAAGGCAATAACCAAAGATGGGGCACACATACTTCTTGATCATATAGTCACAGTTGCTTTGAGAGGATGAGCAAAATCTAGAGTCAAGCAATGTGTTTGTTCATAATTCCAAGAGATTAAATATTTTTCCAAAATTAGGATTCTCATGTTGTGACTGTACGAACACTCTGTCATTGTTCATACCAACTTGGTCTAAAGAGTTAACAAGATCAGCATTTGTACAAAGCAGCAATGACCTTCTACCTTCTGTGGAATATGTAGATATAAGTTCTACCTGGACTTACATGTTCTTATGTGGAGCTTCATGTGTTCAGTGTACATAACACTTCCAGTACCTTATAAATGTTACCTGCTCACTCTACCAGATAGAATGTTCTATAGGAGTTTGTGGAAATTACCACCTGAAATTAGATGAAATCAGAGAAGGAAAGGATATTTAGTAATAAAAATGTGGAACAAACACACCATGTACAGGGGAAAAGTGACAAAGGGACTCAAATGTCTAAGGACTTACTCTCTCCCACATTCATCTCTTCTTTGCATCCATCCCCAGCCCCGCCTCTCTCACACACACACACACACTCTATATTGGCTTCAGTTCTTCTAGTGGAAAATGGCAGCCAACAGCCCTATGTCTCATATCTCATAGTACAGGAGTCTAAAAAGACAAAATTCTCATAATTTCAATATTCGAATTTCTAAAGATGTTCTCTGTTATATAATGATGTATCTAAACTTTGTCCCCAGTTCCTAGTACAGAGCTTTAAAACCCTCAGAATTTCCTTGATGATAAGACTATCTTTGTTATGCTAACATGGTAGGTCCCTGGTTAGCTGCTGAATGGAAGATGATCACTAGAAAGACAAAGTATGTAACTAGGGGGATTGGAATTTTCAGCCACTGAATCTCCAAGGAGGGGATGTGGGCTGCAGATTGAATACAGTCAGGTAGCCAGTGATTTAGTCCATCATAGGTATATAATATTATCCCAACAAAAACTTCCAACACCAGGGCTCAGAAGAATTTTCTGGTTGATGTAAAAGTTGATATGCATGCTGGGAGGGTGATATATCCTGACTTTTGGGAGAGATTGGAAGCTTCAATCTAGAATACTCTAGACCTCGATAAATACAGTAAAATTTAAATTGTAAATTTTTAAAAAATTTTACTGCACTTTCCTGAGTTCTGTGTAACAAATTGATAAACTTGAGAGGGTTGTAGGAACCTCCAAATATCAATCAATCAGAAGCATGAGTGGCAAAGGTACCCACTTGCAATTGTTGTTTGAACTGAGAGCAATTTTGTGTGTGACTGAGCTCTTAAGCCTGAGGAAGCTGTTAATTCCAGTTAGTTAATATCAGAAATGAATTTCAGTCCATCCAGTTGGGATGGAGGCAGAATAGACTATGACTAGCCTAGTCTGATCAATGATAAGGCCAAATATCAGGATAATAAGATGAGCCCCTCTTCCGTCTTCTTCCCACCCTGAACCAATCGAGTGTCACATTTTAAACATGGCTGTAACTATGGCAACCATGTGAATTTAGAGGGAAGAGAAGGCAGTTCCTAGAAGAGAGAAGTTGGGCAGACAATGTCCTGGTACTCTATTCTCACTACTCAAAACTTCACTGGCTGACCATGTATGTTATACATTTCATTCTTAAATATAGACAGATCTACAGATGGCTCTGCTGATACCATAAATTCATGTTGTCGTTCAATCTATGTGGCTGGAAAGTACAAGTAAGGCTGAATTTTTAAATGTTAAAACATTTCAAAATGATAAAAACAAGTTTTCAGTGGCTAAAACATATTAAAATTGAGAGTTTATAAATAGTAACTCCATCTTATAAACAACCGGCTCTGGATTCCACACATCTAGAAAATTATTCAGTGTTTTTCTCAAGTATATATTTTCTTTGGCACAATAGATAAGCACCCTCCTAAACACAGCCCTGAAAATAAATGTAAGGTCTATTCTGGCATTCATGTGCAAAAGAGAGGAGTAGTTTTGCATGCGGTATAGTGGTAAGCTATAATATGGCTACGAAGAACTACAGCCTTGTAGAGCTAAAAGAGTAAAGGTGAACACAGTCTATTTTCACTAGCAAGCTTCACACAAGAAAGAGAGCTCTGTCATTCTGCTCTGTTTCTTACTGTCTGCTGAACTTTCCTCAAGCCCTGTGAATGTGTTCTCTGTCTTGGAGCACACCAGTGCAGTACTTGATATGTTAGTTCTTGGCCTCTATATTATAGTTGCCTGGGAATTCATCTGTCTTCTCCTGCAGACTATACAAGAATTGAGAACACAGACTATCTCCTATTGTTTTTAGCCCTCCACACCAACACAGTGCCTAGAACCCAGCAAGAGCAAAAAAATGTCTGTTATATTTGCATTGCTTGATAGTCTTTAGTGAGTGGCCTGAACTCTCAGGGTTGGTTTGCTCATGAGTGAAACAAAAGTAATTATAATCCTTACTTCACTGGGTTGTTATGAGGATTAAATGCCCCATAAATGCTGCTGTTGATAACCGAGGCCCAGTCAACAATCATAATTCACTGATTAGAAGCCATCAGACCCAAAGCAAGTTATTTATAGGTGGAGAAATCACAGGAGAATATTTCACAAGAGGTACAAGTCACGGTTCTCAAAATAAGCAGCACATGAAGCTTCACTGTACAGAGAGCTACCTACTTTCCTGTCTTCTCCATAGCCCTTGCACCCTGGATATTATGAGGCTTTTGAATGCATATCAACTCATGTGGTATATTCACATTTTCACATTTGCTACTTGATATTTATTTGTTTTTAACAATTCATCAACACAATTTATTAAGAGTCAAATAATGTAGCTTTTGCTTATTTTGTGCTATACATATTTAGTGACTGTATAATACTTTGTAATTCTGAAATAAAGAATCCTCATGAGATATATATGTAGAGATATATATGTATATATATCGATATTGATAGATATAGATATCCAGATATATACATAAATATGTGTATATATAAATATTTTATCAAACCACTTTTCTCTTTAGTTTGATATCAGACACATTTAAATGTGTAACATGCGAACTCTATACTATTTCATTTCTTCTATACTGAGATGTTAGGCAATAAAATAAACCTATCATGAGAAAAAAAACATTAACAAATAATTCTTTTGTCCTAGAGGTGACTGTTTTCTTATTTTTTATTTTTTATTCAACTAAATCATTTTTAACCAACACATAAAATCATAAAAATTATACATATTAATGAGGTAACATGGATGCTTCAATATATGAACACACTGTATAATGTTTTAATCAGGAAAAAATCATTTAAAAAATTTTTCTAGTTGTTGTTGGAATTTTATTTTATTCATTTATTTATTTGAGGTCTACCCTTAAATCAAGAACCACAGTATCCCACCCATACCATAATTTGAGGAAATAATTTGACCTTACAATTTAAAACACACACACACTCACTCACCTGCACGTGAAGAGCAAGCATACATACAGTTGCAGCAGGCAAATAAAATCTCTTTTTAACCAAAAGAAAATAAATACTTCAGAATGAACCCTTGAGCTACCAGCAGAAGAGTTCTGGGAACATTCCTACTAATGAGGGTGACAAGTGGGGCGTAGTGGCAAGTGCCTCTACTCCCAGCTTCTCAGATGATGAGGTGGGAAGACCACAGAGCTCAGGAATTCTCAGTCTAGCCTGAGCAGCGTACCAAGACCTGAGCTCAAAAATAATAATAATTAATTTAATTTAATTTTTAAAAGAGAATGGCAGTTATAAAACAAGTATTTATACTTTAAAAAACTGAATAAAGGAAATACCAAAATATTCTCTAAAGTCACACTCACCTAAAATATATATCTTTAGTTAGCAAAGGTAATACCATTCTTTTGAAATTTTTTGGTGGAGAAGGAGAGAAAAGCTAGCTAGCATTTCAATAAAGGTTAAATAGAGGTCTTAAAATACAGGTTTTTAACCCTTGCCAACTGCCAAATTAATTTTACATAGAAATTGAATTTATTTGAACTATTAATTCCATAATTAGAACTTATATTGGTTTGAAACCATTTTTAGAAGCTTATTAATTCAAGATGATTTTTTTCAAAAAGCCTTCAATCAAAAATACTATTCCAAATTGCCCAGAGTGTGTTTAAAACGTGGACTTACTTCTTTGCTACCAGGAAAGCACCAAAAGCAGTTTTTTTTTTTGAAACATGTTGGTTATACTTTTATGCGTTAACACACACAAAAGTGAGTTTGTTACCTAAATCACACATTCCATCCTTAATTGAGATTAGAATTCTAAATCTTTACTCCAAACAAGTTCTTAGAATATCATAAACAAGAATCTACTTATTTCTGACACAAAGTAAAATGTCACAATTTACTGCTGGTGATCCCAACTCTGGCATCTTACTAGTGGTATGCTAAGCATGTCGCTTCTTGAATTATTGCCAGCTAACATTAACTTTGTGATATATGAATATCGCCAGGGAAATTCAGAACCCTTCAGCCACTTATGCATCACGTTAATATTCCCAAGTGGTTTTATTAAAGGCGCCAGCATTACTCCCCATTAAGAGTTGTCATGCAATGTTTTATTTTGATATTTTACTTCACTGATTTTCATCATAGTTTCCTACCTAGGTTCCAGACACCATGACTACATTCATAAACTTGCATATAATATGCATGTGAAATCATATTTCCTTCTTGGACGCATTAGCAAAATTCCATCTGTCTGTTCCTTTTTAAACTGTTAAGTTTTCCACATTGAACATAGAATTGGGTTACAATTACCTACCATGGCCGTTCATCAAAATAATATTTTAGGTTGTATATAATATTGTTCCATATTATCCTTTGCCTAAGGAGTGTAAAATACTTCACACACCCAGATATTTTACAATAAACTTAAAAGTGTATTAGAGCATTTTAAAGTTGTAAGGAGTTTGGGGAGAATTTTGTAGTCGAACTTCTTCATTTTTTCAAAGAAAGCACAGTTCAAAAAAGTCTAGAGGAGCAGAAGGGCGTGATGGGTAAGAATGTGCCCTCTGGGGCAGATTGCTGGGGTGCAAAGCTGCTTCCGCTATGTGCTTATTGTGGGATTTTGGATGTTGTCCTTCACACTTCTCTGTGTCTCTGTCTCTAACCTGTTAAACTATGTAAGACTTGCTCTGTAGGGTTGCTGTGAGACTTAATACATTTGTTACTACAGAGAATAGTTCTTGCCCACATCTGTGGTGTCCATGAAAGCAAATTGCCTTAAATACCCCTAACTAGCGACTTTGAAAGAGGAGGTGGAGGATAGCCCAGTGCCCTTTGCTCCCTTCCTCCTTGGAACCACTGGTCACAGAATGTTCTTCCTCTCCTCTCTTCTGTTCCACTTAGGCTGGCCTTTATTGGTAAAACCGTACAGTTGACCTGCGTGGTTTGAACCTGTGTGCAAAAATCTAATTCTGAAGCTCAGTATTTGGAAGACTATGATTGCCACATGGTCTGATATTAGCTTCAGTAATATATATAATATGGAACAATATTATATACATCATTAAAACGATATTTGGTTCTCTTTTCGGCCAAATTTGTTTTCTCGCTCCTTTAGTTTACAACTCTGACAAGGAAATATTATGGAATCAACCTAAGTGTCTAACCATAGATGAGTGTGTACAGAAAATGTGGTGTATATGCACAAAGGAATACTATTCAGTCTTAAAAAAAGAAAGAAAACATTCTTTCATTTGTGACAACATGGGTGAACCTAGAGAATCTTTTTTAAGTTGAAAAAAGCCAGGCACAGGAAGACAAATACTGCATATTCTCACTTATGTATAGAATCCAAAGCAATCAAACTCAAATAATCAGAGTAGAATGGTGCTTACCAGCGACTAGAAAGTGAGGTGAATGGGGAGATGTTGCTCAAAGGGTAAACAATGGCAGTTAGAAAGGAGAAATAAATGATAAGCTGTTAATGTGATGACTATGTTAATTAGCTTGATTCAATCATTTCATACAGTACACATACACATATATCATAACATCACTTTGTATCCCATAAATACATATGATAACTTGTCGACAAAAAACAGTAACAAAAGAACTCTGATAAGGAAAACCACTCATGAAGGCTTTACAATACCAACAGAGCACACAATCACACAGGGCCTAGCACTCAATGAACATTAGCTGTTATGTTCCATCATTGTTTCATCATATACCATCATTGTTTCGTCTTGTTCCAGGTGCCTATCCTTTTAGCATCAAAATTAATTTTATAGCCCAGAGTCCTTAACTCTAGCACTAAGATCTCATCAGTGCATAGAAATGGCAGTGGGGGAAGGAGCTTTGATGATTTCATACCTTAACATCATATGTTTCTGTCTCACAGATCTCCAGATCCTCTTACCCACCAATCCCTGCCCTGATGTGAGGAAAACGTCTACTGTAAATGTTTCTTAAGTGTTGTCTGGGACCTACAATTAAAGCAGTGGTAATTTATATTCTGATATAGAGAATTTAAATCATGTCTTTAGGATCTGTAATATAAAAATATAGATTTGAAAAATAAAAATAGCTATAGCTTTTATTTCTCTAATGAACAATGACACTCTTTGTTCAGTCTGTAAATGCTGTATTTCCCATCTTCATAAACCATAATGTTTATGATGTTCCATTTAAAATTGTTATATCATTCCCACAATTACTCACATACATATGCACCCTACATAGATCATACATATAGCTGATTTTTAAAAAGTCTAGCAAATTTCTTTTATAAATTTTTATAGTCTAATATTCATTTGTCTATAAATGTTTAGTTATAGAACTTTCAGGTTTCTTTAGAGATGTTTCAGGAAGTTTTTCATTTGTCTTATTTCTCATATATCAGACCATATCATCACCTACTTAAACCTCCTCCCCCAATGTCTTCTAGTTGCACATAGAAATAAATCTGTTAAATTCTTCCACAGGTTGGTTCTGCCTATCTCTCTGACCTCATTTCCAGGAAGCTCTCCCTGTCACCCAAGGCTCATGGCCACAGTTTACCTTCTTGCTGTGCCAAGAACACGCCAAGAGCACCCCAATCTTGAGCTTCTGGACACATTCTTCCCTCTCCCAGGAACTCTGTATCTTTCCCTTGCTTCAGTGGGGTCTCTCTCAAATGCCATCTCCTTAGACACCTTTCTTAATGTAGTGCTATCTTTCTAAAATATCACTACATTCATATTCTATTAATCCCTGTAGCTTTGCTATTTTTATCATATGTACATACATACATATCATGTTTATATATGTACATAGCTACATACATGTAGACAGTGTCTGCATGCAAATGCATGTGTGTGTGTGTGTGTGTCTGTGCGCGCGCGCGCGTGCTATTTATACTCCATAAGAATACAAATTACTGGTACTTGAATCATAAGTCCCAAACAATACTTAAGAAACATTTACACTAGTTGCATCAGGGCAAGGATTGGGTTTGATAAGAGGGTCTGGAGGGCTGTAAGATAGAAACATATGATGCTAAGGTATAAAAAAAAATGTTTATATGCACATATATGTGTTGGTTATTTATTTATTATTTATCCCCTTCTAAAATGTTAGGTTCATGAAACCAGAAATTTAAGTCATTTTATAACTGTTTCTAAGCATCTGGCCAATGGTAGGCACTCCAAAATGGGCTGAGTTAATAAATAGCAAATAAATTATTGCATGGCAGTACTTAACACAGTCCCTGGCTAATAGTGAACAATGAGTAAGTGATAGCTGTGTGAATAAAGCATTTTATTTATTAAACAAAATTTATAGCTAATCAAATGAGAAAGAGGATCAAATTAAACATTATCAATAAATAAAAATGGGAGAAATTAATAAATATCTCTCTAAAATAACATCGAATGTATATGGTTTCAACTCTCCAGTATAAAGACACAGACTAGCAGAAAGGATTAAAAATTAGAACCCAACTATATGTTGTTTGCAAGAGACTTGCCTTCCAGGCAAAGAGGCGCAGGCTGAAAGTGAAAGGATGGAAATTGATATATCATGCAAATGGAGCCTGAAAACAAACAGGACTAGCTACTCTTGTGCTTGACAAATCAAACTTCAAACCAAAATTAGTCAGGAGAGACAAAATGGTTACTTCATTTGGGAGAGAGAACAATTCAACAAGATACAATAAGAATAAACATTTATTCCCCAAATGTGAGTGCAACTAATTATATATATTTTAAAAAGCATACTACTCAAATTGAAGCCTCAGATATATCCGAGAACAATAATACTGGGTGATTTTAACACACCTCTCTCACCATGGGATAGGTCACCAGATATAAACTCAGGAAAGATTCTTTGGATCTGAAAGATATTATATATCAAAAGCATTTAACAGACACCTATAGAAATAAATCTAAAAACACTTGAATACACTTCCTTCTCAGAAGTTCAAGGAACCTTCTCCAAAATATACCATATTCTAGGACAAAAAGCAACTCCTAGAAAATACAAAACAAAATTGACATAATTCCTTGAATCTATCAGATCATAATGAAATGAAATTAGAAATCAACAAAACCCTACAGAAATTATATAATTACATGAAGATTAAACAACATGCTTCTTTTCCACATTTTTTAGTGTATAGTTGTACATATTGATGTGGTTTGCTGTAACTTATTCATACATGCACACATGTGACAATATGATTTAGCCAACATCACTCCCCAGCACTTCATTCCTCCCTCTCCACATTCCACTCCTTGGTCCCTTTCCTCCATTGATCTCCATTTGATTTCTAGGAAGTCCACTGTCACTTTTGTTTTCATTTTTTCCTCTCTAGCTTCTATATTTGAGAGAAAACTTATGACCCTTAACCCTCATAGTTTGACTTATGTTGCTTAACATGATGGCCTCCAGTTCTATCCATTTTCCTGCAAATGACATAATTTCATTTTTTTTATGGCTGAACAAAAGTCCATTGTGTATAGGTACCACATTTTCTTTATTCACTCATCCATTGATGGACACTTAGGCTGGCTTCATAGCATGGCTATTGGGAATTGTGCTGCTACAAACATGGGTATCACTGTAGTATAATGACTCTAATTCTTTAGGATAAATACCAAGAAGTGGTATAACTAGATCATATGGTGGTTCCATGCCTAGTCTTTTGAGGAAACTCCATACTGATTTCTATAGTGGTTGTAGAACAATACACTTTTGAATAATGAATGTGTGATAGAAATCAGAAAGAAATTTTAAAATTCTTAAACTTAAACAAGAATAATGGTACAACATACCAGAACCTCTGAAGGCAGTTTTAAAAGCCAAGTTTACAGCTATGACTGCTTACATAAAAAAACAATTGGAAAGATTCCAAATAAACAATCTAATTATGCATATCAAGACCATTGAAAAAGAACAAACCAATTCCAAAACCAGTAGAAGAGAGGAAATAATCAAGATCAAGCTTAAATCAATAAAATTAAGAATAAAAAAATACAAGAATCAATGAAATGAAGAGTTGATTCTTTGAAAATATAATCAACATTGATAAACCCTTAGCCAAACCAACTAAAAGAAGAAGAAACTAATCACAAATTGATAAATTAGAGATGAAAAAGGAAAAATCACCAAAGATATCACAGAAATCCAGCAGATCATTGGGAACTAGTTTGAAAATTTATACTTCAATAAATTGGAAAACCTAGAAGAAATTGCTACATTTCTGGGCACTTACAACCTGAAAATTGTATCAAGAAAAATGAATCAAGAAGAAATAGAAAACTCAAACAGACCAATAACTTAAAATGAGATAAAAGTGGTAACAAAAAGCATTCCAACAAAGAAAAGCCCAGGACCAAATGGATTCCTAGCTGAATTCTACCAAACCTTTAAAGAAGAACTAATGTCAATACTCCTTAAGTTAGTCCATGAAATAGAAATAGAAATAGACAGAACATTTCCAAATTCATTCTATGAAGCCAGTATCACACTCATGCCAAAACCAATAAGGACACATCAAGGAGAGAAAACTATATAAAACAATATGCTTGATGAACTTAGATGCAGAAATTCTTAATAAAATATCAGCAAATCATGTTCAACAACATATTAAGAAGACTGTACATCATGGCCAAGTTGGTTTTATCCCAGAGATTCAAGGATGGTTTAATATATGAAAATTAATAAATTTAATTGACCACATAAACAGAAATGATAGTTAATGGATGCTGAAAAATTACTTAGTTATCTCAATAAATATAGAGAAGGCCTTCGACAAAATTCAGCGTCCATTAACTATAAAAACATTGAACACTAATTACAACAAATTAAAAAATAAAAATGATTTTTAAAAATGCTGAATAAAATAGGGCTAGAAGGAACCTACCTCAACATCATTAAGGCTATATATATGTAAAAAACCCAAAATCAACCTAAGAGTAAATGGGGAAAAACTGAAAGCATTTCCTTTTAAATATGGGACAAGATAAGGATGACCATTCTCATACTGATATTTAATATACTACTAGAAATGCTAGCCAGAAACTCAAAGAGGAAATTTTTTAAAAGCATAGAAAGGAAACATTTTCTGTCTCTGCTTGAGCAGGATTATCTATCTTTTCCAGTTCTTGGACATCAGAGTCCTGATTTGGAGGTTTTCAAACTGGAACTGGCACCTACACCATCGGGTCTCCCAGTTCTTATGCCTTGAAGCTTACACTGGAACAATACCACGGGCTCCACTGGGCCTCAAGTTCACAGAGGAAACTTATGGAACTTCTCAATCCCTGTATTGCAAGAACAAATTCCTCATAATAAGTTTCATTCTACATATCTACATATATCCAGTTGTTTCTGTTTCTCTGGAGAAACATGATACAGAAAAAGAGAAGTTAGAAAATCACAAGTCAGAAGAAAAATCCATTCAGCCTAGGATAGCATTGTGTTTTCTTAACAATGTGCTTTTTAAAGACAGTTTTCCAATTTAGTTGACATTAAATTCTAAATCCATGGCAATGTTTGAGGTTCTCATAATTAGACATTTAGAATTACAAAATAAAAATTAATAGAATTATCATAATCCATCTCTATTTAATCAAATTAACTTAATCAAATTTAGTATAGATATTAGTGAATCATCTTTCTTGGATGATTTAAATGCTTTCTAGAAGAAAAATCTTTACTATATAGAAGATACAGAGAAGGCACTGGAAAATCTTAACAGTGTGGCTATATCCATAAAATGCTTTTTATTATTGTAAGTTATTGAAGTTATTTTCAAACATAATCTTTGTCTTAGATTTCCCTGGTACTTGAATATTAAATGGCTTAAAATGTATTTTAACTTGCTTATATATCCATGCAGTAAAGTTGCTTTTCAAAGAATGTTACCCCAATGACATGAAAGAATTAGTGCAAGTTCCAAAATTTCAATAGGCTAGACTGTAGTAAAAGGGTTCAAGACAGTATCTAATTTGAAACCATTCATACCTCACAAGCCATACCCTCCTGTTGAATTTTAGTGCTGTTTGACATTATTTACCAACTTAGAACCAACACATTGGCAGAAAGCAGCACACCTTCCTGCTACCAGTATTCTGAAGAGGGCAAAAATAAGAGAAGGGGCATTTGAACAATGACTCAAATAAAACATAATTTTATTCCCAAATACTGTTACTTATTCATTGGATACAGTTATAGTCAAAACTCACTCAAAAGCTACCTGATTATCCCAACACTCAAATTTTCTGAGAACAATAAGAGGCATAGATAGATTCTCCTTTGAATCTTCCTGGAAACTTCTGTGATTTTGTTTTAGAATGGAATTCAACTTCTGTCACCTCTGCCACTTCTCAGCCATAGAACCCTGGCAGGTTAGTTGGCTTCTAAGGCTCAATTCTTATGTGAAAAGGGAATTAATCAGGACTGCCTTGCCCACCTCATAGGGCCACTGTAAGAATTAACTGAGATTCTCATGTTTGAGGAAAATTTGATGACTAAATAATTGCTACACATATATACCCTTATTATGAACAAAACTGTTAAGCAGAGACACTGGCCAATGAGTGTCCCCTTGGTATCTCATCTCTCCTGTAGCCAATGAATTCCCTATAAAACCACAGAGCTCTAGACTTGCAGGTGACCATAGGCATGGGTGCTCATGACCTAGTTGGTAACGAAGAGCAAGTTATGCCTTATAGATTTTCAGTGCTATCTTTTTCCTATAGGATCTGAAATTAAGATAAAAAGGGGGAATTAGGTCCATGTGGAACATACAGCCATTTCTTCCTCTGACACAGAAATCCCACTGCTCAAATGTCTGCTGGGATTCCCAACCCACTTCAATTTCTGCCTCTCTTCATTTCCACATCCCCAGCCTTGCTGAGGAAAAAATATTACAAAACTGCTCTAGTAAGGAGCAAAACAATCGTCAAAAGAAAATGTGGTGTTGTAATAACAAGCACATGTGCCTGGGAACTCTCGCAGCAAGTTGCTCAGTTGTGAGACATTTCTGGCCAACTGCACCCCCCATGACACCACTGTCACAAGATGATTCCAATAGCATTACGATAGGGGAAAGCACAGCCAGGGGGAAAGAAGTCTGAATCACCAACTAGCAGAAGCCCTAGAAGAAAGGCTAGGACAGTATCTCAGCAGCAGTATTTCTGACTCTGATCTACCACACCACAATCAGAGATGAATCACAAACAGCAAATCTTCACAAATCTTTCCACAGCTTATGACTGATTCAAGTCCCCTCCCACTGGGTCTTGCTTATAGTAAGTGCTTTGTGTAGACTGTCTATAAGGAGTATCTTCTCTGTCCCCCAGAATCCACGCTCCTGGACCCTGAGGCCTACACTGAGAGACAGACCTGCATGGAACATGTCATTCTTTAGCGTCCGGTTGGATACAGCCAATGAGGAGTCCCAATAGGAGAGAAGGAAGAGAGAGAGAGATCTGAGGCTGTATTGCCTGACTCTTACATTGGGAGGTCACCTCAGACAAGGTCACTGCCACTCTCAAGGAAACTGCCTCTCTCTCTCTCTCTCTACTTTCTTTTACCAAATTTTGGGAACTCTATCCTTCCCCCCACCTCATTTCTTTTGACCTAGGGATTAGGACAGCTCTGCTATTTCTGGCCCTGGGAGTGCTGTACTATCCCTGTGGTTTCCCTACACTTCGTCCCTCCTTTGTAAATAGATTCCTATTAAAGTCCTCAAGTTCTCCATTTTGCAGGCAGCACCTGCTTTCTGCCAGCCCCTGACTGACGCACTAGCTGAGTGAAAGAGCATGCCCTAAATATTTCTTTATTTCTGTATCAGACTCTATAGATTCAGCTGCCACTTGGAAGCTTCACTGCCAAGGTGACTACTTCTCCATCTTAAAGTTTTGTCATTCCTCCTCTTTCCTTCAGCCAGGGAATTACAGGTGCTGCTTTTAGATAAATCCAGTCTCCAATATATCAGAGAGGAAAAACAGCATAAAAGTCTGCAATGTGTTCCCAGCAAAAATTTTGGGTTCAGTGTGGTTCAGATAAAGTTTTTAATTATCTAATTAATCCAATGTCACATATTTTGTATTGACTTTTGGGAAATGGTCTTTTATTTCCATATCTTTTAACCTTCACTGAAAAAAAAAATAAGCAATTCACAATATTTTAATAGTGAAGCTGATTTTGGTTAATGAGAATGTGTGAAATAAAATACCTAACCTGAAGATACCCTTATAAAATAGAAAATTTAAATGTTGGGGAAAATGTATTGAGAAGTTGATTGCATTCCTTTGTATTTTATCTTCTTTTTGTTCCCCCAAAACGTGCACCATTGGAAGAGAAATTGATTCTACTTTCAGTATGATCTAGCTCCTTTGAGAAATTTCTAGGTAGACCTAACTGGTTGTAAACAAAGCTTTGGATTCATCTGGGCTGATCTGCAGCATCTACAAAAATCTTTTGGGAGACTAGGATTGTAAATCACTGGTAGAGTGCTTACCTAGAATGTATAAGGCCCTGGGTTCCATTTCAGCACAGAGAGAGAGAAAAAAAAAAGGGAGAGAGAAAGAGGGAGGGAAGAGAAGGAAAGGAAGGAAGGAAGGAAAGGAAGGAGGAAGGGAGGGAAGGAGGGAGAGAGGGAAGGAAGTTTTTTCACTTCTTGCATATTTACCAAAGTTAGATGCTATTTAAATATGCCTAGGAGTGAATTATTTCTTACCCCAAATCAGACAGTCCTAGGCATATAATCCAAAAACAAAAAAGTAAAATTGTCCAACCTAGAAAGAAGGCTCTACACATCTTTTCATTCTCTAAAAACAAAATGTTTTCAGAAATGTCTTTAAACATGATGACAAAGAATACAGCAGGCTTTCCCATAACAAGGCTGTTTCAAATTTGACATGTATGAACTCTCAACACTCTTGGTGAACTTCCGGAAAGCTCCACCAGTCATGATTAACCACTAATGAAATTTTACTGGGAAAAAAAAATTACAAGGAATATTCGAATCTCTTATAATTCTGAGGGAGCAAATTCCATGAGAATGATTGCCTTTCTATATAAGAGACGGCCACAGAAAGGCTCAGAAACAAATCTGTCCCCAACAGTTAATAATTCACCTATTATCAAACCCTCCAGAATCATAATACCTCAGTCCCAACTGTGAGCCTGCAAATATGTGACAAAACAATTGATGGATGACAGTGGCCAGCCGAATTGGTAATGTGCCTTGGGATTCGTGAACTCCACCCGCCTTATGTGTGAGAAGAATTTATGAAGATAACATGACATGCTAATATATTTTTACAGCTTAAACAAGATATTCCGTGCCATTTCTGAGCACCACACATAGTTTGTCAATATAACTCCTGAGACCTTTATCCCCTTTTGTGTCTTTGCTGTTGCACATAATATAATTATCAAAAAGGTTAAGACTAACTGATGAGTGGAAGCACTTGAACTCTGGACAGAAGCTCTTTGCCCTTTCTTTCTCAGCTTTTGCTCTGGTCATTGGTTCATTTTGATTTTTGTTGTTTTTGTTGCGCCACCTAAATACAATTTTCAGCCATAGCAAAAGCATGAAAAGAACTTTGAATGACAAGGTATGATCGAGGAAAAACCTTGTTCTTCTATCTCTTTTTTTAGATGAGTCAAATCCTAAAGCAGCATTGGCTAGAATTTAGGTATCTTTCAGAGAGAAACCATAGTCATCACCTTTGAAGAAGAGAGCTGTGAGTTCCTAGGCAAAAACAGACAAACCTGTTGTCCTCTCCCCTAGCTGTTGGGGAATGGCAGATCTACTCCTAAAAACTTCTCATTCTCTAATACAGTTTGTACAGTGGATCATAGAAAAGTATTTCAGGCTTCTCTGTTTACTCCTATTTAACATAAAAAAATGTACTGGGCTATATTGAGTAGATGAGAAAATTTCTGCAAACTGAAACCACCAGTATATATGAGGCCTGTCACTGCTGATGATAGAAACACTGAGCAGCTGACATTTAGTGAGTCCTTTATATCTGCCTCGCACAGTGTGCTTGTCCTGAATTAGCTCACTCAGTCCTTAAACAACCCTAAGAGATAGGGACTGTTATGATGCTTATTTTCTAAATGGGGAAACAGACTTCTGAAGTTTAAACAATTTTCCCAAGATCAGAAAACAAGAAAAGCTAGAACTTGAACTTGTGGCCATCCACCTCAAACACCAGTGCTTTTGAGAGTGAGGCTTAAATGTCTGCACTCATACACATTTGAAGTTTCTCAAATATCAAGCATCCACTGGGATAAGATTTAACCATATCATAAACCCTTTAGGACAAAACAAGGTCACACATGTTAGTTACATGTAAGAACTCAACAAATTGGAGCACTTTCCCCTTAATCCATCTAGAGATTTTCAATATTTAAAATAATTATTGTTTTTAAAAAATATGCCTTACACATATTTTCCCTCTTAATACCTTGAATGTAGCAGGCAATTTCACAAATATCTATTATAGGAAATGGAATATTTCTAGCAAGTCTTAGTAGTAAAATAATACCTGATTGAAACTTAAGTAATAACTTCCTTGTATCATGCTTCATCTACCAGAAATGTGTAAGTAGAAAGACACTAAACTCAGATGAAATTTTTCTTTTAAGTGAGAACATATCATGTTCTGAAACTGAAATTTTTAAAACAGTAATTGACATATAACAGATGAACTCAGTCATCTGCAGAACCATTCACCTTAGAAAAAGGTTTGCACATCCTTTGCTGATGGGTGAAAGTCTCTCTTAAATCCTCCACACAGTAGGTATAGAACTGTGCCATCCAGGACAGTAGCCACTCAAAGCATTGACCACTGAACATTTGGAAAGGGGCTAATCCAAAATGAGGTGTACTCCAAGAGTAGAATGAACACTGGATTCTGAAGATGATATGAAAAAAAGACAGTAAAATTTCTCATTAGTAATTTTATATAGAATACAGGTTTAAATAATTATATTTTAGATATATTGTTATATATAATATGTTATATAACATATTGGCCTATATTCATATGTTATTGATATTAACTTTTTTTTTTTGAGGTAGTGTTGTGTTATTTTTGCAGGCTAGCCTGGAACTTGTGATCCTCTTGCCTCTGCCTCATGAGTCAATTGGCTGTACTGGTATAAAGGAAGGTCCATCAAGAACACTGGTTCTTTGTTCTGATTTTAGAACCTTTGAATTTATTAATGGACCTCTGAAGTAATTCTACATAGCTAAACGGAACAACTTCTACAAATGATCAATATTTGTAATCCTCTATGCATACATTCATTTTTATAAAAATAGTTTGAAATTCCATTTTGTAAATTAAATCAATCTCCTATTTGTCGTCTTGTTGTTGTTGTTGTTGTTGTTGTTGTTTGTTTGTTTTTAATTTTGAGACAAGTTCTTGCTATGTTGCTCAGGGCCTCGATAAGTAGCTGAGGCTGGCTCTGAACTTGAAATCCTCTTGCCTCAGCCTCAGAAGCCACTGGGATTGCAGGAGTGTGCCACCCTGCACAGCTTGTTAGTCTCTTTCATGTGAATCTCTTTCCCAGGGCGTAGCCCCCATGAAGAGAAATACTTTTCTCTCAGTACACAATGGAGTCATTTGGGGCATCATTGTACAGTAATGTGCAAGACAGAGCTACTCATGTAAACTTTGAGCTTTGAAATGTTTCATAGCAAAGTTCATTGGTGAGTTATTGGAGGTATTTCTAAATAGCTGGTCAGGTTGCTGCAGTATAAGAGTTAAATTCAAAAAGACCTCAAAATGACACAGACCTGAATTCAAATCCCTATTATGGGGGCTGTGTGTGTTGCTCAGTGATAAAACATGCACCTAGCATGAGAAAGGTTTAATTCCCAGGGCCAAAAAAAATAAAAATAAAAATAGCCCTTCTCTGCTTGTTCCCAACTATGTAATCCAGGAAATTTTGTCTAAACCTGTGATGTAAGGAAAACAAGGGTGACTTTAATCAGAGGTCTGAGATGAGAATGAAATACCTTGACCTTATTCCCTTCCTACTTCAACAACTTGAAAAACTGGTCTCCTTCATATGTCTCTAGCTCACCTCCTAACACTGAAAGAGTCAAAGATGTCAAGCCCAGGGACTCAGCAGCTTGCTTTAGGGACTCTATACCCAGACACTGTGTTTGATTGATAGCTCAGTGGCCTAAATGTATTTAGAAAAAAAGGAATTAAAACTGGAAGGAAAGTATAAAAAAAGTACTATTGGGGGGGGAAAGAGGTCTTTGAAAATGGTACAATCATGCATTACAAAAGAAGAGAACACATCTCTCTATATGTGTAATATGCATTGTAACGCATTCCGCTGTCATATATAACAAAATAGAATTTTTAAAAATTATATTTATATGAGAGAGCACAAGAAGGTTCATCAGTTGGTATATTGAGTACAGGTAAAAGAGGGGAATAAAAAATAAAGGGATTTTTTTTAGAAATTTCTGATCAGCAACATCTGAGTTAAAAAGTTGGTTTTGATTCAAACGTAAACCCAAGAGAAGATATAGGAGACTGTGACCTTAAAATAATTCACTCAGGCAACTGAGGTGAGTCCAGCTTTCCTGGCACATGAGAAAATGAGTGCAAATTAAATATTACAAAGGGAAAGAAAATTATCTAACTTAATGTTGGGAAATAATAGGCTTTATGCCTCCAATCTCCTTTTTGTATTCCTTTGGATTCAAGAGGAACTTGGAAAAATCATGTTAACAAGATAAGAAACCAGGAACAAATGTAATCCTCTAGACATATATTCCTCTTTATAGAAGTAATTTTAAATTATTTCTGAATCAAAAATGAAAAAAATTATTTCTGACAAATTTTTCAAAAGGATTACAGAAACATCTGGCTAAAATCGTTTACTTATTTTAATCTTTCTTGAGAAGTCTTTAACTCAGAAAAAGGAAAGATTAAATTGCTGTAAAAATCAAAAACATTAATTGATATATAATTATTTTACTTTGTGGCATTTTATAAAAATATACCCCACCATGTTAATGTTGATTTTTAAATTAATGGTGAAAATGACTGACATTCTCTAAATTTACATTTCTTTTCCATGAGATTTCCTGTTTTGCGCTGCTTCTAAGTTTAAAGTCATTTAAGCTGCATTTGGTGAAATTTTCAAAAACCTGACAATGATGTTCTGACCCAGATTTCAAAGAAACAATCTATCTTAGTTTGTCACATACAACACTGTATCATCACCTAGCCTAAGATAAAAATCTTGTAATTATTACAGAAAAAATAACATGTTAGGCCTCTGACCTCATTAGGATTTGAAAATCTGTGTTCAAAAGAAGAATTTAAGCTGCCTAGGATGTGTCTCTCGGTGAAGGCCATGGAATGCAGGCACAATGCATACTTAACATCCTTAATGTGTTGGGTGGAATTTTATGACTATTTATGAGATACACAGGGAACCAGATATTTTATTAGCATGGAGATTATAATTAACACTATTTAATTACACAAATTAATGGGTTTCACTGTGGCATTTCCATTTATGCATGTATCAAGCTTTGATTATGTCCCCTCTCCTTCCTCCTGTCCTCCCCCACCCCCACTGGACCCCCTCCTCTCACCCCCTTTCCAGACTCTAATAGTTCCTCTTCTGCTTTCACAGACCAGATACTTTAAACTTCTTTGAAAGATAAATAGGTAAAGAGATGATGTATAAATACAGAGATGGTAGATGGAGAGATAGATAATGAGCTCTTAGTAGATATTATAAATAAGGAAAGACTTTATCAGACACAAGAAAGGTGGAGATGAAAATAGAGCAGAGAAACTTGTTGACTCTGACCCAGTTCCCAACCAAAGAGTCTAACATGTTCTGGCATTTTCTTGTGCACCCCAAAAGAACTACCTATTTCAGTTCCCAGGACACAAATATTCATGTTATTAAAATTACTTCTTCACCATTTTTAAGGAAAATTATTTCTCCATCTTGGGTAAGACAAATGACTCCCCCAGACTGGTTGATTTTCTCAAACAGTGCTTGAGCTGTTGGAGCAGTTAATTATCCAATGATTTAGACTGATACAGAGTCAATCAAGATTAAAGAACACAATGATAAAAATGAGTTAGGGATTCATCAACCTTCCTCTTTTGTTAGGTAGATATGGCCTTTGAATCAATGAGTATATTGTTTTCAGAAGAGTTCTCAATAAACATCTACATGTCTGAAAGCATCTTTGGTCTCTAACAGGGTCCATACAATGTGCAGAGATATTCCACTTCCCTTGAAATCATTCTTTCTTCATCAGATTGTATTCATCACCATCAGAATTGGCATTCATCAGCAAGGTTCATAAGCAATATTTCAAAGGTGTGCATCTTCAGGAAATAAAACATATGTGTCAGAACTTAGAAAATGGATGAATCTGTGCATATTGTTTCCCAGTTGTAGGCTTAACATGAATAATAACAAAACATTGTCCCAAATGCTACAATTAAGGAAGGATGCATTTTATAATCAATTAATTACAAATCTGGAACCAAGAAGAAATATTGTTTCAACTTTGGTCAAGCCTTTGGGCCAATCAGCAGTCTCCTAATTAGCCTGCTCCTTTTTCCTTTACTACAAAAAGCTTTGTTATTTGCTATTTAGTTTTAAGATTCCTTAAACTCAGTTTTCAAACTTCATCTTTCTCATCTTTATCTTACCATCTTCTTAGCATAGAAAACATGTCATTTAGATGGAACTTTCTTCAAGTCCTATTTTCCTTTGTAAGTATAGATAATGTCTATGAAACTCTGTCACATGAATGACTGTAACCCACAAGAGAGAGAATTTTTTAATATTTATTTTTTAGTTTTCGGTGGACACAACATCTTTATTTTATTTTTATGTGGTGCTGAGGATCGAATCCAGCACCCTGCGCATGCCAGGTGAGCGTGTTACCTCTAGAGCCACATCCCCAGCCCTACTCAGGGTTCTTGCTTTCTCCTCTTTCCTTTGTTTAGTATTTTATCTTTTCCATATAATACATTCAAGCCTCTACCATGTGAAAAAGGGAAGCCCCTCCACAACCCTGCACCTCTCTTGAGCAAACTCCAGCTTCCTCTGACCTTCACATTCAAATTCTTAAGAGTTGGCATTGCCTCCTACTTTCTTCTTCACTTGCTGAAATTTGTTTCCCTCTCTGACACTCTACAAAAACTGTTCACAATGAGATTTCATCTCACACCCATCAGGATGGCAGTCATTAAGATTAAAAACAATAATAAATGCTGAAGAGGATTCGGAGAACAAGGAACACTTTTACACTGTTGTGAGACTGTTAATTAGTGCAACCACTATGGAAATCTGTATAAAGTTTCCTCAGAAGATTAGGGATGGAATCACCATATGACTCAGATTTATCTCTCCTCAGTATTTACCCTAAAGAACTGAAGTCATCATACTACAGTTTACATGCATATCCAATGTTTATAGCAGCACAATCCACAATAGCCAAACTATGGAACCAGAGGAATGAAAAAATTGGGCTCTATATGTGTACTATGAATTGAAATGCATTCTGCTGTCATGGATAACAAGTTAGAATAAATAAATTTAAAATTATAAAAAAGGAATAAGCCAAGGATAGAAGACAAATACTGTATGAATTCACATATACAAAGAAAGTTTAAAAGTTCATATCATAGAAGTAGAAAGCAGAAACATAGTTTCCAGATTCTGGGGTAGATAAGGGGTGGGAAGATAAGGAAAGGTTGATCAAGGAATAGATAATTACTCTTGGATAGGAGGAATAAATTCCAAGAGCTCTATTGTATAGCAAGGTGACTATAACTAATCAAGACATATTCTTGAAAAATGTAAAGAGTAAATGTTATGTAATTTCACTACAAAAATGATAACTATGTGAGGTAACGTATTTGTTAGTTGCTACATTTAAGCATTCCACGATGTTATATGCTTCAAAACATGTCATACATGATAAAAATTCAATGTGAATATTTTAAACTAAAAATAAATAAATACTATATAGTTTGCATTTGTTATCTATATAAGATCTGACCTAGGTATTTTCAAAATGATAAGCCCAGACTTGGGATCTGGAATAAACACAGTATAGATGATTCTTTTGGCGCCCTTTTAACAGGCACAATGCTTTTATTAACTGGTGTGGGCCTTTTAAAATTCATTGTTCAAGTCATCCCACCTTTGCTATCTGAAACCAACCATAAGGTAAGTTTTCTGTCTGCCTACAGTTTGCCCCATCAGTCACTTATTTTTTCTACTTTTTTTTAAATTGGTGCATACAGTTGTTCTAATGATGGGATCTCTTGTCACCTAATTGTACATGCACGAAATCCAGCAATACTATCACTCCCCAGCACTTCCCCTGCCCTCCTCACCTCCCACCTCTTGGTCCCTTTTCTGTACTGATCTCCCTTTGATTTCCGTGAAGTCCACCCCTGTCTTTCTTTTTCTTTTTTCCTCTCTAGCTTCTGCATATGAGAGAAAACATACACTCCTTGACCTTCCGAGTTTGACTTATTTTGCTTAACATGATGGTCTCTAGTTCCATCCATTTTCCTGCAAATGACATGATTTCATTTTATTCATTATGGCTGAATAAAACTCCATTGTGTATCTATACCACATTTTCTTCATCCATTCATTCATCGACGGACACCTTGGCTGGTTCCATAGTTTGGCTATTGTGAATTGTGCTGCTGTA